>NC_138772.1:226026836-226688086 GCF_965119305.1 Pelophylax lessonae | reverse complement strand
TATACGACCACGCAGGTGTAAAGTAAGTCCCTGAAAATATCATTGATGAATTCCTGGAAGACAGCAGGTGCGTTGCAGAGGCCGAAGGGCATCACCAAATACTCAAAATGGCCGTCCCTTGTGTTAAAGGCGGTCTTCCATTCGTCTCCCTCACGGATACGGATCAGATTATAGGCCCCTCAAAGGTCCAATTTAGTGAAGATCTTTGCCCCTCGGAGACGATCAAATAGCTCAGAGATTAGAGGCAGAGGGTAACGGTTCTTGATGGTAATTTAATTAAGACCTCTGTAGTCAATGCAGAGGGGCGGAGGGAGCCGTCTTTTTTTGTCACGAAGAAAAACAGGCCCCAGCAGGAGAAGAAGATTTTCTTATGAATCCTCTCTGTAGGTTCTCACGTATATAGTCGGACATGGTAAGAGTGTCAGGAGGTGAGAGAGGATATATTCTGCCCCGAGGTGGAGTAGAACCGGGTATCAGGTCGATCAGGCAATCGTAGGGTCGGTGAGGAGGAAGAACCTCAGCTTGTTTCTTGCAGAAGACATCCGCAAAGCAATGGTATGGCTTGGGCATCCCAGGAGGCGGAGAAACTTGCGGGTCCTGTTTGACCAGAGCAGGCTTGAGACAGCGGTCAGAACAGGAGGAACCCCAGCGCAGGATCTCACCGGTGGACCAATTCAGGACAGGACTATGACGTTGAAGCCACGGCAGACCCAGGAGGAGTTCGGAGGAACAGAAGGGAAGGACAAAGAACTCTAAAGTCTCGGTATGAAATATTCCGATGTCCATCTGCAGAGGCTGGGTAAGGAACTGCACGGTGGCAGAGAGTCTCTCACCGTTAACAGTAGAGATGAAAAACGGCTTGGGTAGGCGGATTACTGGAATACGGTACTTGTCAACCAAGGAGGCGTGAATGAAGTTGCCAGCTGAACCGGAATCCAAGAAGGCGGTAGCGGAGAAAGAGGACTTGGAAGAGATGATCAACTGCACGGGTATGATGAGACGTGGAGAGGAAGAATCCACACCTAGCAACGCCTCTCCCACGTTTACTAGGTGCGAGCGTTTCCCGAACGCGGTGGATGGAGAGGACAATCTCTAAGGAAGTGTTCGGTACTGGCACAGTACAGACACAGGTTCTCGTCTCTGCGGCGGCTTCATTCTTGTGGAGTCAGGCGTGACCGATCCGCCTGCATGGCCTCCACGGCGGGAGGCCCAGTAGCGGGTTGAGGTGGACGCAGAAAAACGGGAGCCAGACGAGGGTAGCGTCTAGGACGAGCTTTTCAAGGAGGAGTTCCTCTTGTCTTTCGGCGAAACGCTTGTCTATCCTAGTGGCCAGCAAGATGAGGTCACTAAGAGTGGAAGGAAGCTCACGTGCAGCCAGGACATCCTTTATCTCGCTGTTAAGTCCCTTCTTGAAGGTGGCGCAAAGGGCTTCATTGTTCCAGTTCAGCTCAGAGGCCAGGGTGCGGAAACTGAATAGGCAAAGTCAAAACAGGATAGACCGCTCCAGGTGAGGCTAGGATCAGGTGCCGGTCGGATCCGCAATCCAGGATAGCTTCAAACAAAAAGGAATGACCACACTTCTGATGAATTTTCAAAGAAAAGAGTATCTTTATTCCACATCAATCAAATGGCAGGTACAGGTACACACTGTGAATGCAGGACAATCGGTGGACGCGTTTCACGACTGGATATGTTGCTTATTCATCACCCATGTGAAACGCGTCCACCAATTGTCCTGCATTCACAGTGTGTACCTGTACCTGCCATTTGATTGATGTGGAATAAAGATACTCCTTTCTTTGAAAATTCATCAGAAGTGCGGTCATTCCTTTTTGTTTGATGCGGAAACTGAATGGCATAGTCACCCACGGAAGAACCTCCTTGGGTCACGTTTAGTAAGGCAGTCTCTGCGGAGGTAACCCGGGCAGGCTCCTCAAAAACATTCCGGAACTCTAGGCAGAAGCTCTGGACGGAAGCGGTGGCAGGATCTGCGCGGTCCCATAGTGGTGTAGCCCAGGCCAGGGCCTTCCCAGACAGTAAACTGAGAATAAAGGCTACCTTGGCTCGCTCAGAAGGAAACTGGTCGGACAGTAGCTCCAGGTGGAGAGAGCACTGCGACAGGAACCCACGGCACTGCTTTGGATCTCCATAATATTTGTCTGGTAGGGACAAACGGATTCTGGAACCGGTGGCAACTGCAGGCGGAGGTGATGCAGCAGGTGCAGACGGAGGAGCTGGCTGTTGCTGAGAAGGCAGGAGCTGCTGCAACATAGCGGTCAACTGGGCCAGCTGTTGACCCTGCTGGGCCACAATGGTGGTGAGGTCCGCTAGGCTTGACAGGGGAACATCAGCGGGATCCATGGCCGGATCTTACTGTTACGCATCGGCAGGACTGGTAGTGGATCCTCTGGACCAGAGAGGCGATGGCGCGGGTTGTACTAAAGGAAAGGTTCTAAGCAGTTACTGGTCTTCACCAGAGCCCGCCGCAAAGCGGGATGGATTTGCTGCGGCGGTAACTACCAGGTCGTGTCCCCTAGTAACAACTCGACCTCTCTGGCAGCTGATATGGCGTGGTACACAGGGAGTAGGCAAGAGCGTAGTCGGACGTAGCAGAGGTCAGGGCAGGCAGCAAAGGTTCATAGGCGAGTAGTCGGTAGCAATGAGTTCGGCAACAGGCAAGGCAAACTAACACAGTAGGGAACGCTTTCTCAGAGGCACAAGGCACAAAGATCCGGCAGGAAGCTGTGGGAGGAAAAGGTATTTATGGGCAGTGCACAGGTGAAGCCTAATTAAGTCAGCACTGCCTCTCACAAACCTTAACCCTTAATAACGATTTTGGGCCAGGCACCAATCAATGGTGCACTGGCCCTTTGAATCTAAGAGTCCCGGCGCGCGCGCGCCCTAGAGAGCGGGGACGCACACGCTGAGGCACTGGAGTGCTGCCTGGGGGCATACGCTGTGTGCGCTCCGAGGCCAGCAGGGGGCCCGGAGCGCTCAGCGTAACATATATATATATATATATATATATACATATATATATATATATATATGTGTGTGTGTGTGTGTATATATATATATGTGTGTATATATATATATATACAGTATATATGTGTATACCGCTCGGGGATACCGCCAGGGAGGTTAAAAGTTAGATCCAGTGAAAAATGATCAAGGAAAAAAGTGAACAGTTGTTGTTTACTTAGGCTGCCATACACTATATATATTTTTTTTCAGCTAGTGGACTGAACAAATAAAATTGCAAACAGATTTCTCCATCCACACAAGCGACAGGGACATTGTAATCTGACATAGGGACCCGCTGCTGTTAGAATACACTAATCATCAGCTGCAGCTGCTGGATAAAGGACATAAAGAAGGAGTAATTTACCAAAAATATATACAGTATGTTGGTAAATGAGACAATGGGGGAGCTGAAAAAATACTGAGCAGATAAGTTAGTTGGTGCAGGTATTTTTTACTGACAGAAAAAAACAGAGAGAGTCAATACCAGTTGCAGACTAGAAAAATGGGGAATGGAGAGCCGACAACAAATCTGAAAAGTTTAAAGAAGTATAAGTGATAGACATGTAGGTGAGAAAATATATGTTAAAATGAACAGAATTAAGGGAAATGCAAATATAAAAAAAATGGCATATTGGTAGGAATAGTCCTAGTAGTGATGAACACAACTATTGGTGGTGGCATACTAAATGGCATCTATCTATGTAAACATGATGAGAGTTGAGCGGACACCTGGATGTTCAGGTTCGACGGGTTCGACCGAACTTTACAAAAAAGTTTGAGTTCGGGACCCGAACTTGACCCAGAACTTGACCCCGAACCCCATTGAAGTCAATGGAGACTCAAACTTTTGAGCACTAAAATGCCTCTAAAAAAGTAATGGACTCGAGGGCTGCAAATGGCAGCAAAATGTTGTTAAGAGCATGTTAAGTGTTCTACAAACAAAAGTGGATAGTGAAATAACTTAAAATAACATAAAATACATGAAAATAAAAAATAATAATCTTGATGTAGGAGGACGAGGTCCATATGGAGTAGGAGGTTGAGGTGGCGGTGAATGTGGCGGTGTAGGTGGAATCGGCAGCGGTGGAGGAGGACGAGGTAGCCAACACTGGTTTTGGTTTTTCATTTTATTTATTTTTTAAATTAGGGTACACCCCAAAAGAGTGAGAAAGATCAAAAATACAACAATGGCTGGGTAAGGCCGGTATACATGTCTATTCTACACAAGGTACGGACAAGTCCTGTGAGATCCATGCCTGGTTCATTTTAATGAACGTGAGCTTGTCCACATTTGCTCTGGACAGGCGGCTGCGCTTGTCTGTGATAACACCCCCTGCTGTGCTAAACACACTATAATACACTGGCTGCAGGGCGTAAAGGGCAAGCTCAGGCCATATGCCCAATTTGGAGACCCAGAAGTTGAAGGGGGCAGACCCGTCATTCAGTACGTCTAGACATGTGCACACGTACTGCTCCACCATGTTGGTGAAATGCTGCCTCCTGCTAAGAAGTTTCATATCAGCTGGTGGTGCTAGTTGTTGCGGCATGTTGATAAAGCTTTTCCACATTTCGGCCATGCTAACCCTGCTTTCTGAGGTGCTGGCATTGCCCTGGCTGCGTTGGCTACCTCTTCCTCCTCCTCTGCCTTCGGCTTGTGCTTCCACTGTGCCCCCGCTGTCAGGTGGGAATGCCACCAGCAGCGCGTTTACCAGCATGCGCTTGTACTCACGCATCTTATGATCACACTCCAGTGAGGGAATTAAGGACACTAGGTTGTCCTTGTAACGGGGATCCAGCATCGTGGCCACCCAGTAATCAGCACACGTTATAATGTGGGAAACTCGGCGGTCGTTGCGCACTGCAGCATGCAGACACTGCAGCATGTTGTCGCACTGCAGACACTGCAGCATGTAATCGCTCATGTGTGCCAGGCTTCCCAGAGGCAACGAAAAGCTGTCCTCTGTGGGAGGTGTATCGACTGTTTCCTCTGTATCCCCCCAGCCAAGCACCAGTGATGGCCATGAGCTGCTCTGGGTGCCACCCTGCTGTGAACATGGTTCCTCCTCCTCCATCTCCTCCTCCTCCTCCACCTCAGCATCCTCCAGAACTGCGCCCTTGCTGGACAATTGCGTACCTGGCGTTTGTGGGTGCAGGAACCCACCCTCGGAGCCACTTGTGAATGACTGCCCTGAAAGCCTTGGAAATGATCCCTCTTCCTCCTCCCCCTCCTCCTCCTGTGCCACATCCTCTTCCATCATCGCCCAAATCGTTTTTTAAAGGAGGCATAGAAGGGGGATTGTAACGCTGAGAACGGCGTCATTGGCACTGGCCATATTGGTGGAGTACTCGAAACAGCGCAACAAGGCACACAGGTCTCGCATGGAGGCCCAGTTATTGGTGGTGAAGGGGTGCTGTTCCGCAGAGCGTGCCTGCTGAAGCTGAAACCCCACTATTGCCTGCTGCTGCTCCCACAGTCTAGCCAGCATATGCAAGGTGGAGTTCCACCTTGTGGGCACGTCACATATGAGGCGTTGAGCGGGAAGGCCGAAGTTACGCTGCAGCGCTGACAGGCGAGCAGCAGCAGGGTGAGAACGCCAAAAGTGCGCATAGACGGCCCGCACTTTCTGCAGCAGCTCTGACATATCGGGGTCATTTTTAAGGAACCTCTGCACCACCAAATTCAGCACATGCACCAGGTAAGGGATGTGCGTCAAACCGGCTATGCTCAGAGCTGCTACGAGATTTCGCCCATTATTGCACACCAGGCCGTGGCTTGAGGCTCACTGGCACCAACCACTCATCGGTCTGTTGTTCAGTGCCCCTCCACATCGCCTGCGCGGTGTGGGGTTTTTCCCCCAAACAGGCAAGTTTTAAAACTGCCTGCTGTCGTTTACCCCTGGCTGTGCTGAAGTTAGTGGTGAAGGTGTTACGCTGACCGGATGAGGAAGCGGAGTAGGAGGAATTAGCAACAGGAGGCAAACTGAAGCGCCCTGCAATCCTCGGTGGTGGAAGGACATGCGCCAAACTGCTATCTGCCTCAGGCCCAGCCACCACTGCATTTACTCTGTGTGCTGTTAGGAAGATATAATGTCCCTGACCGTGCTTACTGGTCCACGTATCCGTAGTTAGGTGGACCTTGCCACAGATGGCGTTGCGCAGTGCACACCTGATTTTGTCCCCCACTTGGTTGTGCAGGGAAGGGATGGCTCACCTGGAAAAGTAGTGGCGGCTGGGCACGACATACTGTGGGACAGCCACTGCCATAAGGCTTTTAAAACTCTGCGTCTCCACCAGACGGAATGCTGGCATTCAGGGCCATGGATCGCAGGTGGGTAGGGGGGTACTTCCTCTTCCGCTCCAGTGTTTGGGAGATAGATAGCTGAAAGCTTCCATGGGACATTTTGGAGATGGTTGGTGACCCAGGTGGTGGTGTTGCTGGCTGACCCTCTGTTTGCGGGGTGGCAGGCGCCACTGTCACTACAGAGGTGGATGAAGAGGCCGAGACTGCAGCAGAAGAGAAAGCAGGAGGAGCCAGAGACCTTTCTTGGTTTTTGAGGTGTCTACTCCACTGCAGCTCGTGCTTTGCACTTAGATGCCTGGTCATGCAGGTTGTGCTCAGGTTGAGAATGTTTATGCCTCGCTTCAGGCTCTGATTGCACAGCGTGCAAAACGACTCATGTCTTGTTATTAGCACATTGTCTGAAGAACTGCCACACTGGACAACTCCTTGGAGCTGGCTTCGGTGTGCTCAGTCCCTTGGTGCATAGGCCAGTAGCAGGCCTACTGTCTAGGGGACGGCCGCTCTGCTTTTGCACCCTGCTCCCTCTTCTGCTGTGCTGGTGGCACTGTGCGACCACCGCCTCTTCCTACGAACTACACAGGTCACCTGCATGACGTTGATTCCATGTGGGGTCGAGGACCTCATCGTCCTCCACATCATCTTCCACCCAGTCTTCACCCCTGCCCTCCTTGTCAGTCTGCACAATTCCGAAAGCCGCAGCAGTTGGCACCTGTGTTTCGTCATCATCCGAGACGTGCTGCGATGGTCCTCCCATGTACTCATCTTTTTTTTAACAAAATTTTTATTGAAACTTGTAAAACAATAAGCAAACAGGTAGTGCAGTAACCAAGTAAAGAGACAAAGATCCACACATATGGATAGGCACATACTAATATACCTCAAACGGTCTACAAGTCCCAAATATATTTTCCATAGGAGACTATCTAGTAAAGATAACCTGTCCCCCAGGGGACCTGCAGGTCTAAGGTGAGAGAGGATAGGAGGGGGGGGGGGAGAAGTGGGGAAAATTGAGGGAGGGAGGGAAGAGAAATAAATGTAAATGCTAGCATTACAATATAAAAGGAGTGACAAGGTGTGGCATATGGAGTCATAAGTATGATGGAATTGGTTCACCTAGGAAGTACCATTTATCCTGTCAAAAGCATCAACACATTAAAGGGAATGCAGTAGGGCAAACAATGAACAAGGAGAAAGCTGAATAACATAACATCTCAGATCCCCAGTGGCGGGGGTGGGTACGAATCAGAGGTGAAGACCTCCCACTTCTTTTTGAATTTGGCTGGGTTCGTGTGAGGCTGCCTGGTGAGGTCCATGTGTTCTATTTTCCAAAGTGCCGTAAGGTCAGCTCTCAGCTCAGCGAGTGAAGGAGGGGAGGCGTCCATCCAGTGTTTGAGTATGGACCTGCGAGCAACCATATAGCAGGTGGAAAGCCAAGGCTTAAAGCGTGGCAGAGAGGATCTGTGGTGGGAGGATACCGAAGCGAGTTGCGTGTCCAAGTATCCGAACATCAGAGCATATACGTCTTTGGGCAGAGGAGTATTGACAAGTCGAGAGACAAAACGGAGAAGACTATCCCAGAAGGCTGAGATGGGGGGCTTTCCCAAAATTTGTGGAGCAAAGTGGGGTGTAAAGAGTGGCAGAGCGTGCAGTAATGGTGATGGAGGTCCCGCAAAGTGCGAAGGTGGGGGAAGTAGGCTCTGTGCAGGATCTTGAATTGCTGCTCCCTCCAGAATTCATTTTGGGAAAATCGGCAGGTATAGCGGTATCCTTTTTGAACATAGCGATGGGCATGAGGAGAGTTAAGTACTTTGTTCCAGGGAGAGGCTATTTGTAAGGCTACCGCTTAGATACTGTCCGCATTGAGTGGTTGGTATAGATGAGAAGTTTTGTGCTTGTGCGACAAAATCCAAGTGTCCATCTGAGAAGCTTTAAATCTGAGCGATCTGGAAAAGCACAGAGAGCTGGCGAAGCTAAGGCATTGTTGAACAAACAGATGATGTTGGGGAGCAACTCCATATAATTTAGAAAGGTCCGCAGGAGACAAGGGTGTTCCAGAGGCATCGTCATACAGTTGAAAAAATTTGGTTAAAGCACGAGAAGTCCAGGAAGAGTAAATTTGATGCTGATGGGCTTGGGAGAACAGGGGGTGGCCTTGAATAGGGAGAAATTTGGAGATGTTCATGGGCACCTTGAATTGTTTTTGAAACGCCCTCCACGTTGCAATAGTGTCACGGAACCATGAACCAGACGTACAACAACAGATAAGTGAAAATAAGAAAGCTTTATTGAAAAACAAGCTATAAAGCAAAAGTCCAAACGGATGGCGAAACCGATGCAGAGTCTTTGCGAAGCCAGGGGACAGGAACCAGCAGGGTAGTCAGACGAAGCCAGGATCAGGAACCAGCAGGGTAGTCAGACGAAGCCAGGATCAGGAACCAGCAGGGTAGTCAGACGAAGCCAGGAACAGGAACCAGAAGTAGCAGCAGTCTTAGTAGCATGTGAACACAGGAGGACCAAGCAGGGAACTGAAGCCACAGACCTCCTATATATATGAGCTAGGTATCCAGCTCCTCCCAGTGGGAAGGAGGAGCCGCAGGGTGGGAGGCTACAAGAAACCCAGAAACCAAGATGGCCGCCAGCACATGTCAAACGAAGGAGAACAGCAAGAAGGTAAGACCATGACAGTACCTCCCCCTCAAGGGCCCCTCCTCCGCGGAGTAAAGAACGGTTTCTGAGGGAAGCGTGCGTGGAAGGCTCGGAGCAAGGCAGGAGCATGGACATCTGCGGAGGGAACCCAGGAACGCTCCTCTGGACCATAACCACGCCAATGAACCAAAAACTGCACCCGACCGCGGACCAGGCGTGAGTCCAGGATATTGCTCACCTCATACTCCTCACGATTGCCCACTCGGACCGGACGAGGCCGAGGAACCGAGGAAGTGAAACGATTACACACCAGAGGCTTCAACAGGGAGACATGAAACACGTTGGAGATCCGCATGCCAGGAGGAAGCGCAAGGGCATAGGCTACCGGGTTTACCCTGCGAAGCACTCGGAAGGGACCAACAAAGCGAGGCGCCAGCTTGGGAGTGGGCACTCGAAGGTTGAGGTTGCGGGTGGACAACCATACACGGTCTCCGGCCTGGTAGGAAGGAGCAGGCGCTCGTCTGCGATCAGCCTGGAGTCTCTGGCGCTGCGCAGAGACCTCAAGGGACTTCTGGATCTGTACCCAAGAAGCACGTAGGACGGAAAGGTGATCCTCCACAGCCGGAATATCCTGGGGAGAGAATACCTCCGGTAACACGGCAGGTTGGAACCCATAGTTGGCCATGAAGGGAGACGTCCCAGAGGAAGAGTTCACCGCCGTGTTCCTGGCAAACTCAGCCCAAGGCAGGAGGTCAACCCAATTGTCTTGGTGATCGGAGACATAGCAACGAAGGAATTGCTCCAAGGCCTGATTGGAACGTTCTGCGGCCCCATTGGACTGAGGGTGGTAGGCCGAGGAGAAGGAGAGATGAATCCCCAACTGGGAGCAAAAGGCGCGCCAGAACCTGGACACAAACTGACTCCCCCGATCCGACACAATCTCCTTGGGCAAACCGTGCAACCGGAAGACCTCCCTGGCAAAAATCGTGGCCAACTCCTGTGCAGAGGGTAACTTCTTGAGAGGAACACAGTGACACATTTTGGAAAACCGATCCACAATCATGAGAATGACCGTATGGCCTCGGGATGCAGGGAGGTCCACAATGAAATCCATCCCCAGGTGTGACCATGGGCGCTCCCCGGTGGCTAAGGGTTGCAGAAGGCCCAACGGAAGGTGCCGAGGGGACTTACTCTGGGCACAAACGGAGCATGCCGCTACATATGCGGCGATGTCGGAACGTAGGGAAGGCCACCAGAACAGACGTGAAACAGCCCAGGACAGCTGATTCTTTCCAGGATGCCCCGCGGTCTTGGAGTTATGGTAGGTTCGCAACAACCGAGTGCGCAACTCCTCAGGCACAAAACATTTGCCGTTGGGTCTCCCAGAGGGAGCACCAGATTGAGCCGCCAAAATCTGCTCACCCAGGGGAGAGGTCAGGCTGGTGCGAATGGCAGCCAGGATCTGATTCGGAGGTATGACCGAAGTCGGAATCGACTCCTCCCTGGACAGGTCGGAGTACTGCCGTGATAAGGCATCAGCCCTGATGTTCTTGGAACCGGGTAGGTAGGAGACCACGTAATTAAAACGTGACAAGAACAGAGCCCATCTGGCCTGACGTGGTGTCAATCTCTTGGCCTCAGAGAGGTAGGTCAGATTCTTGTGGTCCGTCAGGATGAGGACCGGAACCACCGAACCCTCGAGCAAGTGCCTCCATTCTTTGAGAGCCTGCACGATGGCCAATAACTCCCTGTCACCAATCTGGTAGTTGCACTCCGCGGAAGACAGTTTCCGGGAGTAAAACCCACAAGGAAGCAGAGGACCCTCTGGTGTTCTACGCTGAGACAGAAGGGCGCCTACTCCCGTCTCAGACGCGTCCACCTCGAGGACAAAGGGCAACCCAGGGTTGGGATGCGACAGAATCGGAGCCGACACAAAGGCGGACTTTAGAGCCTCAAAAGCTCGGATGGCCTCGGGCGGCCAGACCTGGGAATTACTGCCCTTCCTGGTCAGATCCGTGAGAGGCTTGGCTAGCATGGAAAAGTCCCTGATGAACTTCCGATAATAATTGGCGAAGCCCAAAAAGCGCTGCAGGGAGCGAAGACCACTGGGCTGGGGCCACTGTAAGACAGCCGAAACCTTCTCAGGATCCATGGAGAACCCCTCAGCGGAAATGATGTAACCTAAGAAGGTTACCTGGGATCGGTGAAATTCGCATTTCTCAAGCTTACCGAACAGCTTGTTCTCTCGTAACCGTTGCAACACTCGTTTGACATCCAGAATGTGGGTCTCCATGGACTCAGAATATACCAAGATGTCATCCAGGTAGACCACCACACACTGCTGCAACAGGTCACGGAAAACATCGTTGATGAATTCCTGAAAGACTGCGGGCGCATTGCACAGCCCAAAGGGCATAACCAAGGATTCATAATGACCGGTCCTGGTGTTAAACGCGGTCTTCCACTCATCGCCCGCCTTGATCCTTACGAGGTTATATGCCGCCCTCAGGTCGAGTTTGGTAAAGACCGTGGCCCCTTTAAGGCGATCGAACAGCTCGGAAATCAAGGGTATCGGGTAAGCGTTCTTGATCGTGATGCGATTGAGACCCCTGTAATCGATGCAAGGCCTCAACTCACCGCCCTTCTTTTTCACAAAGAAAAATCCAGCCCCTGCCGGGGACGAGGATTTGCGAATGTGTCCACGTGAAAGCGCCTCCCTCACGTACTCCTCCATGGCCTCATTCTCCGCTACCGACAGTGGATAGACTTTGCCACGAGGAGGAACGGCACCAGATTGTAACTCGATGGCACAATCGTATGGGCGGTGCGGAGGTAGGGCAACCGCGCGCACCTTATCGAATACATCCCGGTACTCCTCGTAGTCAGGGGGCAACAGAGAGTCCGAGGAAGTACACAGCAACTTGACAGGCCCATGGATGCAACTAGCCCCACACTGCGGTGACCACGAGAGGATCTCGGCCGATCTCCAATCGAAAATCGGATTATGCTCCTGGAGCCAGGGGTACCCCAAGACCACCGAGTAGTGTGGAGACGAAATAACCTGGAAGCAGACCGACTCTCTGTGGACGGCACCAATGGCTAACCCCACTGGAAGGGTCTCATGAGTCACGTGTGGCGGCAGAAGGGGTCTGCCGTCTATCGCCTCAAGAGCCAGAGGAGAACCTCGAGCCTGCAGAGGAATGGAATTGGCGGCAGCGAACGCACTATCAATGAACAAACCACCAGCACCAGAGTCCACCAACGCCTGGGTCGTCACCGAGCCCCCGACCCAGGAAAGGACAACAGTGATCAGTGGTTTGTCAACACGGGAAACCGGGGACGAGGAGACTCCACCCAAGATCTGCCCCCGACAGGATCTCAGGTGCGAGCGTTTCCCTGGACGGTTCGGACATGCCAACCGAAAATGCCCACCGAGACCACAGTACATGCATCGGCCCTCGCGTCTCCGGAGTACCCTCTCCCCCTCGGACAGGCGAGCAAACCCCAGCTGCATGGGTTCACCCCCAGACAAGTCATCCCCAGGAGGCGTGGGAGGAGAGGGAGGCACGGGTGGGACAACAAAGGTAGGCGCCAATCTGTTAGGAGACCTCCGCAGACTCTCCTTAAAGGAAGGTCTCTCCCTGAGTCTGGTGTCAATCAAAATCAGGAAAGAAATAAGAGACTCGAGCTCCACTGGTAGGTCCTTAGCTGCAACCTCATCCTTCAAGGCATCCGAGAGACCATGAGAGAAAGCAGCGACCAGAGCCTCATTATTCCAGCCCACCTCTGCTGCGAGGGTACGAAACTCAATGGCGTATTCAGCTACGGATCGTGAACCCTGTCTGATGGACATAAGGAGCTTCGCAGCAGAGGCAGCACGAGCCGGCACATCGAATACCTTCCGAAGAGAAGCAACAAAACCGGAAAACTCGGCAACCACCGGATTGTTGTTCTCCCATAAAGGGCTGGCCCAGGCCAAGGCCTTGTCCGAGAGCAGCGAGATTAAGAAGCCCACCTTTGATCTCTCAGTAGGAAAGGCATGTGGCAGCAACTCGAAATAAATGCCCACCTGGTTAAGGAAACCTCGGCACTGAGTTGGCTCTCCCCCAAAGCGCTGTGGAAGGGGGGCAGAACCGGACATACCCCGAAACACCGCAGGCGCAACAACAGGTGTCGGGGTAGACTCTGGCGCAACAACCGGAACGGCAGTAGGAGCGGACCCAGGAGCGACAACCGACCCATCGGCAACGGGAGCGAAATGAACCGTGCGTTCAAGCAGGGTTTGCAACGCCACGGCGAACTGACCCAACAGGTGATCCTGCTGATCAAGTCTGGCAACCAGCGTGGGTAGTGAGGATGGCCCTGCACCGTCAGAATTCGTGGCCTGTGGTACCGTGCGTTCAAGCAGGGTTTGCAACGCCACGGCGAACCGACCCAACAGGTGATCCTGCTGATCAAGTCTGGCAACCAGCGTGGGTAGCGAGGATGGCCCTGTACCGTCAGAATTCATGGCTTGGTCCTAATGTCACGGAACCATGAACCAGACGTACAACAACAGATAAGTGAAAATAAGAAAGCTTTATTGAAAAACAAGCTATAAAGCAAAAGTCCAAACGGATGGCGAAACCGATGCAGAGTCTTTGCGAAGCCAGGGGACAGGAACCAGCAGGGTAGTCAGACGAAGCCAGGATCAGGAACCAGCAGGGTAGTCAGACGAAGCCAGGATCAGGAACCAGCAGGGTAGTCAGACGAAGCCAGGAACAGGAACCAGAAGTAGCAGCAGTCTTAGTAGCATGTGAACACAGGAGGACCAAGCAGGGAACTGAAGCCACAGACCTCCTATATATATGAGCTAGGTATCCAGCTCCTCCCAGTGGGAAGGAGGAGCCGCAGGGTGGGAGGCTACAAGAAACCCAGAAACCAAGATGGCCGCCAGCACATGTCAAACGAAGGAGAACAGCAAGAAGGTAAGACCATGACAAATAGTGTCCCTGAGCAAGATGTTGGGTCTGAGATGTGGGGAAAGGTCCCTGTGGGCACAGTGCAGCAGAGAGACTAGATCAAACGGGGCAACCATACTCGATTCCAACTCAAAATTGGTATATCTAGACTCCTGTCCTATCCAGTCCAGGCAACCTCTTAATAAGCAAGACAAGTTATAAAGTCTAGCGTTGGGAAGACCTACCCCCCCCCCTCTTTTCTTTGTGAGGAATAATTTGGTGAGTGCAATCCGTGGCCGGCGGCCCCGCCATAGAAATGAAGTGAGAGCTTTGTAAGCCTTTGGATATCCTTATGTTTCAGCAGAAGTGGGATGGTTGGTAATGGGTAAAGCAGCTTGGGAAAGCCTGACATGCGGAAAAGATGACATCTCCCAAAAAAGGAGATGGGCAGGGGATTCCAATTTTCTAGGTCAGCCACCAGTCTGTCTATGGCCGGGGAGAAATTAAGACGATAAATGGAGGAAGGGTGTGGGCCAATTTTGATCCCCAGATATGTAATGTAGGTGTTGGCCAATTTCAAAGGAGATGAGGAGGCCCACAGGGGAACCCGAGAGGTGTTAAGGGGTAATATATCACTCTTTGAAAAATGTATTCGTAGGCCTGAGCAGTGGCGGAAGGATTCAAATAGGGATTGTATTATAGGGAGGTCATGATGGGGATCCGAGGTGAAGACCAGGATCTCATCTGCGAACAGTGCAGAACGAAGCTCTGTATCTCCCATTCATATCCCCCGGATGGGAGGTCAGGATCCTAGAGAGGGGTTCAACTGCCAGATTGAAGAGAAGGGGGGAGAGAGGGCAGCCTTGCCGAGTACCTTTGAACAATCGAAAGGGTTGCGAAGAAAGTCCAGCAGCCATGACCTGAGCAGATGGTGAGGCATACATGGCTTTGATCAAATGGAGGAAGGGGCCGGAAAAGCCGAATCTCCGCAGGACCAACTCCAGCCAACGGAAACTGACATTATCAAATGCCTTTTCGGCATCAAGGGTGATAATGGCAGCATCCAAGCCGGGGTTGGCCCTTGCCGCCTCAAGTGCAACCAGGACTTTCCGAATGTTCGAAGTGGGTGAAGCCAGATTGGGCGTGGTGGATAATGGTAGGGAGGAACGAGGCCAGATGGTTGGCAATAATTTTAGACAGTAGTTTGGAATCTAAGTTGAGGAGGGAAATGGGGCGGAAAGAGCCAGCGTCTAGAGGGTCCTTACCCTTCTTGGGAATGAGCTTTATGAGGGCTTGAAAGCCCGTGGGTAGATAGGGGTTGCCTTGAAAGATATTATTGAAAACGTCACACAGGGTGGGTGCCAGGGCAGAGGCCATAATTTTATAAAAATCGGAGTGTAACCATCCGGTCCAGGTGCTTTGCCAGGAGGTAGTTGTTTGATAGAAGCTAACACTTCCTCTACAGTGATGGGAGCATTAAAGAGGTCGCGGTGTTCCTCTGCCACCATGGGTAAATGGGCAGCGGCAAGGAACTCAGAGGCAGCTGCCTCATCAATAGGATCTGGACCATACAGAGAGCTATAAAACTGTTCTAGGACCTTAACAATATCGGAGGGGGAGTCCACTAATGTACCCTGGGCATCTCTGAGAGCCGTAATATTCGTTGGAGTAAATGGAGGCTTGCAAAGGGAAGCCAAAAGCTTCCTTGGCTTATTCCCAAACCGGTGGAACTGCCAGTCTCTGTAGGAGGAGTGTAAGCTCTCTTGTGCTTCGGCCCAAGTTTCGAAGCGCAGCTTAGCCGTTTTCCAATTTTCCCTTTTAAAGGGGGTGTTTGAGTGATTTAGGGCAGTCTGCGCCTCCCTAAGGTTACGACTGGCTGCCTGGTGGGCTGCATTGATCCTATTTTTATAGACCGAGGCATAGGAGAGGACGCAACCTCTAAAGACCGCCTTACCGTTTCCCATAGTAGGGTCGGAGAGCAGTCTGGGGATGAATTGTGGGTCAGGAAGTCCTGCCAAGTGTCATGAAGTATGATGCGGATGTCCTTGTCTTTAGCTAGATACGAAGGAAATCTCCAGGGTTTTTTTCCCGGGGTGGAGGAAGTGAAGGAAACAGCTACTGATACGGGAGCGTGATCTGAAATTAGAATGTCGTGGATGGAGGAACGGGAGGTGAAGGGTAGCATGGGGTCATTAGAAAAGACATAGTCTATTCTAGAGAGAGTGTTGTGCGGATGGGAGAAGAAGGTGAATTCCCTATCTATAGGGTGGGACAATCTCCAGGTGTCAGTAAGGGAGAGGCTAGTAGCAAAGGAAGCCATAGAGGAGGGAGAAAGAGTAGTGCGGGGATGAGGGGGCGCGGAAGCTCCCGCTCTGTCTTCCGCGGGGACCATACATTGGTTGAAGTCCCCCACCACCAACAGAGGGAGGTGTAGGTAGGGAGCTAATAACGGTGTGAAGGATAGAAAGAGGGACTTCGGGGGGGGAGTTAGGTGCATAAATCCCCACCAGAGTCCATGTCTGCTGCAGTGTTTGGAGGTGTAAGATGGCAACTCGCCCCTGCTCATCAAAGTGGGAGGAGAGAAGCACGCTAGGGAGCCTTAGCAAGGCCCAGAGACGGAGTCCCGAAGGACACAATATAGAAAGCCTGAACTTCTCTTTTTTCCACATGTAACATAAGTCATCGTATGGAACAGTGTTACCGGATTCGACGTTTGGTGCCCTGAAAGGGGTTGCCGTTAAATCTCGAACCGAGAGAGAGCGTGAGGATGTTAAGAGCGAGCCCATTGGTCCGATAAGTAGAGTCCGGTAAGACTGTGCCCCAAGAGAGAGAGGAGATGACTTCAGGCGTCCCTCTAAATACAAAATGGAAGAGCTGGTTAAACACATTAAGCATAACATTAATAAACATACCAAAGGCATATGAATGGCAGTAAAAAATTAGAGTACTGAAGTGCAAAGGGAAAAACCCCTTGGGAGCTCTAAGAAACAGAAACCGGTCACAACAGCTGGCAGCCGTTATACATGAAGGCACTGGTTGTCAATCATCAGATCCTTAGCGTGGGCATGAACGGGATCTATGGTCCGAGATCCTTTGTTTTTTGGCTGACCCCCTACTGGGGCTCCTTTGATCATGGGGGACAGGAGAACGTTGAGGGGGGTGACCAGGAGGTGCATCCAGATCGATATGAAAAGAGGACTGGATGTAGTGGGTCGTTTCCTCCGTATGGGTGAAGGATTTGACCTCCCCTGCAGCATCAGTGATACGAAGTGTTGCCGGGTAAGCAAGAGTAAATCTGATGGACTTGCTAAACAGGGATTGGCAAATAGGTTGGAAGGCTTTCCTGCGCTTTGACACTTCATGTGAATAGTCAGCAAAGACTAGGAGCTTATGCCCATCAATTTGCAGGCCTTTAGAGTTCCGAAAAGATTTGAGGATATGCTGCCTGTCAGCATAATTAAGATATCTAACTATGATGGGGCGAGGGGACCACCGCTCGTTAGAAGGGGGGCCAATTCTGTGCGCTCGTTCCACAGAGCAGGGAGAGTTGATCCCCAGGGCTGCAAGGAGGCGAGACATGCATATGTCAGTCAGAGAGTCCGATTGATAGGTTTCAGGTAAACCGATTATCCTCAAGTTGTTCCGCCTCGAGCGGTTTTCAAGATCAACCAACTTGTCCAATATATAGCTCTGGGTCTGTCTGGCTTGCTGGTCTAGTGTGAATGAGCCCTGCACTTCGTCCTCTATGTCAGACATTCTATGTTCTAGTTCAGATAGCCTGTGGGAGTGTTCACCCAGTTCCCGCCGGAGCTGAGCCATCCCCGCGGAGATCACTTTGTCCACCGCCGCTGTGATGGTGGGGAGCAGCAGAGCCGCCACTGCCTGTGCCAGCGACGCTACTTGGGCCTCTGGGAGAGGAGATGCAGTGTACGGAGGAGAGGATGAAGCGGCAGGCAGGGCCGCGTCCGCCATGTCTATGGCGCCTGAGGCCTGGTCCGGAGCGGGAGCCTTGCCCGGAGGAATGGACGAATGGGGGCCGTGGAGAACAAATTTATCCATTCCTACCAGGGCCGGACAGCTGCAGGAATCTCCCTTGAGGATCGGATGGCTCAGATGGGCGATGGATGCAGGTAAGGTAGCCGCTGTTCCGCGCTGCCTGTTACATGGGCGCTGGAACCGGAAGTCCATGTACTCATCTTTAAACATAAGTGGTTGAGCATCGGTGCACTCAATCTCTTCCACTTGTGGGGCAGGGCTAGGTGGATGGCCCTGGGAAACCATGCTAACAGAGACATCAAAAAGCAGAAGAGACTGCTGCATGACTTGGGCCTCAGAATGCTTGGCTGATTTGCAAGGGGGTGAGGTGAAAGACTGATGGACATCGGCTGCAGGTGCCAACTCTGATCTTTCAGCAGGAGACTGGGTGGGAGACAATGTGACGGCCCTGGAGGCACCGTCAGCAACCCAATCTACTATCGCCTGTACTTGTTCTGGCCTCAACATTCGTAGAGCCGCATTAGGCCCTGCCAAATACTGCTGCAGGTTCTGTCGCCTACTCGCACCTGAGGAAGGTGTTTCACTTGTGCGTGTAGCTGGCACAGATCGACCACGTCCTCTCCTTGCAACAGGAGCTCCACCAGCAGCACCACGACCGGGTCCATGTCCCTGATTTGACATTCTCCTCATATTTCTCAAATTTAGGATCTTGCCCTAAATGGGTGTTTTTTGAGTAGCAAAATAGAACAATAGTATCCAAAGGGTGTATGTCACAGTAACATATGCAGCAAACGCTGCAAAATTATATATTTTTTTGCCCTAAAGGGGTGTTTTTTGAATAGCAGAATAGAACAGTATGTTGTGTATTTTGCCCAAAAAGGGTGTTTTTTTACTAACACAATATGACAGCAGAATATAACGCTTGAATTCTACACGTACAGATGCAGCAAGCAAGGGCTATAAAATTGTGGATTTTAGCCCAAAAATGGTGCTTTTAAAAACCCAGAAAATTATAGCTATATATAGCTTTAAATGCGCACTGAATAATGCGACAAAGCCCCACGATGGAGGGTGATGCCAAAAATGGGTGTTTTTTTCAAACCCTGAAAATTATTGTAGTAATTCAAGCTTGTTTTTATCACACATGCGCCAAGCAAGGGCTGTAAAACTGTGTATTTTGCCCAAAAAGGGTGTTTTTTGACCAACACAGTAGGACAGCAGCTTGAATTCTACACGTACAGATACAGCAAGCAAGGGCTATAAAATTGTGGATTTTAGCCCAAAAAGGGTGTTTTTAAAAACCCAGAAAATTTATAGCTATATATAGCTTTAAATGCACACTGAATATGCTGGGGCACTGAGCTTACATAAAATGCCCCCCCCCCCCCCCCCCGCTGCCCACCTAACTAACAGATGGATAAAAGTATTTTTTTTTGTCACTGGGATCAGGGCAGGGTAAAAAGATTGTGCACTGCACCCACACAACAAAATCTATGTAGATCGCTGAGTTGAAGTTCTGATTAAAGAATAAAGATTCTGTCCTCCTCCTATTTTCTCCCTCAAAGCAGCAGCCGCAGGCCTTTCCCTAGTACACAACAAAATCTATGTAGATTGCTGAGTTGAAGTTCTGATTAAAGAATAAAGATTCTGTCCTCCTCCTATATTCTCTAACTCAAAGCAGCAACAGTGCCCTAGTACACAACAAAATCTTTGTAGAATGATCGCTGAGTTGAAGTTCTGATTAAAGATTCTGTCCTACTCCTATTCTCTCCCTCAAAGCAGCAGCTGCACGCTTTCCCTACACTAGATAGAGCAGAGTGACGTGCGGCGCTATGTGACTCCAGCTTATATAGAGGCAGGGTCACATGCTGCACCAGCCAATCACAGCCATGCCATTAGTAGGCATGGCTGTGATGGCTTCTAAGGGCACACCAGTTAAACGCTTGTGGATTGGCTGCCCTGCATCTTTTTTTACACGCCATTAAACTGCCGGACACCGAACTCGATAACGAACATACAGTACGATGTTCGGGTTCGGGTCTGATAACGAAAACCCTAAAGTCCGGTACGAACCCGAACTTTACAGTTCGGATTTGCTCAACCCTAAACATGATGCATTCAGAACTCTCCTAAATGCAAAGAATGGAGAAAAAGAAAGCAATAAAGTATGTTACAGAGATTTGATGGCATAATGTATTCAGTCCGTGGATCCAAAAAGATTCTTGCTTACAAAGCTTAATTTATCTATTGTACTATTTTGGTTCAGATGTCTCTTATGTAATGGTAGCCTTTAGTAGGTTAAGATCCTTCTTAAGTTACAACAGAAAATGTCTGGAAACACTGGCCTTTAACTTCACTTCAAAAATTTGATCTGTGCTTGTTTGATCTTTATCCACCAAGTGTCAGTATTGTTTTCCCTGTATATTGTAAGTTGCAGGGGCACAAAAGGACATAAACTTCAAATTAGGAGGAACAGTTTAGAAAGTGAAAGTGATGCTTGTACTCTTGGCCCCCAGGGCCATACAGCCGAACACTTTGCTGCCCCAGATGGGAGATACTACTGAAGTGTAACGTTGATCCCTGGAGAGATTGATCTTACTAGATGACAGTATATACTTCAATATGGTTGTTCTACAAAAAATTATTTTCAGATTAGTTATCAGCTCTTTCTTCAAAAAGGGGTAAGACCTCTGACAGCAACAGTTTTTATTAACTTTATTAGTTGCCCATGTAGACTTTGGCTACGCAACATAACCTATAGTCAATGTACAGACTCAAAAGGTATTGTTAATCAGATAAAGATAGGTGTGATAGGAGCGGAGCCACATCCCTGCAAATAATTTCATTAGCGCATGGATGGGGTTCCGCTACTTTCGCACCTATATGTGTGTATGTGTATATATACATATATGTGTGTGTGTATATATACCCCTATACGGAAGTTCAGATGTTATGGCTGCCTCCAAAGACGCCCAAAAAATGCTCAATAAACGCCTGCAACAAAAACTCCCAGGTGTGTTGTTGCAGGCGTTTTTTTGGGCATTTTTTGGGTGTCTTTGGAGGCAGGCATAACATCTGAACTTCTGTATAGGGGTATATACACACATATATGTATATATACACATACACACATATAGGTGTGATAGGAGCGGAGCCACATCCCTGCAAATAATTTCATTAGCGCATGGATGGGGTTCCACTACTTTCACACCTATATGTGTGTATGTGTATATATACATATATGTGTGTGTGTATATATACCCCTACACAGAAGTTCAGATGTCATGCCTGCCTCCAAAGACGTCCACAAAAAAGCCCAATAAACGCCTGAAACAAAAACGCCTAGGTGTGACAGGAGCGGAGCCACATCCCTGCTCTACTAAAAATTCTAAGACAAACAATCTTTTTCTTATGGCGGTCACCCTGACATGGATGAATTCGGTCACCCTGGCATACAAGGAGCGCAACCCCATCCCTGCCCTACTAAAAATTCTAAGAAAAATTATCTTTTTCTTATGGCCGTCACCCTGACATGGAAGAGTTTGGTCACCCTGGCATAGTAGTCAGATTCAGTTCACCCTACACTACGGTCACCCTGACACTTAACACTTTCCCTACAGAAACTAGATTATTGAATCTAACTATAGTGGTATATAGTACCCTAACTATACTAGATATCCCTTTCCTCACACTAATAATTGCTAAATGACACTTTTGCAGCAGGAGTAACAGAACTGCTTCCACTCTCTTCCACAGCCCCTGTATTACAGTGCTAGAGATTTGGCGGGGCTATGTTATATACTGGGGGGCGTATTAACTACTGATTGGCCTCTGGACCCCCTAGCCACTCCAATCACATTCCTAGCATCCTCCTGCCCCCTCAATTGACTTTTACTGATGTTCCTGGTCCAATCACAGGCTTTTAAAGCCCAGTTCCTGTCCCATTGCATTTTGGTCAGTTCTGGTTGCCGAATTCCGAACTTTTTCCGCAAAAAGTTCGGAATTCGGCCGAATTTCGAACAGTCAATGTTCGGGTCGAACCGATGGTCGACCCTAACCGTTCAATCATCCCTACTAGCCATATATGGGAAGAAGGTCAAGAGAAACAGAAATGAAAAAAAAATGTCTTGTCCTCTTTTTATAAAAGAATAGTTTATATTGGGAATTGTTCATAACTTTTAGGTAAAGCGGTGAAAATGGAAAAAAAAATCAGTTCCAAATGTCAGTTTGTAGCGACTTTGCTAGTGTTAGCTATGTCACAAACTGTTCCTTATTAGTCTTTTAATTCTTGATCTCCTGGTAAAGAAACTCAAATGTTCCTTGAAATCTCCATCTCCGGTTTACAAAGTCATGATGGAGACAGAAATTAACTACTGCAATGGTATTAGCAACTATCATTCAAAGCGCAGTAAAACAATGCTGGCAATCAGGAATCCGAGAAATCTGTTTGGACGTTCAACCTTGGATGTTGGTTGGATAAGCCAACGTGGTACCAATATTTAAAAAGGGGCCGAGATATATCCCGGGTAACTATAGGCCATTCAGCCTAACATCAGTAGTCTGCAAAATTTTGGAGGGGATGTTAAGGGACCACATACAAGACTTTAGTAATGAAAACGGTATTATAAGTAGTAATCAGCATGGATTCATGAAAAATCGTTTGTGCCAAACCAATCTATTAACCTTCTACGATGAAGTGAGCTGCCACCTAGATAAAGAAAAGCCTGTGGATGTGGTGTATCTGGACTTTGCAAAGGCCTTTGACACCCTTCCCCACAAACGCTTACTGTACAAACTAAGGAAGGTAGGTATGGACCATAAGGTGAGTACCTGGATAGAGAACTGGCTCCAGGGGAGAGTACAGAGGGTGGTGATTAATGGGGAGTACTCGGATTGGGCGGGTGTGGAAAGTGGGGTCCCCCAGGGTTCTGTCCTGGGACCAATCCTGTTTAATTTATTCATAAATGATCTGGAGGAGGGGATATCGAGTACAATCTCAGTATTTGCAAATGATACTAAATTAGGCATGCCAATATCTTCTATGCAGGATGTGGAAACTTGCAAGCGGACCTGAACAAAATAACGGGGTGGGCAACTACATGGCAGATGAGATTTAATGTTGAAAAATGTAAAGTAATGCACTTGGGGGCCAGAAACCAGAAAGCAAGCTACTCACTAGGGGGGGAACCTCTGGGTGAGTCTAGGATAGAAAAGGACTTGGGGGTACTGGTAGACAACAGGCTTGGCAGTGGCATGCAATGCCAAGCCGCCGCAAGCAAAGCCAACAGAATACTGGGTTGTATAAAAAAGGGGATTCACTCCAGAAATAAAGAGATTATTCTCCCGCTCTACAAGACTCTGTTCCGGCCACATCTGGAGTATGCTGTCCAGTTCTGGGCACCGGTCCTCAGGAAGGATGTGCTGGAACTGGAGAAAGTCCAGAGAAGGGCAACAAAAATAATTAGGGGAATGGAGGGCATCAGCTATGAGGAAAGACTACAAGCACTGAACCTATTCTCTCTGGAGAAGAGACGATTGAGGGGGGATATGATATCAATGTACAAATACTGTACTGGCGACCCGAGCATAAGGAACAAACTATTCAGAGAAAGGAGATACAATAAGACACGTGGCCACTCACTAAAACTTGAGGAAAGGCTGTTTAACCTTAAAGTGCGTAAGGGGTTCTTCACTGTAAGAGCGGTAAGGATGTGGAATTCTCTTCCACAAGCAGTCGTATCAGCAGGGAGCATTGATAGTTTCAAAAAACTATTAGATGGACCTCTTAAAGACCACAACATACAGGGGTATACAATGTATGGTTAAAAGCAAACACACACACACATCATAGGTTGAACTGGATGGACTGATGTCTTTTTTCAACCTCACTAACTATGTAACTATGTAAATGGTTTCAGCATGGTCTAGAGTGTCATACACCTAGACTAAGTTTTGTTCACATATGCAATGCACCATTCTCACATCTCCTTCAATTGAAAACAGGAGGTAGTGTGATTCCTCTCAAGGGATATACTCGGATCCAATGCACAACGATCTTTTTAAACAAATCTAACTTTCCATCAACAAGAATCTGGGGCGTCTCGCAGCATGATTCCTGAAGAAGGACCCGATTCAATGAAGTAGAGATGACCCATCCGATCACTGCGTTTTTGGCAAACATCATTGTCTGTACCAATCAACGACCTGGCATGGAAGGTCAATCTTCTCCTATTAGATGAAACATACAGGATAAATATATATTCTTATCAATTGACATTTCAATGTGAGGTTGGTACCCTAAGCTTTCTCAGAATTCTCCTTTAGTCCACCGTGTGATCAGCCTCTTTTTTCTGACCACCAGGGAAGGTGAGACTATATATGAAACCTTTCCTAGGGGAGACTGACTTCTGGGGCTTATTAACATGGGAATATATTTCTCGCCATAGAAACTACGCATTGAACAATGATACAATATGTTGTTAAAATGTACCTACTACTTGGGAGGAAAAATATACTATCTCCCCCTTTGGGGCATCAATGCAATTTATTGTAGGCAACAAACTACCTGACATTGAGGATTCCTTCTTGGTTACCGTATACAACCTTTAACCTCTTGACTGCATTACGTCATTAGGGTTTGATCCTCCTTGGTATCACCGTCATTGGCGATTTTTCAAAATGTGTCCGCTTTGAGCGACCTGTTTAAGTCAGAGGGATGAAGTGGCCACTGAAAAATAGGAGGGTAGTTAGTATCTAACAACCAAGATCCCCTGGCAGGGATTTCAGGATCCTCAATGCTGTGACCTGGGGATAAAATGGTGTTAGAACCTCTGTCTCTTATGCCTCCATTCAGTGTATCCCTCGGATTCCTGACCACTTGGGCATTTAAGGTATTTGTGGCCCTTGGCTGGCCACAGGATTTGTTCCTAAAGAGGAATTATTTTGGTTTTGGGCTGCAGCGCCCTGAGTGAACCAAGTGATCAACTGATCCAACTTGGCATCTACTCAGCTGAAAACCTTTACAGAATTGGATTATTGGCTCCGCCCCCTGTGGTGCCTATGTCTCTCGGGTTCAGACAGATTGGACAGATCCCTATCAGAACCACTTGCTTTCTTCTGGCGTGGGGTCTGGGCCTTAAGGGCTCTCGATCTTCCCGAGGATTTTGGGGAGCCCTAGGATGGGGCAAATCCCTATTTATTTGTTGGTGTCCCCCCTTTGTTAATTGGTGGGATGTCCGGTGTCCTCCTTGGGGCCTAGGTGGCATGTCTCCTCCTTTGCCAAACTTATTATTATGTACATGGGCAATGCCTCAAAGAACAGGGATTTAAATTCCGGGTGGTTGTACTCAGGCTCCTTCATTGGAAGGTGTTAGGCACTTTTGAGTACAGCAAAAAAATAAAAAATAAATTCAATGGGGCTTTGGTGCTGTGTACATTTTAAGTTGTAGATAACAGCTCTAGCAGCAGTGAGGTTTTTGTATGGGCTGAATTTTAAATGACATCCTACAGGCCGAACACAAAAAGGGTGTTTTCATAGGCTTTAAGATGATCAGTAATGTCTAAGACAATGTCTTAACAAAAATCGGGACAGTACTCTTTTTAAAAACGTTTTAAATTCTGGAGGTGTATGGTATCTTTTTAGGGGTGCTCGTCTTTTTGCAATGACCTTGATATGATTTATGCATGGCTGCCCAATTTCTGCCCTCCTATTTTAGGAATATGGCTGGGGTGGGACATGGACTCTCTGCCTGACTCCCCCCCCCCACTGTCTGGGTCATGACCATCAGACTGGGAGTCATATCTGGGTCTATGAATTAATTACATCATTTAAAATGCAGGACTAATTAGGCATTACCCTTATGCATGGACACCATGACCTTTTGTAACTCTCCTATTTATTTACTGATGAGTTCCTGTCTCGATTTGAACTTTTACACTATTTTTTTTTCCCCTGCTGATTGCTCGGCAACTTTTTTTTCCACTGCTGGTTACTCGGCAACTTTCGCTAGAAAACATTTTTCCTTGCTCAAAACATCCTAATTATTTGCATTAATCATTTACATTTCTCTTACAAATGGTTACTTTCATTACAGCTTTCTTGATAAGACTTCTGCCACAATTCTACTTCATTATGCAGTTTCACGCTACATTCTCTTAATTGATGCGTCCCAATAGAGGTTACTTTCACCTGCTCAAAGAGGTTCCTTATCTCACTCTCTTTAATTTGGAGTTGAGATTGGAACTTTACTAAATTCCTCCTTGCTGAGCCTTCTGGTGCAGTTCCTCCCAGAGATACAGTAAGATTGGCCATGACTCAAAAAGTATGTGATCACGCACCCTGATGTCTTTGGTGTTAGAGAAGCTATTGGTGAGTTCATACATGAGGTTTTCCTCTACCCAAGTCAGATGCCCATTATTGGCCCGACGTTTGCGGATTTTGAAATATATGACTCTAACCAGCTTTTACATATTCCACCATTTCAGACTCAGAGGGGGGTTTCCACACATTTTGATCTGTGCCGAATCTACTGGGGTTGTGGCATTACCACTAGGGACTCACACCTTGCCAGAGTTGGCAGCGTGAACGTTACCTGCTGTAGACATTTTTAAGGCATTTCTATCACATTCACATTTTTTTTTTTAAGTTATTGATTATGTCACCATGATCAAAATTATGATTGGCATATGTAAGAAATTAATAATATCTCGCTGGGTACTTATCTCGCGCTCGGGCCTCCATTATGTCAGAATATTTATACTGCTCTGAATATAACAGTATCTATTTATCAATAAGCAAAGATCTGTGAGGTAGGAGAATCTCAACTTATTTCCACAAATCAATATGTAGCGAATTCTTTTTAATTGATTAATTTCTTTTTAAAAGCATATACCAATCTTAGTGAGTACAGTCTACGGTATGGAATATATAAAATATTTATTCACAAGACATGTATTCACAATACATGGTCAAACTGGAAATGACACAAAAAGAGAACTCTACATAAAATACAAACTTAAAACAATCAATGCAATGTGATATGTAGCTCAATAATGAAAGTGAAAATGAAACAAGATTACCTTTTCTCCAGGTATAGCATAAACCATAGGTAAGTTCTATATAATCAGACCACAATTGTCTGCGAATTGCACATTTGACAGTCACTCCACTGCAGATGGAGCGAGAATAAGCTTTGCAAAATGGAAGACTAAATTGCAAATAATGCACTAAATCTGATATTAATAAAAATGTATAAGAACAAAAATCAGTTTTTTAGAGAAAAATCTACTATGGTTTATACGGCTGTGATTGAAATCTTATTACCCTTAAATATGCAATATAAAACATATAAGGAAGGAAATAAACAATATTGAATAAACTCAAACAAACAGCAAGGTATATATTTACCACAAATAAATAAAAAGAATAGTAGCGCAAAAAGTCACTGGATGTGGCTTTTAAAATGTAAAACAATAAAATCATACATAAAAAGGGTGTTACTGAAAACACTCTCATAAGGGTATAAAAGTCCTTTAAAGTCCATAGACCGTCCAGGAATGAGTGATGTTACTACTGGATCACCTTTTTTGTCCACCACCAAGTGTCACACCAAGGGGTCAGCAGAAATGGCAACTCACCAGATAAAGTGGCTCAGGTGTTCTCACACAAGAGCAAAATGAGCAGATATCCAAGATACAGATGATGGATGTAGACAAACGACCTGGATATGTCACCGCTGCACACACTTAATCAGACCTCCTTTCCACAAATGTCCCTCAGCATAGTGATCACATGCAAGGCAAAATAACCCCAATAGTGAAGTATTGTAAAACTCAGCTTTATTGAAAGATAGATTGCACTTACATTTGTAGGAAAAAATCAGGCTTCTAAGTAGTAACAAAAGCGGCCAGGAAAGGATCCACACTCGTACAATCACCCGGGTTGACTCCACGCCAACCCCGATACTTCCGGGTGGGTTCTCTTCCGTGCCACGTGATGTCGGATGCGTCGTCTGGTCACGCCCCGACGCGTTTCGTCATTTCCGACTTCAACTGGGGGCGTCCCCAGTTGAAGTCGGAAATGACGAAACGCGTCGGGGCGTGACCAGACGACGCATCCGACATCACGTGGCACGGAAGAGAACCCACCCGGAAGTATCGGGGTTGGCGTGGAGTCAACCCGGGTGATTGTACGAGTGTGGATCCTTTCCTGGCCGCTTTTGTTACTACTTAGAAGCCTGATTTTTTCCTACAAATGTAAGTGCAATCTATCTTTCAATAAAGCTGAGTTTTACAATACTTCACTATTGGGGTTATTTTGCCTTGCATGTGATCACTATGCTGAGGGACATTTGTGGAAAGGAGGTCTGATTAAGTGTGTGCAGCGGTGACATATCCAGGTCGTTTGTCTACATCCATCATCTGTATCTTGGATATCTGCTCATTTTGCTCTTGTGTGAGAACACCTGAGCCACTTTATCTGGTGAGTTGCCATTTCTGCTGACCCCTTGGTGTGACACTTGGTGGTGGACAAAAAAGGTGATCCAGTAGTAACATCACTCATTCCTGGACGGTCTATGGACTTTAAAGGACTTTTATACCCTTATGAGAGTGTTTTCAGTAACACCCTTTTTATGTATGATTTTATTGTTTTACATTTTAAAAGCCACATCCAGTGACTTTTTGCGCTACTATTCTTTTTATTTATGTTTTCCAATATATATCGTTATTTGGTGAAGTAGCAGCAGTTTTGTAGTTTTAGCAGTTAATGAACTGACTCCTCCAACAAGCGCAGAGATATCCTGTTTGACAAATTTGTGTCCAGATATATACTTTATTGATATATTTACCACACTTAAGATAGCTGCTAGCTTCAAATGGTCGTTACCAGAGTCCTTAAGATGGATGCCTTTCTTAAAATGGTGGCCAGTTAGGGAGGAGTTTCGTTTGGCGTCCCTCAAAGTTTCAGATAAATGATGGAGCAAAATGGAGTATGTTTAGATGAGTATATGTATGGATGTGAGTAGTGTGTGTGTGTTGCAAGTGTAAGGGGTGTTGTCAGTATTTGTTCTATTACATCTGGGTTCTCCTTTTTATATGGTATTGAACAAAGGACTATTAAAATTACCATAAGTTAAACCCAGAGGGAGAAACATTATCCCCATTGGTTGGGATATTCTACCCATTAACTGGTGAGGTCATAGTCACACCTCTTTAATCATGTCCAATATTTTGTATAATAAAATTAAAGGATGATTTCTTTATATTCAAGAGTAATCATAAAAGCGACATATAAACTTGTCTATACTCTCAGTACATACATAAATGTCCATCTATATCTCCATCATGTACCCTGGCAATTATTGGATCTGGTAAGCCATTTAAATAATTATATTTTTAATACAATATATATTTATATTGGAAAATACTAAATTACCCCAAGACTGCATTTGGTAGTATCTCCAAAGGGGGCAGCATTGTGCTCCTTACTAGATTCCGTATTTAGAACATACAATAGCCCACTATTAAAGATAACCTTTGACCTGTCTGGCCAGTGAAAATCCATTAATTATTTGGATTCTGTCGAACACTTCCGACATTTAGGCTAGGATTAAAAACTTAACCACAAACTTCTCTAAAATTAGGTAATTAGTTTTACCTAAGTAAGATTTGTTATTCAGCAAGAATATAAACCCAATATATGGTAGACAGATAATTTCTAAATATGTATATGCCTTACATAATATAATGACATGATTATTACTCATATTTTCTTACATACGATATAATGTATCTTTTTTTTAAAAAATATAGTTTAAATGTCTGATGAATACACATCAGTGACTAGTATGGTGTCTCGCTAATTGACCCTTATCTGATGAGATGTCCATGTACCACTTATTTATACCAAAAGAAAACAGAAATATCTGCTGAAATTATAAGACCCTATTGTAAGAGAAATTTTGTTTTGAAATTTGAGGTGAGGAGGATGAGTGTTGCAGTGCTGGAGGTAGAAATTGGTGAGGGCTTTAAAGGAGAGGTATCATCTCTCCCCAATACAAATGGAAAATTGGATTGGATGTACTGTCACTATCCCAGAGGGAACCCACTTTAAGGGGGTGGTGCATTTTCTGACGGTGCCAGGCTCCCCTGCATTGAAGGTATGGCTGCAGGGAAAAGCTTACAGACATAGGCTACCTGTCCTTTCTATTGGGGGAAGGGCAGGCAGCAGCAGATAGAAGGGGAAAAAAACTCCTGTCAAGCAAAAGGGCAGACAACAGCAAAAATGAGGTGTGCTATGTTAAAGCCATAGGCTGCTCACCCTTCCCAAGATTAGGGCTTCTGTTTTTTGAGGGGAAGTTTTCCTAGAGATTTTTCTTTTTTAGGGACAAAAAAATTTGTTGCTGACACAGGCAAAGGTGCCCTTTGTAGCACATCACTGCATACTTGTTTGGTAAAGTAGTGGACACCAGCTGCCAGTAGATAAAAAAAAACAGGTCAGGCAAGCCTAAAGTGAGAGGCAGGGGTTCAATGAAGATTGTTGGCTGTTTATGGTATTTTTCAACAAATTTACAGATTTTTATTTTTTTATGATTAAAAAAAAAAAAAGAAATCCTAGACCTAAACACCTTATCTGTAGACAAAAACAACAAAAGCTGTCCAAGCTTCTACAATGCAGGAAAAAGGCCTGGCAGCACTAAATGGATAGGGTAAAATTATTTGGGCAAGGGGGGCATGCAGCAGTAAAAAGATAAACATAGAATCTCTGGCGGTAGACTACCTGCTTTCCTCAAATCTGCCTTGAGCGGTGAAACAAATTACAGAAGCAGTCCGGTGAAGGACATCGACTGTTAAACACTGTAGGTTATTTTGGTTGTGTTTGTGACAGGCATCTTTTTACAATTATTATTTACAGATTGATAAAAGTTTTTTTTTTTCATTTCTATTTATAGTTTTTATTGTTTTTCCCTGACAGGCTGTCCCTTCCCTGGTGAAACAAACAAGAGCTAGAGTGAAAATAGAAACGGTGCATTGCTTTTATTAAAAAGGAAGTCCTAGGCCTCTATTCCTATGCAAAAATAAAATAAATAGTTCCTTGCAAAACAAGGAAGCCAACCCAGACACTAGCCTAGCAGGGATAATGGCTACAAGGAACCCTGGCTTGTATTGAGTGTGGAGAGAAGAATGTCTATGATGGTTTAATAAGGTTGTTTCCTGAAGCATAGGGAGAACCAGATTAGACAATAATCAAGGTGTGAGAGGCCAATGGAAGGGACAGAAATATAAGCTTTGACAGTGCTAAGAACCATTTTCCCACCCACCACCACTACTGTTTTCATGTTTCAATTTTTTTACAAAATATAAAGTTTTTTTTTATTAATACGGGGGATAAATACGGGGCATTTTAATGCATCATGTCAGATATTGTAACTTAGCAAATGCAAGTTAATCTAATGCACTAATGTTCAATATACTGAGTCTTTTTTCATGCATAATGCCATTAATCAATGGTCTCTTGTAGCTATAAGTGAACCAAGCAACAAATTAAAATATCAGCTAATTTTTCAAGATCATTTTGCAAGGCTCACCTATACCGTATACTTAGAATGACCTTTCTTTTATCTAGAGGAGCCTTTTTTAACCAGGGTGCCTTAAGGTTTCTTCAGGGGTGCCCTGGCAAAATGCCTAAAAATTGCCAAATTGTATACAAACCAGCAGGTAGATCAAGCCTGCCTTTCAGTTCCACAAAGCCACATGTTTTATTGTGCACCATTTCAACCTTACAGCCACTGCCATCCTAACAACCAGTGATGTCATCAGTGTTCATAGGAAGGGTTTTGATTACCTGCACAGCATCCTTTTTTTACCCTCCCCTGCCCATCTCCATCAACACTGGAGTCACATTAGCTGAGTGATGGAAAGAAACTGAGGGAGAAGAGAAACACTGGGATACTAGTTGGTACTAGTGTGCAAAAGTGAATTATCACCTCTAATATTGGGTGTTCTCCACGTGTCGATGCTGCTGCATTATGTAAAACTTTTAGAATAGTTTTTTACACTTTAGAATGGGGCGCCTTGAGATTGTCCATATATTTAGAGGGTGTCTTGATTGAATAAAGGTTGAGAAACACTGATCTAAAGCCTATGTGATGCACCTGTTCTGAACAATCTACTAAATGCATTTATATGGTATTTTAGTGTAACTAGAACAAAAAAAAAGATTTTTTTTCAGCACGTATTATGAGGATGTTTCAGGAGAACTGAAGGCACCCACACAAAATGGCAGTCAATGCTGAACCCTGGTGTCAGGACCCGGACTTGAACCTGGGACCTACATGGTGTCTGGCAATGACTCTACTCGCTGAGCTACCTGGAATGCTGGACAGCTCCCTGGACAAATCCTTGAATGATCATGCTGAACCTTGAACCCTTTGCTCCTCCCATGAACTTCCTGTTATAAGCCATGTCTTTGCACTTCCTGGTTGCCAGAATATTGTGCCTTCAACAGCCGATAGCTCGCTTGTCTCTCCTGCTGCCGTCCGTATCTTTGCTACCATCTGTTATCGACACTTGGCTTGTTCCTCGACTACTCTTCTGCTTGATCCCAACCTGCAACTATTGGTTACCGACCTTTGGCTACTCCTTGACTATGCTTCAGCTTAATCCCTATCTGCTACTGGACTCTGACTTCCTCACCTCCTGGTGGGGCGATCTTGAGGACTGCGACCTGGTGCTAACACGCAGCAAAATCCATCTCCACCTTCAGGAGCGCTGGTGAAGACCAGTTAGTACTTAGACTCCGCACCTCAGGTGAGCCTGCGTCATCTGCCTGGGTGACCTGCCAGTGTTCCTATCCTGCTGGTTCCTGTGTGCCCTGCGACTGCTATAGCTACTGGTCTTCGAGCCTGACCCCGGATCGTGATACCTGGTGATCCAATGTCTATAAACGTCTTTTGACTTACAGTAGACAGGGGAGAGCTCATAGCTGATTATGGGATATGTCTGCCCTTTTCAACACAACCACAACATTTTCTGCCAACTTCTTCCTTCTTCACTATTTTGTTTTACTTACAAAGCTCAGTTCTTCTTTTCCTCAGCTTCCATTCCCTAATGATAGAGACACTAATTCATTATACGTTTCTTAAGTAAGTCGGTTGCATACACATTCTACTTTGCTCTAAGTATTATGCAGTGAAGCTTTTGGATGTAAGGATGAGTGAGTGCAAGATGCCCTTATTATATTTCCACAGACAGTTACCATACCAATTAAACCAAGTCCCTAACATTATTGCAATCACAGCTGGATGTTTATTAAATATGATTAGTAGCAAGTTTTCAACCTGTTATTTTGAATATGCTTTCAGTCTTGTAAATTTAGGTCATCAAGATTAAAAAAAAAAAAAAAAATCTTATCCCTGAAGCTTTCAACATTATCTAACTGTGATAGTTAAACATTGATTGCAAAAGTAAGTTTGCATGCATTATTTATGTAAGCACAGCTGTACAGAAGAATAATGCTTAAAAGCAAACCCCGGAAAAAAAAAAGCTTAACTCTTTCACATATCTTTGGAAACTGATAAAATAAAAAATGAGAATGATAATAGGCTTTTTAGATTCAATCAGGTAGCAATCTCCAAAGTAGTCTACAGCTATATCCCTCAGAGTTATATGCAATGCATTCTAAGAAACATACTTTCCAGCTATTATCTAAACATATCCAGTAATCTCCTTGTATCAGAAACATATACTGTATGTCTAGGAGCAGAGGAACACATTGAAAAAAAAAAAAAAAAACTCCATCCTTGACTTTTGCATGGTCCGATATATTAGTATCTTCTACCTAAAGTGTGCGTACAGCTTGAACATTTTTTCAGTTTAGAGTAGAGTTAGAACCTCTTTAAGGTTTTTATTCCTTCTGATTCCTCATTGGGGAGATTTACCATCTCTATTTGGAACAGAAATTGATGCAAAATCCAGAATTTTATATTAGTCACTGGAACAGGAGGTGAAGGCAAATCTTCTTAAGGAAAAAATAAAGTGTGACGATTGGTGTTGGCGCTACCTTGAGGTGATAAGAAATATATATATATATATACTGCCAAGAAATGGCGTGAATGGAAATAATAAAGTTGAGTGACCCACAAATCTCAAAGTGTCACCGAATATTGTGAGTGGAAACTCCTTAATAAAATATAAACAATGTGTTTATTCAAATTATCCAAAATCAAATCAACAACCAATATAGTGATATGTGTAAATAACAAATTATATGTAATATATAATAAAACAGTGGTAAACGTAAAATAAAGATTGTCCCACAACCACAAGTGTATTATCAGGTTACAATTCCCTGATATATGTGCCACACATAATGTGATTAAGTGGTAAAATAAATGCTGGTGAGTAGAGTCCAATAATGGCCACTAGGTGGCGTTTTCAGTAATACGACCTGTAAGCGTTATGAAGGGGGTCTCTTCTCCGTTGCGGAGGAGCAGCTTTGAGCCAGTGATGGATGCCCTAGGTGCTCACACAAAGAGAAGGCCCCATGGTGAATGAATAATCCATACAATGATAAAAAAAGGCATAGTACACTCACTCGGTAAGATGATCAGGATCAGAAGAAAGACGGTGCGCGCCGGGATGCTTCCGCGTTCCACGGCCGACAACCGGAAGTGATGTTAGACGTACGAGACTCCTCCCTACGCGTTTCATCAGAGGGACGTCAACTGGAGCGGCCATATTCACCATGGGGCCTTCTCTTTGTGTGAGCACCTAGAGCATCCATCACCGGCTCAAAGCTGCTCCCCCGCAACGGAGAAGAGACCCCCTTCATAACGTTTACAGGTCGTATTACTGAAAACGCCACCTAGTGGCCATTATTGGACTCTACTCACCAGCATTTATTTTACCACTTAATCACATTATGTGTGGCACATATATCAGGGAATTGTAACCTGATAATACACTTGTGGTTGTGGGACAATCTTTATTTTTCGTTTACCACTATTTTATTATATATTACATACATCACTCAACTTTATTATTTCCATTCACGCCATTTCTTGGCAGTATATATATATATATATTTCTTATCACCTCAAGGTAGCGCCAACACCAATCGTCACACTTTATTTTTTCACTTCCACCCTTACACTTAAGGGTTGATTGGGGCAGCTTACACCTTCCATTTCACACTCCCTTCATATATTAGAAATCTTCTTAAGGGAACACATTTGCAATGTCAACTGTGTAAGAGGGAATTCTGCTCATTTCTCCAATGAGAGAGGTTGAAGAATGATAATGTTTAGACAACTCTACCAGGGCAGGGCAGGGCATATACAAAGGCCAGGTGTTTCTGGCTATACTCTGATGTGGATCATTGTCTATTGCAGGGGACACTCAAAGTTTTAATTGGCTTTAACATTTGCAGTTGAACATATGCATTATTTTAATCTTCATGAAGCATATTTGTTGTTTCTTCAGATGGTGTTAATATCAGTCTTTATGACCTACAAAACACCAGACCACATGCCCCTTATCATGACACTACTCCAGTGCAGATGATTTATACAAGTTATAAGCTCAGAAGAGATGCAGCGATTGTGGGAAATGGTATGTGCAATTTACAGTATATGAAAGTTTCTTAACCCAGTTCCCATGGGTTATTTATTTATGATCCTTCATAGCAAGTTCTAATATCATTATTTTTATTAAAAGTGTAGGGATCTGCTGCCCACAACTGTCTATTTGTGGCTGTGCTGTCTTATGTTCACATTTAAGCACATCATTCACTTCCTGTATCTGGGTTGTTGGGTTGAAAATCCCAGAATAAGAAAGTAGAGAGAGAGAGAGGGAGGGAGGGGCTGAGACCACATCATGTTCCCAGGGAAGAACTTTTGCTAAAGATCTAAGAAAGTAACTCTCCTGCGCTCAGGTGTTATGCTTGAGGGAAGAATGCATGTCCTAGGCTTTGTTGACAATATCTAGAGTCTTGCTGCCTTCTCAGGACCATAGGTATCCAAAGGTGCTACAAAACAACGAAAACAAGAGAAGGGTGCACCGACCTAGTGCAATACCATCATGAACATTTATAGTGAAATCTCTCATGCTAATAAAATCACACTCCTAAAAAATGGGAATCAAGTTATAAATAAATAAATGTTCTATCATAAACTGCACCCACTTTCACTTAAAAAAAATATTAAAACCAAATAGTACAAGCACCACTATAAAGGGATAACACTAAGCAAAGCAAAACTGAATAAATAAATAAATAAATAAATATATAAGTACATTAATAAATAAATCAATTGAAAATGTGAATAAAAAGGTGTCTAAAAAAAAGTAAATAAAAGTCCCAAAAAATTGTTTATAATCTATATTGCACAGTTCCGTGAGAAAAATAAATAATAGTATCCAATATCATAAATCCAGTGAAAAATAATGATTCTATATTTATATATCTATATTTATTTATTCATTCAGTTTTGCACAGCTTAGTGTTATCCCTTTATAGTGGTGCTTGCACTATTTGGTTATAATAATTTTTTCAAGTGAAAGTAGCTGCAGTTTATGATAGAACATTTATTTATTTATTACTTGATTCAGAAGCAGAGGACGAAACCGGCCCCAAATCTACAAACATCATGGAGAGAGGAAAATGGATGTGGTAGACAGAGACCAAGAAGAGGAGGTTGTAGAGCAGGCCGAAGGATCCAATATAAGAAAACGCAGGATGGAATATTGAATCCGTTCATTTTTGACTTAAGCAAAGTAGAATTAAATAATAATGAACTACATATTTTGAACCAAGGCCTGAAATGTGCACCAAAAAGACCCATCAATAAATTCAATGTATATATCGATACACATAAATATATCAGGAAACTGAATCTAAAAAAGTATTACTTGAATAATCCTATAACTTCCATTAGCAAGTTGGAGAAGTGATTGATAGTGGTATAAGGAATAAATCGCCATTCAACCCTCCTGTGAGTAATAATCATCATATTCAGATCTTTAAACAATTAGTTCTCAAATATTTGGAATTAGTTCACCCTAAGAGTGATCATAGAAACAAGCATATTAAAGAAGGATTAGATAGTTTGGAAAAAAGAAAGGAGATTATCATTAGACCAGCGGACGAGGGGGGAGGTGTGGTAATTCTAAAGAGAATTTTATCACAACCAATTCATGGATATGTTGACCGACACTAATACAAATATTAGACTAAGAAAGGACCCTACCATGGTATTTAAAGCGGAATTGAAGGCTTTGATAGATCAAGGTTATCGATTTCATGCCTTAAATAAAAAGGAGAAAAAATATCTTATCCTGCGTGCATGTAGAATCCCAGTTCAGTTATTTATACTCTCCCTAAAATTCATAAAGATGACAATTGTCCACCAGCTCAAACTATTGTCAATGGGATGGGATATATAACAGCGAGAGTGGGAGAATATCTGGACAAATTCCTCCAACCTAGTGTAGTAGCCACAAGGGCATTTTTGAAGGACACTAAGGATTTAATAAATTCTATTGAGACCATTAGGGTGACAGGGAATACACCCGTCTTTCTAGTGACAGATGATGTGTCATCTCTCTATACCATTATTCAACACAATGACACTCTATTATCATTAAATTGGGCGTTAAGTAAGAGAGATGACATACCTTATACACAAAAAATGTTTTTTATGAAAGGCATTGGACTTCTGTTTAACCCACAATTATTTTTGGTATCAGGGAGAATTCCACAGCCAGGTTAGAGGAGTTGTAATTAGGGTTGAGCGGACACCTAGATGTCCGTGTTCGACGGGTTCGGCCGAACTTTAAAAAAAAGTCCGGGTCCGTGTCCCGGACTTTTACCGAACTTTTCCCGGACACCGAACCCCATTGAAGTCAATGGGGACCCGAACTTTAAGGCACTAAAATGGCTCTAAAACACCAAAGGAAAGGGCTAGAGTGCTGCAAATGGCAGCAAAACGTAATTAAGAGCATGGCAAGTGCTCTGCAAACAAATGTGGATAGGGAAATAACTTAAAACAACAAAAAAAAACAGAAAAATAAAACAATGTTCTTCTTCATCTCTGAAGGACGAGGCCCATATGGAGTAGGAGGGAGGTTGAGGTGGTGGTGGATGTGGCGGTGACATAGGCGTGCGCACAGGGTGTGCTGGGTGTGCCTGGGCACACCCTAATCACCTAGGGCACATAGCATTGCCAGTGAGGAGATGGGAAAGATCTCCCTGGGACCTGCTCTGCTCTATTTCTCCTTGCCTACAGGTACATGGCCCCGATACATTACTCTCCCTGCTGGCAAACACATGCATGTGTATTTCAACTTTGGGGTGCACACCTTAATGCAATAGGCTGCGCACACCTATGGGCGGTGTAGGTGGAAGCGGCGGTGGAGGAGGACCAGGGCCGGATTAACAGCATCATGGGCTTGGTGCTGAGGATTTTGAAGGGCCTTAAGGGCCGTGCCTTGCCATGCACCCAGAGGAGAAAGGGTGCAGCCATGCATGCCTAATTCAACATGGGATGCTGTCTCTGAAGCCCATAAACACATCCATGCATCGCCAACTGTCCCTCCTTGTCCGGCCTTCGCGCTGTGTGGGGAGGTTCTGAGGGTGCTGCCTGGGGAAGCGAGCATAGAAGCCAGACTTCTGTGTTTACAAGTGACAGAAGAGCGGTAACAGTGAATATGGCCAACCCGGGGCCTATATAAAAGGTAGGGGCCTGGAGCTGCAGCTCCAATAGCCCCTACATTAATCTGGCCCTGAGGAGGAGGACGAGGTAGCCAACACTGCTTCTTTTCAAAAATTTTAAATGAGGGTACACCCCAAAAGAGTGAGAAAGAGCAAAAATGGAACAATGGGTGGGTAAGGTCGGTATCCATTGCTATTCTGCATAAGGTACGGAAAAGTCCCGTGGGATCCATGCCTGGTTCATTTTAATGAACGTGAGCTTGTCCACATTGTCTCTGGACAGGCGGCTGCGCTTGTCTGTTATAACGCCCCCAGCCGTGCTAAATACCCGTTCAGATAATACACTGGCTGCAGGGCACGCCAGCACCTCCAAGGCGTAAAGGGCAAGCTCAGGCCATGTGCCCAATTTGGAGACCCAGAAGTTGAAGGGGGCAGACCCGTCATTCACTACATGTAGGCGTGTGCACACATACTGCTCCACCATGTTGGTAAAATGCTGCCTCCTGCTAAGACGTTCCATCTGAGCTGCTGGTGCTGCTGTTTGTTGTGGCGTGCTGACAAAGCTTTTCCACATTTCGGCCATGCTAACCCTGCCTTCTGAGGTGCTGGCGGTGCCCTGGTTGCGTTGGCGACCTCCTCCTCCTCCTCCTCTGCCTTGTGCTTCCACTGTGGCCCCGCTGTCAGATGGGAATGCCAGCAGCATGGCGTCTACCAGCGTGCGCTTGTACTCGCGCATCTTGCGATCGCGCTCCAGTGAGTGAATTAAGGACGGTACGTTGTCCTTGTAACGGGGATCCAGCAGCGTGGCCACCCAGTAATCAGCACAAGTTAGAATGTGGGCAACTCGGCGGTCGTTGTGGAGACACTGCAGCATGTAATCGCTCATGTGTGCCAGGCTGCCCAGAGGCGACGAAAGGCTGTCCTCTGTGGGAGGTGTATCGTCCGTGTCCTCTGTATCCCCCCAGCCACGCACCAGTGATGGCCATGAGCTGGCCTGGGTGCCACCCTGCTGTGAACATGGTTCCATCTCCTCCTCCAGCTCCTCCTCCTCCTCATCCTCCTCATCCTCCAGAACTGTGCCCCTGCTGGACAATTGCGTCCCTGGCGTTTGCGTGTGCAGGAACCCACCCTCGGAGCCCCTTGCGAATGACTGCCCTGAAAGCCTTGGAAATGTTACCTCTTCATCCTCCTCCTCCTCCTCATCCTGTGCCACATCCTCTTCCATCATCGCCCGAATTGTTTTTTCAAGGAGGCATAGAAGTGGGATAGTTAAGCTGAGAACGGCGTCATTGCCACTGGCCATGTTGGTGGAGTACTCAAAACAGCGCAACAAGGCACACAGGTCTCGCATGGAGGCCCAGTTATTGGTGGTGAAGTGGTGCTGTTCCGCAGAGCGACTCACGCGTGCGTGCTGCAGCTGAAACTCCACTATGGCCTGCTGCTGCTCGCACAGTCTTTCCAGCATGTGCAAGGTGGAGTTCCACCTTGTGGGCACGTCACATATGAGGCGGTGAGCGGGAAGGCCGAAGTTACGCTGCAGCGCTGCCAGGCGAGCAGCAGCAGGGTGAGAACGCCGAAAGTGCGCACAAACGGCCCGCACTTTCTGCAGCAGCTCTGACATATCGGGGTAGTTTTTAAGGAACCTCTGCACCACCAAATTCAGCACATGCGCCAGGCAAGGGATGTGCGTCAAACCGGCTAGGCCCAGAGCTGCTATGAGATTTCGCCCGTTATCGCACACCACCAGGCCGGGCTTGAGGCTCGCTGGCAGCAACCACTCATTTGTCTGCTGTTCCATGCTCCTCCACAACTCCTGCGCGGTGTGTGGTTTGTCCCCCAAACAGGCAAGTTGTAAAACTGCCTGCTGTCGTTTACCCCTGGCCGTGCTGAAGTTGGTGGTGAAGGTGTTACGCTGTCCGGATGAGGAGGCGGTAGAGGATGAGGAAGCGGAGTAGGAGGAGTTAGGAACAGGAGGCAAACTGAAGCGCCCTGCAATCCTCGGTGGTGGAAGGACATGCGCCAAATTGCTATCCGCTTCAGGCCCATCCGCCACTGCATTTACCCAGTGTGCCGTTAGGGAGATATAACGCCCCTGACCGTGCTTACTGGTCCACGTATCCGTAGTTAGGTGGACCTTGGCACAGATGGCGTTGCGCAGTGCACACCTGATATTTTCCCCCACTTGGTTGTGCAGGGAAGGGATGGCTTGCCTGGAAAAGTAGTGGCGGCTGGGCACGACGTACTGTGGGACAGCCACCGACATAAGGTTTTTAAAACTGTGCGTCTCCACCAGACGGAATGACAGCATTTCAAAGGCCAATAATTTTGAAATGCTGGCATTCAGGGCCAGGGATCGCGGGTGGGTAGGGGGGTACTTCCTCTTCCTCTCAAGTGTTTGGGAGATGGAAAGCTGAACGCTTCCACGGGACATTGTGGAGATGGTTGTTGGTGACCCAGGTGGTGGTGTTGCTGACAGATCGTCTGTTTGCGGGGTGGCAGGTGCCGGTATCACTACAGATGTGGCTGGAGCGGCCGAGACTGCAGCAGAAGAGGAAGCAGGATGAGCCAGAGACGTTTCTTGGTTTTGAAGGTGTGTACTCCACTGCAGCTCGTGCTTTGCACTTAGATGCCTGATCATGCAGGTTGTGCTCAGGTTGAGAAGGTTTATGCCTCGCTTCAAGCTCTGATTGCACAGGGTGCAAACCACTCGTGTCCTGTCATCAGCACATTTTCTAAAGAACTTCCACGCTAGAGAACTCCTTTGAGCTGACTTTGGTGCGCTCGTTCCCTTGCTGCGTTGGGCAGTAGCGGGCGTAGTGTCTAGGGCACGGCCGCTCCGCTTCTGCACCCTGCTCCCTCTTCTGCTGTGCTGGTGGCTCTGTGCAACCACCGCCTCTTCCTCCAATATACTCAGGTCACCTGCATGACGTTCATTCCATGTGGGGTCGAGGACCTCATCGTCCTCCACATCATCTTCCACCCAGTCTTCACCCCTGCCCTCCTTGTCGGTCTCCACAATGCTGAACGCCGCAGCAGTTGGCACCTGCGTTTCGTCATCATCGGAGACGTGCTGCGATGATCCTTGCATGTACTCATCTTGAGAAATAAGTGGTTGGGCATCGCTGCACTCAATCTCTTCCACTTCTGGGGCAGGGCTAGGTGGATGGCCCTGGGAAACCCTGCTGACAGAGTCCTCAAAAAGAATAAGAGACTGCTGTATGGCTTGGGGCTCAGACTGCTGGCCTGATTTGCAAGGGGGTGAGGTGAAAGACGGTTGGACATTGGCTGCAGGTGCCAACTCTGACCTTTCTGCAGTAGACTGGGTGGGAGACAATGTGAAGGAACTGGAGGCACTGTCAGCAGCAAACCAATCTACTATCGCCTCAACTTGTTCTGGCCTCATCACTTCTAGGGGCGTTTGATGCCCTACCAAATACTGATGCAGGTTCTGTCGCCTACTCACACTTGAGGAAGGTGTTTCACTTGTGCGTGTAGCTGGCACAGATCGACCACGTCCTCTCCTTGCAACAGGAGCTCTACCAGCAGCACCACGACCCAGGCCACGGCCCTTATTTGACGGTCTCCTCATATTTCTGTAATTTAAGATCTTGCCCTAGAAAGGTTTTTATTGAATAGCGGAATAGGAAATATGATCCAAAAAAGTGTATGTATCTCGCACGTACAAAACCACACTAGGCCCCAATTACTATTGTTTCTACCCCTAAAAGGATGGATGAGGAGTAGGAGGAGTATGGAACAGACAGCACCCTCAAATCTTCAGAAGTATGAGATGAACCCCAAAAACTTGGAAAGGTGGATCTCACACGTACCGACACAGACTATCCCGCAATTCAATTGATCCTCAAAGGTTTTTATTGAATAGCGGAATAGGAAATATGATCAAAAAAAGTGTATGTATCTCGCACGTACACAACCACACTAGGCCCCAATTACTATTGTTTGTACCCCTAAAAGGATGGATGAGGAGTAGGAGGAGGAGTATGGAACAGGCAGCACCCTCAAATCTTCAGAAGTATGAGATGAACCCCAAAAACTTGGAAAGGTGGATCTCACACGTACCGACACAGACTATCCCGCAATTCAATTGATCCTCAAAGGTTTTTATTGAATAGCGGAATAGGAAATATGATCAAAAAAAGTCTATGTATCTCGCACGTACACAACCACACTAGGCCCCAATTACTATTGTTTGTACCCCTAAAAGGATGGTTGAGCAGTAGGAGCAGGAGTATGGAACAGGCAGCACCCTCAAATCTTCAGAAGTATGAGATGAACCCCAACAACTTGGAAAGGTGGATCTCACACGTACCGACACAGACTATCTCGCAATTGAATTGATCCCCAAAGGTTTTAATTGAATAGCGGAATAGAAAATATGATCAAAAAGAAAGTGTATGTATCTCGCACGTACACCACCACACTAGGCCCCAACTACTATTGTTTGTACCCCTAAAAGGATGGTTGAGCAGTAGGAGGAGGAGTATGGAACAGGCAGCACCCTCAAATCTTCAGAAGTATGAGATGAACCCCAAAAACTTGGAAAGGTGGATCTCTCTCACACGTACCAACACAGACTATCCCCCAATTTAACTGATCCCCAAAGGTTTTTGATTAAATAGCGGAATAGAAAATATGATCCAAAAAAAGTGTATGTATATCACACGTACACAACCACACTAGGCCCCAATTACTATTGTTTGTACCCCTAAAAGGCTAGATGAGGAGTAGGGGGGGTATGGAACAGGCAGCACCCTCAAACCTTCAGAAGTATGAGATGAACCCCAACAACTTGGAAAGGTGGATCTCTCTCACACGTACCAACACAGACTATCCCCCAATTTAACTGATCCCCAAAGGTTTTTGATTAAATAGCGGAATAGAAAATATGATCCAAAAAAAGTGTATGTATATCACACGTACACAACCACACTGGGCCCCAATTACTATTGTTTGTACCCCTAAAAGGCTAGATGAGGAGTAGGGGGAGTATGGAACAGGCAGCACCCTCAAACCTTCAGAAGTATGAGATGAACCCCAACAACTTGGAAAGGTGGATCTCTCTCACACGTACCAACACAGACTATCCCCCAATTTAACTGATCCCCAAAGGTTTTTGATTAAATAGCGGAATAGAAAATATGATCCAAAAAAAGTGTATGTATATCACACGTACACAACCACACTAGGCCCCAATTACTATTGTTTGTACCCCTAAAAGGCTAGATGAGGAGTAGGGGGGGTATGGAACAGGCAGCACCCTCAAACCTTCAGAAGTATGAGATGAACCCCAACAACTTGGAAAGGTGGATCTCTCTCACACATACCAACACAGACTATCCCCCAATTTAACTGATCCCCAAAGGTTTTTGATTAAATAGCGGAATAGAAAATATGATCCAAAAAAAGTGTATGTATATCACACGTACACAACCACACTAGGCCCCAATTACTATTGTTTGTACCCCTAAAAGGCTAGGAGTAGGGGGAGTATGGAACAGGCAGCACCCTCAAACCTTCAGAAGTATGAGATGAACCCCAACAACTTGGAAAGGTGGATCTCTCTCACACGTACCAACACAGACTATCCCCCAATTTAACTGATCCCCAAAGGTTTTTGATTAAATAGCGGAATAGAAAATATGATCCAAAAAAAGTGTATGTATATCACACGTACACAACCACACTAGGCCCCAATTACTATTGTTTGTACCCCTAAAAGGCTAGATGAGGAGTAGGGGGAGTATGGAACAGGCAGCACCCTCAAACCTTCAGAAGTATGAGATGAACCCCAACAACTTGGAAAGGTGGATCTCTCTCACACGTACCAACACAGACTATCCCCCAATTTAACTGATCCCCAAAGGTTTTTGATTAAATAGCGGAATAGAAAATATGATCCAAAAAAAGTGTATGTATATCACACGTACACAACCACACTAGGCCCCAATTACTATTGTTTGTACCCCTAAAAGGCTAGATGAGGAGTAGGGGGGGTATGGAACAGGCAGCACCCTCAAATCTTCAGAAGTATGAGATGAACCCCAAAAACTTGGAAAGGTGGATCTCTCTCACACGTACCAACACAGACTATCCCCCAATTTAACTGATCCCCAAAGGTTTTTGATTAAATAGCGGAATAGAAAATATGATCCAAAAAAAGTGTATGTATATCACACGTACACAACCACACTAGGCCCCAATTACTATTGTTTGTACCCCTAAAAGGCTAGATGAGGAGTAGGGGGAGTATGGAACAGGCAGCACCCTCAAACCTTCAGAAGTATGAGATGAACCCCAACAACTTGGAAAGGTGGATCTCTCTCACACGTACCAACACAGACTATCCCCCAATTTAACTGATCCCCAAAGGTTTTTGATTAAATAGCGGAATAGAAAATATGATCCAAAAAAAGTGTATGTATATCACACGTACACAACCACACTGGGCCCCAATTACTATTGTTTGTACCCCTAAAAGGCTAGATGAGGAGTAGGGGGAGTATGGAACAGGCAGCACCCTCAAACCTTCAGAAGTATGAGATGAACCCCAACAACTTGGAAAGGTGGATCTCTCTCACACGTACCAACACAGACTATCCCCCAATTTAACTGATCCCCAAAGGTTTTTGATTAAATAGCGGAATAGAAAATATGATCCAAAAAAAGTGTATGTATATCACACGTACACAACCACACTAGGCCCCAATTACTATTGTTTGTACCCCTAAAAGGCTAGATGAGGAGTAGGGGGGGTATGGAACAGGCAGCACCCTCAAACCTTCAGAAGTATGAGATGAACCCCAACAACTTGGAAAGGTGGATCTCTCTCACACGTACCAACACAGACTATCCCCCAATTTAACTGATCCCCAAAGGTTTTTGATTAAATAGCGGAATAGAAAATATGATCCAAAAAAAGTGTATGTATATCACACGTACACAACCACACTAGGCCCCAATTACTATTGTTTGTACCCCTAAAAGGCTAGGAGTAGGGGGAGTATGGAACAGGCAGCACCCTCAAACCTTCAGAAGTATGAGATGAACCCCAACAACTTGGAAAGGTGGATCTCTCTCACACGTACCAACACAGACTATCCCCCAATTTAACTGATCCCCAAAGGTTTTTGATTAAATAGCGGAATAGAAAATATGATCCAAAAAAAGTGTATGTATATCACACGTACACAACCACACTAGGCCCCAATTACTATTGTTTGTACCCCTAAAAGGCTAGGAGTAGGGGGAGTATGGAACAGGCAGCACCCTCAAACCTTCAGAAGTATGAGATGAACCCCAACAACTTGGAAAGGTGGATCTCTCTCACACGTACCAACACAGACTATCCCCCAATTTAACTGATCCCCAAAGGTTTTTGATTAAATAGCGGAATAGAAAATATGATCCAAAAAAAGTGTATGTATATCACACGTACACAACCACACTAGGCCCCAATTACTATTGTTTGTACCCCTAAAAGGCTAGATGAGGAGTAGGGGGAGTATGGAACAGGCAGCACCCTCAAACCTTCAGAAGTATGAGATGAACCCCAACAACTTGGAAAGGTGGATCTCTCTCACACGTACCAACACAGACTATCCCCCAATTTAACTGATCCCCAAAGGTTTTTGATTAAATAGCGGAATAGAAAATATGATCCAAAAAAAGTGTATGTATATCACACGTACACAACCACACTAGGCCCCAATTACTATTGTTTGTACCCCTAAAAGGCTAGATGAGGAGTAGGGGGGGTATGGAACAGGCAGCACCCTCAAACCTTCAGAAGTATGAGATGAACCCCAACAACTTGGAAAGGTGGATCTCTCTCACACGTACCAACACAGACTATCCCCCAATTTAACTGATCCCCAAAGGTTTTTGATTAAATAGCAGAATAGAAAATATGATCCAAAAAAAGTGTATGTATATCACACGTACACAACCACACTAGGCCCCAATTACTATTGTTTGTACCCCTAAAAGGCTAGGAGTAGGGGGAGTATGGAACAGGCAGCACCCTCAAACCTTCAGAAGTATGAGATGAACCCCAACAACTTGGAAAGGTGGATCTCTCTCACACGTACCAACACAGACTATCCCCCAATTTAACTGATCCCCAAAGGTTTTTGATTAAATAGCGGAATAGAAAATATGATCCAAAAAAAGTGTATGTATATCACACGTACACAACCACACTAGGCCCCAATTACTATTGTTTGTACCCCTAAAAGGCTAGGAGTAGGGGGAGTATGGAACAGGCAGCACCCTCAAACCTTCAGAAGTATGAGATGAACCCCAACAACTTGGAAAGGTGGATCTCTCTCACACGTACCAACACAGACTATCCCCCAATTTAACTGATCCCCAAAGGTTTTTGATTAAATAGCGGAATAGAAAATATGATCCAAAAAAAGTGTATGTATATCACACGTACACAACCACACTAGGCCCCAATTACTATTGTTTGTACCCCTAAAAGGCTAGGAGTAGGGGGAGTATGGAACAGGCAGCACCCTCAAACCTTCAGAAGTATGAGATGAACCCCAACAACTTGGAAAGGTGGATCTCTCTCACACGTACCAACACAGACTATCCCCCAATTTAACTGATCCCCAAAGGTTTTTGATTAAATAGCGGAATAGAAAATATGATCCAAAAAAAGTGTATGTATATCACACGTACACAACCACACTAGGCCCCAATTACTATTGTTTGTACCCCTAAAAGGCTAGGAGTAGGGGGAGTATGGAACAGGCAGCACCCTCAAACCTTCAGAAGTATGAGATGAACCCCAACAACTTGGAAAGGTGGATCTCTCTCACACGTACCAACACAGACTATCCCCCAATTTAACTGATCCCCAAAGGTTTTTGATTAAATAGCGGAATAGAAAATATGATCCAAAAAAAGTGTATGTATATCACACGTACACAACCACACTAGGCCCCAATTACTATTGTTTGTACCCCTAAAAGGCTAGATGAGGAGTAGGGGGAGTATGGAACAGGCAGCACCCTCAAATCTTCAGAAGTATGAGATTGTGTTCACTGTACCCCACAAAGATTGAGTTCACTGCACCCCACAATGATTGTGTTCACTGCACCCCACAAAGATTGTGTTCACTGCACCTCACAAAGATTGTGTTCACTGTACCCCCCAAAGATTGTGTTCACTGCACCCCACAAAGATTCTGTTCACTGTACCCCACAAAGATTGTGTTCACTGCACCCTAAAAGGATGTTGTTCACTGCACCCCACAAAGATTGTGTTCACTGCACCCTAAAAGGATGTTGTTCACTGCACCCCAAAAAGATTGTGTTCACTGTACCCCCCCAAAGATTGTGTTCACTGCACCCCACAAAGATTGTGTTCACTGCACCCCAAAAAGATTGTGTTCACTGTACCCCCCAAAGATTGTGTTCACTGCACCCCAAAAAGATTGTGTTCACTGTACCCCCCAAAGATTGTGTTCACTGCACCCCACAAAGATTCTGTTCACTGTACCCCACAAAGATTGTGTTCACTGCACCCCAAAAAGATTGTGTTCACTGTACCCCCCCAAAGATTGTGTTCACTGCACCCCACAAAGATTCTGTTCACTGCACCCCACAAAGGATTTTGTTCACTGCACCCCAAAAAGATTGTGTTCACTGCACCCCAAAAAGGATTTTGATCACTGCACCCCAAAAAGGATGTTGTTCACTGCACCCCAAAAATGATTTTGTTCACTCCACCCCAAAAAGATTGTGTTCACTGCACCCCACAAAGATTGTGTTCACTGCACCCCAAAAAGATTGTGTTCACTGTACCCCCCAAAGATTGTGTTCACTGCACCCCACAAAGATTCTGTTCACTGTACCCCACAAAGATTGTGTTCACTGCACCCCAAAAAGATTGTGTTCACTGCACCCCAAAAAGGATGTTGTTCACTGCACCCCAAAAAGGATGTTGTTCACTCCACCCCAAAAAGATTGTGTTCACTGCACCCCACAAAGATTGTGTTCACTGCACCCCAAAAAGATTGTGTTCACTGCACCCCAAAAATGATTTTGTTCACTGCACCCCAAAAAGGATTTTGTTCACTGCACCCCAAAAAGGATGTTGTTCACTCCACCCCAAAAAGATTGTGTTCACTGCACCCCAAAAAGATTGTGTTCACTGCACCCCACAAAGGATTTTGTTCACTGCACCCCAAAAAGATTGTGTTCACTGCACCCCAAAAAGGATGTTGTTCACTGCACCCCAAAAAGGATTTTGTTCACTGCACCCCAAAAAGATTGTGTTCACTGCACCCCACAAAGGATTTTGTTCACTGCACCCCACAAAGATTGTGTTCACTGCACACCAAAAAGGATTGTGTTCACTGCACCCCAAAAAGATTTTGTTCACTGCACCCCAAAAAGATTGTGTTCACTGCAGCCCAAAAAGATTGTGTTCACTGCAGCCCAAAAAGATTGTGTTCACTGCAGCCCAAAAAGATTGTGTTCACTGCAGCCCAAAAAGATTGTGTTCACTGCAGCTCACACACAGAAAAATGGATGTGGATCACTGACACCTGCCTATCTCCAATCCCACACCACACAGCAATATCGATTGTAGTTTGTAGAACACAGTTTCCCTAAAATTCAGCAGACTCTGTCCCTAACAGGATTGAGAAGAGATCGTAGATCAGGATTGAGTGCAGATTCACCCCACCCCCCACACAGCAATATCGATTGTAGTTTGTAGAAGACACTGACCCTATAATTCAGCAGACTCTATCCCTAAAATGCCTACAACTCGCCCTGCCTAAACACTCCGACCTGTCCCTCAATTCTATCCGGACACAAATGGTTTTTTCCTGCCTATCTTTCCCTAATCAGCAGCCAGCACATTGATGTGTGCTCTGTCCCTTAGCTAAGCAGCAGAATGACGCTGCTGCGGCGGCTGCCTCGAACTTATAAAGACTTGGTCACATGCTTCAGACGGCCAATCACAGCTACTAAGACATTTGCAGGCATGGCTGGGATGGCTTAAGGCACACCAGTTAAACGATTGTTGATTGGCTGTTGAAAGCCCGCCATGAAAAGAGCGCCAAAGCATGCAAAACCCGGAAATAAAACGACCGAACACGGATTTTTACCCGAACATACAGTAAAGTGTCCGTGTCCGTGTTCGGGTAAAAAAAATCCAATTATTCGGTACGAACACGAATAATACAGTCCGTGTTCGCTCAACACTAGTTGTAATGGGAGCCAGGTTTGCTCCCAGTATATCCAATTAATTCATGGCAGAATGGGAGGATAAATCAGTATTTGATTTGTTTAAATCTGAATTAATATATTGTAAAAGATTTATTGATGATATCCTCATTCTTCATTTGGGAAGGATCAGAAAAAAGTTTGATGAATTTTATGACAAAGTTGAATGATAATGGAAGTAACAATAAACTGGATTTCAAATGACATGATCAAAGTATACATTTTTTAGACATTTCATTTATATTTTAAGCCAACAGATAGGAACAGTTATCTATCTATTAATAGTGGCTAACATCCAGCCGCTTAAGAATATACCACAAGGTCAATTAATGTGGGTAAGAAGGAATTGTACATATGATCGAGATTATACAGAACAATCTAAGGTAATTAAGAATAGATTTGTTCAGAAAGGAAATAATGAGAAATATCTGGACCAGGAAATCCAGAATATTTTGTAAATCCCCAGGAGCCAATGTTTAATTAGTCAAGGATAAAACCATTGATGATAGGAAACAATTCAGCTTTTTTTAGACTTTCATAGTCAGTATAAAGAAATAGAAGGTATCTTCCGTAAGCATTGGCATATGCTATGTATGGACAGAACACTGGGACCAGTCTTACTGAACACACCTTCCTTTATGTATAGACGAGCATCAAGCTTTGGGAAGAAAGTTGTTAAAAAGATACTTGACCCACCAGTCTCCACATTCTTTCCAAGAAGAAAGGGATTTGTAGCATGTGGTAAATGTAAGACTTGCCATCATGCAAAAAATAATAACAAGAAGCGCACATCCTTTTTAGCACCACAGATTGATAAAGAGTATGTGATCAATCAATTAATCATGTGCGATACCACCCATGTGGTTTATGCCCTCACATGCCCCTGTAACTTAATGTATATAGGTCACTCTAAACACACTTTAATAGTACTGTACGTGAACATATTCAAAATATTAAAAAATGCTTTAAATACCATTTTAGGGGATTGAAAGGGTTCCACCTTCATGGAGGGGGTCTAACTGGGTCCAGGACCTCTCCAAATGTGAAATGGATATATTTTTTGTATACTTTGGAACCATCAGATTTGAATATCGAACTTGACTTGAACTGTTTTATTAGTGATTGTTAAATTACATTTTAAGCATTATATTTTTAATATCTACTAATTTTAATATCCACTATTTGATATGTATTATCATCTTATTTAGTATATGTGGATTGATGTTCATTAGAACATTCAGTATTATGGATGTATTGGCTCTCTTGGTCTGGATATAATGAGAGCGACTGTATATTTGTACATATGTAAGGCCACTACTCTGATTGTTCAAGGAGACAAGATGGTGTCCGTGATGGCTAGGCTGATGAGTTTCAATGTAGAACCCTCTTTCTCAGGAACACCTGTTCAATTCCTTGGTAACACAAATTGCTAATCAGCCAATCACATGGCAGCAACTCCATGCATTTAGGGTATCTAGACGTAGTGAAGATGACTTGGGGAAGTTTAAACCGAGCATCAGAATGGGAAAGAAAGCGGATTTAAAATGATTGTTAAGTCTCATTTATTTATTTTAAATAAAAAACATGTTAAACTTACCTGTTCTGTGCAGTTGGCTTTGCCCAGATCCTCCTCTCCCTCTTTGGTGCTCCTGTCCCCTAACTCCTGTTGAGTGCCTCCACAGCAATCAGCTTGCTATGGGGGCATCTGAGCCGAGTCACAGGTCCCTGTGTTCATTCAGATATGGAGCCGTGACCCGCCCCACCCCCTCTCTCCTCATTGGCTTACTGAATTTGATTGACAGCAGTGGGAGCCAATGGTGCTACACTGCTGTCTCAGCCGATGAGGAGGAAGAGTCTTGGGCAGCCGAGAAACTCCTGAAACATCGCTAAAAAGAGATGGGCTCAGGTGAGTATTAGGGGGGCTGGGAGGGGCTGCTGCACACAGAAGGCTTTCTAAATGAATGCATAGAATGCATTAAGATAAAAAACCTTCTGACTTTACAACAACATAAAGTAACATTGAACGTGGTATGGCTGTTGGTACTAGACGGGCTGGTCTGAGCATTTTAAAAACTGCGGATTTACTGGGATTTTCCACACAATCAAATCTAGGGTCTACAGTGAATGGTCCAAAAAACAGAAAATATCCAGTGAGCGGCAGTGTTGTGGAGGAAAATGCCTTGTTGATGTCAGAGGTCAGAGGAGAATGGGCAGACTGGTGGATTGAGGTGGTTATGAAGGCAAAAGGGATCAAACCCGATACTAGCAAGGTGTATCTAATAAAGTGGCTGGAGAGTGTATGTAGATACATACAGTTTTTGTTTTATCCATCTGTATTTACTTGTGCAACTTGCAACATCCAGGTGAAAGATATAACACCAACATGTCATAAAAAAATAAAAAAATTCAAAAACAGAATTTCTGAGTTGGAAAAAGGATTGTGATATGTTATTATTTTGTTGGACAACAGTTTGCTTTAATTACAGCCCTTAGTCTATTGAGATATGTCTTTACTAACTTTGCACATCTAGACTTTGCAATATTTGCCCACTTCTCGAGTTCAGTTAAATTTGATTTTGACTGTTTGTGGACTGCAGTCTTCAAGAGTTTAAGTCTGGGCCCCGACTAAGCCATGCAAGTACATTCACCTTTTTCTCCTTCAAACACTGTGTGGTCATTTTTCCTGTGCGCTTTGGGTCATTGTCGTGTTGGACGGTAAACCTTCTACCCATTGACAACTTTCTGCCCAAATGTCTTTCACTTGCTTGTTATAAGTTGCACTAGTAATCACATCTGGATATCACAAAAGCGGTTTCTGTCTTAATTTCAGGCTGCAAAGCAACAACATGTAAGTATTTAAAAGGGGGTGTCAGGGTACAAGGAAACCAGACCACACGAAGATGCAAGTAAAATAAAGCAATTTATTTATGCAACAATAATAATCGCACAGCAAGAGAGAGGAGCAAAATCAAGAACAGCCGGGGTCAAGTTCGGAAGCGAGTACTCATCCAAGCCGGGATCAAATCAAGGAACAGGTAGTCATCCAAGCCGAGATAGAGTCCAGAAGCGGGTAGTCTGCTGAAGCCGGGTCGTTATCTGATGTGTGGTCATCTGCCGATACAGAATCCAGAGTCAGGAAGGTCATCAGCCAAGCTAAGTCATGCACGGAGAAACAGAGACCAGGGAACTGCTAGCAGTGATGCATATTGGAGCACAAACGCAAGGGCAAGGTCTGAAAGCCATCAGGTGATATATATAGTCATGTGTGCAACATCATCACTGAGCGTCGCCCAGGCAGCAGACAAGTGATGATGCAAGCAGAGTTTATAGGAGACAGCCTTCTGCACATGTCTAAGATAGCTGTCAACACTCAGGAAGGCAAGGTAAGACCTTGACAGGGGGAACCTCTTTTTGTTCTTTTCTATATCCACTGTATACACAGTTTAAATAGTGGCTCCAATTGAAAAGAGGACCTGAACCACCCCACCCATCACTGCCAGCCACCAATAGGAGCTTTTCTGGCGTCCTCATGGTGGGAACCTCTATCACCCATCTGTCGCCCCCTTTGGACACATGCGCCATGACGCTGTGATGTTACGCGCCGAGGTACCCGCGATTGATGCTGCCTGATGCCGCTGGCCGTGTGTTGGATGACTGCATGTATTATGCGCAGAACAACCTGAATGGTGCGAGTGAGAGAGAGGGACGCACCAGCGTGGACGTCTGCCCCCGGCGCAGAACTAATCTCAAGTGTGGACTCACGCCTGAAAGGGAAATGCTTGTGGAAGCACAATAAGGGGGCACCCAGGATGAACCCGGAATGTTCCCCCACGTTTGTGCTAGGGCAGATGGAAGAGGGGCAAGTTAAAACGGCAAGAGGAAGGCCAGGACAAGCTGAGAGACCGGACAAAATAGATAATCACAACTATAGAAGAGAATTATAGATAAATGATTATTCTTCAAAACATTTTTCAAACACTTTAAATTGCAGACGATAGGACTGATTACAGTATTGGAATGTATACATATTATTACATATGGATATGAAGATAGGTCTAAAATATGAAAATTGAGCTGTAAAGCGCCTTAAAGCGGAGTTCCAGCCATTTCACTCACCTGTCCAACGGTCCAGTGATGCGGCCGCCCGAAGCCTCGATCCTCTCCCTCGGCGCCGGCATCACTGCTGTGGGCACCCGGCTGTGACAGTTTGCGGCTTCACAGCCGGGTACGCACTGCGCATGCGCGAGTTGCGCTACACGCCGTGATTGGCCGGCAATCTTCTGGGACCTTTGACATGTCCCAGAAGATTGCAGGGAGGGAGGGGGAGAGGAGAACTTCCGCTCAGGGCGCCGCGGCGCTCCGAGCGGAAGTGGGAGTGGGTACCTGTCAAAACTAGGTACCCGCTCCCCCCCCAAAAAAATGACATGCCAAATGTGGCATGTCAGGGGGTTAGGACCACCTAAAGCGGAAGTTCCACTTTTGGGTGGAACTCCGCTTTAATGTCAATATCAACTTTTAGAAGAGCCAGTTCCCTGAGGGACAAGTTAGTAAAAAATGAATTTTAAGGGGAAAAACAAGGAGATCCCTGTCAATATTTGGGTAACGTGATGCTGCCAAATGGTAATCCTCACAAATTGCAACATTTTGCGAATTGCCAAACAAAAGAGGATGCGTACATGCTGTCCTGTCAATGTGGAGCCTTCTATATAGAGAAGACCAAACAGGAGTTTTGTCATTGTATGTATAAACACATCCACAGTATAAAAACTTGCAATCCTGACCTTCTAATAGGTAGACATGTAGCCCTAGCCCACGATCACAAATTTCCTAAGATACGATTTACATCACTAGATCACGTTCATATAACACTAAGAAAAGGCAAGTGGAACAAAGCATTATTACAGCTACAACAAAAATAGATATTCAAATTGAAAGCTACACTTTACCCTGGATTAAACAATACCATTACATTCAAGCCTTTTTTTAAAGGCTTTATTTCAGGCAAAACTGACCAATACTGTCAAACCCACATACCTTTCTGTCCCTCATTTTTATTACATTTGTAATTTTTTTTTCTTTTCTTTTTCTTTATTTAATGCAATTGTAACAATATGTACACATTCCAATACTGCCATCAAATCCATTGGGTGTGACTTAACAAGTTTGAAAAGTGTTTTGCAGATTAATCTTTTGTCTATAATTCTCCTCTACAGTTGTGATTATCTGTTTCGTCTGGTCTCTCACCTTGCCCTGGCTTTCCTCCTGCCATTTTGACTTCCATCTTCACCCCCAGTGCGGGCTTAGAAGAACATTTCGGGTTCATCGTGGATGTCTCCCTATTGTGCCTCTATATGCATTTCTGTTTCAGGTGTGGGACTACTCCTGGGATTGCTTCTGTGCCAGGTGTGGACATCCACGCTGGTAGCATCCCTCCCTCTCCATCTGGGTTTTTTTGCACATGCGCATGGTGTCATTCTCGGCATGAGCAGTCATCCCACCTATGGCCGGTGTCATCTGGTGGTGTCGATCGCGGGTACCAGGTTCGTAGTGCATGCGTCCGAACGTGGTGACGGATGAGGGATGGCAGTTCTCACCACAGGACGCCAGGGAAGCCGGGAGCTCCGATTAGTGGGTGGCAATTGGAACCACTATTTAAACTGTGCACTTCTTTGGTGCAACGCCATGCAATTCTGATCAGCGACCCATGATGTACAGGCCTTCAACCCAGGTAAACTACTACACACATGAAAGTTATTTCAATTTTTTTTTCATATGTATTTTTTTTTATATATATATTTCATACACATATTTTTTTATATCTATCTAGGCCTAATACTTGTTGTCAACATCCTTTTTGATGATCCTCCCACTACTTATACATAGAGATGTCCCGAACTATTGGCCGGCGAACAGTTCAACGCGAACATTGCTTGTTCGCTTTCGCCACAGTGGGCGAACATATGAGATGTTTGGTCCGCCCCCTATACGTCATCATTGAGCAAACTTTGACCCCGTACCTCACAGTCAGCAGACACATTCCAGCCAATCAGCATACCCTTCCTCCCAGATCCTCCCACCTCCTATAAAAATGCAAGTACAGCATCCATCTTAGATTCATTCTGAAGCTGCAGTGTTAGTTAGAGCAGGGAGAGTGTTGCTGCTGCTGCTGCTGAATTAATAGCTAGGCCAGTGTTCTGTGTCCACTCCAGTCTTCAAATACCCATCAAGAGTTGTGGTCACCATCACCACCAGAAGCAGCCTTGTCGTCGTTGATTGCTGGACCTGCGGCAACGCAGAAAGAGGAGTCTGAAGAAGAGGAGTCAGAGGAGGAAGGTGGCTTTGGAGAAGTGGAAGACCAACCACAGCAGGCGTCCCAGGGGGCTTGTTGTCACCTTTTGGGGACCCTTGGTGTTGTACGTGGCTGGTTGGAGGAAGAGACCTTCAATGATGTCAGTGAGGACAAGGAACGGGACATGGCTAGCTTGGTATCCATCCTTGTGCAAATGGGGAGTTTGCGGTTGTGCAAATGGACTGTTTGCGATTGTTTGCGGTGCCTTAAACAGGGAGTTTGGTCTGTCAGAGTTTGGTCTGTCACTGTGAAGCGGGCGCAACCCTTAGACTACCTGATCGATACAACATCATAACTGAACGTATACACACACTGGATGTTTTAAAGCACGTTATTCCAAACAATTTAGGAATGTTAGGTGATTTTTGCCCTTTATGGATTAAAACCCAGCTCTGCGTCAACTACGTAATTTTCCATGGGAGTTTTGCCATGGATCCCCTTCCGGCATGCCACAGTCCAGGTGTTAGTCCCCTTGAAACAACTTTTCCATCACTATTGTGGCCAGAAAGAGTCCCTGTGGGTTTTAAAATTCGCCTGCCTATTGAAGTCTATGGTGGTTCGCCCATTCGCGAACATTTGCGGAAATTCGCGTTTGCCGTTCGCGAACTGAAAATTTTATGTTTGCGACTTCTCTACTTATTCATTCTTCTATGACCATCAATAATATGGTCAGACATATACGTATGTTGGTCTCCGATTTTGTTTCATGATTCTGGCATATTGATGTAACTTAACTTTACCTGTAAAATGTTTGTTCATACATTTACTTGCAATATATACAGTATATATATATATATATCTTCTATATTCTTCTATTTTGTTTATACATTTGGGTACTCTCACAATTATCTCCTGAGCAAGATTTTTTTCAAGAATCAAAACACACTATTTTTATCACAATATGCACAGTATTTAACCACTTTCATAAGGTTATGTTTTGAACGGGACACACACCTTCCAGCAGAGTGTATGGTATTTCTTTAAAGGAAAAAGGCACTAATTTGTTGTAGTGCCTATGAGTGCACTATTGAATTGCCTGCTGTATTAGGCCCAATTTTATACAGGACTCCCACCAGCATTTCCCTCAAAAAGAAATCAACAACACAGTGTAATAAAATCACAGAAAAAAATCCGCAAAAATACTTTTTGCATTCACATGCCCAGTATTTAATAATGTGTACTAAACTAGATTAGATTTTTAATGAACCAACACAATCCATTTGTTAATTACATTACATTGCACGCTATCTAAGTGATTTTTCTAGTCATTTTCAAAGGTAGAGACCAGACAGAATTTATTGTAAAATAAAATTGACCGTTCTAGCTGTGACTAGTGGTCCAGACTGGACATCTATTAGTCTGAGGTATCTGCTACTCATCTTGAAGAGTGAATAAAATGGTTTAGGTGCAATGTTTGATGCAGAACCTTCTTGACCTCTATTAGTTGTGCATACATAACCTTCGGCTTGAGCGCAATATGTACACAAAATTAAAAAGCCTGTCGTAGGCCCCATTTTGAACAGGACTTCCAATGGCCATTGCCCAAAAAACAATGTTGTAGTAAAGTTTTGGTACATATAATATTATGACACCGCTGTGGAAAGGAAACTAGAACTCCCAAAAAACTTTAGTGGAGGGGCGAAGCAAGGAGGAGGAATGGCTTGGGAAAGTTCTAGGTCTTAGTCGTTAGATTGGAGAAGAGGAAGGACACAGGAATCTGAGCACTGTGCCTGGTGGATTTTCCTGTCCTGCAGCAAAATTTACAAATCTGCTGAGAAGTGGCCTGAACTGACAATTGCAACCTGATTATTATAGGTACGTCGGCTGCCTCAAACAAGCTACAGGATCTTAGTGAAGAAGCTGTCAGTCTCATTTGCGACCACCATTACCTCAGAGAGAGGACAACAGCCATCTTTACCAGTCAGCAATATCTCAGAGAAACTATCAATTTTCACCCGCAGCAATTATTACCTCAGGGAGAGGGCGGAAGCCATCTTTAACAATCAACAAAGCTGTTGGTTTCACTTCCAGTCACCATTACTTTAGAAAAAAAATCTCAGCTTCACTTGTGGCTACCGCTGCAGTCTTTACATCTCAGAACGGACCTGTTGGTTCCTCATCATATCTCATACATCAGGTCAGTCTATCTGGCATTTGAGCTAATAGGCTGAAAGGGGTCCTTCCTCCATTAAGACCAGCGAACCAGATTTGGCGAGAGAACGTTGTTAAACCCACTTTGCACAAATACAGAAACAAGCAGATACTACACCGTTCATAAAAATTAAAGGAACACTTTTTATTCAGAGTATTGCATCAAGTCAGTTAAACTCCTGGATATTGATCGGGTCAGTTAAATGGCAGAGGGGGTTTTTAATCAGTTTCAGCTGCTTTGGTGTTAATTCAACTAACAATAGGTACACTGTATGGGCAACAATGAGACAACCTCCAAACCAGGAATGGTTTTAAAGGTGGAGGCCCCTGACAGTTTTTTACCTACTTTTTTCCCTACTCATCTTTTCTGACTGTTTTTCACTAGTTTTGCATTTGGCTAGGTTCAATGTCACAAAATATTCCACAAGGGAATCTTGTGTGTTGTATATGGGTTATTTTTAACAGTTTTGAATAAATATCTCCTTTCTATGTTTTATATGTGTGCCATACTTTCTCTTGGTACCGCAAAGCCCCGGGGTTCCTCTTTTCCCCAGCTCCCTTGTGAAATCTTTTGTGCAAATTTTGGGGCTGATACCAAACATTGGTGTGTTTTAGTTGCACAGGCGACATTTACTGTATATAGGGTCAGTGTCACTGCAAGCAACATGAGGTGATACCTTGACCCTATAGAGGTTGCACACGCAGTCCAACTCCTCCAGGGTGGCACATCAATATGTGCCATTGCTAGAAGGTTTGATGTGTCTTCCAGCACAGTCTCAAGAGCATGGAGGAGATTCCAGGAGACACGCAGTTATTCTAGGAGAGCTGAAAAGGGCAGAATAAGGTCCTTAACCCATCAGCAGTACCGTTATCTGCTCATTTGTGCAAGGAGGAACAGGATGATCACTGCAAGAGCCCTAAAAAATGACCTCCAGTGGGCCAATGGTGTGAATGTTTCTGACTAAACAATCAGAAACAGACTTCATGAGGGTGGCCTGAGGGCCCGACTGTAAGGTTCTGGCACTCTCAGTGCCTCCTATCACATCATTTCCGGGTGCTTTCCATCTACCTAGATAGATGAAGCACATATAGGTGTGTTTACCTTTAAGACTGATGCTGTCATCACTGAGCGCCGGACTGAACAGCTATTTAAATCACCAGCTCTCACTCACATGTGTTCGTTCAACCTGCTGTGTGCCTAGATGTGCCTTGATGCTAACCTGTCTTGAAGCTCTCATGCTTGCAAGCATACCTCGCTGTCGGAACCACGCTGCGCTGATCCCTGTATCCCGCTACCGGATCATCCGCTCTTGTCGAACCTCTCCTCTGCTACATTGCTACTAGTGATAAGTACCCCACAGGGGAAACCTCAATAACCTTCATACTAAAGCTTACACTGTCTAGCTCTGCATACTAAGGACTGTTACTACATCTGCACTATCTGGATTGCTAGCTCTTGAGCCTACTATCATCTGCTCTTGCACTGGGTTAGTCTCTCCTGTATGTCATCTGCTATCCTATCATCTACTACCATACATAATTGCTAACCTATCTGCATCCCACCTGTTACTATCTCATTCTCAAGAACATTCCTCTCAAGTGTCTGTCACCTATCGTCTCAACTCAACCTGTCTCTTCAGCCTATCACCTCTATACTACTATATACATAGATCACTCCAGGAACTTCTTATTGAGTGTGTGTATTTACTTGCTGAATTGAGATCATCCACACATGATGAGTCTTTGGGAGTTGGGATTGGTGTCTCAGCGTTTCTCTACATGACTACTGAAGTGGAATATTTCTGCAGCTGTAAATCCACATCATACATAAAACGCAGGAGCGTTACAGATTGAACGAACCAGATAAAATGGATTCAGCAGAAATGACCACTCAGGTGACACAGTTAACACAACAAGTAACTGCGTTAATACACGCACTTACTGAATTAAAAGAAGACAATCAGGCTCTGACGCAGCAGGTGGCCAGACTGACACAGCCTACTGCTGCTCAACCCCCAGAACCTCTTGTCCTTCTACCAGACAGGTTTGATGGTTCCCGTTCCTCTTTTCTTTTTTTTTCGTATGGATTGTGAGCTCCTATTTATCCTTAAGCCTAGGACCTATCATAATGACTTTATTAAAGTGCATGCTGCCATTAATTTGCTTTCTGGCAAAATGAAAACGTGGGCATACCAGAAACTGCAAGAAAAGAGTCCAATCCTAGACAATTGGGAATCATTTGCAATTGCGATGCACTCCCAGTGTCTCCCCTCCCAAAAATCTACTCCTAAACCTGCTCCAGGTAACCGCAGACCCCGGCTACCTAGGGAAAAAAGGAAACCAAATGAATATGGTGATCCTGCCTGGTCATGGTCCAAGCCTGCCTTAAACAGTCAGCCTTGTCACTCTGACACATCTCATTTGAACCCTGATCCTACAGAGATGGATGAGGAGCCTATGGAGATTGGTGCCGTACATACTAAGTTGTCCTTACAAAAAAAAAGATCACAGGAGAATCTGTGGCCTTTGTTTTTATTGTGGAGAAGGGGGACATTTCATTACATCCTGCCCAACCCGACCCCATAGGCCTAAGGCTCTCCCAATGGAGGCCAGGCGAATCCGAACTGTCTTCCCTAAAAGACAGCCTGGAAATTACCAAGGCTGTTGCCAGCCCTGTCCCCGTTCTATATCAGAAAAGGACACCCAGAAATTGGCAGATATTGGAATAAATATTCCTTCAACTCCAGTGAACTTGATACCACGTTTTAAAAAACCTCCTGTACCACCTCCTGAGGATACTCCTATTTTGGCAAGCACACTTATAGCTCCCAATGAAAACATTGAGATTCTTGCACCTGACTGCGTACGCGCTTCTAATGGCACGGTGGTATGTAGGAAGGATCTGAGGATGTTTGAAGAAGCATTGGTTGCTAGGACTACTAGGATTACTTCGGATGGTTATGCGTCCGATTCTAGTGAGGGGTTCATGTAGAAGACACCCTAACAACAAGTGATCCGATTCTCACATCGGTTACCAACTTTTTCCGATTTTCATATCGGCAACAAGTGATCCGATTCTCACATCGGTTACCAACCTGATCCGATTCTCGTATCGGCAACAAGTGATCCGATTCTCACATCGGTTACCAACCTGATCCGATTTTCATATCGGCAACAAGTGATCCGATTCTCACATCGGTTACCAATCTGACCCGATTCTCGTATCGGCAACAAGTGATCCGATTCTCACATCGGTTACCAACCTGATCCGATTCTCGTATCGGCAACAAGTGATCCGATTCTCACATCGGTTACCAACCTGATCCGATTCTCATATCGGCAACAAGTGATCCGATTCTCACATCGGTTACCAACCTGATCCGATTCTCATATCGGCAACAAGTGATCCGATTCTCATATCGGCAACAAGTGATCCGATTCTCACATCGGATACCAACCTGATCCGATTCTCGTATCGGCAACAAGTCCTATCCGATTCTCAGATCGGTTACCAACCTGATCCGATTCTCATATCGGCAACAAGTGATCCGATTCTCATATCGGCAACAAGTGATCCGATTCTCACATCGGTTACCAACCTGATCCGATTTTCATATCGGCAACAAGTGATCCGATTCTCACATCGGTTACCAACCTGATCCGATTTTTCATATCGGCAACAAGTGATCCGATTCTCAGATCGGTTACCAACCTGATCCGATTCTCATATCGGCAACCAGCTTTATCCGATTCTCGCATCGGCAACCAGTCTTTTCCCGATTCTCATATCGGCAACCAATCTTATCCGATTCTCGCATCGGCAACCAGTCTTATCCGATTCTCGTATCGGCAACCAGTATTATCCGATTCTCGTATCGGCAACTAGTCTTATCCGATTCTCGTATTGGCAACCAGTCTTATCCGATTCTCGTATCGGCAACCAGTCTTATCCGATTCTCGTATCGGCAACCAGTCTTATCCGATTCTCGTATCGGCAACCAGTCTTATCCGATTCTCGTATCGGCAACCAGTGGTATCCGATTCTCGTATCGGCAACCAGTCTTTTGCGATTCTCACATCGGCAACCAGCTTTTTCCGATTCTTATATCGACAACCAGCCTTAGAGGCCTTCCGGAGCCGGCCTTACGGGGGGGGGGGGGGGGTACTGTAAGGTTCTGGCACTCTCAGTGCCTCCTATCACATCATTTCCGGGTGCTTTCCATCTACCTAGATAGATGAAGCACATATAGGTGTGTTTACCTTTAAGACTGATGCTGTCATCACTGAGCGCCGGACTGAACAGCTATTTAAATCACCAGCTCTCACTCACATGTGTTCGTTCAACCTGCTGTGTGCCTAGATGTGCCTTGATGCTAACCTGTCTTGAAGCTCTTATGCTTGCAAGCATACCTCGCTGTCGGAACCACGCTGCGCTGATCCCTGTATACCGCTACCGGATCATCCGCTCTTGTCGAACCTCTCCTCTGCTACATTGCTACTAGTGATAAGTACCCCACAGGGGAAACCTCAATAACCTTCATACTAAAGCTTACACTGTCTAGCTCTGCATACTAAGGACTGTTACTACATCTGCACTATCTAGATTGCTAGCTCTTGAGCCTACTATCATCTGCTCTTGCACTGGGTTAGTCTCTCCTGTATGTCATCTGCTATCCTATCATCTACTACCATACATAATTGCTAACCTATCTGCATCCCACCTGTTACTATCTCATTCTCAAGAACATTCCTCTCAAGTGTCTGTCACCTATCGTCTCAACTCAACCTGTCTCTTCAGCCTATCACCTCTATACTACTATATACATAGATCACTCCAGGAACTTCTTATTGAGTGTGTGTATTTACTTGCTGAATTGAGATCATCCACACATGATGAGTCTTTGGGAGTTGGGATTGGTGTCTCAGCGTTTCTCTACATGACTACTGAAGTGGAATATTTCTGCAGCTGTAAATCCACATCATACATAAAACGCAGGAGCGTTACACTGACATCTTCTAGTGGGCCCTGTGCTCACTGCCTAGCTCCATGGAGCTCGATTGGATTTCCCATTGAACACCAGAATTGGCAGGTCTGCCACTGGCACCCTGTGCTTTTCACATATGAGAGCAGATTCACCCTGAGCACTTGTGACAGATGTGAAAGGGTCTGGAGAATCCATGGAGAATGTTATGCTGCATGTAACATCGTTCAGCATGATCAGTTTGGTGGTGGGTCAGTAATGGTCTGGGGGGGCATATCCATGGAGGGATGCACAGACCTCTACAGGCTAGACAATGGCACCCTGACTGCCATTAGGTATCAGGATAAAATCCTTGGACCCATTGTCAGACCCTACACTGATGCAGTGGGTCCTGGGTTCCTCCTGGTGCACGACCTGGTTGAATGCCCAGCCTCATGTGGCGAGAGTATGCAGCTAGTTCCTGGAGGGTAAAGGAAATTATATCATTGAATGGCCCCCTGGTTCGCCTGACCTAAATTCAGTAGAACACTTATGGGAAATTATGTTTCAGTCCATCTGATCCCACCAGGTTGCACTTTAGTTTATTCAGGAGATCAGTAATGCCCTGGTCCAGATCTGGGAGGAAATACCCCAGGGCACCATCTGTTGCCTCATTAGGAGCATACCCGATGTTGTCAGACATGCATAAAAGCACGTGGGGGCCATACAAACTAGTGAGTACCATTTTGAGTTGCTCCAAATTTCAGCAAAATGGACTAGCCTGCTGCATTATTCTTTCACTTAGATTTTCAGGGTGTCTTTGAACCCTCTATAGGGTGCTCATTTTCATTTCCATCAAACGATGTGGAATCTTTTCGTTCTGAACACATTACCCAGTCCATATCAGTATAGATATCCAGCATGATATTTTTCCCCATTGAGATCTGATGTGTTTTCAAAGTGTTCCTTAAGTGGTAATTTTTTTGAGCAGTTAATATTAAAGCCCTGCAGGCAATTTGGCTTTAGCAAGGCCATCCCTGGGTCTCAGAGGTAGCTTAGCTTCTTGAAAAATGTTATTACATTCTTGCAGCTACTCTGTTTTGGATTCTGGTGGTCCTGTTAGCCCCCGTTCCCACTGGGGCGACCTGTCAGGCGACCTGGTGCCTGACAGGTCGCCGTAAGTCGCCTTCCATAGAGAAGCTGCGGACCCGTTCTAATAGGAGCGACACAAGTCCGGAGCTTCTTTGGGGCGACCCGGAGCGACCTGCATAGACTTCAATGTTATGAGGTCGCCCAGCAAAGTAGCGTCGCCCCAGTGTAAACAGGGGCTTACAGGTCAAGTTATAAACATAGTACAATCTGGGCCAAATCACCTTTAGTAAAAAAACATATCCAGCCTGTTTGGGACTGCATTGCATAGTAGCAAATTAATTAGGTATTATTACAGAGCGGTCCTTATCCTCCTTTTCTTGGGTCCCCCGCCAATGCTCATTGCTCCCTCTCACCTCTGAGTTGGACTCTTGAGGGCTAGATTCCAAGCTGGGCTGTGTGCATCTATAGACACACACAGTGCTGCTTGGCCCCATTCTCTGCTCCTTTTTCCTCTCATAACAGTATTTATGATAGTCCTGTAAGGAGCCTCTGAGTCCTGTAAGTCCTGTGAAGAGAGAGAAAAAGAGCAGTGCTGCTGTTCTTGGGCACAGTGCTGGATCAAGATAGGTCTCAGGTAAGTATTTGGGGTGGCTGGGGGGAGTTGATCATTGAAGTTTTTAACCTTAATGCAGTTTAAAAAAAACCTTTTACCTTTACAACCACTGTAAGCCCCAATTTGAACTGGACCCTCAGAATGCATTTTTGAATGTAGAAAACATCATAAGTTAGTGTGGCCCAAATTTTGACCAGCTACCCCTGCCTTTAGTGCTTTTAAGATCCCTTTCCCATTTGGAAACATATGAATGGTTGTTAAAGTGTTGGAGGTTATTCAGCTGTGAATAGAGAGTAGATATAAGTTTGGGAGAGAGAGGTGTTCGGTGACAGATGTGCTCAAACAATAAAAGTTGGGTTGTCAGGTCTCTATTAGCAAGCGTTAAAGTTAGCCAATGTTTGATTTGTAGGAACCAAAAGGGTTCAGTGTGGGGGCTTGATATTTGTTTCTGATTTCAGCCCAGCTATAAACCGAATGGCCAGTGGAGAACGAATGGATGCAGTGAAACTTGTGGGAAACCCACCAATGGAAGGCACTAGGGTACTCCAAACCTGGAGAAAACAGTTGACTACACACTAACTTCCTGTTCCATTAATATCCTTACCACCAAATCGGCTTTTAAAATTGTTTTGATTTGGTACCTGTTCCCATATCATGTGGTACATCTTCACCCATCTGCTCAGGGCACCTGTTTCAGGGGTTGTCCCGCACCAGGAGATATCCTCCATATATTATGGACATGCCTTATGCTCTCACGATTCTGGGCAAAAGTACTTAAACTTTGAGAGTGATTACTAGCTTAGCCCTTCCCAAGAGACCCATGGTATGTCCTGTTACACCTGAAACCTCTGGGTCTTACTAAATTTCAGTTTAAATTGGCCACTTATGTACTACAGGCAGCAAAAAAAAAAAACAATAGCAAGAACTTGGAAACAACAGTTTATATTCTTAACTGAAGTCCGCCGCCGCTTCGACTTCTTTACAACTAATGAGAAGCTCTCCAGTATTCTGTGAGATACGCATGAGAAATGTCTTAAAATATAGACTCCGTGGATCCAATATACTCACCTTACCATACCAACGGTCAGTTACATGTCGCTATAAGCGTTGAGACCCAGGCTTCCAGTTGGGGTGCTCCTGGTGTTCTTTCTCACCCCCCCCCCCCCATCTTCTTACTTTTTTCTATGTACTCAGGCTCCACAGGTAGAATCTCGCTTTCTGCATCGCTTTGTTTCTTGTATAGTGAACTGAAGATATAAGCATTCTTTCTGCCAGCACCTAGTTCTCTGATAAAGGCGTGTAGATTCCATTTCCTGTTATCCATATTGTTCTTCTGTTACAGCATGATCAATGTGCTTTTTTCTATGCTAAATAGTTTGTTATTCGCCATCATTTCTCTATTTGATGTACAACGGCTACTAACTTGCAAGCTATTGATGATGCATTCTTATATCTTTATCTGTTAGACACTGTATTTGTCAAAATGTTTTAATAAAAATTTATTGTAAGAGAAAACATCATAGGGTACTATTTATTCTCAGAAAAAAAGCTCACAAAACATTGGCATGCCTTTGTTCCCAGTATTTATTAATTTACATCTAAGCTTCAATTTGAAGAGGACTTTCAACAACAATTTACTAACCAACATTATAGTGTTTTTTAATTCAAGATAAAAAGCATACCAAATATTGTACTGAGTATGTGCACTGTCTTTAAACACTGTTCTGGGCCATGTTGTAATATAGGTAGAGAGAGAGTATGGTTTTTGGCTCTGTCTGCCTATCAGAGGAGCAACAGGCAAATTCTATATTGCTTTCTGCTTAACAGAGAGCAGGATCTGTGAGTTAGGTCTGCTCCATAGATGTGCGCAGCCTATTTTATCGGGTGTGCACCCCAAAGCTCAAACACACGGGCAAAAAACTGGCCAAAAAATATTGGTCTTGGGAACCCCACAATATATTTCTCTGCAGCCTCAGCTGCACTGGACAGGGAATGAATGGGAGGTGCTCTGTGCTGAGCTGCTTCCTGTTTATTCACAAACTGAAGCATAGTAAACACAGTGTACTATGCTTCAGTTGTGAATGGACACAGTGAGCGGGTGTGTTCATTTAGAAACGGAAGGGGCTATTAAATTACATATTTTTTAGCCCCCCCTCACGCTCTCCATCCTGGAACATCCACCATAGCATCTGGGGGGGGGGAGAGAAGAGGAAGGAAGCCATCAGCACAAGAGGGGGGGGTCATAGTGATTAGGGTGTGCCAAGGCACACCTGACACACCCCCTGCGCACGCCTATGGTCTGCTCATGGTGCTCAGTGTGGGATTCATCAGGTCTAGGGGAGTGTTTCACACACTGGGAGTAGTCAGAGGACGTGTGTCAGCTGGCGGAATGAAAGTGGGTGCTAGGCGAGTACCCTGAAGATAGTTGCTTAATCAAGTTTCATGACAGAGACTTTACCTTAAATTCATCTAGTGGCAAGGTGAATCTGCAGCTTTGCTGCATCTTCAGATAAGAGTCCTCATCAACTGTGAATAGTTCAAGTCTGAAGTATCCCACTCTATCCCTCCTCCCAAAATAAAACAACAAAAACAACCACAACTCCTAGACTGATCATTGACAGAGCCAGGAAGTAAAGTGTTAAGTTTGTGCATGCAGTTGCTAACGCAAAGGGACCCAAAAAAGGTGAAGAATTCAGCAGTCCTCAAGGGGGCAGTGCTACATAAAGAAAAAAAAGTCTGAATTTTAGTTTATTTATTTTACTGCAGCCCCCCAAAACGTTGCAGTGATGATGTGTACAGTCCTTACAAATATTACCTAAGCCAAAACAAATTCTATAAGTGTGCTGTCTTGAAACACTTTTACTTAACACAAAGCCATTTTTTTTAAACCTACTGTAACTGAAAGACAAAAAAATGGAAACCTTAAATAAAAAATAAGCATCACAAAAAATAAAATAAGTGTGGTACTGAAGTTAATCATGTGACACACACACAGAAAGGTAAATCTGCTCAGAATAAAATCTGCTAGATGAGAATGCAAGATATTGTCTCCATTTGTCTGGGTGCTGAAGTCTGTCTGTATTCGGGGTTGGGCATCTGCCCCCGCACGGATGTCAGATTGAGAACAGCAACTGTTTGAATGCAGCCGCTGCATCCCAATTGGCCTGAATAGAATTGCCTGCATGGCAGGAACACCTGTACATCCCCAAGCACGTAAACACGGCCATCATACGGGCATACACTTTACTATGCCCCATGCAAATGAGGCCTTAGTAGGAACTGAACAGGAATTTTGTAACTGATGTAGTGCTTATGTGTGTTAATAATGATTTTAGTGTAGTTTTAACAATTATTTGATAAACATTTGCACAACTATTGTGGGGCCCAGCCCAAAAAATCAATTACTGGATTACTGGGATTGTACTGGGGGTCAGCCTGGGACACAGTACAATCTCCCTGACCTGGGGGTTATTCTACTGGGGGACAGATTAACCTAGGGGGAGAAGGATTATATTGGGGGACAGACTAACTCAGGGGGATTATGCTAGTATACTGGGAGACAGACTTACCTGAGGGAGAAGGATTATACTGGGGGCAAATTTTCCTTGGAGGGGAAGAATTATACTGGGAACAGATTGACCTGGGGGAATTGTACTGGGGGAATGTCTGACCTAGGGGGAATTATTGTACTGGGGGACAGACTGACCTTGATTGATTTAACCATGTCCCTTAAGTTCCTCCAACAGTTAACACAATTTGGCCACAACCACTGTTTACTAGCATGCCACATTATTATTCTGCTTGGTGTGCGCAAAGGTGCCCTGGGTCCTTTACAATCCTAACAGATTGCTTTTTATCAAGCAATGGGGCCCAATTTATGATCTTGCATATAGGCCCACTGATTTCATAAAATACCCCTGGCCACATGAAATTTTGTTTTGTTCTTTACATGGAGTCCCCCTTAAATTTCATACCAGACTCCTATCCTAGGGGTTTGGTATAACCGTTGATGGGGATCCCCTGGCTGTTTTGTTTATAAACAGAACAAAGCAGGCCAGGAAAAGTAATTTAGCTGCAGTAGATTTTTTTTCTAAAAATCACTTCAGCTGCAGTACATCGCACAGATGTACCCCTTCACATGAAGGTTTAAGACATCCCACAAACATATAAAGTATTTAAAGTCATTGTATATCTTTAACCTCCCTGGCGGTATGATTATTTCGGATTTTAGGTGCTGAAAGCGGTACCATTATTTTGTTAGTAATTCTTAAGAATGAGCAGCCCAAACCAACTATTTATATATGATTTCTTTTACTGTTCGTTCTTCTTTATAACATGCCGGGTATGATAAAGTTTTAAACACAAAATCCTAAATTATAATATAATAAATAACTATAAAATAATAACAAATAATAATATAATAATAATAACACTTTTTTTCTCCAAAAAATTACACTTTTTATTCAATAAATTATAGTAAATAATGTAATCAAAAACACTGACATTTTTTTTTTGTCAAACAAGGATGCAATATTTTTTTTTTCCCAAAAAGGATGCAATATTAGTGGTCATATTGCTTCAATAAACGTCCCGGGTGTGGAAAATTTTGAAACAGGATACAGAACAAAGTCCAACGTCACAGTCAGGACAGTAGTACAGCGTTTCTTTTCTGATTTTCCGTCCAGTGTCGTCACGTTTGGAACAGCAAACCACACACATCCTTGTGGGTGCAGACTTCTTTTCCGTTGGTGGAATGTGGTCCATAAAGTGACGACCGGTCAGGCGTTCGGGGTTCACAACACCAGCAGCACGGCGTCCGGATCTACTTACTGTTGGTGTTTGGTGCCTGAGAAATACGAGCTCAGCAATTTTCCACACAAAGTCCGCATGAACCACAGGCCTGTCACTTTTCTTTTTTAGGAGAATGAATGCGTTCCACAAACACTGTTCCAGGAGGAGCCTGAATATTTTTTTATAATATTTTTTTTGTTTTTTCCGCATTGCCAGATAAAAAGTCATGGCCTGGTCAGCTCTGTCCACACCTCCCATGGTGTTGTTATAATCCATGACCAGTTGTTGTTTAATAACATCTTTTCCACCTTTTGTGTGTACCATGACAGTAGAGGTGTTGTGGATGGTACTCATCAGGCACACATCTTTTTTGTCGCGCCATCTCAGTGCCAACATTTTTCCTTTCTGCCAGGCAACTATTTCTCCGGGCTTGAGCTTTTTGTTGGCAAAGGTGAGGGGCATGTCACGCCGGTTAGCTCTGACGGTCCCATACGCATCTGTCTTGTTGTGTAGAAGGAACTCATACAGTTCTGGGGATGTATAAAAATTGTCTGTGGTGACACAGTACCCCTGATTCAGCAGAGGCTCAATCAGCGTAAGAACTGAAGCGGTTGCCATTCCATAGCTGCTGAACCTTTAGTTGAATTTGGTTCCTCTCCCGGTGTATAGGACCGAATTCCAAATGTATCCAGAGCTGGATTCACATAGCATAAATGACTTTATGCCAAAGCGTGCTCTCTTGAACGCAATATACTGTATCCAGCTAAGTCACCCTTTATAGGCCGCATACATCGCTGGATCCCGGTGACAAGGTAAGTAAAACCTCTACCAGGATCCAGTGATCTTCCTAGCGGTACCCCGAGTGTGGCTCGGGGTTACCGCTTTTGGCACTGAAATTTAACCCCGAGCCACACTCGGGAATACCGCTAGGAAGGTTAATGTTGCCCTGGGGAGTGCCCAGCTACCCATGCACTTTCCTAATACAATTTTAAAGCTGGCCTTGAAAAAGCCAGAAAAAAAAATTACAAGATTTGGATACCATAGATTTGAGGTTTAGAAGCTCAGGAATGTGATGTTCAGGAGTTGTGGATTTTTTATTTTTTCAGCAAAGGTCCAGCTAACAACACTATTCAGGCACACAGCTTGCAAGAGGGCCAAACCTGCACATTTAGCCTGCTAACTCCAGATCCACCAACCCCCAAAGGGACAACTGAAGGAAGGTCCCTTCCAGAGCAGTCTCCAACAACAATTACCTTATTTTTACAGCAGTGGATTTAAAGGCATAGTATGTGATACTGGTTAGAATAAGAATAGAAGAAGAGTTCTAATTGGAAGAATTTAGCGAGGTGGCATATGTAGGGTAGGAAAAAAAATTATGATGGGATAAAATATTAAAAGGCATTACATTATTGTGTCCATTTTAGTGAATTTACCTTTATGGTCTAGCTATGAGATGGATGAGCAGCTGGTGCATATCTAGACATTTAGGCTTTTGTACCAGCATTGTATCTGTTTTGTTGCCTTTGGCATATAACCTTTGTCTGGACCATCACATTTGCTTCTCTGCTCTTTCAGTTAAATAAAGATTAAGGTTGACCCTAGTCTTGTCTAATTTTTGATGCTTATTACTAGATGAATGCACTTTAAAAGCTTGCTAAGTGTTCACTTGCGTGGATGCTAATTGCCCAATTTCCTTAAGTCTTTCTTTTTTGTGTTTGGAGAAAAATGGTGTCCATGAATTACAGATCTGTCAGCCTCCAATGGTGGTATAGAGGTATCTACTGTGACTGTGTTGGTCTGAAAGTATGCAATACATTTACCGGTATGTCTAATGTATTTCATAAGTGGGTCTGGCGAGAGCAAATGATTAGCAAAGCATCCTCCCACTACCAAAAACAAATTGGAGTTTCCTGCAAAGGAAGTATGTAAATACTTACCTCTTGAATACAGCAGTGACTTGAAGGTCAGCAAGAATACCCAATGAGCACTGCAAAGGACCAAGGAAATCAACCTTATTGGAAGTGTCTTTTCTACTGCTTGCAATTTGTTTTTAAATCACAGGGTCACTTTAACCACTTAAGCCCCGGAGGATTTGGCTGCTCAAAGACCAGGGCCTATTTTGCGATTCGGCACTGCGTGAATTTAACGGACAATTGCGCGGTCGTGCGACACTGTACCCAAATGAAATTTACGTCCTTTTTTCCCCCATAAACAGAGCTTTCTTTTGGTGGTTTTTGGTCACCTGTGCAATTTTTACTTTTTGTGCTATAAACAAAAAAAAGCAACAATTTTGAAAAAATAACAATATTTTTCACATTTTTTTATATGAAATTCAAAAAAAAAATTTAAAAATCAAATTTGTTTAACATTTTAGGCCAATTTGTTTTCTGCTACATATTCTTGTTAAAAAAAACCGCAATAAGCATATTTTGATTGGTCTGCGCAAAAGTCATTGCGTTTACTACCTACGGGAAAGATTTATGTCATTTTTATTGTTTTTTTTTTTTTAACTAGTAATGGCGGCGACCTGCGATTTTTTTTTTTTGCGGGACTGCGACATTGCGGTGGACAGATCGGACCCTTGACTGACTTTTTTGACACTTTTGGGGGTGCCAGTGACATTACTACAGTAATCAGTGCTATACATATGCACTGTTACTGTAAAAATGGCACTGGCAGGGAAGGGGTTAACTTTATTGGTAAACAGTGGGTTAAATGTATCCCTAGGGGCGTGATTCTAACTGTGGGGGGCATGGCTTGTGATGTAACCACAGAGAAATACGATCCTACATAGCAGGATCGTACAGTCTCTGCAGTTACATCAGGGAGAATGACAGATGGCTGTATTTAAATTAGCCACCTGCCTTTCTCCCTCTCCAGCGGGAGATCGCGAGTGGCCGGCGGACATCGGAGCCGCCGGTCACTCGCACGGGGATGCCTGTGAACGAGCGGGGGCGGCTGAGCAAGTGACGTACCCATACGTCACTTTGCCCAGCAGTGGCTGCCTGCCACAGTATATCTGTGGTGGGAGGTCGCTAAGTGGTTAAAGGAAATATAGAGACTGCAATTGCTGACCTTCTACAAATGCTGGTTGATTAGCTATGATTCTGGCCAATGGTGTTTATATTTTCTGAATCTCTGACAATTAAAAGGCATCCAGATTAGACAGTGAGTGATATCAGAACTTCTGATCTTCCTTAACACAAGTTTCTTTCAGGAAACCTCCATTAGTATCTCCCCTGGCCACAGAGGCCTGCAAAAGCGACAGCTGAGCATGGGATTATTGTAATCTATGCTGCTTCAGAATTTGGGCGAAATCAACAAATAAACAGACTGCATTTTTAAATATGAAGTCCATTGTAAATGCTTTTGTGAACATATTGAAGGTTTAAAGAAGTTATCAATATACTGTATAGTGGAAAAACATGATTTTAAAATTGCGTCCTTTCTTATGTCATTTTACCTGTGAAGAGAAAATACTGACCAAAATGCATACAAATTACAACTAGGGTTCATGATTAGGGTTGAGCGGACACCTAGATGTCCGTGTTCGACGGGTTCGGCCGAACTTTAAAAAAAAGTCCGGGTCCGTGTCCCGGACTTTTACCGAACTTTTCCCGGACACCGAACCCCATTGAAGTCAATGGGGACCCGAACTTTAAGGCACTAAAATGGCTCTAAAACACCAAAGGAAAGGGCTAGAGTGCTGCAAATGGCAGCAAAACGTAATTAAGAGCATGGCAAGTGCTCTGCAAACAAATGTGGATAGGGAAATAACTTAAAACAACAAAAAAAAACAGAAAAATAAAACAATGTTCTTCTTCATCTCTGAAGGACGAGGCCCATATGGAGTAGGAGGGAGGTTGAGGTGGTGGTGGATGTGGCGGTGACATAGGCGTGCGCACAGGGTGTGCTGGGTGTGCCTGGGCACACCCTAATCACCTAGGGCACATAGCATTGCCAGTGAGGAGATGGGAAAGATCTCCCTGGGACCTGCTCTGCTCTATTTCTCCTTGCCTACAGGTACATGGCCCCGATACATTACTCTCCCTGCTGGCAAACACATGCATGTGTATTTCAACTTTGGGGTGCACACCTTAATGCAATAGGCTGCGCACACCTATGGGCGGTGTAGGTGGAAGCGGCGGTGGAGGAGGACCAGGGCCGGATTAACAGCATCATGGGCTTGGTGCTGAGGATTTTGAAGGGCCTTAAGGGCCGTGCCTTGCCATGCACCCAGAGGAGGAAGGGTGCAGCCATGCATGCCTAATTCAACATGGGATGCTGTCTCTGAAGCCCATAAACACATCCATGCATCGCCAACTGTCCCTCCTTGTCCGGCCTTCACGCTGTGTGGGGAGGTTCTGAGGGTGCTGCCTGGGGAAGCGAGCATAGAAGCCAGACTTCTGTGTTTACAAGTGACAGAAGAGCGGTAACAGTGAATATGGCCAACCCGGGGCCTATATAAAAGGTAGGGGCCTGGAGCTGCAGCTCCAATAGCCCCTACATTAATCTGGCCCTGAGGAGGAGGACGAGGTAGCCAACACTGCTTCTTTTCAAAAATTTTAAATGAGGGTACACCCCAAAAGAGTGAGAAAGAGCAAAAATGGAACAATGGGTGGGTAAGGTCGGTATCCATTGCTATTCTGCATAAGGTACGGAAAAGTCCCGTGGGATCCATGCCTGGTTCATTTTAATGAACGTGAGCTTGTCCACATTGTCTCTGGACAGGCGGCTGCGCTTGTCTGTTATAACGCCCCCAGCCGTGCTAAATACCCGTTCAGATAATACACTGGCTGCAGGGCACGCCAGCACCTCCAAGGCGTAAAGGGCAAGCTCAGGCCATGTGCCCAATTTGGAGACCCAGAAGTTGAAGGGGGCAGACCCGTCATTCACTACATGTAGGCGTGTGCACACATACTGCTCCACCATGTTGGTAAAATGCTGCCTCCTGCTAAGACGTTCCATCTGAGCTGCTGGTGCTGCTGTTTGTTGTGGCGTGCTGACAAAGCTTTTCCACATTTCGGCCATGCTAACCCTGCCTTCTGAGGTGCTGGCGGTGCCCTGGTTGCGTTGGCGACCTCCTCCTCCTCCTCCTCTGCCTTGTGCTTCCACTGTGGCCCCGCTGTCAGATGGGAATGCCAGCAGCATGGCGTCTACCAGCGTGCGCTTGTACTCGCGCATCTTGCGATCGCGCTCCAGTGAGTGAATTAAGGACGGTACGTTGTCCTTGTAACGGGGATCCAGCAGCGTGGCCACCCAGTAATCAGCACAAGTTAGAATGTGGGCAACTCGGCGGTCGTTGTGGAGACACTGCAGCATGTAATCGCTCATGTGTGCCAGGCTGCCCAGAGGCAACGAAAGGCTGTCCTCTGTGGGAGGTGTATCGTCCGTGTCCTCTGTATCCCCCCAGCCACGCACCAGTGATGGCCATGAGCTGGCCTGGGTGCCACCCTGCTGTGAACATGGTTCCATCTCCTCCTCCAGCTCCTCCTCCTCCTCATCCTCCTCATCCTCCAGAACTGTGCCCCTGCTGGACAATTGCGTCCCTGGCGTTTGCGTGTGCAGGAACCCACCCTCGGAGCCCCTTGCGAATGACTGCCCTGAAAGCCTTGGAAATGTTACCTCTTCATCCTCCTCCTCCTCCTCATCCTGTGCCACATCCTCTTCCATCATCGCCCGAATTGTTTTTTCAAGGAGGCATAGAAGTGGGATAGTTAAGCTGAGAACGGCGTCATTGCCACTGGCCATGTTGGTGGAGTACTCAAAACAGCGCAACAAGGCACACAGGTCTCGCATGGAGGCCCAGTTAAATTAAATAGCGGAATAGAAAATATGATCCAAAAAAAGTGTATGTATATCACACGTACACAACCACACTGGGCCCCAATTACTATTGTTTGTACCCCTAAAAGGCTAGATGAGGAGTAGGGGGAGTATGGAACAGGCAGCACCCTCAAACCTTCAGAAGTATGAGATGAACCCCAACAACTTGGAAAGGTGGATCTCTCTCACACGTACCAACACAGACTATCCCCCAATTTAACTGATCCCCAAAGGTTTTTGATTAAATAGCGGAATAGAAAATATGATCCAAAAAAAGTGTATGTATATCACACGTACACAACCACACTAGGCCCCAATTACTATTGTTTGTACCCCTAAAAGGCTAGATGAGGAGTAGGGGGGGTATGGAACAGGCAGCACCCTCAAACCTTCAGAAGTATGAGATGAACCCCAACAACTTGGAAAGGTGGATCTCTCTCACACGTACCAACACAGACTATCCCCCAATTTAACTGATCCCCAAAGGTTTTTGATTAAATAGCGGAATAGAAAATATGATCCAAAAAAAGTGTATGTATATCACACGTACACAACCACACTAGGCCCCAATTACTATTGTTTGTACCCCTAAAAGGCTAGGAGTAGGGGGAGTATGGAACAGGCAGCACCCTCAAACCTTCAGAAGTATGAGATGAACCCCAACAACTTGGAAAGGTGGATCTCTCTCACACGTACCAACACAGACTATCCCCCAATTTAACTGATCCCCAAAGGTTTTTGATTAAATAGCGGAATAGAAAATATGATCCAAAAAAAGTGTATGTATATCACACGTACACAACCACACTAGGCCCCAATTACTATTGTTTGTACCCCTAAAAGGCTAGATGAGGAGTAGGGGGGGTATGGAACAGGCAGCACCCTCAAATCTTCAGAAGTATGAGATGAACCCCAAAAACTTGGAAAGGTGGATCTCTCTCACACGTACCAACACAGACTATCCCCCAATTTAACTGATCCCCAAAGGTTTTTGATTAAATAGCGGAATAGAAAATATGATCCAAAAAAAGTGTATGTATATCACACGTACACAACCACACTAGGCCCCAATTACTATTGTTTGTACCCCTAAAAGGCTAGATGAGGAGTAGGGGGGGTATGGAACAGGCAGCACCCTCAAACCTTCAGAAGTATGAGATGAACCCCAACAACTTGGAAAGGTGGATCTCTCTCACACGTACCAACACAGACTATCCCCCAATTTAACTGATCCCCAAAGGTTTTTGATTAAATAGCGGAATAGAAAATATGATCCAAAAAAAGTGTATGTATATCACACGTACACAACCACACTAGGCCCCAATTACTATTGTTTGTACCCCTAAAAGGCTAGATGAGGAGTAGGGGGGGTATGGAACAGGCAGCACCCTCAAACCTTCAGAAGTATGAGATGAACCCCAACAACTTGGAAAGGTGGATCTCTCTCACACGTACCAACACAGACTATCCCCCAATTTAACTGATCCCCAAAGGTTTTTGATTAAATAGCGGAATAGAAAATATGATCCAAAAAAAGTGTATGTATATCACACGTACACAACCACACTAGGCCCCAATTACTATTGTTTGTACCCCTAAAAGGCTAGGAGTAGGGGGAGTATGGAACAGGCAGCACCCTCAAACCTTCAGAAGTATGAGATGAACCCCAACAACTTGGAAAGGTGGATCTCTCTCACACGTACCAACACAGACTATCCCCCAATTTAACTGATCCCCAAAGGTTTTTGATTAAATAGCGGAATAGAAAATATGATCCAAAAAAAGTGTATGTATATCACACGTACACAACCACACTAGGCCCCAATTACTATTGTTTGTACCCCTAAAAGGCTAGATGAGGAGTAGGGGGGGTATGGAACAGGCAGCACCCTCAAACCTTCAGAAGTATGAGATGAACCCCAACAACTTGGAAAGGTGGATCTCTCTCACACGTACCAACACAGACTATCCCCCAATTTAACTGATCCCCAAAGGTTTTTGATTAAATAGCGGAATAGAAAATATGATCCAAAAAAAGTGTATGTATATCACACGTACACAACCACACTAGGCCCCAATTACTATTGTTTGTACCCCTAAAAGGCTAGATGAGGAGTAGGGGGGGTATGGAACAGGCAGCACCCTCAAACCTTCAGAAGTATGAGATGAACCCCAACAACTTGGAAAGGTGGATCTCTCTCACACGTACCAACACAGACTATCCCCCAATTTAACTGATCCCCAAAGGTTTTTGATTAAATAGCGGAATAGAAAATATGATCCAAAAAAAGTGTATGTATATCACACGTACACAACCACACTAGGCCCCAATTACTATTGTTTGTACCCCTAAAAGGCTAGATGAGGAGTAGGGGGGGTATGGAACAAGCAGCACCCTCAAACCTTCAGAAGTATGAGATGAACACCAACAACTTGGAAAGGTGGATCTCTCTCACACGTACCAACACAGACTATCCCCCAATTTAACTGATCCCCAAAGGTTTTTGATTAAATAGCGGAATAGAAAATATGATCCAAAAAAAGTGTATGTATATCACACGTACACAACCACACTAGGCCCCAATTACTATTGTTTGTACCCCTAAAAGGCTAGATGAGGAGTAGGGGGGGTATGGAACAGGCAGCACCCTCAAACCTTCAGAAGTATGAGATGAACCCCAACAACTTGGAAAGGTGGATCTCTCTCACACGTACCAACACAGACTATCCCCCAATTTAACTGATCCCCAAAGGTTTTTGATTAAATAGCGGAATAGAAAATATGATCCAAAAAAAGTGTATGTATATCACACGTACACAACCACACTAGGCCCCAATTACTATTGTTTGTACCCCTAAAAGGCTAGATGAGGAGTAGGGGGAGTATGGAACAGGCAGCACCCTCAAATCTTCAGAAGTATGAGATTGTGTTCACTGTACCCCACAAAGATTGAGTTCACTGCACCCCACAATGATTGTGTTCACTGCACCCCACAAAGATTGTGTTCACTGCACCTCACAAAGATTGTGTTCACTGTACCCCCCAAAGATTGTGTTCACTGCACCCCACAAAGATTCTGTTCACTGTACCCCACAAAGATTGTGTTCACTGCACCCTAAAAGGATGTTGTTCACTGCACCCCACAAAGATTGTGTTCACTGCACCCTAAAAGGATGTTGTTCACTGCACCCCAAAAAGATTGTGTTCACTGTACCCCCCCAAAGATTGTGTTCACTGCACCCCACAAAGATTGTGTTCACTGCACCCCAAAAAGATTGTGTTCACTGTACCCCCCAAAGATTGTGTTCACTGCACCCCAAAAAGATTGTGTTCACTGTACCCCCCAAAGATTGTGTTCACTGCACCCCACAAAGATTCTGTTCACTGTACCCCACAAAGATTGTGTTCACTGCACCCCAAAAAGATTGTGTTCACTGTACCCCCCCAAAGATTGTGTTCACTGCACCCCACAAAGATTCTGTTCACTGCACCCCACAAAGGATTTTGTTCACTGCACCCCAAAAAGATTGTGTTCACTGCACCCCAAAAAGGATTTTGATCACTGCACCCCAAAAAGGATGTTGTTCACTGCACCCCAAAAATGATTTTGTTCACTCCACCCCAAAAAGATTGTGTTCACTGCACCCCACAAAGATTGTGTTCACTGCACCCCACAAAGGATTTTGTTCACTGCACCCCAAAAAGGATTTTGATCACTGCACCCCAAAAAGGATGTTGTTCACTGCACCCCAAAAATGATTTTGTTCACTCCACCCCACAAAGATTGTGTTCACTGCACCCCAAAAAGATTGTGTTCACTGCACCCCAAAAATGATTTTGTTCACTGCACCCCAAAAAGGATTTTGTTCACTGCACCCCAAAAAGGATGTTGTTCACTCCACCCCAAAAAGATTGTGTTCACTGCACCCCAAAAAGATTGTGTTCACTGCACCCCACAAAGGATTTTGTTCACTGCACCCCAAAAAGATTGTGTTCACTGCACCCCAAAAAGGATGTTGTTCACTGCACCCCAAAAAGGATTTTGTTCACTGCACCCCAAAAAGATTGTGTTCACTGCACCCCACAAAGGATTTTGTTCACTGCACCCCACAAAGATTGTGTTCACTGCACACCAAAAAGGATTGTGTTCACTGCACCCCAAAAAGATTTTGTTCACTGCACCCCAAAAAGATTGTGTTCACTGCAGCCCAAAAAGATTGTGTTCACTGCAGCCCAAAAAGATTGTGTTCACTGCAGCCCAAAAAGATTGTGTTCACTGCAGCCCAAAAAGATTGTGTTCACTGCAGCTCACACACAGAAAAATGGATGTGGATCACTGACACCTGCCTATCTCCAATCCCACACCACACAGCAATATCGATTGTAGTTTGTAGAACACAGTTTCCCTAAAATTCAGCAGACTCTGTCCCTAACAGGATTGAGAAGAGATCGTAGATCAGGATTGAGTGCAGATTCACCCCACCCCCCACACAGCAATATCGATTGTAGTTTGTAGAAGACACTGACCCTATAATTCAGCAGACTCTATCCCTAAAATGCCTACAACTCGCCCTGCCTAAACACTCCGACCTGTCCCTCAATTCTATCCGGACACAAATGGTTTTTTCCTGCCTATCTTTCCCTAATCAGCAGCCAGCACGTTGATGTGTGCTCTGTCCCTGATATAAGCAGCATAATGACGCCGCTGCGGCTGCCTCGAACTTATAAAGACTTGGTCACATGCTTCAGACGGCCAATCACAGCTACTAAGACATTTGCAGGCATGGCTGGGATGGCTTAAGGCACACCAGTTAAACGATTGTTGATTGGCTGTTGAAAGCCCGCCATGAAAAGAGCGCCAAAGCATGCAAAACCCGGAAATAAAACGACCGAACACGGATTTTTACCCGAACATACAGTAAAGTGTCCGTGTCCGTGTTCGGGTACAAAAAATCCAATTATTCGGTACGAACACGAATAATACAGTCCGTGTTCGCTCAACACTATTCATGATATATTAATTAGAAAATATACACTGTGCAACCAGCTTTATTACTGTAATGCTGTCAGGCTGCATATAAAACAATATTTCTTTGGTTGATTTTTTTTTTTATCAACTAAGGGAAAAAAAAACCCAGAGCTGTCAGCACAAAAGAATGTTGGATGCGGCTCTCACATACAAGCTCAGCCGCGGACTGATACTTCCCATTTAACACTGCTCTAATCAACATCTGCTTCAGAACTTTGAACATATTGAAGTCGATTAACCAGCGGCTATAGTGCGGTAGTCTAGTTCTGGGACACCCAGTTTGCACCCGCCGCAGGCCGAGTGCGGTTGGTGCGCTCTGTGATCATAGTGTCCTCCGGACACTGCTGATCACAGATTAGCGGCTCTTTACTACGTGATCTGCTGTTTCCAATCACAGCTGATCACGGAGGTAAACAGATGCTGGTTATCGGCACTCCTTTCCTCATGCTGACAGCATGAGGAGAGGAGAAGAGAGCCAATAGCCAGTTTCTCCAACGCCAATCAGTTCCCATCAGTGCCTCCTTATCAGTATCACCTATCAGTATCACCTACCAGTGCCCATCATTGCTGTCCATCAGTACCCATCAGTGCCACTTATTAGTGCCAATCAGTGCTGCCTATCAGTTCCGCCTATCAGTGCCACCTATTAGTGTCCATCAGTGCCGCCTATCCATGCCCATCAATGTCACCTATCAGTGCCCATCAATGCTGCCTATCAGTGCAGTCTCATCAGTGCCTCCTCATCAATGCCGACCAGTGCCACCTCATCAGTTCCCAACAGTGCAGCCTACCAGTGCCACCTAATCAGTGTCCATCAGTGCAGCATTATCAGCACACATCAGTGAAAGAGAAAAATTACCTGCAAAATTTTAAAACAAACTATGAAAACATTTTCAAAATGTTCAGTCTTTTTTCAATTATTTAGCAAAAAATAAAAAACTCAGTGGTGATTAAATACAATCAAACGAAAGCTCTGTTTTGTGAAAAAAATGAATAAAATGCGACAGCACTGAAAGCTGAAAATTTCCCTGAGCAGGTAGGGGGTAAAAGCTCCCAGTAGGCAAGTGGTAATAATGGATTTAGGTACACCAGCGAGTAGAGCATTGCAGTAGTCAAGTTGGGAGAACACAAGTGTATGGATCAGCTTTTCAACCACAGTGAAAGATAGAATAGGACGCAGCCGAGCAATGTTTCTGAAGTGGAAAAAAGATGTTCTGACAACATTTTGTACATGTGGATCAAAGGTTAAATTAGCATCAAATATTACCCCTAGATTTAATAGAGATAATAATTACAAGTGCCTTTAATTAATGGTATTGGGAAAAACTTATTTGAGAAATATCGACTTTCTGGGTACCATCATGAACAAAACATACTGTACAATATTTATTCCAAGAGAACATCATTTAAAAAAGTAATTTAACAATAACAATGTCAAATAAATGACCAAATCATATTAGAAACAAAGGATCCCAGCAGACTGCCCCGCTGTTCTATGGTTAGCACAAATTATCCATATTGCAGTATAGCACAATTATCTAGAATGGAAATTAACAGGAACATGCGGGCACAGCTTCTTCAGGAGTGTAGGGCACAATCAAATTCTGTGAAAAGGATCAGAAATATATAATAATAATATAAAATACAGTACATCAATATGAACAACTGTATAACAAGATAATCATGTGATATTGCTCAGGATTGCTAAGTTTTACACTTTTTATCACTCTACTCCTGAAAAGGCAATATGAGAACAATATCGCGCAATTTGCAAAACATTTGGATCAAGTCACTGTCTGCTAATTCTGCTAAGACTGTAAGTTACAGCTATCTTATCACAACTGGATCAGTCGTAGATGTACTGTATGACTTGTAGCTTGATCCAAGTGATGCCCATTTTTCGTGTATTCCACAAGGTGTAAAAAAAAAAAGTCCCGTGCATATCAAAACAAGAAGACTTTTGCATACTGATGCACATGCTCATAATTCTGAACAAAGGCTCGCTGCAAGACATGCATTAGCACTCATGCATAAACGTATTAGTGTGCACGCTAGGTGGCACATGTGCATGTACACAAGCATGCTTGGCACTGGCATCAGCTGCAAATAGTCTTAGCTGGATTGTGATATGAACAGATCGCTGATTAGTCTTCAGCTAGTTCCTGCTTTAGCCGTGCCCTGACCTGCTATATTTGCCCTTTCATGCATGACCTGGCTTGCCTTTAATGTCACATACTTGAGAGGAGATCAAAATGATGAGGTTGACCTCTCTTGTATCATTAGCCCAGGCCCCATTGGAAGAGGGCATCAAGGGACAGGAGGAGCACAAGTGCCTGTAGATGTAGATTGAGGCACTTGCAGCAAAAGATGTGGTTTCATAGAAACAGGAGAACCATCAGGCCAGGAACAGTAGTGCTGCACAGTTGTTCAGCTGAGGTTAAGGAAGCCATCCACTTGTGCTGCAGGGCCGGTATGTGTGGCTGGTCAGAACACTCAGCAGACTTGCAGCAGGAACACTCAGCATGGTGCAAAACTGCAACAGGAGACAGCCAGGCAGACATTCGAACGGTTCAGGAAGCCAGGATCAGAGACAGAAGCGTGGTCACAGGATTTACGAGTCGGGAAATAGCGACAAGACAAAAGTAGGATCCCAGAGCAGGTTAGGAGTAAGCCAGGTCAGCAACCAAGAGAACACACTGGAAGTACACAGGACACAGGGAACAACTGAAGACCAGTCATCAATAGAGCACAGGCAAAAGCATTATTAAATAGTCTATCTAACGCCATCATACACCATGTGGGTGGATTCCCATGCGCATTTCTAATAGCAAAACATCTCACAGGAATTCCCTGACATCTGACCTGTCTTTGGATTCCTGCCTACCTGTTGTGATCTCAACTTGTACCCTGATGCCACTTCCAACTTAGGCGCCTGTACCTTGCTTCCCAGCTGTGAACTGACCCTAGCTTGTGTCCTGCCTCTGCCTCTGTCTGATGTTCCTGTACTTCGCCACCCAGCTGTTGTATCAAATGTATCCTTCAAAAAAGGAAAAAATGTTCCGCGCTATGGATAAATGGCGAAGAAATGGTTACTAAGCTTCTGCCCCCACTGAGTCTACCACCGAGGTAGTCAGCAAATATTTTTTTCAGAGGAGTGGGTATGGCGCTGGCTATAGTGTATATCCCTTTAAATGTGCTTGTAATTAGTGTGCAAATTAAAACTGTGCACTAAAACTGCAAGAATCCTCCTCCTCCCTCTCCTCTTGTGTGTTCTGTGGCATCACAAGAATGGTGTCTACATAAAGTGGGCCTTAGAGGAAAGTCAGTCCTCCTCTTCCTCCCACTGCCCTGCCTCGAATGCCCTATCCATAATTCCACGCGGAGTCTGCTCCAGCAGGAACACAACAGGAATTGTGTCACTGATGCATGCATTGCCACAGCTCACCATCCTTGTCGCCTTCTCAAATGGTGACAGTACATTGCATGCATCCTTTATCAGCAGCCATTGGTGTGGGGAAAAAAGCTAATCCAGTCTGAGCCTGTCATTGTGCCATACTGACACAGGTACTCATTGATGGCCCTCTGCTGCATGTGCAGCCACTGCAGCATTGCCAAAGTCAAGTTCCACCTCGTGGGCATATCACAAATAAGGCAGTTTACGGGCAGGTGGAGTTCCTGCTGAATGTCAGGCCAAGCAAACACTGGCTGTGTATGGCCACCTGAAATGGCTTCAGACTCTTCTGGCCTGCTTTAGCAGATCTTCCAACCCTGGGTACCTATTTAGGAAATGCTGCACCACCAAATTGAGTACATGTGCAAGGCATGGCACATGTGTCAACTTTCCCTGTATAAGGGCATACAGGAGGTTAGTGCCATTATTGCACACCACCATTCCTGGCTCCAGCTCATTTAGCATGAACCACCCCTGCGGCTTGCCCCTGCAGAGCTGCAAGAATATCTGCCCCAGTGTGGCTTCTGTCCCCTAGACAGACCAGCTGAAGCACTGCATGGCATCTTTTAGCCTGATTTATTGAATAGCCCTTAAATGCTTAGGGGGAACTGGTGGTTCATAAGACAATTCATCAGGGGAGGACATGCAGTAGGAGGAGGAGAAGGAGGGGGGTTAGCTGACAAATCTCGCATCATTACCACCAGCTGTATGGAGAAGTGACAGATAAAGAATCTGCAGCGCCGAGCCCTGTCTTACATCTTTCTGAGTTGCAAGCAGAGTTACCCAGTGTGCTGTGAATGAAATAGATCACCCTTGACCATGCTTGCTGGACCATGTGTCAGCAGTAACGTGGACCTTGCGGCTGACTGCCTTGCCCAATGATGCCACAACATTGCCTTCCACCTGATGCTACAGAGCTGGAAGGGTCTTCTGTGCAAAGAAATAGCAACTGGGAACCTGACATTGTGGTACGGCACATTCTGCTAATTTACGGAAGGGGGTAGAATTCACCAGACGGAAAGGCGTGAGTTGTAAAAGCCAGCAGTTTTGACAAGTTTGAATTTAGACACTGGGCATGTGGTTGGCAGGGACTATATATATATATTTTTTCATTGCAGCAGATGGGGCTGAGAAATTTGCCTGCTATAGTCTGCAGCTGGTGGTGTGCTACTGGCAGACGTGCTGCAAGGACCGGTGACACCCTTTCGCTATACCATCATTCCTGTCAATGAAAGCTGCTGAGAGGTCATGAGATATAGTGGGGGGGGACCAGAAAGGCGATGAGTGAGAAGGGCTGAGTGGTGGGAGGTAAAAAGTCCTGTCAAGCATGTGATACCCAAATGGCTGGTGTTTTTGCCACGTTTATCTGCTTGAGGCAAAGTTTGCAAATCGTAACAGGGTGATCGGCTGCACTTGTACTAAAAATGCCCAGACAGCTGAGCTGTGGGAAGTGGGCTGGGAGATAACAGGGATGGGGGGGGGCTTTTTAACTAAATATAATAGAGATGGGGAAAAAAGTATGTGGATGCACTTTAATCAATGGAAAGTGATGTTTGATGCACGTTAACTTCAGTACTCACAACACAGACACACTCCACTGACACTCTATAATTACTGCAGTAAAACTGCACTGACGGACTTTAATATACTGCAGTAAACTTGCCCCGACAAACTTTAATATACTTAGCTAAAAGTGCATTAATGTACTTTACTATACTGCAGTAAACGTGCACTAATGCACTGCAATATACTACCGTAAACATGCACTAATGCACTGCAATATACTCCCGTAAACGTGCACTAACGCACAACAATATACTGCAGTAAACATGCACTAATGCACTTCACTATACTTCAGTAAACCTTTGCTAATGCACTTCACTGTACTGCAGTAAATGTGCACTAACACTTTGCAATATACTGCGGTAAACTTGCACTTACACACTTCACTATACTGCAGTAAATGTGCACTAAGGCTCTGCAATATACTGCTATAAACGTGCACTAACACACTGCAAAATACTGTGATAAATGTGCAATAAAGCAATTCACTATACTGTAGTAAATGTGCACTTACGCACTGCAATATACTGCCGTAAATGTGCACTAATGTACAGCAATATTCTGATGTGCAAATGCACTAACGCACTGCAATATACTGCAGTAAACATGCACTAACGAACGTCACTATACTGCAGTAAACGTGCACAAATGGACTGCAAAATACTGTAGTAAAAGTACCCTGATGCGCTACAATTTAATGCAGTATCACTGCCCTGACACTGTACACTGACACACTGCAATATACTGCAGTAAACCTGCCCTGACGCAATAAACTGACACAATAACTGGTGATCCATTCACAAAGCAGTATCTTACTGCATCTGAGTATGCGGTAAGATACTGCATATCGTTTTTCAAAACGTTTTTGGGCATTCAGTAAAAAACATTACTAAAATACAGTTATATTATAGTTATTTTGTGAAGTCATGTGGTATTTCAGTAGTTAAAGCCTGCAGTAATTTACCACCGGTGGCAGCTGGTGTCCTTAACACAGGCTGTAAATAGCTGGTTGTTAAGGAATGGGCCACGTCCTTAACAACCAATGAGACAGCTGAACCTATTTTTTTTTTTTAAATGCCAGCATTGAAAAAATAAGAAAAAAATGGTGTTGGGTCCCCCCCCAATTCACACCAGGCCATTTGGTCCCCTGGTGTAGATCCATTTTCACACATGATGCCCACAGCCACAGCTGACCCAAAATAAAAAAAGCAAAGGATTCGCTCACAATGAAGGTTCCTGTTGCCTGCCAGCTTCACGGTTAACATTTCTTAAATAACTAAGGGGCAATGCCACCCAGTGATATCAGCAGGTGGCACAGCCATCTTTTGATGCCACCGACCGTGGGCATACTGGGTGGTCAATGTCACAAGGGAGTAGTGCCATCTGATGACATCCCCGAGTGGCACCACCACTTAGTTACCTTTTGAACTGTCAGATGATGGAGCTGGCAGATGGCAGGAAGTTTCATCGGGAGTAGAGCATTTTTTTTTCTTTTTTGGGTCAACGGCGGTGGCAGGCACCGTGATTGATGATTGGTCTACACTGGGAAAATGTTTTTTATTTTGGGGCCCTTTGGGTCTGGTATAGACTTTAAGGGGAACCAACATTTTTTAAAAAGTGGTGTGGGGTCCCCCCAAATTAAATACCAGATCCTTATCCAAGCATACAACCTGGCAGGCCAGGAAAGGGGAAAAGGAGCGAGCGCCCTTCCACCATAACCATACCAGGCCACATACCCTCAACATTTGGGGGTGCTTTGGGCAAGGTAGGCTCTTGTTACATGTTGATGAGGACAAGGGTCTCTACCCCACAACCCTTGGTTGTGGGGAGGTTGTGGGGGTGTGGGAAATGACTTATCAGAATCTAGAAGCCCCCTTTAACAAGGGGGCCCCCAGATCCTGACCCCCTACATAGTACCCTTACTCATTCAATCCACCCCAAAATAAAGTTTAGGCAGATTTTGACAAGTCCTTTTTAAAAAAAAACAAAAATAAAAGTCCCCCAGTGTAGACCCATCATCAATCATGGTTCCCGCCACCACCGCTGATAAAAAAAAAATGTCACAGGGTCCTCCCCCCTAATCCTTGCCAGACCCTTATCTGAGCTTTCAGCTGACGAGTCATCGGTTGTTAACCTCTTGGCGCAGGCACCTCCCGACCCTTTAGGGGTTTCAGATGCTGGGAGGTGGGGTGGAGTTTATGATCATGTAATCGCTGTGATTGGCTGCTACAACATGATCGGAAAGCTCCTGATCACAAGCAGCGATCTGGAGCTTTCCATTAGCTTCCAGTATCTGTGCCATAAGTATGCTGGGCATGCACTCTCGGCACAGCTGTTTTTGCAAAATTGCATGCAAACATGCAGCCAATTGGCACCAAGGCCCACCATTCGAGAGGCTACATGTTTGCGTGTTGTCAGTGCCAAGAGATTAGGGGAACGTGGGCGGGTTCCTGGCCCATTTCCTAAAGTGTTACTAAACCCAGTAACAGGATCACATAGCCTTTTTACACAATACAGAGGATTATTCACTTAAGTTACACAGTGAGTATAACAAGCTTGCTATTCTGCATCTATAGACAGATTTTACTGTTGTGGGTTTTTCACTTTAACAACCAGCTATTCTTCACATACAATTGGAATCAGTCGATTTTTTTTTAACCAATCTAAATTTGAATTTTTCCGATAATTTAAAATGCATTTGAAAACAAATAAACTAAACCAAACTAATTTCAATAAAATTTGTTACTATTGTAATTTGGAGATTCAGATACATCCGAATCTCTGAATATCCAAACGTTTGTCTGAATTTAGATGCGGTCTGAAATAAATTGCACATGTCTGTTCATAAACACTTGTCTTAAGAACGCACATCATAAATCTCTGTGTGTTTTATAAAAATTCATGCAATTCATAAGGAGTAGATGCTACTGGCATAGTGTCTACAAACAAAGAAAAAAGCAAACAACAAAACAAATAACAAACAGTGAAACAAAGACATAAGAAATGGGGAAGAAAAGAGAAAAAAAAGGGGGCAAGGGGCAAGACCCCCCCCCCCCCAAAAAAAAATGCAGCTCCCAGTAGAAAAATCAAGGTCATAGACAGCAAACCCACCAGAGTGCTCCACTGTTGGAAAAACTATGCTTTAGATTGTAAGCTCCATGAGCAGGGCCCTCCTATTCCTTCCGTATTGAGCTGTATTGTAATTGTACCCCCCCCCCCATATTATACAGCGCCTCATAAACTGTTGCCACTATATAAATCGTGTATAAAAATAATATACTCAAAATAAATAAATCAATAAATTATAAAGAACCTTGTCAGTATAATCCATTACAGTGTCATTAACACACCAACAAATACATGACATATACCCAAAAAGTGACATATACATATAACAATGCAAAGAACACGATGTGGATGATTTACTAAAACTTTTGTCAAATTGAACAAGCTGAAGTTAGAAGCTAATTGGCTACCATGCACAGCTGCACCAGATCTAGCGCTCTCTAGTTTTACTGTAGTAATCAACCCCATTATCAAGTAATGCTAAAGTTCCCAGATTTTTTACCTAAAATAAATAAAGATGTTATACTTAAAGAAAAAAAAAGTTAAAGTTAATAAAAACACAACACCAGTTTTTTATAAAAAAAATAAAAAAAAAACATTAAAAAACCCCAACCTGAATGAAAAAAAAACGTCGCCTGCCAAACACGACTGCTCCTGTCCAAGGACACAGCCGAATGACAGGTAAACATAAAGACGGGGTTTACCAAGTGATGTAGCTGGATGACCCCCCCCCCCATATCTATCGCTCATTGCCCAAGTGTCATTTTGGGATGGCATCACCAGGTAACCCCACTCACATGTTTATCTGTCATTCAGGAATGAAACTTGTTTTGTTTTTTTGTTTTGTTTTTTTATCACTTGGGTCAGCTTTTTTTATGCTTTTTTTTTAAATAAAAGACTTGCCAAAAACTGGTGTTGTGTTTTTATTACTTTTGACCTTTTTTGGTAAATGAGTAGGGGCAGATTCCGATAAGTGACCCCTGCATCCCCACAACCACCTGGCCAGGGTTGTGGGATAAGAGCCCTTTGTCCCCATCAACTTACAGTCTCAGTAGAATTAGCAGATAGTGACTTTATTTAAATGACACCTTGCAGATTGTAGAAAGCTTTAATCAAAAACGTGTGCAGAACTTGGCATATGAAACTTTAGATAGGTCAATAAGTCATCTTATGTATAGCTCCATCAAGACACACTAAAAAGGGGGTGGGACCGGCCATACAAAGCATCTCCTTGCTATTGAGCGAGGAAGGGACAACATTTTTAAAGACAAACAACAATATATGTGTAACATGTCTTGATCGACAACAGTTACAGTAATTCTGGATGATTGAACTTGAGATACAATTTTATATGCTAAGTTAATATCTGGGTTTGTGGCCTCCAAAAGGGGTGTATTGGTACTAGTTTAATGGTAATATATTCATTGTTTTTAAAGACACAATTGTTAATCTTGTAGATATCTAAGGATTTCTAATAATTAAGTACTGTATTTTCTGGCGTATAAGACTACTTTTGAACCTCAAAAAAATCCCCCAAAAATGGGAGGTCGTCTTATACGCCGAGTATAATATCTCCAAGGTAACCTAAGTATAAGTATTACCGGTAGATCATGTAATAGGGGGGTCGTCTTATACGCCCAGTCGTCTTATACGCCGGAAAATACGGTAATTCTTTTACCATTTGTTGTGTGATTTATTGAGAAGTGGTGCCTAAAAAGTCGTGCAACATATTTTCTTTTTCTATATATTTTTTCTGGAATGTGATGAAAACTTTAACTCTCTGGTAGACCCCTATACTCTATCTTGTACTTTTTCTTAATATATTGGATAGCTAGACATTACACTTCCATACTCATGCATTTGTTGCTTCTATTTTCAGTGGCAACTGCACATATATTCACTTTGACTTTTTTTGGGTAAATGAGTAGGGGGTACTATGTACCCCTGCTCATTCCCATGGGTGGCAGATTCCGATATGTCGCCCCCGCACCCCCACAGCCACTGGGCCAGGGTTGTGGGATAAGAGCTCTTTGTCCCCATCAACTTACAGTCTCTGTAGAATTAGCAGATAGTGACTTTATGCAAATTACACTTCGCAGATTGTAGAAAGCTTTAATTAAAAACCTGTGCAGAAATTGGCATATGAAACATCAGATAGGTCAACAAATCATAGTATGTCTAGCTCCATCAAGACACACTGAAAAGAGGGAGGGACTCACTATACAAAGCATCTCCGAGCTATGGAGTAAGTAAGGGACAACGCTTTTAATGACAAACAAACCACAATATATGTGTAACGTGATATCAGTGCACAGTCATGATGCAAAGCTAAGGGAGGAGATCGGAGAATTATGCTTGTGATTTAATGTGATCTCACAAGATCTAGGGCTTTACTACTTCTATTTTGAAATGTAAAGTGGTTGTAAACCCTTCTATATACCCAGTGAAGTGACTGGCCTTAGGTGATACACAGAGATGAAGCAATTTCTCCTACATAAATTGTACTTGTTTATCTGCAGCATCTCTTCTCCACATCTTTTCAAAGTCCAGAATTTCTAAAGCTTGTTTGAGCTGTCTGAAAATAGGGGATACAATTGCGACACAAGTCATATTATAAAATGACCTTTCCTTTTCAATCGGAAGCCACTGTAATTTTCTGTAAATGCAGTACAATATGGCTACCTGGAGGTTTTCTGTACACAGAATGTGTACAGAACGCCCCCCAAAATTACATACTGCAGAGCTTAAAACACAACTCCACTTTTATTGAGAAAAGACGATTCCTCCCTAGGTGATCTCTGTACATTACAAGGATGTTATCAAACTTTGTTGCAAATGCCTACCCTTTGTTATTCTAAAGAAAACCCTGTGTGTTTGTCTATAACCATGTGAGAAAGTGAGTCTAATGGGAGTGGTTTCTTAATTAGCAAGCAACTGTGCACCTGCAGGGCTCTAATGAGGAAAGCTGCTGGGCCTGCATCCTTTTAGAAGTGATTTCCTATTGAGAATATCTCACCAAAAATGACATTTTTGTTGCAGGGGATGCCTGAAATCTGACTTGTATCTTAGGCAGACTTCTGGGAAAATTGATGAGCCAATCACACAAGCAGGAAATTATGTTTCTGGGGAGCGTTCTGTAAACATTCTGTGTACAGAAAACCTCCAGGTAGCCATATTGCATTGTATTTTCAGAAAATTATAACGGCTGCAGATTGAAAAAGAAAGGTAATTTTTTTATAATAGGACTTGTGTCACAATTGTATACACTATATTATTTTTTCTTTTTTTGCTATTTTTTTCCCCAGGAAAGTGGACCCCTTTAATGATGAAAGCTCTGAGAGCTGATAAAGGGAATCCACACATCCCCCTCCACACATCACATAGGAACAGAGCTGAGGCTGTCAATCAGCTGAAGGTCCCTCCCCTGTCACCATTTTATTCATGATGTCAGGAAAACTTGTCAGATGTGATTAATGCGGATATCAGAGGAAAGAAGCGGCTGACAGAAATGACACTTAGTGCTCCTAATTGAGACAAGTATACACTATAGAGAGATATGCTTTGCTCATATTTCATCCTGTCTGAGGTTTACGACCAGTTTAAATAATGTAAGGTGGACATATAACAGTAAACCTTACAAATAAATATGAATTAAAAAACAACTATTAAAAATAATAATAATTGTCTGATGCCATGATAATGGTGAGTACTGCAATGTAATGAATTTACCTGAACCTATTAAAAAAAAAAAGAAAACCTCACACTTACACACACCTATATATAGTATATACTGTGTATGTACCAATCTGATATTCCTTGTCTGGAGATATATATATTCTTTCTGACTTTTTTATTTCATTGTTTATTTTTTTCTAGCACATTATTATGTATTATGGATCTATCAATGTTTGTGCATGGCCTCAAAACTTGTTATATTGTTTTAGTGATAGGTCTATATGCAATAGTTTACCCATATTAATTTGTATTTTTATACCTTGCGTTGAGTGTTGCATTGAAAAAAACTGTGTTTGTTACAAGGACCAGTTTAGGTAATTAACATTTAGCACTGAATACAATAATGAAGTTAAAAGCACTCATCTGTGTAAATAAAACAAGTATAATTGAAAAATTGACACAAACACATTTTTGAAATCATTAAAAATAAAAAAAAACAAAACACGGAAGAGAAAATGAATATGTTTTGAATATCCATTCACTGGTTTTAATTTTCTAATAAGGTGTTATTGGTAATGCACTAGGCCTTTGCACTCTTTTGTTTTGTTTTTCTATGCTACTGTGTTTCAAGTTATTACTTCTGCAATTTCAATGTACAGTTTAATAGATGCAAGTGTGTAAAGGCTAATTTCAGCCCAACATGTTCCTGCCAACATGCATACATATTAGTGTAAATGCATTTTTTATATTCTTGACTTTTTCTTATTCTGTATGTGCTTGGCTGGCATGCCTCTTACACATTATAGTATGTTTAAATAATATGGTTTAAAAAGTTATCCCTCTGGTTTTTCTGTGTAATTGCTGAAAAGTCCCCCTTTACCATTACAACGTCTTGTGTCTTATCACACATTAAAGTGTAATTCCAGTCAAAATCTACCTAAGCTTAAATCTACACTCACCCTCATTCTAAGCCTATTCTATTCCTATTCTAAGCCTATTTACCCTATAAAAGGAAAAATGCGGCCTCAGCGCTAGGGATGATCGAACGGTTCTGGTCGACCATCGGTTCGACCCGAACATTGACTGTTCAAGGTTCGGCCGAATTCCGACCTTTTTGCTGAAAAAGTTCGGAATTCGGCAACCAGAACCGACCAAAATGCAATGGGACAGGAACTGGGCTTTAAAAGCCCGTGATTGGACCAGAACCATCAGTAAAAGCCAATTGAGGGGGCAGGAGAATGCTAGGAATGTGATTGGAGTGACTAGGGGGTCCAGAGGCCAATCATTAGTGAATACGTCCCCCAGTATATAAGATAGCCAAATCTCTACCATTTTAATATAGGGCTGTGGAAGAGAGTGGAAGCAGTTCTGTTACTTCTGCTTCAAAGTGTCATTTAGCAATTATTAGTGTAAAGGAAAAGGGATATCTAGTGTAGTTAGGGTAGTTAGGGTACTATTTTCCACTAGTTAGATTTAATAATCTAGTTTCTGTAGGGAAAGTGTTAAGTGTAAGGGGACCGTAGTGTAGTGTAGGGTTAACTGACTCTGACTGCTATGGCAGGGTGACAAAACCCTTCCATGTCAGGGTGACAGCTATAGAGAAAAGATCGGTTCTCTTAGAACACTTATAGAACCAGATAGTGGCTTCGCCCCTGTCACCCTGCTTTTTGTTGCAGGCATTTATAGGGCTTTTTTGAGGACATGTTTGGAGTCAGGCATGACATCTGAACTTCTGTGTAGGGGTATATATACACATACACATATATAGGTGTGAAAGTAGCAGAAACCTATGCTTGCGCTAATGAAATAATTAACACCCATATGGCTTCTCTGCTATAACACCTATATGTGTGTATGTGTATAAATACATATACGTGTGTGTGTGTATATATACCCCTATACAGAATTTCAGATGTTTTGCCTGCCTCCAAAGACCCCAAAAAAATGCCCAAAAAAAACGCCTGCTGCAAAAACACACCTGGGCTTCAATTTTTTGGGGGTCTTTGGAGGCAGGCAAAAAATCTGAAATTCTGTATTGGGGTATACACACACACTTATATGTATTTAAACACATACATATATATAGGTGTTATAGCAGAGAAGCCATATGGGTGTTAATTATTAGCGCAAGCATAGGTTTCTGCTACTTCCACACCTATATATGTGTATGTGTATATATACATACGTGTGTGTGTATATATACCCCTACACAGAAGTTCTGATGTTATGCCTGCCTCCAAAGACGCCCAAAAAATGCCCAAAAAAACGCCAGCTACAAAAACGCCCAGGTGTGTTTTTGCAGCAGGCGTTTTTTTTTGGGCATTTTTTGGGGGTCTTTGGAGGCAAGCAAAACATCTGAAATGCTGTATAGGGGTATATATACACACACACTTATATGTATTTATACACATACACACATATAGGTGTTATAGCAGAGAAGCCATATGGGTGTTAATTATTTAATTAGTGCAAGCATAGGTTTCTGCTACTTTCACACCTATATATGTGTATATATACATACATGTGTGTGTATATATACCCCTACACAGAAGTTCTTATGTTATGCCTGCCTCCAAAGACCCCCAAAAATGCCCAAAAAAACACCTGCTACAAAACCGGCAAGGTGTGAAAATAGCGGAGCCACTATCCTGTTCTATTGTAATTCTAATACAAACAAACTTTTTTTTCTGGTTCTGGAAATGCTACAGAGCTGAAACTTCACAGGTACACTTTTTACACCCCCAGACACTAAATCCAAAGAAATCTCATTTTTTTTTTCAATAATTTTTTTCAATAATTGGCTCTCTATCAAAAATGACAATTTTTAAGAACTTTTTTTTGTGTGATTAATAGTCCCTGGGGCATGACCCAGAACCCTAGGCACTTTTTAGGGGCATTTATTGTGTTTTAGGGCTTCAAAATTGTGTTTTTTGATTACCGAAGTTCGGGTCCCATTGATTTCAATAGGGTTCTGAAATCCGGGCCGAACTTTCGGGAAGTTCGGGTGTTCTGGTCGAACCGAACTTTTGGAAAGTTCGATCATCCCTACTCAGCGCATCAGCATCAAGCACGTTCCATGAGGGGCATGGTGTCATGATTGGGGCCGACACCCCGACATGTGCTTTCCATCGGCGTTCTCATATAGGGATGTTTGCTTTCGGCTAGCACAGCCAATTGCGAGTCCCTCACTGGATTGAACAGCCGTGTGACGCTGGGAGCCATCCCTGCTCACACCTTCACAGAGGTACATTTTTCTTTCTTTCTTGTTACCCTGTTACCTTCACACTCTACCCCTTCTAGGATTTGGTTTTTAGACACTCCTTCACTTTTGCTCCATATTTAATTTTTTCACTGGGTCATTAATTTCACTATGACCCCCTTGGCAATCACTGCTGTTGATTCACTAGCCACACTGTCCTTCCTCTACACTGAAGCTGATGCTGGGACCCAATCATGTGACTGGACCCGAGCCACTTCAGAATAGGTAAGTAAAGACATCTTTCCTTTTACAGGGTAGATAGAATATGCTTAGAATGAGGGTGGAAGTAAATTTTGGCATAGCTTAGTTCGGTTTTGACTGGAATTACACTTAATGATTTCAAAGATGTGAGCATTAACCACTTGCCGACCGCAGGCTGGCTCGGCTGTGGGAATCGACGTAGGGGTACGTCGGTTTACAGGAGTGGTGCTGGGGGGCGAGCACTGCCACTAGGCAGTGGGGATGCCGATCCATGGCACCCACGATCCCTCCCCGCTGAGAGAGAAGGACGGTCTGCTGTTGTAAACACAGTTGACCGTTGTTCTCTCTGAAATTATCACAGAGCGCCTGTGATCCTTCAATATAGGATCACAGGCCTCTATGATCATTTAACAAATCTCTCCCCCCACAGTTAGAAAACACTCCCCTAGGCTCACAATTAAACCTTTGATAACCCCTTCCCTGTGTCAGTATTACAGTAACAGTGCATATTTTTAGCACTGATTACTGTAGTGATGTCACTGGTCCCCCCAAAAGTGTGAAAAATGTCAGTTAGGGGTCCGATCTGTCCGCGGCAATGTCGCAGTCCCGCTAAAAATCGCAGATTGCCACCATTACTAGTAAAAAATAAATAAATTAATTAAAATTACATAATAAACAGGCAAAAAATTTGGGGGAGCATACCCATGTATTTCCAAAGCTGCTGCAGCTATGAACCAAAAGACATATATATTAAAAAAGAATAGCGTGCAAATGCAAAAGAAATTACTACCAAATCTGAAGAGAGTCCATAAATAAAAATGGGGGTTTGGTCCCACCATATGGCCATATCGTGCTCAAGCCCACTACTGCGTCAAAGTACCCCATTATCAGTGGGTCCTACACTATCCATGAAAAAGAGATGAATCCAGCCTTTCTAACCCTTGGAGATAACACTCCTTGCTGGGAGAGATGTGCAAATGCACTACAGGGGACTCCTCCTATATCCACTTGATGGTGGACACTGATTGAGTACAGGTGTGTGTGGGGGGTGGGGAGGGCTGCTCAACCTCGATAGTCTGGTCAGACCGAATACATAATAAACAGGCAAAAAATTTGGGGGAGCATACCCATGTATTTCCAAAGCTGCTGCAGCTATGAACCAAAAGACATATATATTAAAAAAGAATAGCGCGCAAATGCAAAAGAAATTACTACCAAATCTGAAGAGAGTCCATAAATAAAAATGGGGGTTTGGTCCCACCATATGGCCATATTGTGCTCAAGCCCACTACTGCGTCAAAGTACCCCATTATCAGTGGGTCCTACACTATCCATGAAAAAGAGATGAATCCAGCCTTTCTAACCCTTGGAGATAACACTCCTTGCTGGGAGAGATGTGCAAATGCACTACAGGGGACTCCTCCTATATCCACTTGATGGTGGACACTGATTGAGTACAGGTGTGTGTGGGGGGTGGGGAGGGCTGCTCAACCTCGATAGTCTGGTCAGACCGAATACATAATAAACAAGCAAAAAATTTGGGGGAGCATACCCATGTATTTCCAAAGCTGCTGCAGCTATGAACCAAAAGACATATATATTAAAAAAGAATAGCGCGCAAATGCAAAAGAAATTACTACCAAATCTGAAGAGAGTCCATAAATAAAAATGGGGGTTTGGTCCCACCATATGGCCATATCGTGCTCAAGCCCACTACTGCGTCAAAGTACCCCATTATCAGTGGGTCCTACACTATCCATGAAAAAGAGATGAATCCAGCCTTTCTGGCTGGGTCCTACACTATCCACGAAAAAGAGATGAATCCAGCCTTTCTAACCCTTGGAGATAACACTCCTTGCTGGGAGAGATGTGCAAATGCACTACTACCCCTGTAGTGCATTTGCACATCTCTCCCAGCAAGGAGTGTTATCTCCAAGGGTTAGAAAGGCTGGATTCATCTCTTTTTCATGGATAGTGTAGGACCCACTGATAATGGGGTACTTTGACGCAGTAGTGGGCTTGAGCACGATATGGCCATATGGTGGGACCAAACCCCCATTTTTATTTATGGACTCTCTTCAGATTTGGTAGTAATTTCTTTTGCATTTGCGCGCTATTCTTTTTTAATATATATGTCTTTTGGTTCATAGCTGCAGCAGCTTTGGAAATACATGGGTATGCTCCCCCAAATTTTTTGCCTGTTTATTATGTATTCGGTCTGACCAGACTATCGAGGTTGAGCAGCCCTCCCCACCCCCCACACACACCTGTACTCAATCAGTGTCCACCATCAAGTGGATATAGGAGGAGTCCCCTGTAGTGCATTTGCACATCTCTCCCAGCAAGGAGTGTTATCTCCAAGGGTTAGAAAGGCTGGATTCATCTCTTTTTCATGGATAGTGTAGGACCCACTGATAATGGGGTACTTTGACGCAGTAGTGGGCTTGAGCACGATATGGCCATATGGTGGGACCAAACCCCCATTTTTATTTATGGACTCTCTTCAGATTTGGTAGTAATTTCTTTTGCATTTGCGCGCTATTCTTTTTTAATTAAAATTACATAAATCTTTCTCTAGTTTGTAGATGCAATAACATTTGCGCAAACAAATGAAAATACGCTTATTGTGATTTTTTGTTTTACCAAAAATATATGGCAGAATAGAAATTAGCCTAAAAGGATGAAAAATTTAGATTTTTTAATTTTTGGGGGGGGGGGGGGCAATGTTATATAGCAGAATGTGAATTCTATGTGTTGATGGGAATGAGGAAAAATGGGAAGGAAAGGGGGAGCGGAAAAAAAGGGAAAGATAAGGGAGATGGGACTTTAAATGAGACTCGTGCCATATAGTCTCCATCCCTATTAATCATGAGCGTAAAATGAACATAAGGAACACATAGTGTTCAAAAATAAAATGTTCTAAAATAAAAAGGTGGGACTTTGTATGAGGTGTGGCCAGTTGACACATGATGTTCTAATGGTAATACATATACATTTGCGGGTAAGCATAGAAAGGCATATGATCAAACATCAAGTGTTTATTGACATGTAAAATGGCAGTTAGCCTAGGTACAATAAATACAATAAGTTCAAGGGGGACATATACAGTATACAGCTAATTAGTATGGTAGAATCATAATGAAAAATGACAGATGTAGACCAACAAACATAAAATTTGTACAACATGATAATTGGATGCATGCTAAGATGATATTGAGTATACATGGCCTCTTCAGCTCGACGCGTGAATTCTGCTATAAAACAAATTGCTTTTTCTTTCAGAATTGTCACTCTTTTTTTATTAATAGCGCAAAAAATAAAAATCTCACATGTGATCAAATACCACCAAAAAAAAGCTCTATTTGTGGGAAAAAAGGACATCAATTTTATTTTGGTACAGTGTTACACGATTTTCCGTTAAAGTAATGCAGTGCCGAATCGCAAAAAATGGCCTGGTCATTAAGGGGGCAAATCCTTCCGTTCCAGAAGTGGTTTAATAACAAAATAAGTTAATAATATGTGGCTTGTTTTCACATGTCTTACAGATAGTGTGGAATTTTTAATCAGATGGTATAAAAAATGTCCATAATACTTTGCCGACAGAAATGGGGGAGATAAATGTAACAAAAAGGAGAAATTCTTGCATATATTATACATATGTCATAGAAGAACAAACTGAGACCATTTTGGTTCTTACTGCTTTTTTTAGTCTTATATTCAGCAATTGGTTATTTTTCAATCAAGTGTTTGCCAGATCAGAAATTAAAAAAAGTAATTCACACAGACTTGCTTATCAAAGAGAGTTGCATCCCAAATACCATTATGCATATTTATCAATCTACATTGTAACTGGAAATCACTTATTAGGGAACCAAAATGAATGCCGATAAGGGCCTAAGTCAATTAACTACTGGTTATATCAAATGGGTTTTACATTCCTATACAATTCAAAACATACTTAAAGTTAGTCAAATGCAGGTCAGAAGGATGTGAACTGCATGCCAATGCATCTGTAAACTAATTCTGAATGATCTCATAATTGTCTCAAACTGATGCCATTGACCCAAACCGTTCTGACACAGTCCCTAAAGGTGCTATTTTGAGTTGTTCAGTAGAAGTTATTGGCCACCAATGCAAAGAGGGCAACTCAATTTTATTATACGAGTGTGGGACTCTATAGTTTGTAGTTATACACATGCAAAGGGATCACTTTACTTTGTCAAAGGTGGTATCTTTGCCAAATTATTTGCAAATGTATTTGTTTGGGAAAGTCTTAAAAGAAAGATTTACCTACATATGTGTCCTGACATGCTGTTCTTGTTTGGTTTGACTAATTTTTGTGAACTTCGCTGTGAAGGTGTTGTCTTGCTTTTATATGCAATAGAGTCTGTGCTTGCTGTTTTCTTTTGGTATGATGCATTCTGAATATTTTATTTGTGTACTAGCAATGGGCAACTATTATATGCAATCTGACCGCATGAAACGGGTTTGTGGTTACTGAAGGCTATTTTTAAAATTGACTTATATTTGTTTAAAAGTAATTTTTGGTCAAGGTGTATAAGTAAATTATGTTTTATATAATACTGTACCCATAGCTACAGATTTATTGATTTTGAATCTCTCTCTCTCTTTATATATACAGTTGCATCTCATAAAGTTAATTTATTTTAGTAATTTAATTCGAAAAGTGAAACTATATAGACGTGTTACACACAGAGTGATATTTTTGAAGCATTTTTTTATTTTATGAGAAAGAGGGGGGTATGAAGTAGATTGCACTGCCTATGTTAATATGTCTGAACAGGGTCACACAAACCAAAAACTCTAAACAGAACAAAACCTTAATATAGTGATAATACCTCATTAAATCATCACATTACATCTACTCAATATGTACAGACATAAATCAATATAAGTACCAAAGGTGCAACAAAGTGCTATAATGTAGTGCAGGGATTGAAAAAATATATATAAATATAAAGTGCTCTGCGGAAGGTGTCCTTTATAACATGTTATCTGGGTGTACTATAATTAATAGCCATATACATATAAGAACAACGTGACACAAGGTGCAATATGAAGTAGTTGGATAAAATAAATAGGTCAGTTGGTGGAATATCCTATTATTCCACTGTGAGTAAGTAACCACAAATAATGTGAGGTAGTAAAAATAATTAATTAATAAAGATTATAAAGTGACTAGTGCAACGTAACCCGGTGTGTCTGTGCATCTGCTTACACAATTAAGGCAACCAAACTTGATTAGTGATGGGTAAAAATAACTACTGAAGGGATAAGTGACTGGGGTGATAAATTATTAATTAGTAAGAGTCCATAGAGTGATTTGTTGATATAAAGTCCAAAAGATTAATTGGGGGAATCTTGAGGTGATCCAATCTGGATGTGCAGGTGAGGAAACAAGTGCTCCCCTCTCAGCAATGCCCGCATTCACCGGAGCTATGTACCCCTACAGGGGTAACAAGCGTGATATGATTCAGGTGTTAAATCCTGTCAGGTAGGAGCCCTGGTACCGGTGGCTTTGGTTGCCCGATTAGGTCATCTCTCAAGGATATATGGTATGCTCAATGGGATCAGTATGACATCAGGTAACATCACCATCCAGTAATATTTTAAAGCGGTAGTATACCGCTTTTTGTGACTTTTAACTACAGGTAAGCCTATAATAAGGCTTACCTGTAGGTACAATTAATATCTCCTAAACCTGCACAGTTTAGGAGATATTTGCACTGCATGCAGCCGCTGACGCGAGCGGCGCATGCGCTCTGAAGGTCCGGGGGGACCTTCAGAGTTCCTTGCCGGAAAGTGCCGGAAAATGACTTCCGCGCGCATGCTCAGGAGTGATGTCATCGCGGCTCCGGCCACCCACAACCCGGAAGAGACGCCGAGGAATCATGTCAGCTCCCACAGCAGTGTCTGGGGGTCCGTGTCGGGGTTTTGTTCTAAGGTAAGTATTTCATAATGAGCTAGTATGCGATGCATACTAGCTCATTATGCCTTTGTCTTGCAGGGTTTTTTTTAAGTATACTACTGCTTTAAGGGAAGGTCCAGAACATATATAAGCAGAAGAGCCTCATATAGTGAAGTATTGTAATATAATCTGCTTTATTTAGTAAAAAAGGTACTCACATAACAGAAAAGATAAACGAGCATTGTATGAAACAGGGACCGCAACTTCCTCGTTAGCGGTGAGCTTCCTATATGAGGCTCTTCTCCTAGCAATGATAAAAAACAATGGAAGTCAATAAAAACCAATGAATGCTGTTACTGTACCAGACCGGTATGATCCGATGATGATTGGTAAATAACTGCTGGGTCCACTGGGTGCAACATTGCTGAACCACTGTAGATGGAGATGCTGGTCAGAAGGCCATGTGCAGGAGGGAGCCGAGCTGGGCCCGCCGGCACTCACCGCATGGCATCACCGCGACTCAGAAGCACAGGGTGTAAGTCTCATACTCAGAGTCAAGAAACCAGCCTGGAATGCATGAAGGGGACAACGCATTTTGCACGCATGCACTTTGTCAAGTCACAGAAAGGACGGCAATGTTGAAATTTAAAAGTCAGGGTTACAATGGGCATGGAACCAATAAGTGTCCTCAGCAGTCATTAACCCCTCACCACCTGCTTAATGAGCCCCTAATGTCATATAAAGCATCATAATGCTGATTAATAGATTATATTAAGATACAGAAGTCACATTTAAAACATTTAAAATGCATTTACAATCTGTGTGTTGTAAAACATGATAATTAAAAAATAACCAACTGTAAGGGATGGGGATTGCAAAAGTGATTATATGAATACCCTAGTAATAAATGAAAAAATAATCATAAATAATAATGAAAAAAATAAAAAATAAAATTAAGAAACAAGATAGAATAATGAAAGATAATAAAGAGGAAAATAATAAAAAGGAAAATTGATTGATGGACAATAATGGCTGATGAACAGTTGTGGATGACAATGGCCAAAATAATTTATAATTCACAACTCCAAATACGCAAAAAATGGAACACATGTATGTGTGTGCAAATATACACACAGGCACATGTATGCACATGTGTATGCATGCCTACATACGTTCTAAGAGGATGAAGAACAACATCGGGTGTGCCTCCCTGTACATCCCAGTGTTAACCAATCGGATGTACAAGCCGGACATATTGATAAAGCTAAAATGTGTAAAAAATAACCGCTCTAAACACAAAAAAATCCAATAAAGTGAACAATTGAATTAAATCTAAGCTGCAGCTACAGTGGGAAACACCAAAGTAACAAGTAAAGGGGGGTAAAGCTGCGCTAAATGATAAGTGTAGTGAAACAATAAATAGAAAATGTATTTCTCTAAGAGATAGCAATATACTATCAGATTAATGATCAATCAAAAAAATATTGCATTCAGCAAATTAATGAATGTGACTTTGAATAATGCATTGCAAAAAATATAGTGCATTCAACAAATCAATGAAAGTGACTCCGGATAATGCATTGCAAAAAATATTGCATTCAGCAAATCAATGAATGTGACTTCGAATAATGCATTGCAAAAAATATAGTGCATTCAACAAATCAATGAAAGTGACTCCGGATAATGCATTGCAAAAAATATAGTGCATTCAACAAATCAATGAAAGTGACTCCGGATAATGTGATAAATATAATAAATATAATAAACCACAAAGTCCATAAAGGAATAAATAAAAGTCCAAGGGTAAATAAAGGTGTTCAGGGACAGAATCCTCCACCACTTAATGATATTTTCTCCACCGTGCTGGGAACAAATCACGCTAATGTGCTTACCAGATGATGGCTGTATGCAGACATGTATCACTCATGAGAGTATATCCAACCAGCTCAAATCAGGCCCCTTTAATAGCTCCACTTAGACCAGCAGGATGATTCCCCTCAGACCAGGAAGATGACAGACACTGCAGCATAGACACGGACAATCCACAATCCAGCAATGGTCATGAAAGAATAATGGCCACCATAGTGAAGTATGTATGGATAAACATTTATTAAAAGAAGGTAAAACATTCACATGTATGTAAAGGAAAAAGCGCTTGTATCAGCAGAATCTGTAAACACCGCCGCCCGACTTCCGGGTATCACGTGGTGACGTCAGCATGCCTTTCCGACGTGTTTCGTCATAGATGACATCTTCCTGGAAGTCCCCAGTCCCCAGGAAGACGTCATCTATGACGAAACGGAGATGCTGATTTAATTTTCCAGCAGAACTTGGTACCTGCCCACACTACCAAAAGTATTGGTACCTGGTTTATTGATCATGGTATCACTGTGCTTGATTGGCCAGCAAACTCGCCTGACCTAAGTATTAAGTGCATACTATACTTTACATGGACATACTTTTTAGTAAGCCTTTTTTTTATTGGTCTTATGTAATATTCAAATTTTCTGAGATACTGAATTTTGGGTTTTCACTAGCTGTAAGCCATACTCATCAAAGTTAAGAGAATGAAAGATATGCTTGAAATATATCACTCTGTGTGTAATATATCTGTAGAAAATATATGAGGTTCACTTCTTGAATTGAATTACTGAAATAAATAAGTAAATTAACTTTTTGATGATATTCTAATTTTATGAGATGCATATATATATATATATATATATATATATATATATATATATATAAATTTGTATTTTGAATATGTTTCTCATGTAACCAAGCTTCTAGATTTCAATATTTTGCAAAGAGTTATTTTAAGCTCAGAGACAGATGTGTATGTGGAAAACATAAGGTACCATTATCAGTTTTAGTTAAAATAAACTTCCCTTGGGAACTGTATTGTAAAATACGCTAAACACTACATGTTTCAAAATTCAAAGTAATATAATTGTACGCTGCTTCAAGGAAAAATGTCTTGGGGATTAAGAACTGGAGCGTGATTTGCAGTTGGTATTTTCTATCCAGTATTATGTCCAACATATTCACCCCAATTTCAAATCTGAATCATGTAATGACAAGTAGGTTTGTAGGGGGCATGAAAATCAACACTGTTAGCTTTCTAGCAGACTTCAGCTGGATTTATCTTCAATTGGTCAGCATTCTGGTGGTACTAGAAGTGGAAAAGGAAGGTATTCACTTCTTTTACAGGCAGGCCTGTTTGGAATTCTGTTTTTTCATAGCAGGGTCACCTTATCTAAGGCACTTTGTTATTTGGTACTGTTATGCACACTCAAGAGTTGGAATGCAACATGTGTTTTGCCTTGAGCTCAGGAAGTTGACAAGGCAGCAACCATATCACATCTTGGACAAATACTTTACGATGACTCTAAAGCTCAAAAAGCAGACATAGAGCAAACAAATGCAAAAAAATTACCAAAAATAGGTACACACATTCATTTTCAATTATTTCCAGCTGACTCCTAAGAATCTGAATGATCCTGAAGTTTTCAGACTTACTTTGTGAAGATTTCGTAACATTGACTTTTTACATTCTTTAATACATTTTCACTCTGCTGTGCCATACATTTTACAGAGCCTGCCTTCTAAAGCAGTGGTCCTCAACTCCGGTCCTCAGGGCCCACCAACAGGCCATATTTTAAGTATTACCTTGGGGAGATGCAGACTAGAGTACTGCAATCACTGAGCAGCAAATGATATCACCTGGGATGTATTTCAGTTATCTTGCAAACCTGGCCTGTTAGTGGGCCCTGTAGGCCAGGGTTGAGGACCACTGTTCTAAAGTACTGAGGAGCTGAGAGGGGGAGTTTCAGGAGGCTAAGTCAGTAGGGGAATCACTGCTTGCAGGCAACAAAGCACTATGGGATATGTAGTCCTTATGAACTGAAAGTACGCAACAAAGGATAAGCTGCAAAACTTTCAGGAATCCTGGACATTATGGAAAGAGATGGCCAGCAGATAAGCACTGTTATCTTATATTGGATTGTCAAAAATAATTAATATTTGTATTGCTAATATAATGCTTCTGATGGCGTAAAATGGAAGTAAATGATGTAACTACAGATCAGCCTTTTTAAACCAGGGTGCCCAGACACTCTGGGGCACCTTGAGGTATCTTCAGGTCTGCCTTGGCAAAATGCCTAAAAATTGCCAAAAAAATTGTATACAAGCCAGTGAGTAAAATAAGCCTGCCTTTTACTTACACAAAGCCACAGATTTTTATTGTGCACCATTATGACCTTCTAGCCACCGGTGTCCTAACAACCAATGACATCATCAGTTAATAAAGAGGATGACGGTTGCCTGTACAGCATCCTTGTTTGACCCCCCTCCCCCGCCCATCTCCATGAGTTCTGGGGCCACATTAGCTGAGTGATGAAGAAAACCTGAGGGAGAAGAGAAACATTGGAATACTAGGCAGTACCATTGTTCAAAAGTGTATTTGCTTTGAATAAATAAATTACCTCTAACATTGGGCATCCTACATGTGTGGATGTTGTTGCATTAAGTAAAACTATTGGGATAGTTTTTACATTTTAGAATGGGGTGCCTCAAGACTGTCCATAATTATAAAGAGTGCCTTGAAACTGTCCATAATTTTAAAGGGTGGCTTGACTGAAAAAGGTTGGGAAACGCTGCTATAGATCATTTTTGTGCCTACACATTTACAATAATTTAAAGCTGGACATTCAAATTTTTGCAGAAGCCCATCCATGACTGATTCTCTAAAGAAATGCACTGGCATTTTACATTGCCACACATTTATTTAAATGTGAACTACATTCTATGCTATTGCTAGCTGTCATTTTGAGTATTCAGTTAAACTTGACAAAGTGATCATAATGACATTGTGTGTTGGCTTGCTCCAGAAACCCATTCCCATAAGACTGAGGTCAGTGGGAAATACTGCAATTTTGTTAAATTACTAATGTGAATTTTAAGTACATTTCATTAAAGATTTAGATAAAGCTTTCAAAAAGGTGAGTATTTAAATTTTTCAGGAACCTCTGAAGCACAAAGTTTTTGCATTATATAGTTTAGGAATAGCTTTATACAGGGTTTTCTTTTGTATTTTAGTATACCATTAAGACACAAATACACAGATGCATACATGTATGCATGGTTAAACTTGTACATCGGCATAGTTACAAATAAGTAAAGCAAATGGTAGTTATACTATAAATCACAAAATATTTTGGGTCATAAATAATTTTTTTTATGTGTTTTTTTTATTATGTGTTATCTGTGTACCCAGCAAATCTGTGGTCAGTGAGGGAAATGTAACCACTTGAGCACCTGCCTCTTCATTACAAGGCCATCAGTTTTCAATGATGTGATAGTCTAACTGACAGCTACTCATGCAACACTGTACCCAAATTCATTTTATACTGTATCTCTTTTTAGACAGACTTAGCTTACATTTGGTATTGATTAATAATCACAGTTTTTTTATTTTATAATAAAAACAAATATAATATACTGGAAAGAGCAAAAAAACCTTAGTTTCTCTTAAAATAAAAAATGGCAGGACAGTACAAAAAAAATCCCTAAATTAGCCTTTTTTTGGAAAGCAGACACCCAAAGGTAATCTAATTTCTGGAACAATTTTTTTGAAATCATAAAGCAAGCCAGTACTGAGGAGGTTAAACACAGGGCTTAGGAATGGTGCACTGGATAAAATAATAGTACAGGTCATACTTAGAGGAAGGAAGAATTGAGTGGGGTTAATGAACTGGTCACAAACAGTGACAGGTGGAGATGAACGGGGTAATGTTCAGATGTGCAGGATAAGGGAGGTGAAAGGTTAATTTATTAGAGACTAGAGAAAATCATAGAGATAATATGTGTAGGAGAGGAGGGGGGCATTAAAGGGTTAACAAAAAAAAAGGACCCCTGTGTGGGTGAAATAGAATGAATGAATCTGCCGCTTCAGTCTTCTTTCCCACAGCATAGCTTTCTTCCCTGGGACTGCTCTTCCTATCAGCCAGCTTCTGCCCCAACTTAAACTCCACCCCAAGCTTACATAGGATCCTGCCAGGAAGGGAATTAAATAATTCCCCTTACCCAAATAGATTTTAAAACAACATCCTTCTTAAAGGGAAAACCTAGTGACCTCTCTCTACACTTCCTCCCCTCTTTTTCTATGGCCTGCCCCTGGGAACATACTAGTACACTACCACTTTAACAACCCTTCACAAAATGTGCAACTGATTAAGCACAATATTCATTAGGTAGATATAACAAGGAACCATCCCCTAGCCTGTCCAGGATTCAGTTAGCTAGATCCCGCTTCTCCGTGTGGGTACCTCATAAGATGTACAGTCTAGCATTAGCTTAACAAGGCACATTTTCACTTCACAGCAGCAAGGTTACTAAGTTTCCACTTTAGACACATGAAGCAGCCAAAGCGCTCAGTCCAACTCAATTTTTGTTTTACAGTTCTCCTCATCATATCAATATCTTTTTATTGGCAATCAGCAATTCCAATTAGCACCATGCACCACTCAAGGTCAGTTTTCCCCCAATCTAGCCTCAAACCCATGCAGCAGGTGCTGGTCCAGCTTGTCACTGTAGAAGGTTTAAAAACAGAATGGATGAGAGCGCACTGGTGCATAAAGAAATTCCAAAATCTTTATTGTAAAAGTCCAAAAACATCAACATCACAGCACCTCAAGGCAGGAGAAAATATTAACGTGTTTCATGATGAAGGCCTTTTTCACCAGTGTATGGTCATCCACCCTGTTTCAACAGCTCCTATCGGTGTGGCAATGTACCTTTATGTGTCCAGTAGCAAGGGAGCCCATCCCAGAGGTTGTAAAGAACAGAGTTTTTCTCTCCTAGGTCATCGCACTCCCTGGCACTGCTCTTTCCATCAGCCAGCTTCTGCCCTGAGCTAAATTCCACCCCAAGCTTATATAGGATCCTGCCAGGAAGGACATTAAATCATTCCCCTTCAAGGAAGGATTTTAAAGCAGCATCCTTCTAAAAGGTACAACCTAATGACCCCATCTACAAACCACTCTAATGAAGCTGTTTTTCACAACAATTTCTAAACTGTTTTTCGTTGATGTCTCCGGAGGACCCAAACAGTAGTAGTGGTTAAAAGCAAGTGTGGTGTGTCATGCCTCCAGCAGAAGACTTCATGGTGATTTGTTGTTGTTATGTATTCTTGTATTGGGCTCCAACTAGTTGCCAAAGTAAACTTACAATACATAAACATAAGTACATAAACGTTTGTAGCAGTATGTGGCCCTACCATGTCTCCATATTTCCCGTGACCCCTCTTTACAGATAAAAGAAACAGCTGCATCCTGGGAAACCTAGACTCCATTTATTTGAGCACATAGGTAGGAGGAACATCTACAGGAGCCAGCAATTATTTGCGGCAAGATGGAGTATTTCATCTTTATTCCTTGGCAAAATTGTTGATATAAACTGCACTTTACTTGCACCCATCATTTGTCACCCACAAACCTGTATAAGACATTGTTTATTGTTGTTACATATGTATTCTCAATGTATGTTTTCATTTCTTAGTTACACTGTTCTTCTAATAAAGCTAATAAAGCATCAAGATTTGCACACAGTCTGGCTTATTGCAGGGTTTAGCTTCATGTCAAGCTACACATAGGCTAAAGTGCAATGTGTAGTTAGTATAGAACAGTTAGCTTTAATGAATAATTTTTGAATGTTATCACATTTTTCTAAAATGTAATTTTTTTTTATGAGGAAAGACTTAATATGAAACTGTTAGGATAGAAATAATAAACTTTATCTTGCTAACTTTGTGTAGCGGCTGCCAGCCGCTGCCACAAGCTGCGCTCTCCAATCCACCCCCGCACTGTGAACACTGAAGACAGGGGAGTGAGGCATGGTGCTATGACAGGAGGAGAAGTGTGTGTGAGCTGTCAGTGTATTTCCCCCGCTCACCCCCTTTCCCTGTCAGCAGCACAGACGAAAGATAAGCTGCAGGGAGGACCAATCAAGAAAAGGAGAGCAGAGGATCATGAGGCGTGTAGTCCTGAGGACAAGTGGCCCCACTGTGGAGCACAGGGGATAGATTTAAGCCTCAACATGCCTGTCGAGGTGAAAGAGAGAGGGGAAGAGAGGGAGAGACCACAAGGCTGTCTAGGGGCACGGGGGGGAGGAGACCCTGAGGCAGCCAGAGAGGGAGACCAGACACAGGTGGAAGGAAGGGGACCATTCTTTCTTTGCCTGTCTTGGAGGGGGCTAAGAGAGCGTGATAGCTTATACTGTCAGCAAGATCTACCACAGGTGCAGATCAGCCATCACATACATTGCTGGGTCCCTGGGTCATCAGGTTGCCAGCTTGGCATCCTTAAAGAGTCTGCTTCAGGACATCCTCTCCATTGGGCTTTGATGTTGCCAAGATTGGTGAGCGAGCAGAAGCCTACCTTGTTTATACACGAAAGGGGACACTGCATGCAGACACCCTTATCTTCTTCTCTCACCACAAGAGATGCTGTACACAAGTTTTTCCTAGTCACTGTGTATTGTTGCATAGAGATGAGCTAGCTGAAGATCTCTCCACTGCAAGAAATTATCCTTTTGCAATTCAAAACACTGCTACACATTAAGTGGGAACATTTAAGTTCTGTGCTTGTGGTCTCGGGACTTCAAGTAAGAGGATTGACACACAAGAGGTCACTCTTCTCCCTTTCATACCCGAGCTCATAGGCCATCTTAAGGCCTGTGGGTTGAGTAACTTGTGAGTTACTCAAGTGCTGCATAAACTGTCGGCGCTATAAAATCCTATATAATAATAATAATAATTTACTTGCATTGTATACTTTTTGTGTCCAGCTGCCTAGCAACAAAGTTGCTACAGGTTTCAAGATATTATTACCTTTTTATTATTATTATTATTATTATTATTATTAATATTATTATTATTAGTATTATTACCTGTTTCAAGATATTATTGTCCTGGTCACTGCAAAGTTTCCAAGTAAAGTATTTGGTTTTTCTTGACATGCTACAATCTGGTGTGGTGTCCTTTTACCATTGTGTCTGCATTAATATTTGTTTACCAGGTGTGCCAGAGGGGTTTAGACTGTTATTGGGGTTGAGAGGCAGAAAATAGAACCTACAATTATCAAGAGGCTCCTATGGGGGTAATGCTACATTTGTTTCAGAAGATGCATGGTTCATAGGTGTTTCTCTTTACTATGTGAGTCACCTGAAGCACTCACTCTGTACTCTGAATTTGTAATGGTCTGTATAATGTGTTAATCACATGAATATAGTGGAAATAAGCAACCTAATTACTTCATGCTTTTTTGGTTCAGTACCTTATTAAATAGTGAAAAAAGGATACTTGTAACAGTCCCATGGCTTGAACCTTCAAACTGAAGTCAGCAACAGCAGCTGTCATATTTCTATGCTGAAAGATTCCCTACAGTCTTCACCATTTTTTATTTACAGAATGTGTAGTATATTATTTAAAGCTTAACAGTATAAGTTGACAGTAAGCAAAATGTGTCTCTAACAGGAAATAAATAATTGTGAAAATTCTATGAAGCAAAGATAGGAATACAATATGCTGTACGTAAATTATATATTAAAAATACACTGCAGTCAAATAAAGAAAAAATTAGGCCTTAAAGTGATATTAAAGCTTTGGAGTTTTTTTACATTAAAATAATAAACATGTTATATATACTTGCTCTGTGCAGTGGTATTTCACAGAGCAGCCCCGATCCTCGCCGCCCGTGCTTCTAGACCCTTTCTCCTGCCAAATGCTGCCAAAGCAAGCAGCTTGCTTTGGGGGCACCCAGGCAGGCTCGCTCTGAGCCGCTGCACTGCATGTCTATTGACACACAGAGCTGCAGCCTGGCCCCGCCTCTCTCTCTCCTCATCCGCTCACTGGCCATGATTGACAGTAGCAGTAGTCAATGGCTTCCGCTGCTGTCTCAGCCCATGAGGAGGGAGATTCCCCCAAGAGCGAAGGCTCTCGTGCACATCGCTTGAAAAAGATTGGGCTCAGGTAAGTATTAGGGGAGCTGGTGGAATTTATCAACACAGAGGGTTTTTTTTTTTTTACCTTCATGCATAGAATGCATGAAGATAAAAAACCTTGAACCTTTAGAAACATTTTAAGATACATATAGGAAGGATACGGTACCTGTTTTGAACTTTGTTTTCCATCCAGTTATTACTGTGTAGTTCACCTGATGATCCTGGAAAGAATCTTCTTGAGATATGAACACTAGGGATGATCAAACGGTTCAGGTCCACCATCGGTTCGGCCCGAACATTGGATGTTCGAGGTTCGGCCGAATTTAGAACTTTTTGCCCAAAAAGTTCGGAATTCGGCAACCAGAACCGACCAAAATGCAATGCTTCAGGAAATGGGCTTTAAAAGCCCGTGATTGGACCAGAACCATTAGCAAAAGCCAATTGAGGGGGCAGGAGAATGCTAGGAATGTGATTGGAGTGACTAGGGGGTCCCTAGACCAATCATTAGTGAATACACCCCCCCAGTATATAAGATAGCCCCCGCCATATTCCTAGCATTGTTATACTGGACATGGAAGAGAGTGGAAGCAGTTCTGTTAATTTTACTTTAAAAGTGTTATTTAGCGTTTATTAGTGTGAGGAAAGGGATATCTAGTGTAGTTAGAGTGCTCCTTTACACTTAAGTTAGCTTCAAAAATTTAGTTTCTGTAGGGAAAGTGTTAAGTGTAAGGGGACCGTAGTGTAGTATAGGGTTAACTGACAGTGACTGCTATGGAAGGGTGACAAAACCCTTCCATAGCAGGGTGACCGCTATAGAGAAATGATCATTTCTCTGAGTTGCTTCGGGACAGGAATATGGCTTCTCACCAGCAAGCATTTTTCATGCTGCAGGGGTTGCCACTGCCAGTGCTTTTTTGAGGACATGTTTGATGTCAGACATGACATCTGAACATGTGTATAGGGGGTATATATACACATATATGTCTGTATATATACCCCTAGACATATATAGGTGTGATAGTAGCAGAAATATATGCTTGCGCTAATGAAATCATTTACAGTAATATATTTCTGCTACTATCACACCTATATATGGCTAGGTGTCTATATACATATAATTATGTGTGTATATATACCACTATACACAAGTTCAGATGTTTTGCCTGCTGAGTAGTGTGATTGACGCTAGCGTTTTTTTGGCATTTTTTTGGGTTCTTTTGAGGCAGGCAAAACAAGTTCAGATGTTTTGCCTGCCTCAAAAGAACCCCAAAAAATGCCAAAAAAACGCTAGCGTCAAAAAAAAAAAAATGCCCAGGTGTGTTTTTGCTGGCATTTTTTGGGGGGTTTTGGAGGCAGGCAAAACATCTGAACTTGTGTATAGTGGTGTATATACACACATACATATATTTATATACACACCTAGACATATATAGGTGTGATAGTAGCAGAAATATATGCTTGCGCTAATGAAATCATTTACAGTAATATATTTCTGCTACTATCACACCTATATATGGCTAGGTGTCTATATACATATAATTATGTGTGTATATGTACCACTATACACAAGTTCAGATGTTTTTCCTGACTGCAAAGAACCCAAAAAAATGCCTGCTATTAAACTGGCAAGGTGTGAAAACCGAGAAGAGAAGCCAACCCCCTGTGCTGAAAGTGTTCTAATACAAACAATCCTTTTTTTATGGTTCTGGACATGCTACAGAGCTGAAACTTCACAGGTCCACCTTTTAGACCCCCCAGATACGAAATCACACAAAAAAAGTTCTTAAAAATTGTCATTTTTGATAAAAAAGCCAATTATTGAAAAAATTAAAAAAAAAAAAAAAAAAAAAAAAAAAAAGATTATTTGATTTTTACTTTGGATTTCGTATCTGGGGGGTCTAAAACGTGTACATGTGAAGTTTCAGCTCTGTAGCATGTCCAGAACCATAAAAAAAAAGATAGTTTGTATTAGAACACTTTCAGAACAGGGGGTTGGCTTCTCTTCTCGGTTTTCACACCTTGCCGGTTTAATAGCAGGCATTTTTTTGGGTTCTTTGCAGTCAGGAAAAACATCTGAACTTGTGTATAGTGGTACTGTGCACAAGTTCTGATGTTTTGCCTGCCTCCAAAAACTCCCAAAAAATGCCAGCAAAAACACACCTGGGCATTTTTTTTTTTGACGCTAGTGTTTTTTTTTGGCATTTTTTGGGGTTCTTTTGAGGCAGGCAAAACATCTGAACTTGTGTATAGTGGTATATATACACACATAATTATATGTATATAGACACCTAGCCATATATAGGTGTGATAGTAGCAGAAATATATTACTGTAAATGATTTCATTAGCGCAAGCATATATTTCTGCTACTATCACACCTATATATGTCTAGGTGTGTATATAAATATATGTATGTGTGTATATACACCACTATACACAAGTTCAGATGTTTTGCCTGCCTCAAAAGAACCCCAAAAAATGCCAAAAAAAAAACGCTAGCGTAAAAAAAAAATGCCCAGGTGTGTTTTTGCTGGCATTTTTTGGGGGTTTTTGGAGGCAGGCAAAACATTAGAACTTGTGCACAGTTCCACTATACACAAGTTCAGATGTTTTTCCTGACTGCAAAGAACCCAAAAAAATGCCTGCTATTAAACCGGCAAGGTGTGAAAACTCCTGTGCTGAAAGTGTTCTAATACAAACGATCTTTTTTTTTTATGGTTCTGGACATGCTACAGAGCTGAAACTTCACATGTACACTTTTTAGACCCCCCAGATACTAAAGCCAAAAATCTCTCTTTTTTTTTTTTCAATAATTGGCTTTTTTATCAAAAATGACAATTTTTAAGAACTTTTTTTTGTGTGATTAATAGTTAATGGGGCATGACCCAGAACCCTAGGGACTTTTTAGGGGCATTTATTGGGTTTTAGGGCTTAAAAATTGTGTTTTTTGATTACCGAAGTTCGGGTCCCATTGATTTCAATGGGGTTCTGAAATCCGGGCCGAACTTTCGGGAAGTTCGGATGTTCTGGCCGAACCGAACTTTTCAAAAGTTCGATCATCCCTAATGAACACACATTCTTACATAAAGAAAATCTGATGTACACAAAATGTAAACACTATAATGTTACTTGCAGTCTAATCGGATTCAGATCTGAAGCTTAACTAGTTAAGAACCGGAAGGTTTTACCCCCTTAATGACCAGGCCATTTTTTGCAATTTGGCACTTTGTGAATTTACCTGGCAATTGTGCGGTCATGCAGTGCTGTACCCAAATGGAATTTATGTCCTTTTTTCCCCACAAATATATATGAACTGAAAATTTTGAGAAACAATTAAAGTTTTTACATTTTCCTATAAACTCAATTGTTGTCATACATTTAGGCCAAAATGTATTTAGCTACATGTCATTGGTAAAAAAAAATCTCAATAAGGGTATATTTATTGCTTTGCGCAAAAGATATAGTGTCTACAAACTATGGTATATATACTGGAGTTTACGCAGCTTTTACTTTCTGACTGCCTATTTCTTGAAGTGCTAAAATGGCAGGGCAATACAACCTCCCCCCCAAATGACCTCTTTTTGGAAAGTAGACACCTGAAGGAATTTGCTGAAAGGCATATTTAGCCCATTAAATATTTAATTTTTTTTGTCACAAGTGTTTGAAAAATTACAAAAAAAAATAATATATATTTTTTTTCACAAAGTTGTCATGGAAATGATATATTGCTCACACATATCATGGGTATATATCGAAAAGCATCCCAAAATACATTCTGCTGCTTCTCCTGAGTATGGGGATACCACATGTGTGAGACTTGTTGGGAGCCTAGTGGCGTCAAGGTGCCGAAAACTGATCACCGCCTTCAGGATTTTAAAGGGTGTAAATTGCTCATTTCATTTCCTCCCTACTATCACAGTTTCGGAGGCCCTGAACTGCCAAGATAGTAAAAAACCCCCACAAATTACCTCTTTTTGGAAAGTAAACACCCCTAGGTATTTGCTAAGAGGAATTGTGAGTATTTTGCTGATCTCATTTGTTGCCACAATTTTTTGGAAACTGAAGAAAGAATAGGAAAATGTATTTTTTCTTTTCTTTTTTCTATTTTCAAAATATTGTGACAAAAAGCGAAATCTGCAAAAGACTCAATATGCCTCTCAACAACGAGCTTATGTGTATATGAGGAATTACACCCCAAAATGTTTTATCATGTTGTCACATGAAAAGATATAATATAATATTTACACAAATGTGAGGGGTGTACTCACTTTTGTGAGATACTGTATAGTAGGCCCCAAATATAATATAATAATATAAGTGAAGTTTCTTTATGGATGCCTACTACTGGCTGCTCCAACTTTAACTTTTATTTAATCCCCCCTTTTCACTCCCCCCTCCCTTTTTTTTCATCTTTTTTTGTCTCACATTTTTTGGAGTCACTGTTGAATGTTAAGTACCAGAATATTATGGTCCATAATTATTAATAATATTGAAGGATAGTGGTCAACTGTGCTTTAATCCTCATCAATGCTTAGCACCCCTTTACCCCTTTAAAATATATATACAGTATCTCACAGAAGTGAGTACACCCCTCACATTTTTGTAAATATTTTATTATATCTTTTCATGGTACAACAATGAAGAAATTACACTTTGCTACAATGTAAAGTAGCGAGTGTACAACTTGTATAACAGTGTAAATTTGCTGTCCCCTCAAAATATCTCAACATACAGCCATTAATGTCTAAACCATTGGCAACAAAAGTGAGTACACCCCTAAGCGAAAATGTCCAAATTGGGCCCAATTAGCCATTTTCCCTCCCCGGTGTCATGTGACTCATTCATTTTACAAGGTCTAAGGTATGAATGGGGAGCAGGTGTGTTAAATTTGGTGTTATCGCTCTCACTCTCTCATACTGATCACTGGAAGTTCAACATGGCACCTCATGGCAAAGAACTCTCTGAGGATCTGAAAAAAAGAGAATTGTTGCTCTACATAACGATGGCCTAGGCTGTAACAAGATTGTTAAGACCCTGAAACTGAACTGCAGCATAGTGGCCAAGACCATACAGTGGTTTAACAGGACAGGTTCCACTCAGAACAGGCCTCGCCATTGTCGACCAAAGGGTTTCAGTGCACATATTCAGCGTCATATCCAGAGGTTGTCTTTGGGAAATAGATGTATGAGTGCTGCCAGCATTGCTAAAGAGGTTGAAGGGGTAGGGGGGCAGCCTGTCAGTGCTCAGACCATACGCCACACACTGCATCAAATTGGTCTGCATGGCTGTCATCCCTGAAAGAAGCCTCTTTCAAAGATGATGCACAAAAAAGCCCGCAAACAGTTTGCTGAAGACAAGCAGACTAAGGACAAGGATTACTGGAGCCATGCCCTGTGGTCTGATGAGATCAAGATAAACATATTTGGTTCAGATGGTGTCAGTTGTGTGTATCAGCAACCAGGTGAGGAGTACAAAGACAAGTGTGTCTTGCCTACAGTCAAGCATGGTGGTGGGAGTGTCATGGTCTGGGGCTGCATGAGTGCTAACGTCACTGGAGAGCTACAGTTCATTGGGGGAACCATGAATGCCAACATGTACTGTGACATACTGAAGCAGAGCATGAGCCCCTCCTTTCAGGGACTGGGCTGCAGGGCAGTATTTCACTTAGATAATGACCCCAAACACACCTCCAGGACGATTACTGCCTTGCTAAAGAAGCTGAGGGTATAGGTGATGGACTGGCCAAGCATGTCTCCAGACCTGAAACCTATAGAGCATCCTAAAACGGAAGGTGGAGGAGCACAAGGTCTCTAACATCCACCAGCTCCGTGATGTTGTCATGGAGGAGTGGAAGAGGACTCCAGTGGCAACCTGTGAAGCTTTGGTGAACTCCATGCCCAAGAGGGTTAAGGCAGTGCTGGAAAATAATGGTGGCCACACAAAATATTGACACTTTGGGCCCAATTTGGACATTGTCACTTAGGGGTTTACTAACTTTTGTTGCCAGCGGTTTAGACATGAATGGCTGTGTGTTGAGGGGACAGCAAATTTACACTGTTATACAAGCTGTACACTCACTACTTTACATTGTAGCAAAGTGTCATTTCTTCCGTGTTGTCACATAAAAAGATATACAGTAAACCCCCGCTCCATCGCGGTTCAGTTTTTGCGGTCCCGGTATATTGCGTTTTTTTCTGTAATGTTCTTTTACTATATAAATCATTGAAAATTAAACATTTTTGTGTTTTCAATAGCTCTTGCTCTGTCTCTCAGTATCTTTTATGTGTTTAAATTAGTTTCTATTGTTTTAAAAGTGTATTTACAGACCTTAAAATGCTTTTAAAAGTACAGTGACAGTAAAAAAAAAACATGCCTACAGTGTATTTTAATAGGGTTTTTCTATTTTGCGGATTTTCACTTTTTGCGGATGGGTCCGGAACGTAACCCCCGTGATGGAGGGGGGTTTACTGTAATAAAATATTTACAAAAATGTGAGGGGTCTACCTACTTTTGTGAGATACTGTGTGTATGTATATATATATATATATATATATAAGCGTTTGCTTTGCATTTGTAACGCTCCTGCGTTTCATGTATGGTGTGGATTTTCAGCTGCAGAAATATTCCACTTCAGTAGTCATGTAAGAGAGATGCTGAGATACCATTCCCAACCTCAATGACTCATCATGTGTGGAAGGTCTTAATTCAGCTAGTAAATACACACACTCAACAAGCTGGTTCCTAGAGTGGCTTTATGTATGTAGTAACACAGTGATGAAGATTTAAGAGACAGGTTGAGTGGAGGTGGTAGGTGACAGACACTTGAAGGTAAGACAGTAGCAGATGGATGCAGGTAGGTTTAGCAATCATGTATGGTAGCAGATGACAGAGTAGCAGGTGGACATACAAGATAGATCAACCCAGTGCAGGAATAAGTAGCAGTAGTCTTAAGAGCTAGCAATCTAGATATGCAGATGTGATAAATAGTCTTTACTATGCAGAGCTAGATAGTGTAAGCTTAGTATAAGTTTATAGAGGGTTCCCCTGCGGGGTACTTAGCACTAATAGCAATACAGCCGAAGGTTGGTTCAGGAGGAGCGGATGATCCGGAAGCGGGATACAGGGATCAGCGCAGCGAGGTTCTGTCAGCGAGGTATGCTTGCAAGCACGAAAGCTTCAAGCCAAGTTAGCATCCAGGTAAGGGTGTTTGAACGAACACATGTGAGTGAGAACCGGCGATTTAAATAGCCATCTAGTCCGGCGCTGAGTGATGACAGCTTCAGTCTTAAAGGTGTATGCGCACCTTTCCAAAAGAGAATGGTGGGGCGCATACACTTGTAAAAAGAGTAATTTAGGGTACCAAAGGTACCGGAACATTACAGCATTATAGGTATATACATAACACATATCCTATTTATTTGCTCTTTTTTACGCCAAAGTGACTCCCATAAGTATTGTCGACTGCATTTTTTTTTTGTATTGTATTGTGATTGATGGTATGATAATACCATCTCTATATGTAATTTTGTATGTATGTAAAAATGCTTTTCAATAAACTTAGATTGAAAAAAAAGATAATATCCATCCTCAGGAGATTGTTCATTAATTGGTCTATCATCTCCACAATGAGAATTAAGTACATGGAGTGCATTATGTTGACAGATTTACTTTAAATAGATCCTGTCATCTTGCCTATGCAGGTCTGTCAGCCCCTTTATACTCACCTTTGCTCCCTTGTCACTCCTTTATATGCAGCATATGAACTGACCCCTGCGACAGGGCACAGGCCTGGCAGCCAATCATTTGGCAGAGCACCGTCACATGAACATGGGTGTAATCAGTGTTCTTTCAGGTGGTTGACACTGTAAGAATATTTAATAATAAATATCTCACGCTCGTACTTCATTATGTCAGAATATTTATACTGCTCTGAATATAGCAGTGTATTTATGTATGGTTAATAAGCAAAGATCTGTGTGGAAGGAGAATCTCCACTTATGCCATAAATCAATTTCGTGAATTCTTTTTAATTGATTAATTTCTTTTTAAAAGCATATACCAATCTTAGTGAGTACAGTCTACAGTATGGAATATATATAAAAATATTTATTCTCAAGACATGCAAACACGATATATGATCAAACAAGAAATGACACAAAACAATAACTCTACAGAAAAATACTAACTTCTAACAATCAATGCAATGTGATGTTTAGCTCAATAATGAAAGTGAAACTGAAACAAAATGAAAGTGAAAGCAAAATGAAAGCAAGATTACCATTTCTTCCCAGGTATAGCATAAGCCATAAATAAATGTTCTATATAAACAGACTACAATGGTCTGCGCAATGCATAGCCAAAAGTCACTTCACTGCAGATGAGTGAGAATAAGCCATGCAAAACGGAAGACTTAAAATTGCAAATAATGCACTAAATCTGATATAAATAAAAATGTATAAAAACAAAAATAAGCTTTTTAGAGAAAAATCTACCATGGTTTATACGGCTGGGATTGTAATCTCATTACCCTTAAATATGCAATATAAAACATATAAGGAAGGACTAAACAATTGAATAATATCAAATAACATAGCAAGGCATATTTACCACACTTAAGATGGCCGCTAGCTTCAAATGGTGTTACCAGAGTCCTAAGATGGATGCCAGTGAGGGAGGAGTTTCCTCTAAGTTTCAGATGAATGATGGACAAATAGAGTATGTCTGGATGAGTCTATCGAGGAATGTAATAGCGTGTGTGGTGTAAGTGTGAGGTGTGTTGTCAGTAGTGTAAAGTGATGTGTCCTCTCTCATCTGGGTTGGTCTTTTATATGGTAAGAACAAAGAGCTATAAAAATTACCATAAGTAAAACCCAGAGGGATGAAACATTATCCCAATTGGTCGGGATATTCTATACCTAAACTGGTGAGGTCACAGACACACCTCTTTTGATAATTAACCCAATACTTGGTATAATAAAATTAAAGGATGATTTCTCTATATGTAAGAGTAATCATAAAACACAACATAAAACTTTGTCCAGACTCCCAGTACATACATAAATGTCCATCTGTATCTCCATCATTCACCTTGGCAAGTAATGCCAATTCAATAATTATATTTTTAATACTATATAATATTTCTATATGGGAAATATCAGAATTATCTCAAAACTGCATTTGGTATTTCGTCTATAGAGGGCAGTATTGTACCACTCATTAGATTTTGTAGTTAACATACGTCACAACATACAATGGCCTACTATTTACAAGTGACCTTATTGACCTCTTGACTAGAGAGAGTCCATTAATTATTTGGATTCTGACATAACTGTCAGACATCTAGACTAGGATAGGAAGCTCTATGATACCTCTGAACACTTAGACACAAACTTCTCTGAAATGAGGTAATTAGTGACGAGATACACATGTCTTCACACTTATTAGAAAAAGAATTCTGAGTAAGATTACTACTGCAAGAATATAAACCCAAAATGTGATATAACATTCCTAAATATATACGTATATGCCTTACATAATATAATGACATAATTATGGCTAATATCTTCTCACATATAATAACGTATCTATAAAAACTTATATGGTTCATTTTAAAATACAGCTAGAATATACCGGGGTATTGTCCATTGTTAAATACTTATAGACAGACTGGCATTACCATCCCCTTAACATCTGGTATAGCGTCAGACTGACTAAGTCTTATCTGATAGAGATGTCAATGTATTACCTTATTTATGACAAAAGAAAATAGAAATGTCTGCTGAAAGTATAGAACCCTATTGTAAGCCTGTGAGAGACATTTTGTTTAACAAGTACATAATGAACTTTCTTTGACCTTAAAAACAAGATGGAAGCCATGCCATTCAGAATCTCTTATGCATAATATGAAATATACATGGCTTTTAAAATCATTTTTCTTTTTACCTATTATTATTTTAATAACCCCCAATAACCCCGACAACACTACTGATTTCAGGTCTAGCTGAGAAAGTCAAAGGTGTGGGGGAGAAACATAGGCATAGTGAGCAAATGGAGGCAGGGGGACCCCCATTTTCAGACACACTGTTACTTTTTCCTGGATGGGCAAGGTGATAGTGTCGCTGTTTCACATAAAGGACAACTATTTACAGTACTCAGCTTATTAACATTTACTAGAGCCTCAGGTTGTTTGAAATGTAGGCTATGTATTATTGAGGAGCAGCTTATAAGTTTTGGATGCTGATGCACCATACAGAGTAAATAGTGGCTGCTCTTCCCTTAATGCAAGTAGGCCTATTGTTAATAGGTTGCCTCCAAGACTTAAATCTATATACTCTGACTGTACAATGTCACCAGTGGATCCAAGGTAGAAGAGAATAGTGTAAGGTATAAATGGTGACACTTTAGTCAGAGTAAATAGTAACAAGAGCAACTTCTCATTTAGCAGCAAGCTGAAGGCAAGCATGTCTAACAGATATAGGTTGCCCCCAGGACTTAAAATTATATTCTCTGACTGTAGAGTGTAGTTAGTGGACCCAAGCTGGAAAGGAGTAGACATACCATGCATTGATGGGAGAAACAAGAGATAAGTCACTGCAGAGGAGTCTGGGTAGACTGCTGGAAGTGACTGTAATCTGGGGATGTAGCAAAAGTCAAAGAAGGTAGCTGACAGCAGCATATACACTGATCAAAAAAATTAAAGGAACACTTTTAATTCAGGGTATAGCATCAAGTTAATTAAACTCCTGGGATATTGAGCTGGTCAGATAAGTAGCAGAGGGGGTTAATAAAATTAACAACAGGTGCACTAGATGGGCAACAATGAGATAACCCCCAAAACAGAAATGGTTTTACAGGTGAAAGCCACAGAATTTTTTTTCCCTACTCATTTTGTCTGTCTGTTTTTCACTAGTTTTGTATTTGACTAGGGTCAGTGTCACTACTGGTAGTGTAGAAAGTCCTTAACCCATCAGCAGGACTGGTATCCCCTTTTTTGTGCACGGAGGAACAGGATGAGCACTGCCAGAGCCCTAAAAATTGACCTCCAGCAGGCCACTGGTGTGTATGTCTCTTGCCAAACAATCAGACTTCATGAGGGTGGCTTAAGGGCCCAATGTCCTCTATGGAGAATGTTATGCTGCCTGTAACTTTGTTTAGCATAACCAGTTTGGTGGTGGGTCAGTGATGGTCTGGGGAGGCAAAGCCATGGAGGGAAGCACTGACCCCTACAGGCTAGTCAATGGCACCCTGACTGTCATTAGGAATGAGGATGAATTCCTTGGACCTATTGTTAAACTCTACGCTTATGCAGTGGGTCCTGGGTTCCTCCTGGTGCAGGACAATGCCCAGCTTTATGTGGCGAGAGTATGCAGCCAGTTCCTGGAGAATGAAGAAGTTGATACCATTGAATGGCCCCCATGCTCGCCTGACCTAAATCCAATAGAACACCTCTGGAACATTATGTCTCGGTCCATCAGACACCGCTAGGTTACACCTCAGTCTGTTAAGGAGCTCAGTGTTGCCCTGGTCCAGACCTGGGAGGAAATACACCAGGACACCACTCATTGGGAGCATGCCCCGACATTGTCAAGCATGCATACAAGAACGTGGGGGGCCATACAAACTACAGAGTACCATTTTGAGTTGCTGCAATGAAATTTCAGCAAAATGGACTAGCCTGCTGCATCATTTTTTCCCTTTGATTTTTGGGGGTGTCTTTGAGTTCAGCCCTCTGTAGGTTGATACATTTAATTCCCATCAAAAGATGTGGCATCCTTTATTACCCAGTCCATATCAGTATAGATATCCAGCATGATATTTTTCCTCATTGAGATCTGATGTGTTTTCAAAATGTTTCTTCCATTTTTTTGAGCAGTGTATATTAGGCATAGTAAAGGTCAGGGCAGACAGCAGACAGCAGAGGAGTCCATCAAACATAGAAATGGTCAGGGCTGGTAGTAGATGTAGAGAAATCCATTAAATGTAGAAAAGATCAGCAACTAGAGCAAACAGGCTAAGATAGAGGTGCATTGATCAGTAGGAAAATTATATGCCAAACACTGATATTTAACCACTTTACCTCCGCCCACAGTAATATTACTGCGGCAGAGTGGCTCGTTATCGTCAGACACTCCCCCTTCTGGGCGGCGCTTGTGCTCCGCCGGAGGCTCGCTCCCGCTGTTTTCATTCACAGCGGGAGTCGGGCCAGGGGAGGAGCAGCGGCGATCGCCGCTGCTCTGCCCCGATCGCCGGGGATCTAGTGTGGAGATCCGCCCGCCTGTGTAAACACAAGCGGGTGGATCTCCATAGTGACAGGGAGTGACAGATCGGACTGTTCAGCATAGCTGGACATCCGATCTGTCCATGACTCACTCAGTCACCTCCCCCCCCACACGTCAGTAAGCCCCAGGCATACATTAACCCCTCCCTCTCCAATAAAATTAACCCCTTCCCTGCCAGTGTCATTTTTACAGTAACAGTGCATATATATAGCACTGATTACTGCAGTAATGTCACTGGTACCCCCAAAAGTGTCAAAAAATGTCAGTCAATGTCGCAGTCCCGCAAAAAAAATCACAGATCGCTGCCATTACGCGTTAAAAAAAAAAACACCAAAAATGACAGAAAACTTTCCCTTTGTTAGTAAACGCAATAACTTTTGCGCAAACCAATCAAAATACGCTTATTGCGATTTTTTTTACCAAACATAGGTAGCAGAAAACAAATTGGCCAAAAATTTTTAAAAAAATTGTTTTTTACATCTTTTTTGGGGGGAATTTCATATAAAAAAATGTTAAAAATATTGTTATTTTTTCAAAATAAACGCTCTTTTTTTGTTTATAGCGCAAAAAGTAAAAATCGCACAGGTGATCAAATACCACCAAAAGAAAGCTCTGTTTGTGGGGAAAAAAAGGACGTAAATTTTGTTTGGGTACGGTGTCGCACGACCGCGCAATTGTCAGTTGAAGTCGCACAGCGCCGAATCGCAAAAAGTGGCCTGGACGGAAGACAGCAAAATCCTCCGGTGGTAAAGTGGTTAAATAGAGTGCCTTCCATGCCAGGGCTCATTCCAGGTGCTGGGGGGCATGTATCCAGGCTCATTACCCGCAGGTGACAAGGAAAGCTAGGAAAATACAGGGTGGAAGCCAGTAAACGCTGGCAGGAGCTGGGAGGCAGCCCAAACTCATTACTCCACAGTTTATAAGGAAGATGGGAGAAGCTGGGAGGTATCTGAAGGAAACATGTTTAATCTCATATAAGGGCTAAATCTTCAAACCAGCCTCAGATTTTCTGTGCATGATAATCACTAGAAAGTCTTCCTCTGTGAATAAAGGGATAAAGAATTACTGATGATTAATAGTATATACGTCATTTTTGAAATGTCTTTTTTGATCCTGATGAATGTGTCAGAAACATGTTGGCAGTGCACTGGGCGGTTCTTGCAATGGAGCATGTTGTGGGATTTGGCACAATCATTCTGCAGACACCCCATTCCCCGATTTAAATGCTTCTGGAGCACACCCTTAGTGGAGTATCCTCCCAGAGGGTAGCCAGATGGCTAGTGGATTTAACATCCAGAAACCTTACTGTGACCCACAAAGCCACATACACTCTCCCACAATTGATGCAGTATGAGGGAGAGCAGCATGACTGTGGTGAGGTATATAGGATCAGAACACAGGAGGTGTTTAGGATCCCTAATTGCAGAACCTATAGCCTTTCCCAAACCATAATAAATGTGAAACTAAAAAAAAAATCTTCAAAACAAAAAGTGGAGTTATATATAAAAAACAGTTATTTGTCAACATCTATTTGTCTCAGAAGTTAACCTTGCAAACTAAAAAAAAAAAATTCCAATATCTCTGGCAAAATAGGCCTGTGTCTTCAAAGGATGTATAATAATAAATAAATAAATATATATATATATATATATATATATATATATATATATATATATATATATATATATATATATGTATATATATATATATATATACACATACATACGTATATATACATACATATATATATATATATATATATATATATATATATATACATATTATTTGAAGACAAAGGCCTATCTTTTTGGTTTGCAAGGTTAACTTCTGAGACAAATAGCTTGCAACTGTAACAAGGCTCTTTTATGACAATATACAAATATATTGTTATTATTTGAAAACCAAAGTTTCTTTGCAATTACAGATTATCATGTATTCTAAATTGGTGATAAAAAAAACATTGCTTTTCTTTGAACAATCATTAGCTTATTGGATCTTTTTAAAAGTCATTGGCCTTTTGGCTCTTTTTAAAAAAATAAACTGTACCCAGACTATGAACACTAAAGTTTTACAAATTCTGAATAAGCTGTAAAAGCACTTTAAAACAAGTCACCTTTCACCTCTGTAACTGTAGGCAGTGTGGATAAATTAATCTTAAAAATGTACAACAGAGACACTGAAATCTTAACGCTTTTCATATTGCGTTCCATTGCAAAAGAAACTTGCCAGGATGCCATACCTCTTATGTAAAAACATACAGATGTTTGTAAGCTGTTAGAAATTGAGCGAAACTCAACTTTAAAGTCTTTGTTGTGATCTTTGACAATACTTTTAAAAAAATAATTCACAGTACAAGCAGATAGAAAGGTCTGCAATGGATCGTTTTAACCTATTTTCTGTCATGTAAGTAGGGGATTCATCAGAACAGAACTTCTTGCAGGTAGTCAGCTCAGTAACCTCACATCCAAGGAAGATTCAGAGGCTGTAAATGTATAGTTGCTTCAGGTAAGAAAAACCTAAAGCCATCTGATGTCCATGACTGCCTGCATTTATAAATAAATCTGATAGCCATTGATAACAACATTCAGTCATAAAATGTACACTTCTCCCCCATGCCACTTACCAGAAATGTATCACATGGATGTGATTGGGATTCCTAATGTTTTCTACATTCCCCCACAGCAGTGCTACAGCCCCTGCCAGCAGCTTCTGTTTTGGTTACATTTCCTGCGACTCGAGCAGTCGTTGTGGCTTGGAGGAGCAGGCAAATCAGGAAAAATTACTTTACTATCTCATGCAGAGTAGAACTAATTTGGAAGTACTCATTCATGAGCTCTTCAGAGTTTTGTGAAGCACTGGAGGAAAAGAAGGACAGGGGACTCTGTGTCCTCAGTTTCTTGTTTCAGTACATTTGGGTATCTGTTAGACCCCTTATGCCTCAATAAAGTGGACCTGTCATTATGCATTTTGAATGTCACAGTAGTCACATCATTAAGGCCTTTTCTATTGGCTCCCAATGTAAACAGTAACAGAGAGCTGATAGTGGCAGCCCAGTCACAGTGATGGGGACTAAGCACATTCCCAGCACAAAAAGGCAAATTATACACATATACACTATATTGTCAAAAGTATTGGGACGTCTGCCTTTACACGCACATGAACTTTAATGGCATCCCAGCCTTAGTCTGTAGAGTTCAATATTGAGTTGGTCCACACTTTGCAGCTATAACAGCCTCAACTCTTCTGGGAAGGCTGTCCACAAGGACTGTGTCTTTTAGAATGTTTGACCATTCTTCCAGACGCGCATTTCTCAGGTCAGGCACTGATCTTGCACGAGAAGGCCTGGCTCGCAGTCTCCGCTCTAATTCTTCCCAAAGGTGTCCTGTCAGGTTGAGGTCGGGACTTGGTGCAGGCCAGTCGCCTTCCTCCACCCCAAACTGGCTCATCCATGTCTTTATGTACCTTGCTTTGGGCCCTGGTGGGCAGTCATGTTGGAACAGGAAGGGGTCATCCCCAAACAGTTCCCACAAAGTTGGGAGCATGAAATTGTCCAAAATGTCTTGGTATGCTGATGCCCTAAGTGTTTCCTTCACTGGAACTAAGGGGCCAAGCCCAACCCCTGAAAAACAGCCCCACACCATAAGCCCCCCTCCACCAAATGATTTGGACCAGTGCACAAAGCAAGGTCCATAGAAATATGGATGAGCAAGCTTGGGGTGGAGGAACTTGACTAGCCTGTACAGTGTCCTGACCTCAACTCAATAGAACACCTTTGTGATAAATTAGAGCAGACACTGCGAGCCAGGCCTTCTTTTCCAACATTAGTGCCTAACCTAACAAATGCGCTTCTGGAACAATGGTTAAACATACCCATAACCTTGTGGACAGCCTTCCCAGAGGAGTTGAAGCCTGCAGACTAAGACTGGAATGCCATTAAACTTAATGTGTGTGTAAAGGCAGGCGTCACAATACTTTTGATAATATAGTGTATGTGGCAACATGGCATGAAACCTACCACTGTGCCTCCACATATACTGTATGTGTACAGCGGTTAGCAACAGGTAAAGTGTAAACCCTTTAGAGACTATAGCAAGTAGCTTGTAAACAAATACAAAATAATATTCAATAAATATTTGACAAAATTAAAACATTTTACAAAATTGAAATAATGTAGGATCTGACTCATTATTAAATTAGTTTGTATGGTTTTGATTGGTTACTATCATATAAGCATGTAAGACACTTCAAAAGTTGCTATTGATTAACACAATCTGATTATTAAACCATCCAACTCTATAATATTTAAAAAAAAAAATAGATAGACCATAAAAAAATCAATCATATTTTTTTTTAAATTCAACAAACCTATTATTGGGTAGACACATTCACTAATTTCCATTTGTTGCATCATAGTGTTTCACTTAACAGAGAACAATGTATAATATGGAGTGGCAGGTTTAGGAGTAGGGGTTGCTCTGTGGGCATCAGTAGATTGGTATCTGATAGATGTTGGAGAAATCTGAACTCCAAAAAATGATAAAAGACACAAATGAATGCAGCTAAGTATTCGTAATTTCTAGCTGGTTTTGGCTTGGCAACTGTCCATTGGACAGCTCAGATTGGGGGAAGAAAAAGTGGGACATGGAGCCAATTAGTAGTGCTGCAATACAAGCAGCATGCTGATAGGAAGAGAGAGTGTGTTTTTTGCTCCTTTCACTGTCCAGTCACCCATTGACAGCGGGGATGGAGCGGGGAGGAGACCTGTATTTGTTACTGAACTGCTGCTGATATGTAAATCTCAGGACTGGATAAACAGATATAAAAAACGTTTGGCAGGCAAAACAGCTCCTATTTATGTATTCCATCTGTGTATTTAGCAGCTTGCCTGAAGTTCAGCTTTAACCAGGCTAGGCATCAATTGATCAGAGAGGATCAGAGCTGGATTGAGCTGGATTGAATATATCTGGAACGTTGGTTGAACTACATAGATTTGTGTCTTTTTTTAAAAAGACTAACTATGTAACTATGTAATTTATTTATTAAGAACAGTAAACAAGCAGAACAGGAAATTATTCACAGTTAATTAATAGCCATGTTTTTCAAGGTCTATATTATACTATACTATGAGATGTTTTAGCGCCCTTTTTAAATATCCAATGGTTTTTATTTGCTTTTGAAACTGCTGCCTGCCATTGAGTGATGCCACTGAGATTAGTAAAACAATAAAAACCTGGCTTGATTTTTTTGATTTGCAGGGGCTCTAACCCATCGTGATGAAATATAAGGGAGCATCTCACAAAATTTATAAGGCACTTATTGTTATATGGAGGGTGCCAGTTTGTATGTGTTTTTATTTATTTTGACTAAGTGTTTTTTAAATGTATATGTTGAATGCACTCTTTGACGTTAAAGGAGAAGTACAGCCAAAGCTCATTTGGCTGTACTTCTCTTGAAGATCACAAGAGTGCAGTTAGTTTTCCACTCCTGTGACCCATTTTCAGCAGACAGCGGGCCGAAGTCCGCTGTCTGCTGATATCACAGAGACAGTCCACGCTCTGGCAAGATTGTGACCATGGAGTCGGGATCCACCCACATGCCTGGACCTGCACCAGGCTTAGCCTCTCAGCGACCTGCTCCAGCCCCTTTCACAGCCCAGCGCTCCAGGGAACGAGGAGGGGGTAGAGCAGAGAGCTGCTGACTGACAGTCAGTAGCTCTCTGCTCAGGGAGCTGTGAGAACCCAGCGATCTACGGTATTCGATTGCTTGGTTCTCAGTGTCAGAGCCAGCAAGGGACAGATGCAGCATCAGACCGACCACCCAGGTGGGCATGAATCTAAAAAAAAAAAATAAAGTCTTTCTTGCTCTTTTAAATAAAATGATATATGTATATCTTAGATATTATTATTTGGTGGTGATAATTTAAGAATATTTTCCCTCTCCTTTTTTTCTCTTTGATAGTGGAACTGAGTTTAAGCCAGGTTTTTATTGTTTGCTCGTTCTTGGTGGAATCTAATACCAGTGACTCCTTTACCATAGGAGGGAATCTAGAAAAGAGTAATGGTGTAGACTTTTATTGGTTGTGCTGCTAAAATTACTGTTAACTAGCAATCAGAGGCTAACAGAGGTAAGTTCAAATTTCCCAGACTGTGCTCTTTATGGAAAAGAAGCATCCGTGATATAGCTTGCTGGCTTCCTATAATCAATAGATAAGGAAGGGTGCTCTTTCTTTTTGTAGTCTTTACTGTTGACGTACCATAATTTTAATGCATGCCTTGGTGGCCTTGAGGCAGTTGCCACCCCACTCAATACCATACATGAGACTTGTGATTGTATGATTTTAGGATGAATAATAAGCAGGTCTAGTAGGGGGCTTGTTCCCTATTGAATTCCCATAGTGTTGGCTCTAACTGTGACACAGGAAACTCAATATTAGCATGCAGAAGGTTCAGGAGGGCAGTATTCTCATATGAAGCTAGGATTAAGACCACAGAGACATAAACCCAAACTAGCAAGAAGAAAGTTGAAAACTAATCTTAGAAAGTATTTTTTTACCCAAGGAGTAGTTAATGCTTGGAATAATATATATATATATATATATATATATATATATATATACATTCAGGTCAATAAATATTGGGACATCGACATAATTCTAATCTTTTTGGCTCTATACAGCACCACAATGGAATTGAAATGGAACAAACAAGATGTGCTTTAACCACTTGCCTACTGTGCACTTAAACACCCTTCCCATCCAGGCCAATTTTCAGCTTTCAGCGCTGTCACACTTTGAATGACAATTGCGCGGTCATGCTACACTGTACCCATATGAAATTTTTATCATTTTTTTCACACAAATAGAGCTTTCTTTTGGTGGTATTTAATCACCTCTGGGTTTTTTATTTTTTACAAAAAAAAAGAATAAAGACAGAAAATTTTGAAAAAAAAAAAAAGTTTTTCTTATTTTCTGCGAGTAAATTTTGAAAATAAATTGATGAGGAGGTACTAATATGCCGCACTGATGAGCACTGATAGGCGGCATTGATAGGCGGCACTGATAGGCGGCACTGATAGGCGGCACTGATGAGCACTGATAGGCGGCACTGATGAGCACTGATAGGCGGCACTGAGAGGTGGCACTGCTGGGCACTGAGAGGTGGCACTGCTGGGCACTGAGAGGTGGCACTGCTGGGCACTGAGAAGCGGCACTGACGGGCGGCACTGATGGGCACTGATAGGCGGCACTGATGGGCACTGGCGGATGGCACTGGACACTGACGGGTGGCACTGATGAATGGCACTGATGGGCAGCACCATCAGTGCCCACACTCAGTGCCCATAGTGCTGCCAGTCAGTGCTCATCAGTGCCTAGATGAGCAGGCACTGATGGACACTGACTGGCAGCACTATGGGCACTGATTGTGGGCATTGATGGGGGCACTGATGGCGGGCACTGTGGGCACTGATGGGGGGGCACTGTGTGTATATTTTTACCTTTAGTACTCAGGGCACTGGTGATCGGTGCCCTGATTACATTCCTGTGTGTCCCCGGCGCTGTGAGGCTCCCCCTCCTTCCTCACACTGCAGGCTCTGTGTGAGGAAGGAGCGCCCGCGATGAGAGATGATCTCATATGTTTACATATGAGATCATCGCTCATTGGATGGCCCGATCACATGGTGAATGGCCGCTGTGATTGGCCATTCACCACGATCTGTGATCGGCCGTGTCCAAGGGACACGGCCGACACAGATTTTCCTCGCTGCGCGCTCGCGGGAGCGTGCGGGGGGCGTGTCTCTGGGAGGCCGTTTAAAAACGGCCTCCCAAAAATTCAAGTCCGCGCTGCAGCCGTATATATGGGGGGAGGTTAACTGCACACTTTTGGCTTTAATTTGAGGGTATTTACATCCAAATGAGATGAACGGTTTAGGAATTACAACAGTTTGTATATGTGCCTCCTACTTTTTAAGGGACCAAAAGTAATGGGACAGATTAACAATCATAAATCAAACTTTCATGTTTTAATACTTGGTTGCAAATCCTTTGCAGTCAATTACAGCCTGAAGTCTGGAACGCATAGACATCACCAGACGCTGGGTTTCATCCCTGGTGATGCTCTGCCAGGCCTCTACTGCAACTGTCTTCAGTTCCTGCTTGTTCTTGGGGAATTTTACCCTTCAGTTTTGTCTTCAGCAAGTGAAATGCATGCTCAATCAGATTCAGGTCAGGTGATTGACTTGGCCATTGCATAACATTCCACTTCTTTCCCTTAAGAAACTCTTTTGTTGCTTCGGGTCAGTGTCCATCTGCACTGTGAAGCGCCGTCCAATGAGTTCTGAAGCATTTGGCTGAATATGAGCAGATAATATTGCCCGAAACACTTCAGAATTCATCCTGCTGCTTTTGTCAGCAGTCACATCCTCAATAAATACAAGAGAACCAGTTCCATTGGCAGCCATACATGCCCACGCCATGACACTCCTACCACCACAATGCTTCACTGATGAGGTAGTATGCTTTAAATCATGAGCAGTTCCTTTCCTTCTCCATACTCTTCCCTTCCCATCACTCTGGTACAAGTTGATCTTGGTCTCATCTCTCCATTGGATGTTGTTCCAAAACTGTGAAGGCTTTTTTAGATGTTGTTTGGCAAACTCTAATCTGGCCTTCCTGTTTTTGAGGCACACAAATGGTTTACATCTTGTGGTGAACCCTCTGTATTCACTCTGGTGAAGTCCTCTCTTGATTGAGAGTGTTCTTGATCTGGCCAACTGTTGTGAAGGGTGTTTTCTTCATCAGGGAAAATAATTCTTTGGTCATCCACCACAGTTGTTTTCTGTGGTCTTCCGGGTCTTTTGGTGTTGCTGAGCTCCCCGGTGCATTCTTTCTTTTTAAGGATGTTCCAAACAGTTGATTTGGCCACACCTAATGTTTTTGCTATCTCTCTGATGGGTTTGTTTTGTTATTTCAGCCGAATGATGGCTTGCTTCACTGATAGTGACAGCTCTTTGGATCTCATATTGAAAGTTGACAGCAACAGATTCCAAATGCAAATAGCACACTTGAAATCAACTCTGGACCTTTTATCTGCTCCTTGTAAATGGGATAATGAGAGAATAACACACACCTGACCATGGAACAGCTAAGCAGCCAATTGTCCCATTACTTTTGGTCCCTTAAAAAGCGGGAGGCACATATACAAACTGTTGTAATTCCTACACCTTTCATCTGATTTGGATGTAAATACCCTCAAATTAAAGCTGACAGTCTGCAGTTAACCGGTTGCCGACCGCCGCACGACTATATACTGCGGCGGTCAGCCCCGGCCAGGCAGAGTGACGTATCGGTACGTCACTCGCCTGTCACTGACTTGCGAGCCTATAGCGGGCGGGCGCGCGCCCGCCGAGGCGCGCGCCCGCCGCGGCTCGTTCACAGGCAAGTCAGTGCGTGTGACCGGCGGACTCGATGTCCGCCAGTCACACTGCGATCGCTCCTGTGAAGGGAGAAAGACAGAGCAGCTTGTGTAAACAAGCTGCCTGTCAGTTCTCCCTGTGTAAAAGTAAAGATCTGACCGTTCTACTATGTAGAACGGTTGATCTTTGCTTTTACACCAATAGCAACGTCCCTACACAGTAGAAAGCACGCCCCTAGGACACACTTAACCCCTCCCTGTCCAATAAAGTTAACCCCTTCCCTGCCAGTGTCATTTTTGCAGTAACAGTGCATATGTATAGCACTGATTACTGCAGTAATGTCACTGGTAACCCCAAAAGTGTCAAAAATGTCAGTCAAGGGTCCGATCTGTCCGCCGCAATGTCGCAGTACCGAAAAAAAAATCGCAGATCGCCGCCATTACGCGTTAAAAAAAAAACACCAAAAATGACAAAAATCTTTCTCTTTGTTAGTAAACGCGATAACTTTTGCGCAAACCAATCAAAATACGCTTTTTGCGATTTTTTTTACCAAACATAGGTAGCATAAAACAAATTGGCCGAAAAATGTTAAAAAATTTTAATTTTTACTTTTTTTTTTGGGGAATTTCATATAAAAAAATGTGAAAAATATTGTTATTTTTGCAAAATTTACGCTCTTTTTTTGTTTATAGCGCGTGATCAAAAAATCGCACAGGTGATCAAATACCACCAAAAGAAAGCTCTGTTTGTGGGAAAAAAAGGACGTCAAATTCGTTTAGGTACAGCGTCGCACGACCGCGCAATTGTCCGTTAAAGTCACGCAGTAAAAAATCGCAAAAAAACCCCTGGTCCTTTAGCAGCCAAATCCTCCGGGGCTTAAGTGGTTAAAGCACATCTTGTTTCTTTAATTTCAAATCCATTGTGGTGGTGTATAGAGCCAAAAAGATTAGAATTGTGTCGGTGTCCCAATATTTATGGACCTGACTGTGTATATATATATATATATATATATATATATATATATATACATACAGTATCTCACAAAAGTGAGTACACCCCTTACATTTTTATAAATATTTTATTATACCTTTTCATGTGAAAACACTGAAGAAATGACACTTTGCTACAATGTAAAGTAGTGAGTGTACAGCTTGTATAACTGTGTAAATTTGCTGACCCCTCAAAATAACTCAACACACAGCCATTAATGTCTAAACTGCTGGAAACAAAAGTGAGTACACCCTTTAGTGAAAATGTCTGAATTGAGCCCAAAGTGTCAATAGTTTGTGTGGCTACCACCAGAGCTTCACAGCCAGGTTGACACTGGAGTCCTCTTCCACTTCTTCATGATGACATCACAGAGTTGGTGGATGTTAGAGACCATGCAATCTTTCACCTTCCGTTTGAGGATGCCCCACAGATACTCAATAGGGTTTAGGTCTGGAGACATGCTTGGCCAGTCCATCACCTTTACCCTCAGCTTCTTTAGCAAGGCGGTTGCCATCTTGGAGGTTTGTTTGGAGTCGTTATCATGTTTAAATACTGCCCTGCAGCCCAGTCTCTGAAGGAAGGGGATCATGCTCTGCTTCAGTATGTCACAGTATATGTTGGCATTCATGGTTCCCACGGGAGAGCATGTGCACTCAACTTCTTTGGTCGACCATGGTGAGGCCTGTTCTGAGTAAAACCTGTCCTGTTAAACTGCTTTATAGTCTTGGCCACCCTGCTGCAGTTCAGTTTCAGGGTCTTGGCAGTCTTCTTATAGCCTAGGCCATCTTTATGTAGAGCAACAATTCTTTTTTGCAGATCTTCAGAGAGTTCTTTTCCATGAGGTGCCATGTTGAACTTTCAGTATCAAGTATGAGAGAGTGAGAGCGATAAAACCAAATTTAACACACCTGCCCAACATTCACACCTGAGACCTTGTAACACTAACGAGTCACATGGCTTAGGGGTGTATTCACTTTTGTATCCAGAGGTTTAGACATTAATGGCTGTGTGTTGAGTTATTTTGAGGGGACAACAAATGTACACTGCTATACAAGCTGTACACTTAATACTTTACAGTGTAGCAAAGTGCCATTTCTTCAGTCTTGTCACATGAAAAGATATAACAAAATATTTACAAAATTTGAGGGGCATACTAACTTTTCTGAGATACTGTGTGTATATATATATATATATATATATATATATATAATGTATATACATAGAAAGTATATTACTCAATTAACCACTTGGTCTTTTTCTGCCATCGTTCTTCTATTTTATGTTTCTGTGCAGTAACATAATAGTTACTTTTATTGAATGGCTTCTTAGACACGTGTTTAGATTATTAACTTATTTATTTTAAAGACACCCCTGTGTGTGTATGTATAATGTGTATACATACATATATATATATATATATATATATATATAAAAATAAATATATATATATATATATATATATATATAGATATATATATATATATATATATATATATATATATATATATCTATATATACCAACCGCATACTTTTGTGTTTTAAATATAGTACAGCAGCACAAAACTGCTTTAAATAGATTTCTGTGAGATACAAAGCTACAAAGACATTTTGATCTTTTACATTTTTTCTTTTTCTTTACTGGTTACTAAAATATCCTACTGTGGTGACCACATTTTTTTTTTTAAATCTGCTTTTAGAAAAATGTATTTGAAGATTGTTAGTGGGTCTTCTTTCAACAAGCCATTTGTTCTCCCTCCTACAAAAAAATCCATTACTTAAATGGGCAAGCTTTATTTGTTCAACTGAACTTTTATTTATATTCACTGCTAAAATGTCCCTGAGGGAATATTGCAGAGACATAATACATTAAATGTAGATACAAAAGAAAGATATGTTTTATATTCTCAGAAATGAAAGTTTAAATCCTGTATTAGGTTTGAAAAAAACACATTGCTTCCCTATTTGTTTGAACATTCATATTTTTATCCAAAGTCAGCCATTCTACTGTTTGACATTTCTGTAGGTCATGGTTGTGATTTTTGTGTTTAATGTTTAAAATAAATCAAAAAAGCTTAACAAGAATAATATATTATGTTGGCCAAATAAACTCTATGTAACAAAATATAGATGTTTTAATTGTTATTCTTGGTCTATATATATAGTAGATACAATATCTAAAGTTCTGTGCAGCATGAAGACAAACCAGGGCTGTAACAATAGCATTATAACATACACAAAAAAAAAAAATAAATAAATAACATTGGCAGTGAGAACCTTGTTGAAAGGAATTAACATGTATATTGCAATCTAAATTGCAGTCACACTTGTACCAAGAATATATACAACAGTTTATGATCCATATGGACCCTTCCTCAGATAGAGCAAGCATGTAAAATAAAGTACATGCCCCAGTATATATCCCTTCATGGAAAATAGAAACATGTATCACTTGTAATAATTAACTTAAAAAAATGTAGTATATGTTCAAACGATACAAAAAGAATCAAAGTTGCAGCACCCTTTGGCTTTACACAAAAGTACCACCTAAACAAAGTACAAAGTAAAAACATTAGCTATCATATACATAAACATAAACATTGGTAATAGCAAATAAGTAAATGTAAGTCAAAAAATGAACATTAAAACCTTTTGGTGAGATCATGATCAGATCAGCTATACATCGCACCATTTAGGCTATAACTGTCACCTTCTCTACATGATTGGGAGATATGGCCATCATTGGCCATGAACGTAAGCTGAGATACAGAATATCCACATTGAGTAAATGTCTGGTCAGCAGCAAATCAAATTTTGGTATCTGAAATTTTGTTGTGCCATCCTATCTTTTATATTTTTGTGTGGTTTACTTCATGTACTACAAAATACAAGGATATTTATGCATATACACTACAACAGAATGTTGGCATGTACAAACCCGATAACAACAAAGTTGGGACACTGTACAAATTGTGAATAAAAACAGAATGCAATGATATGGAAGTTTCAAATTTCAATATTTTATTCAGAATACAACATAGATGACATATCACATTTTTAAACTGAGAAAATGTATCATTTTAAGAGAACAATAAGTTGATTTTAAATTTAATGGCATCAAAACATCTCTAAAAAGTTGGGACAAGACCATGTTTACCACTGTGTGGCATCCCCTCTTCTTTTTATAACAGTCTGCAAATGTTTTAAAACAGTCTGCAAACCGGAAGCGACACACAGCGAGGAGAGCTGAGAGCTAAGAGCTGTGTGTGTGTGGAGGAGGAGCGGAGGAGGAGCCGCACGTGCGGGGGAGAGCGGGGGAAGCCGCACTAGGAAGCCGGGGGCAGGAGCTCGGAGCCTCGGACCACGGAACCAGTGCGGGGGACAGCCGGGGGCAGGAGGCAGGAGCTCGGAGCCTCGGACCAGGGAACCAGTGCGGGGGACAGAGCAGCAGCAGCGGGGACAGAGCGGACCAGAGAGACAGTGCGGGGACAGAGCAGCAGCGGACCAGAGAGACAGTGCGGGGACAGAGCAGCAGCAGCGGCGGCGGAGACAAGGACCGGGACCAGACTGAGACCTAGGGACGTAAGTTGGAAACAATCTGATCTGATCTGCTGGTAGGGGGGTGGGCTGGTGGGGGGACTACAAGTACAAACTACATACAAGTATAAAAACTACAAGCAATACAGGTTACTAAGGGGCTACTATAGACTGAGAGGTGCTCTGCGACTGACCAACGGTGCTGAGTATCTTGCGACTGGTGAGTATCTTTGCGACTGGTGTGGATCTTTGTGACTGGTGAATATCTTTACGACTGGTAAGTATCTTGCGACTGGTGGGTGAGTATCTTTGCGACTGGTGAGCATCTTTGCGACTGGTAAGTATCTTTGCGACTGGGGAGTATCTTTGCGACTGGTGTGGATCTTTGTGACTGGTGAATATCTTTACGACTGGTAAGTATCTTGCGACTGGTGGGTGAGTATCTTTGCGACTGGTGAGCATCTTTGCGACTGGTAAGTATCTTTGCGACTGGTGAGCATCTTTGCGACTGGTAAGTATCTTTGCGACTGGTGAGCATCTGTACGACTGGTAAGTATCTTGCGACTGGTGGGTGAGTATCTTTGCGACTGGTGAGCATCTTTGCGACTGGTAAGTATCTTTGCGACTGGTGAGTATCTTGCGACTGGTGAGTATCTTTGCGACTGGTGAGCATCTTTGCGACTGGTGAGTATCTTGCGACTGGTGAGTATCTTGCGACTGGTGAGTATCCTTGCGACTGGTGAGTATCTGCGACTGGTGAGTATCTTGCGACTTGTGAGCATCTTTGTGACTGGTGAGCATCTTTACGACTGGTGAGTATCCTTGCGACTGGTGAGTATCTTTGCAACTGGTGAGTATCTTGCGACTGGGAGTATCTTGCGACTGGTGAGTATCTTTGCGTCTGATGGATCTTTGCGACTGGTGAGTATCTTAGTGACTGGTTAGTATATTAGCGACTGGTGAGGACCCCAGGTTTAGTACCAGGGGAGACAGAGGTAGTATAGGTAAGGAAGAGCATGTCGTTAATATATCCCCATAGAGTAGTGGGTAATAATGTCCGACAGGATTGCGGATGCCACTCAGTGCACTTCTTGCTGCATGTATGTGTTCCTTGATGAACCAATCGAGGGCGAATACTGCTGTGCAAGATGTGAGCGACTTGTTGCTCTGGTAGACCAGATCCTGGACCTACAGAACACAGTGGCAACACTGCGTGGCATCAACAACCTGGAAAGGAGCTTGGACATTACCTATCAGGCGCTGCCAGGGGCCAGCATAGAGGAGGGAGGAATAGAGGGGACGCAAGCAGCAGAGGTACGCAGCTGGGTGACTGTTAGGAAGGGTAGAGGGATGAGTGCCAGGGAGGCCAATCCTGAGTTGGTACACCCTAACAAATTTGCCGAGTTGCAGGTTGAGGGGGATATCAACTCAGGGGTGGCAGAGCTGGAGCATGCACCCTCCCCCAGCTGCCAGGGGAGGGACGGCTCCAGGAAGAAGGGGGGCCGTAACTCAGGAAAGGTTAGAAAGGTTGTGGTAGTGGGGGACTCAATTATGAAGAGGACAGAGATGGCAATCTGTAAAAAAGATCTCGTGAACCGAACAGTTTGTTGTTTACCGGGCGCCCGCGTTCGGCATATCGCAGATCTGGCAGACAGATTGTTGTGCGGGGCTGGGGATGACCCAGCGGTCATGGTGCATGTGGGCACTAATGACAAAGTAAAAGAAAGGTGGAGGATCCTTAAGAACGATTTCAGGGACTTAGGTAATAGATTGAGGAAAAGGACCTCCAAGGTGGTTTTCTCTGAAATACTGCCGGTACCTCGAGCCACACAGAAGAGGCAGAAGGAGATTAGGGAACTTAACAATAGGGATGATCGAACTTTTGAAAAGTTTGGTTCGACCAGAACACCCGAATTTCCCAAAAGTTTGGTTCGGATTTCAGAACCCCATTGAAATCAATGGGACCCGAACTTCAGTAATCAAAAAACACAATTTTTAAGCCCTAAAACCCAATAAATGCCCCTAAAAAGTGCCTAGGGTTCTGGGTCATGCCCCATTAACTATTAATCACAGAAAAAAAAGTTCTTAAAAATTGTCATTTTTGATAAAAAAGCCAATTATTGAAAAAAAAAAAAAAAAAAAGAGAGACTTTGGATTTAGTATCTGGGGGGTCTAAAAAGTGTACATGTGAAGTTTCAGCTCTGTAGCATGTCCAGAACCATGAAAAAAAAAAAAAAGATAAATTTTCAGTAGAACAGGGATGTGGGACCCTCCTTTAACACCTATATTATCTTTTTTTCTGGTTCTGCACATGCTACAGAGCTGAAACTTCACAGGTACACCTTTTAGACCCCCCAGACACAAAATCACACAAAAAAAGTTCTTAAAAATTGTAATTTTTGATAAAAAAAAAAGCCAATTATTGAAAAATTTTAAAAAAAGAAGAGATTTTTTGATTTTTATTTATTAGTGTGAGGAAAGGGATATCTAGTGTAGTTAGAGTGCTCCTTTACACTTAAGTTAGCTTCAAAAATGTAGTTTCTGTAGGGAAAGTGTTAAGTGTAAGGGGACCGTAGTGTAGTGTAGGGTTAACTGGCAGTGACTGCTATGGCAGGGTGACAAAACCCTTCCATAGCAGGGTGACCGCTATAGAGAAATGATCATTTCTCTGAATTGCTTTGGCACACCCATATGGCTTCTCACCAGCCAAGCATTTTTTATGCTGCAGGGGCTGCCACTGCCAGTGCTTTTTTGAGGACATGTTTGATGTCAGACATGACATCTGAACATGTGTATAGGGGGTATATATACACATATATGTCTGAATATATACCCCTAGACATATATAGGTGTGATAGTAGCAGAAATAAATGCTTGCGCTAATGAAATCATTTACAGTAATATATTTCTGCTACTATCACACCTATATATGTCTAGGGGTATATATTCAGACATATATGTGTATATATACCCCCTATACACATGTTCAGATGTTTTGCCTGTCTCAAAAGAACCCAAAAAAATGCCAAAAAAACGCTAGCGTCAAAAAAAAAAAATGCCCAGGTGTGTTTTTGCTGGCATTTTTTGGGGGGTTTTGGAGGCAGGCAAAACATCTGAACTTGTGTATAGTGGTGTATATACACACATCCATATATTTATATACACACCTAGACATATATAGGTGTGATAGTAGCAGAAATATATGCTTGCGCTAATGAAATCATTTACAGTAATATATTTCTGCTACTATCACACCTATATATGTCTAGGTGTGTATATAAATATATGTATGTGTGTATATATACCACTATACACAAGTTCAGATTTTGTGCCTGCCTCAAAAGAACCCAAAAAAACGCTAGCGTCAAAAAAAAAAAAATGCCCAGGTGTGTTTTTGCTGGCATTTTTTGGGGGGTTTTGGAGGCAGGCAAAACATCTGAACTTGTGCACTGTACCACTATACACAAGTTCAGATGTTTTTCCTGACTGCAAAGAACCCAAAAAAATGCCTGCTTTGAAACCAGCAAGGTGTGAAAACCGAGGAGAGAAGCTAACCCCCTGAGCTGAAAGTTTTCTAATACATACAATCCTTTTTTTTTTCTGGTTCTGGACATGCTACAGAGCTGAAACTTCACAGGTACACCTTTTAGACCACCCAGACACAAAATCAAACAAAAAAAAGTTCTTAAAAATTGTAATTTTTGATAAAAAAAAGCCAATTATTGAAAAAATTTTAAAAAAAAGAGAGATTTTTTTTTTTTACTTTGGATTTAGTATCTGGGGGGGGGGGGGGGGTTAAAAAGTGTACACACATACATATATTTATATACACACCTAGACATATATAGGTGTGATAGTAGCAGAAATATATGCTTGCGCTAATGAAATCATTTACAGTAATATATTTCTGCTACTATCACACCTATATATGGCTAGGTGTCTATATACATATAATTATGTGTGTATATACACCACTATACACAAGTTCAGATGTTTTGCCTGCCTCAAAAGAACCCCAAAAAATGCCCAAAAAAACACTAGCGTCAAAAAAAAAAATGCCCAGGTGTGTTTTTGCTGGCATTTATTGGGGGTTTTTGGAGGCAGGCAAAACATCAGAACTTGTGCACAGTACCACTATACACAAGTTCAGATGTTTTTCCTGACTGCAAAGAACCCAAAAAAATGCCTTCTATTAAACCGGCAAGGTGTTACAGCAGCGAAGCCAACCCCCTGAGCTGAAAGTTTTCTAATACAAACGATCTTTTTTATGGTTCTGGACATGCTACAGAGCTGAAACTTCACATGTACACTTTTTAGACCCCCCAGATACTAAATCCAAAGATCTCTCTTTTTTTTTTTTTTTAATTTTTTCAATAATTGGCTTTTTTATCAAAAATTACAATTTTTAAGAACTTTTTTGTGTGATTTTGTGTCTGGGGGGTCTGAAAGGTGTGCCTGTGAAGTTTCAGCTCTGTAGCATGTCCAGAACCAGAAAAAAAAGGATTGTATGTATTATTATTGTATGTATACTTTCAGCTCAGGGGGTTAGCTTCTCTCCTCGGTTTTCACACCTTGCCGGTTTCAGAGCAGGCATTTTTTTGGGTTCTTTGCAGTCAGGAAAAACATCTGAACTTGTGTATAGTGGTACTGTGCACAAGTTCAGATGTTTTGCCTGCCTCCAAACCCCCCCAAAAAATGCCAGCAAAAACACACCTGGGCATTTTTTTTGACGCTAGCGTTTTTTTGGCATTTTTTTGGGTTCTTTTGAGGCAGGCAAGACATCTGAACTTGTGTATAGTGGTATATATACACACATACATATATTTATATACACACCTAGACATATATAGGTGTGATAGTAGCAGAAATATATTACTGTAAATTATTTCATTAGCGCAAGCATATATTTCTGCTACTATCACACCTATATATGTCTAGGTGTGTATATAAATATATGGATGTGTGTATATACACCACTATACTCAAGTTCAGATGTTTTGCCTGCCTCCAAAACCCCCCAAAAAATGCCAGCAAAAACACACCTGGGCATTTTTTTTTAGACGCTAGCGTTTTTTGGCATTTTTTGGGTTCTTTTGAGGCAGGCAAAACATCTGAACATGTGTATAGGGGGTATATATACACATATATGTCTGAATATATACCCCTAGACATATATAGGTGTGATAGTAGCAGAAATATATTACTGTAAATGATTTCATTAGCGCAAGCATTTATTTCTGCTACTATCACACCTATATATGTCTAGGGGTATATATTCAGACATATATGTGTATATATACCCCCTATACACATGTTCAGATGTCATGTCTGACATCAAACATGTCCTCAAAAAAGCACTGGCAGTGGCAGCCCCTGCAGCATAAAAAATGCTTGGCTGGTGAGAAGCCATATGGGTGTGCCGAAGCAATTCAGAGAAATGATCATTTCTCTATAGCGGTCACCCTGCTATGGAAGGGTTTTGTCACCCTGCCATAGCAGTCACTGCCAGTTAACCCTACACTACACTACGGTCCCCTTACACTTAACACTTTCCCTACAGAAACTAAATTTTTGAAGCTAACTTAAGTGTAAAGGAGCACTCTAACTACACTAGATATCCCTTTCCTCACACTAAAAATAGCAAAATGACACTTTTAAAGTAAAATTAACAGAACTGCTTCCACTCTCTTCCATGTCCAGTATAACAATGCTAGGAATATGGCGGGGCCGATCTTATATACTGGGGGGCGTATTCACTAATGATTGGTCTAGGGACCCCCTAGTCACTCCAATCACATTCCTAGCATTCTCCTGCCCCCTCAATTGGCTTTTGCTAATGGTTCTGGTCCAATCACGGGCTTTTAAAGCCCATTTCCTGAAGCATTGCATTTTGGGCAGTTCTGGTTGCCGAATTCCGAACTTTTTGGGCAAAAAGTTCTAAATTCGGCCGAACCTCGAACACCCAATGTTCGGGCCGAACCGATGGTCGACCCGAACCGTTCGATCATCCCTACTTAACAAGTGGCTGAGGAATTGGTGTAGGAAGGAGGGGTTTGGGTTCCTGGAGAACTGGGCTGACTTCTCAGTCGGCTACCGGCTCTTTAGTAAGGATGGGCTGCACCTTAATGGGGATGGTACAGCTCTTTTGGGGAGAAAGATGGCCACCAAGTTGGAGGGGCTTTTAAACTAGGAGACGGGGGGGAGGGCTCAGAAGTAGAATCAGTCAGGAGGGAGCAGAGGACTGAAGGCAGATGTAGGGTCAGCAGCGACAGTAGGTCCACAATGTCAATTGGGAGGTCTGTGCGGGAAATTCTCAGACCAAACAGGAATAAACATAACCGCCGATTGCGCTTAACTTCCGTAAAACTAAGAGGGGTATATGCTAATGCCAGGAGCCTAGCTAATAAAATGGATGAGTTGGAAATATTAGTACATGAGGAGGACATAGACCTTGTGGGAATAACAGAGACTTGGTTCGACCCCTCACATGACTGGCTGGCCAATATCCAAGGGTATTCGGTGTACCGGAAGGACAGGGTAGGAAAAAGAGGGGGAGGGGTATGTCTCTATGTCAAGAACAATATAAAGGTGATAGAAAGGAGTGACATTACGGATGGGATGAGCATGGATTTAGAATCTGTGTGGGTTGAACTCCATAGGAAAGGATAAAAGGGGAAAGTAATTGTGGGGGTTTGCTATAGGCCACCTAACCAAGGGGAGAAGGTAGAGCTGGAATTCTTAGCACTAATGGGTAAAGTGGCAAAATTGGGATCAGTCATCATATTGGGGGACTTCAATTATCCCGACATTGACTGGGATGAGGGGACTACACACTCACAGAAGGCCCGCCTATTCACGGAAACCTTACTGGATAATTACATGTCACAGTTGGTGGATTCCCCTACCAGAGAAAACGCAGTCCTGGATCTATTGATCACTAATGACCCAGACCTAATCTCGGAGGTAGGAGTCCAGGACAACCTGGGCTCTAGCGATCACAGGAATCACATTTAGTATAAATAACAATATAACAAGGCAAGTGGGGAACATAAGAACCCTAAACTTCAGAAGGGCAAACTTTCCAAAATTGTACTCATTGATGGAAAGGGTAAACTGGGACCAAACCCTGGGATCACTGACCACAGAGGATAAATGGGAATGCTTTAGGAACATATTAAGCAAATGCATCTTGCAGTGCATTCCTATGGGAAATAAATTTAGAAGAGACAAAGCCAAACCTGGCTGGCTAAACCGTAGCGTCAAAAAACTTAATAGGGGAAAAAAATTGGCCTTCAAGAAGTATAAATCAGAGGGCACAGTATCGGCTTTCGAGCAATACAAGGAGGCAAATAAGAAAAGTAAACAAGAAATCAAGATGGCTAAAATCAACTTTGAGAGACAAATAGCGGAGGATAGTAAAAAAAACCCAAAGAAATTCTTTAAATATATCAACAGCAAAAAAACTAAGGCAGAGCATATTGCACACATAATTAACAATGATGGGAGGATGGTTACAGAGGACACTGAAAAAGCAACAGTGCTGAATGCTTTTTTCTCGTCAGTCTTTACACAGGAAACGGAGGGGTACACTGACCAGGACTGTATGGTTAGTAGTAATACACAGGACTTGCCACTATGGCTAACAGAGGGTGAAATCAGGGAAAGGCTGGATAAACTGAACACAAACAAATCACCAGGCCCGGATGGCGTACATCCGAGAGTACTCAAGGAACTCAGTAAAGTTATATCGAGACCACGGTTCCTGATCTTTGCTGACAGTATTAGGACAGGAGATGTACCAGGGGATTGGAAGAAAGCTAACATGATTCCGATATTCAAAAAGGGCCAGAGGCATATCCCGGGAAATTATAGGCCTGTCAGTTTGACATCAATAGTATGTAAACTTCTGGAGGGGATGATAAGGGACTATATCGTAGAGTTTGCTAAAGACAACAACATCATCAGCAGTAATCAGCACGGGTTTACAAATGGGCGTTCTTGTCAAACCAATCTCTTAACATATCCTACAGAATGACCTGGACAAAATAACAGAGTGGGCAACGACATGGCAAATGAGGTTTAACGTGGAGAAGTGTAAGGTTTTGCACTTGGGGACTAAAAACATAAAAACACAATACACGTTAGGAGGGGAACCCTTGGGGGAATCAAAAATGGAGAAGGATCTGGGAGTCTTGGTTGATGATAGATTAGGCAACAGCATGCAATGTCAAGAGGCAGCTGCCAAGGCCAGCAGAATATTAGCATGCATAAAGAAAGGGATGTATTCCAGAGATAAGACTATAATCCTTCCACTTTATAAAACTCTGGTCCGACCGCATCTGGAGTATTCTGTCCAGTTCTGGTAGCCAGTCTTTCAGGAGGGATGTGTTGGAGCTGGAGAGAGTCCAGAGAAGGGCAACTAAACTAATTAGGGGATTTGAGGACCTTGACTATGAAGAGCGTCTGCAATCGCTCGATTTATTCTCCCTGGAGAAGAGACGTCTGAGGGGGGACATGATAGCAATTTATAAATATCTTAATGGGGATCCCAGCTTGGAAAAAAATCTGTTTATTCGAAGGGATTGCATGAGGACTCGAGGGCATACAATGCGATTAGAGGAGAAGCGTTTTAACCTCAGGCAACGTGGGGGGTTCTTTACTGTTAGGGCTACAAGATTGTGGAATTCTCTACCACAAGAGGTGGTTTCTGCGGGTAGTATGGTGGCTTTCAAAAGACTCTTAGACTTACATCTCAAGGATCAGAACATTCAGGGGTATGTGAGATGATTACAGCCACACACACCTACACAGGTTGAACTGGATGGACTATTGTCTTTATTCAACCTCACCTACTATGTAACTATGTAACTATGTAACTATGTTTGGGGACTGAGGAGACAAGTTGCTCAAGTTTAGGAATAGCTGTGAGCTAGATAGGGGGGAGACCAGTGGATGCGGTGTACCTGGATTTCGCTAAGGCGTTTGATACAGTTCCCCACAAGCGCTTAATTTATAAAAATAGGTCTGCAGGCATCGACAGCAAGGTCTGCTCTTGGATACATAACTGGCTAAAAGGGCGTGTCCAAAGGGTGGTAATAAATAGTGCATACTCAGACTGGTCTGAGGTGGTAAGTGGGGTCCCCCAAGGCTCAGTCCTGGGACCAACCCTGTTCAATTTATTCATAAACAGCATTGAGGACACGATCAGTAGCTCTTAATCAGTTTTTGCAGACGACACAAAATTGGGCAGGGCAAACACTGCACAGCATGAAGCAGATATCCTACAGAATGACCTGGACAAAATAATGGAGTGGGCAACGACATGGCAAATGAGGTTTAATGTGGAGAAGTGTAAGGTTTTGCACTTGGGGACTAAAAGCATAAAAGCACAATACACTTTAGGGGAGGAACTGTTGGGGGAATCAAAAATGGAGAAAGATCTGGGAGTCCTGGTAGAGGATAGACTAAGCAATAGCATGTAATGTCAAGTGGCAGCTGCCAAAGCCGGCAGAATATTAGCATGCGTAAAGAAAGGGATGTATTCCAGGGATAAAACTATAATCCTACCACTTTATAAAACTCTGGTCCGACCACATCTGGAGTATTCTGTCCAGTTCTGGTAGCCGGTCCTCAGGAGGGATGTGTTGGAGCTAGAGAAAGTCCAGAGAAGGGCAACTAAACTAATTAGGGGATTGGAGGACCTTAATTATGAAGAGCGTCTGCAATCGCCTGATTTATTCTCCCTGGAGAAGAGACGCCTAAAGGGGGCATGATAGCAATTTATAAATATCTCAATGGTGATCTCAGCATAGAAAAAAAGCTATTCAGTCGGAAGGATTGCATGAGGACTAACCTCAGGCAACGGGGGGGTTCTTTACTGTTAGGGCTACAAGATTGTGGAATTCTCTACCACAAGAGGTGGTTTCTGCAGGAAGTATGGTGGCTTTCAAAAGACTCTTAGACGTACATCTCAAGATTTAGAACATTCAGGGGTATGCGAGATGATTATGGCCACATACACCTACACAGGTTGAACTGGATGGACTATTGTCTTTATTCAACCTCACCTACTATGTAACTATGTAACTATGAATGTTGTCCCATTCTTATCTAATACAGACTTCTAGTTGCTCAACTGTCTTAGGTCTTCTTTGTCGCATCTTCCTCTTTATGATGCGCAAAATGTTTTCTATGGGTAAAATATCTGGACTGTAGGCTGGCCATTTCAGTACCCGGATCCTTCTTCTACGCAGCCATGATGTTGTAATTGATGCAGTATGTGGTCTGGCATTGTCATGTTGGAAAATGCAAGGTCTTCCCTGAAAGAGATGACATCTGGATGAGACCATATGTTGTTCTAGAACTTGGATATACCTTTCAGCATTGATGGTGCCTTTCCAGATGTGTAAGCTGCCCATGCCACTCGCACTCATGCAACCCCATACCATCAGAGATGCAGGCTTTTGAACTGAGCGCTGAGACACAACTTGGGTTGCCCTTGTCCTCTTTAGTCCGGATGACATGGCATCCCAGTTTTCCAAAAAGAACTTACAATTTTTATTTGTCTGATCACAGAACAGTTTTCCACTTTGCCACAGTCCATTTTAAATGAGCCTTGGCCCAGAGAAAACGCCTGCGCTTCTGGATCATGTTTAGTAATGGCTTCTTTTTTGGCCTATAGAGTTTTAGCCGGCAACGGCGAATGGCACGGTGGATTGTGTTCAACAACAATGTTTTCTGGAAGTATTCCTGAGCCCATTTGTGATTTCCATTACAGTAGCATTCCTGTATGTGATGCAGTGCCGCCTAAGGGCCCGAAGATCACGGGCATCCAGTATGGTTTTGCGGCCTTGACCCTTACGCACAGAGATTGTTCCAGATTCTCTGAATCTTTGGATGATATTATGCCCTGTAGATGATGATAACTTCAAACTCTGTGCAATTTTTCTCTAAAAAACTCCTTTCTAATATTGCTTCACTTTTTGTCGCCGCAGCATTGGGGGAATTGGTGATCCTCTGCCCATCTTGACTTATGAGAGACACTACCACTCTGAGAGGCTCTTTTTATACCCAATCATGTTGCCAATTGACCTAATAAGTTGCAAATTGGTCCCCCAGCTGTTCCTTATATGTACATTTAACTTTTCCAGCCTCCTATTGCTACCTGTCCCAACTTTTTTGGAATGTGTAGCTGTCATGAATTCCAAAATGAGCCAATATTTGCCATGACATTTCCAAATGTCTCACTTTCAACATTTTATATGTAATCTATATTATATTGTGAATAAAATATAAATTTATGAGATTTGTAAATTAGTCCATTCCTTTTTTTTTTCACAATTTGTACAGTGTCCCACCTTTTTTGGAATTGGGTTGTATAATATTCCTTAATGAAAATGCTCTTGCCCAAATAGGGATGAGTAAAAAATGGTTGGGTAAAAATAGGATAAAAAAAAATTGTTAAAAAAAGATGGGTAATCCACATATCCTACGAGGTATAATGATGAGGCTTACACCTACTCTTTTTGATCAGAATAGACTGTTAGGGTGGCAATGAAGAATCTTTTCTTACCTCCAATTTATGGGGGCTACATGTATTCGCATCCCGGGGAGGTTGGTTTGAATTGGTTTTGAATTGAAATGAGCCAGCTGCTCAATGAACAATTTGGTTCCAACTGCCCTACCTTAATCATATGCTTGGGTGGGGGAGATGTCTTGACATAAGGGCAACAGCAACATTCAGGATGAATTCAGTCATGCAGGATGAGTTCAGGATCTTGTAGCAAGAGCGGAGAAAAGCTCAGCTGATGTTCATCCACCAGAATGTACCATTCAATATTCTTCTTATATCTGCTCTACCCCCATCTGTCAGAGTTTAATATATGGTGCAGGCTTTTGCATTTGTGGGATTTTTTCCAGCTGAATTGGACTGAAATTTGGAGACAATGCGCTATATGCAAAAGGTTAAAGGTATGATAGACACATGCGCAGTTCATCAAGTGCAAAACTATGGCTACACATTTAAATGTTTAAATGACCCCCCCCCCCCACCCCCAGCTTATATGTTAACATTGAAATTTAAATAGTAGAAGAATACTTAATTTAGCAGCTACATTGTTAGGACTGGTTTACAGTGCATTTACATAGGCCAAGCCAAAATATGCAATATAAACAGCTGGAGGTTAAGGCAGTATGACATTACCCTGCACATGCAAAATACCTCTCCATCTATATAGCATATAGGTGTATATACAGGAGGAAGGAAGTATTAGAGGGAAGGTATAAGCCTGTGCAGAGACAAATCATCTGTGACCCAATCTTGCCTCAGTTGTAAAAAGAAGGCTAATTATTGCAAGGTCTTTCAGCTTCATAGTAATTATTTGTAATTAATTAACCCTGACTTCCTAACACTGTACTTTGTGTATGTCTCAAGCAGAAAGATATTATATCCTTAAAAATACTTTGTTGTGTGTCATTTTATTTGCAAAAATTGCATTAGTAGACTAATATATAAATGAATAAGTGCTCATGCACATCTCTCACACCAGCCCCTGCATTGTAACACAGAGGCTGGTGTGCGGTGTGAACCAGCCAAGATTAGTGCAGTGATGATGCATTGATCTTGGTGCTTTGCACTGTTTCTTTATTTCTTTTTAAACAAACTTTATTGAGATGTCACATAGACATCTCATAAAGTTCAATTGTTGGCTGTGAGGTGCAGGCAGTGGACTGCCCACAATACTTTTTTTTTTCATCATATCCCACTGGCACGACTCCGCAACACAATACCTTGTCATGAGGTGGGACTGCATGGGAAAAGCCACTCAACGTAGTCCCACTGCATCTGCACTTGTTTGTGCAAAAAATGACCTACTGGTGCTCCATCCTCAGTCTCCTTAATACTGCAAAAAAAAAAAAAAATTTATACTATGAACCATGAAATAGTAATTACAAACCCTAAAAAATAACGTTGTCATTTTGTGTAATTCAGAACAAAAAAAGCTGGAGTGGAGAATATAAATAAAATAAGGTATTTCTTATTATAAAAATTAAAATAGCACACTTACACTGAAGTAGCCTGTTGTCAGGAAGGACATTCCATCAGAAAGAATGGCTCTTCTAGACAGCTTCCTTTGCATAGGCACAGGCTAATCCATATTTCTGTTCATGATCATAGAAACTGTGCAAGTGCTTGCGCACGCGGGCATGCACATTTTCATGCGCGTGCGCAAAGGTCAATTGCTCACATGCACGCATCTGTTGCTCGCATTGGCCCCAAGCAGGCTATTTAAACTGAGCCTGTGCTATGCTTCAGTGCTGTCTTGTCTACAGCGTTCCCATGCATACCTGCATCCTGTTACTCTGCATCTGACTACTGTTACCGACCCGGCTTGTCTCGACTTCTTCTGAACTCTGCATTGATCCCATCTTGCCTTTGTCCACGCTTTTGCCTTCACATCTGCACCTGATCCGTCTGCTTGTGTATAACCCAGTTTGTCTGACTCGGCTCCTGTCTCTACTGCTGCTGGACTGCCTACTGCAAGCCCCTCCCTATGTTCTACTGGTGTTCATCCACATGCCTACTCCACTGCGATCTACTGACGACCTCAGCCTGCTCCTGTCTCCTGTTCAGTGGTGTCCAATTTAAAGGGTGTTCCCTCTTTGTCAAACATGGCTTATACGGTAACCAGATGTTTTTATAGACTAAAAGAGGGGACCAAACATTGCTTTGTGTATTTCTAGCATTGGGACTCACCAGGGCTACTATATCATAATTTTACAAAGAGCACTGCAATATGAAGCAAACTAAAAAAAAAAAAAAAGAAATGTTACATATGTATATCAATCAGTGAAAAATTACTGTTGAATTCTACTCATGAAATGCTGTATCCATTAATCAATTAAAAGCACAATCATATATGTATAATCCACAATTGACAAATGAATAATAGATTTTGTAATAATACATTATACACACAAATAAACATTTAAAACTATTCATACAAAATAAATGGTAATTAATAAACAATTTATTAAAACAGCACAAACAAAATGACTAAAAAAAAAAATAGAATTTTTATATAATCTTTAAAATGATTACATGTCTAAGATTATTAAATATAAACAACTCTTTTGCATGTCTAAAATTATTTAAGGTTTAAGAACAGTATTTCAATCTATAAAAAGTATAATTAATATTGCATTTAAGTTAAGGTTTTATTATTTTATTTATTATATATTTATTTCCATTTTTATGAATTGATTCCTATGACTATCTGTGAAATCACCCCTACTACTGAAAAAAACAAATACATTTATTACATTACTACCAGTATTTTGAACGATTCTTAACAACAGTATAAAGAATACAGTGTGCAAAAATAATAAATACATGTATCCCATCAGGCAAGTTACAACAATTTGCTACAAAATAAACTTTATAAGCGGGGGGGGGGGGGGGGTATTGTTAATTTACAATGTAGTGTGAATCTCTAACTCTCCATTAAGACCGATAGGGTTAAAGTATCCAATGTGAAAAAACAGAAAGTCTCTATTTGGCACAACTTTTGGAATTATTCAGCAAAAGACCCTCCTCTAGGTATAGCTTCCACCACCCAGATTTTAAGACATTCTGTGTGTTTTAAAGTGAACGTTCTTGGCGCACTAGGTTCCACATCACCTGATTCTACAAGTCTTCTGTGTGCACTAAACCTTCTTTGTACTGTTCTAATAATGTGGTATTGGCATTGGCAAGTGAGTCAAACAGATTCCAAGGACCAGTTATAAAATTCCCTCAAATTTTAAATCTTGCTCTTGCTATCAGAAAAAGCTCTTTGTTTGCAAGTGACATATGAGCCCATTTAGCATTTTCTTTTTTACATTGACACATGCCAAAAAAGTTACAAAATAATCAAGAGCGTTGCTAGTTAGTTTTACACTAGTATCTGCTCAACTGTCTTCTGTTTCTAATGCTAGGAGCCTTCCAGTATGTAAATATGGATTTATCAGGTATTACTGTACTTAGTTTGGGATATTGCTGTTGAGTTTTCCAATGTCTTTTTACATAATTTCCATGCTTCTGTATTTTAGATGGAATTGCGTAACAAATTAACTTCTTGATAATTTTTTTTATATTCAAATATTTTATTAAATCGAGTATCACAATAGCCATCACATGTAAACTAATCACTATAAGTAGGGAATACTTCCACACAGGGAGTGGTGCATTAACAAGTGCTAAAAACATGTAAAAACAAACGAGAAACTGTATACAGTACAATAGGCCAATCAACCTATGGGCAATAATATTCCATCAAATGATGGCTTATAGCAACCTAATAGCTAAAGTAGAGATAGAAAAAGATAAAGAGCTGACGTTTAGGTGGCCCACCCCACTGAAAATTATTTTGACTCAGTTTATTAATGGGGAAGATGAAGTAAGACAATCTAAGTGGACTATCTCCTGCACGGTGCAGGGGAAGTGACGTTACTGGTCAACAAGAAACCCGGGTGATGTTCAGACCACAATGCATTTTGCTATCGTGTCATCAGGAAGATTTCATCACCCGGATTTCCTGTTGACCAGTGACATCACTTCTCCTGCACCGTGGAACGCATGCCGGCCGCGCCCACGAAGAGACTAGTAGGAAGTGTTTGGCATCACTGCAAACAGAAGGGAGGCAGTATCTAATCTTGGTGATCCTTACCTGTACCAGGGGGGCACTATGAAATGTGAGTGCACATCTTTTTTATCTATTATTATTAAAATAAAAAAACGGTATTACACTATTTTGTGCTCCCTGTCTCCTTCTTTTAAATGTACTGTTGGAGGGGAGTCCATTTTTATACCCTCTGGGAGTCAGTAAAGGTTGCAGCCAGTATTAACCAAGGGGAGAAGTGAAAGGAGATTACCCATATACTTTGTATCTGGACTACCTGAGGAGCGATATAGGTCTTTGCGACCTGCTGTGTTCTGGTGAGCATATTATATATCACAGCTCACTAGGTGGAGTTTTGTATAATTTTCTCTTCAAACACAATGTTGGACACAGTATATGGACTTTAATTTGGACTTTCATCTGGATTTCTCACTCACTTCCCTGTATCTCACTTAACTGTGTTATATATTATTGAGCACTTAATAATTTTGGATTATTTCACTATACACGTCGCATACATTAGTTTATGTATTTATTGCACATCTATTTTCATGGTAATTTTTTTATTTTACCTCAATAGTTCTGAGTTATCATTGATCATGATTTATTGATCTATTGCACTTGTATTTATACACCCAATAACTATTGAATTAATTTCAAGAAATTAAGAGACATTTAAATATTTATTTATTACCGAACCAGCACCTACTTTTATGTTTTGATTTATTTTTATTTGTGTATTTTACACATTTAACCACTTGCCGACTGCCTAACGACGATTTACGTCGGCAGTCAGCCCCTCACAGGCAAAGTGACGTACATCTACGTCGCTAGCCTGTGAGGGTCTAGGGAGCGAGCGTGCGCCACTGGAGGCGCGCTCCCGCGTGGTCACGGACCCCCCCGCACGTGTGACCGGCGGACCCGATGTCCGCCGGTCACTCTGCGATCGCCGCTGCAGAGGGAGAAAGTCAGGCAGCTAGTGTAAACAAGCCGCCTGTCATTCTCCCCTGTGTAGAAACTGTGATCACACGGTTCTACTATGTAGGACCGTTGATCACTGTTTCTACAGCTCAACCCACAGCCAATCACAGTTAGAATCAAGCCCCTAGGGACACACACAGCCCCTCCCTCTCAAATAAAGTTAACCCCTTCACTACCAGTGTCATTTTGTAGTAACAGTGCATATGTATAGCACTGATTACTGCAGTAATGTCACTGGTAACCCCAAAAGTGTCAAAAATGTCAGTCAAGGGTCCAATCTGTCCGCCGCAATGTCGCAGTACCGCAAAATAAATCGCAGATCGCCGCCATTACGCGTTAAAAAAAAATGACAAAAATCTTTCCCTTTGTTAGTAAACGCGATAACTTTTGCGCAAAGCAATCAAAATACGCTTTTTGCGATTTTTTTTACCAAACATAGGTAGCATAAAACAAATTGGCCGAAAATGTTAAAAAATTTTGATTTTTACATTTTTTTGGGGGAATTTCATATAAAAAATGTAAAAAATATTGCTATTTTTGCAAAATTTACTCTCTTTTTTTGTTTATAGCGCATGATCAAAAAATCGCACAGGTGATCAAATACCACCAAAAGAAAGCTCTGTTTGTGGGAAAAAAAGGACGTCAAATTCGTTTAGGTACAGCGTCGCACAACCGCGCAATTGTCCATTAAAATCACGCAGTGCCGAATCACAAAATACCCCCTGGTCAGGAAGGGGGTAAAATCTTCCGGGGCTTAAGTGGTTAAAGGGGCAGCAGGTCATTATTATTTTTTAAAAATATTCAGGACCAGGCGCCTTCACACAGTTTTAAAGATTCAAAAGTTCATGTTGATGTAGTAATTTTCTTACTGACGGGATTCATTTTGTATTTTTTCATGTGCCCTATGTTAAAATTGGGCTTTGGATTTAAATCCATAAGGGCTGGTATAATATGTATCTTCCTCTTTCTTTTATTTTTAGCTTGTGATTTGAACGCCTGATTTGTTTTGTAGTCCCTATTAGGGATGATCGAACTTTTGAAAAGTTCGGTTCGGCCAGAACATCCGAACTTCCCGAAAGTTCGGCCCGGATTTCAGAACCCCATTGAAATCAATGGGACCCGAACTTCGGTAATCAAAAAACACAATTTTTAAGCCCTAAAACCCAATAAATGCCCCTAAAAAGTGCCTAGGGTTCTGGGTCATGCCCCATTAACTATTAATCACACAAAAAAAGTTCTTAAAAATTGTAATTTTTGATAAAAAAGCCAATTATTGAAAAAAAAAAAAAGAGAGATTTTTTGATTTTGACTTTGGATTTAGTATCTGGGGGGTCTAAAAAGTGTACATGTGAAGCTTTAGCTCTGTAGCATGTCCAGAACCATGAAAAAAAAAAGATAATTTTTCAGTAGAACAGGGATGTGGGACCCTCCTTTTACACCTATATGATCTTTTTTTTCTGGTTCTGGACATGCTACAGAGCTAAAACTTCACAGGTACACATGTGTACACATGCTACTATCACACCTATATATGGCTAGGTGTCTATATACATATAATTATGTGTGTATATATACCACTATACACAAGTTCAGATGTTTTGCCTGCCTCAAAAGAACCCAAAAAAAATGCAAAAAAAAAACGCTAGCGTCAAAAAAAAAATGCCCAGGTGTGTTTTTGCTGGCATTTTTTGGGAGTTTTTGGAGGCAGGCAAAACATCAGAACTTGTGCACAGTACCACTATACACAAGTTCAGATGTTTTTTCTGACTGCAAAGAACCCAAAAAAATGCCTGCTATTAAACCGGCAAGGTGTGAAAACCGAGAAGAGAAGCCAACCCCCTGAGCTGAAAGTGTTCTAATACAAATGATCTTTTTTTATGGTTCTGGACATGCTACAGAGCTGAAACTTCACATGAACACTTTTTAGACCCCCCAGATCTGAAATCCAAAGTAAAAATCAAAAAATCTCTTTTTATTTTTTTAATTTTTTCAATAATTGGCTTTTTTATCAAAAATGAAAATTTTTAAGAACTTTTTTTGTGTGATTTCGTATCTGGGGGGTCTAAAATGTGTACCTGTGAAGTTTCAGCTCTGTAGCATGTCCAGAACCATAAAAAAAAGGATTGTTTGTATTAGAACACTTTCAGCTCAGGGGGTTGGCTTCTCTTCTCGGTTTTCACACCTTGCCGGTTTAATAGCAGGCATTTTTTTGGGTTCTTTGCAGTCAGGAAAAATATCTGAACTTGTGTATAGTGGTACTGTGCACAAGTTCTGATGTTTTGCCTGCCTCCAAAAACTCCCAAAAAATGCCAGCAAAAACACACCTGGGCATTTTTTTTTTGACGCTAGCGTTTTTTTTTTTGCATTTTTTTGGGGTTCTTTTGAGGCAGGCAAAACATCTGAACTTGTGTATAGTGGTATATATACACACATAATTATATGTATATAGACACCTAGCCATATATAGGTGTGATAGTAGCAGAAATATATTACTGTAAATGATTTCATTAGCGCAAGCATGTATTTCTGCTACTCACAAAATGAGGTTGAAGGATTTTAAGAGGTGCATGAAAGTCAGCCAGCCCCCAGTTTGATGTACTCACCTTCCAGTCTGTCACCAACCAAATAAGACCTGTCTCTTGGTACAAAGAACAGGGGTTTAGTTGACACACATTTGCAAACGCATGTGAAAGCTGCAGAGCCACGTCACGGCACCCTGTTTAAATCTGCAGTCCTACACTCTTAATTTAGTGTCCTCACACTGGAGGCACATGGCCGCTAATGGGTGGATGGGGAACAGGTGAGAGGGAGACAGCCCAACCTCCCCCAACCCATCCCCATGCACGACTGGCTATTGTCTCAAAAAGTTCAAATAATTAGGTTAAAATATAACCATGGTGCAAACTGGAGAAGACCAGCTGAAAAGCATTACACCTCCATCCCCTTGGTGGATGCAGTATATGGATAGGAAGGGATTTTATATATGGGGCATGGCCTGTAAAGCACACTGCCTTTGAAATCCCTTATTTCCTTTGGGACTTTATATGAGACAAGCAGGTCATGCTATTGGTCTCCATCCCTGTATACGGAAAACACTAGGGTCAAATCAAAAACTGCATCCACCAAAAACGCACGAAAATCGCACGGTGGGACTTTAGATGAGGCACCAAGCTGTAAGCAAGGCGTCTCCATCCCTGGTTGCTTTAAACATATTGGACTAGGTGGGACTTTAGATGAGACCCAAGCTGGTGTTGCCCGGCGTCTCCATCCCTATAACAAAACACAAAATGAGGTTGAAGGATTTTAAGAGGTGCATGAAAGTCAGCCAGCCCCCAGTTTGATGTACTCACCTTCCAGTCTGTCACCAACCAAATAAGACCTGTCTCTTGGTACAAAGAACAGGGGTTTAGTTGACACACATTTGCAAACGCATGTGAAAGCTGCAGAGCCACGTCACGGCACCCTGTTTAAATCTGCAGTCCTACACTCTTAATTTAGTGTCCTCACACTGGAGGCACATGGCCGCTAATGGGTGGATGGGGAACAGGTGAGAGGGAGACAGCCCAACCTCCCCCAACCCATCCCCATGCACGACTGGCTATTGTCTCAAAAAGTTCAAATAATTAGGTTAAAATATAACCATGGTGCAAACTGGAGAAGACCAGCTGAAAAGCATTACACCTCCATCCCCTTGGTGGATGCAGTATATGGATAGGAAGGGATTTTATATATGGGGCATGGCCTGTAAAGCACACTGCCTTTGAAATCCCTTATTTCCTTTGGGACTTTATATGAGACAAGCAGGTCATGCTATTGGTCTCCATCCCTGTATACGGAAAACACTAGGGTCAAATCAAAAACTGCATCCACCAAAAACGCACGAAAATCGCACGGTGGGACTTTAGATGAGGCACCAAGCTGTAAGCAAGGCGTCTCCATCCCTGGTTGCTTTAAACATATTGGACTAGGTGGGACTTTAGATGAGACCCAAGCTGGTGTTGCCCGGCGTCTCCATCCCTATAACAAAACACAAAATGAGGTTGAAGGATTTTAAGAGGTGCATGAAAGTCAGCCAGCCCCCAGTTTGATGTACTCACCTTCCAGTCTGTCACCAACCAAATAAGACCTGTCTCTTGGTACAAAGAACAGGGGTTTAGTTGACACACATTTGCAAACGCATGTGAAAGCTGCAGAGCCACGTCACGGCACCCTGTTTAAATCTGCAGTCCTACACTCTTAATTTAGTGTCCTCACACTGGAGGCACATGGCCGCTAATGGGTGGATGGGGAACAGGTGAGAGGGAGACAGCCCAACCTCCCCCAACCCATCCCCATGCACGACTGGCTATTGTCTCAAAAAGTTCAAATAATTAGGTTAAAATATAACCATGGTGCAAACTGGAGAAGACCAGCTGAAAAGCATTACACCTCCATCCCCTTGGTGGATGCAGTATATGGATAGGAAGGGATTTTATATATGGGGCATGGCCTGTAAAGCACACTGCCTTTGAAATCCCTTATTTCCTTTGGGACTTTATATGAGACAAGCAGGTCATGCTATTGGTCTCCATCCCTGTATACGGAAAACACTAGGGTCAAATCAAAAACTGCATCCACCAAAAACGCACGAAAATCGCACGGTGGGACTTTAGATGAGGCACCAAGCTGTAAGCAAGGCGTCTCCATCCCTGGTTGCTTTAAACATATTGGACTAGGTGGGACTTTAGATGAGACCCAAGCTGGTGTTGCCCGGCGTCTCCATCCCTATAACAAAACACAAAATGAGGTTGAAGGATTTTAAGAGGTGCATGAAAGTCAGCCAGCCCCCAGTTTGATGTACTCACCTTCCAGTCTGTCACCAACCAAATAAGACCTGTCTCTTGGTACAAAGAACAGGGGTTTAGTTGACACACATTTGCAAACGCATGTGAAAGCTGCAGAGCCACGTCACGGCACCCTGTTTAAATCTGCAGTCCTACACTCTTAATTTAGTGTCCTCACACTGGAGGCACATGGCCGCTAATGGGTGGATGGGGAACAGGTGAGAGGGAGACAGCCCAACCTCCCCCAACCCATCCCCATGCACGACTGGCTATTGTCTCAAAAAGTTCAAATAATTAGGTTAAAATATAACCATGGTGCAAACTGGAGAAGACCAGCTGAAAAGCATTACACCTCCATCCCCTTGGTGGATGCAGTATATGGATAGGAAGGGATTTTATATATGGGGCATGGCCTGTAAAGCACACTGCCTTTGAAATCCCTTATTTCCTTTGGGACTTTATATGAGACAAGCAGGTCATGCTATTGGTCTCCATCCCTGTATACGGAAAACACTAGGGTCAAATCAAAAACTGCATCCACCAAAAACGCACGAAAATCGCACGGTGGGACTTTAGATGAGGCACCAAGCTGTAAGCAAGGCGTCTCCATCCCTGGTTGCTTTAAACATATTGGACTAGGTGGGACTTTAGATGAGACCCAAGCTGGTGTTGCCCGGCGTCTCCATCCCTATAACAAAACACAAAATGAGGTTGAAGGATTTTAAGAGGTGCATGAAAGTCAGCCAGCCCCCAGTTTGATGTACTCACCTTCCAGTCTGTCACCAACCAAATAAGACCTGTCTCTTGGTACAAAGAACAGGGGTTTAGTTGACACACATTTGCAAACGCATGTGAAAGCTGCAGAGCCACGTCACGGCACCCTGTTTAAATCTGCAGTCCTACACTCTTAATTTAGTGTCCTCACACTGGAGGCACATGGCCGCTAATGGGTGGATGGGGAACAGGTGAGAGGGAGACAGCCCAACCTCCCCCAACCCATCCCCATGCACGACTGGCTATTGTCTCAAAAAGTTCAAATAATTAGGTTAAAATATAACCATGGTGCAAACTGGAGAAGACCAGCTGAAAAGCATTACACCTCCATCCCCTTGGGATGGAAAAAAAAAAAAAAAAAAAAAAAAAAATGTATTTCTGCTACTATCACACCTATATATGTCTAGGTGTGTATATAAATATATGTATGTGTGTATATACATCACTATACACAAGTTCAGATGTTTTGCCTGCCTCCAAAACCCCCCAAAAAATGCCAGCAAAAACACACCTGGGCATTTTTTTTTTTTGACGCTAGCGTTTTTTTTTGCCATTTTTTGGGGTTCTTTTGAGGCAGGCAAAACATCTGAACTTGTGTATAGTGGTATATATACACACATAATTATATGTATATAGACACCTAGCCATATATAGGTGTGATAGTAGCAGAAATATATTACTGTAAATGATTTCATTAGCGCAAGCATATATTTCTGCTACTATCACACCTATATATGTCTAGGGGTATATATACAGACATATATGTGTATATATACCCCCTATACACATGTTCAGATGTCATGTCTGACATCAAACATGTCCTCAAAAAAGCACTGGCAGTGGCAACCCCTGCAGCATGAAAAATGCTTGGCTGGTGAGAAGCCATATTCCTGTCCCGAAGCAACTCAGAGAAATGATCATTTCTCTATAGCGGTCACCCTGCTATGGAAGGGTTTTGTCACCCTTCCATAGCAGTCACTGTCAGTTAACCCTACACTACACTACGGTCCCCTTACACTTAACACTTTCCCTACAGAAACTAAATTTTTGAAGCTAACTTAAGTGTAAAGGAGCACTCTAACTACACTAGATATCCCTTTCCTCACACTAATAAATGCTAAATGACACTTTTAAAGTAAAATTAACAGAACTGCTTCCACTCTCTTCCATGTCCAGTATAAAAATGCTAGGAATATGGCGGGGGCGATCTTATATACTGGGGGGCGTATTCACTAATGATTGGTCTAGGGACCGCCTAGTCACTCCAATCACATTCCTAGCATTCTCCTGCCCCCTCAATTGGCTTTTGCTAATGGTTCTGGTCCAATCACGGGCTTTTAAAGCCCATTTCCTGAAGCATTGCATTTTGGTCGGTTCTGGTTGCCGAATTCCGAACTTTTTGGGCAAAGTTCTTAAGTTCTAAATTCGGCCGAACCTCGAACACCCAATGTTCGGGCCGAACCGATGGTTGACCCGAACCGTTCGATCATCCCTAGTCCCTATTTTCCATCTAAAGCCGGCCATAGATGGTTCGAATCTCGCTTCAGTAGGGACTGGCTTAAATTCAAACCATGTATAGGCAGGCTGATTGTATCCAAGTAACCAATATATTCTGCCGGCCGGGAATGCTCCTCACGCCCCCCACTAGCAAAATACAATAGTGCAGTGGGAGGCATTCCCAATCAACACTTTTTGTATTGATGGGGAAATTAAACTATTTTTCTTTTCTTCCACCTGTGGTGGAATATAAGAAAATTGTATCATCTATGGCCAGCCTAAGTTTATTTATTTTGGGGGAATATATCCATGTACCTGAGCTATTCTCTACCTATCCACACTAAATACAAGCTACTTCACTGTATGTGTGCTATATCAAAAACCTTTTTTTACTGGATTCTGCGCTCTTGTTCTATTGTTTCTGCACAAGCATCAATCAGCCTGGGTAATTGTGAGGAGCTTCAGCGGCTGGTGGTCAATACACTATGGACCCTCTCTCAATATAACTAAAAAGTATATGAAGCCTTGTACAATGGAACCCAGCAACTTATATCCGGCAATGGTGGTGGTCAATAAGGCTCGCTACAACATCCACCGGACCCAAGAGTATGTGCAGCCTTTCAGAATGGACCCAAGCAGCTCATATCCGACAATGATAACGGTCAATATGGCTCACTCCAGCATTTGTATACTACAAAAAAAAGTGCCGCATGCCACTAAAGTGTTCAGTTTGTCTTGAAGTAAAAGTGGCAACCCTAGTGGCATATTTAATGTGTACCGTATACTACCCACTATTTCACTTTTCATTTACATACTGATGCTTCATTTAATGGACCTAACATTGTGTAATATAAACTTCTATGCCTTGTTCTCATTGGCTGCTGCTGGTGCTATCAGAGGTGAAGTGGCATTAACAAAATTTGACACACAAGAAGAGCAAAGGACAGCACCAGTAAGGGACCCCAGAAGAGAAGGTTCATTATTACTAGCATCATTACTCTGATTTCTTACATTATTCTCCAGCCTCAACATACCTCTAAATTACCATTGCATGTTTTTACCACAAGCAGTGAATGCTTTAAAATAATTAGGCATGTGTATGTATTCGATTACATTTTTTAGTAAGAAAAAAGTATGTGAACTAAATATCTTAGAATAGTGGCGTTGACATGAGGTAATGTTCCTTATGGTTCTCAAAGTTCATGCAGATTCAGCTTTGAATTTAAGATTGATGTAAACAAATGTAGGAGTATTATGAACAGATTGCAGATGATAATCAAATGTTGCTTTGATATTAGAAGGAATCTGAAAACCACATATGCCTAGTTTACTTTGTTTCTGTCACATTTCAAGAAAATGTTTCAGATTCCATCTTGGTGATTACAAAGGAAAATGGAACATAATGGGATATTATAAAAGATGCAGAGATTATGAGCTAAAAACAATTACATTAAAGCCCAAATTTAGGCAAAAAACAGTTCTCACACACCAACTTAAACTGCTTTTTTAATCCTCAAATGCTTGTAAAAACATACCTGACCTAACCTATCTCTTGTAATGTGAACTTTAGGGTGTCTTTTCTGGTGGCAACGACCGATGGGCTGAAGCTGCTGTGCATTCTCTTGGACCCTGTGAGGATCCTGTAATGGCCCCATCTACTAACAAATAGGCAGCGTCCACATAATCAGAAAGCAATGTGAGTATTGTTGACCAGACCCATCCATGGCACAGAGCAGAAGTAGGAAAATCTGAGATCCATCGTATTAAGTGACCAGAGTTTTAGGTATTTTATTTGGGTATTGTATATTTGCAATCGGGGGTGGAGTGGGAGTGGGAAGCTTTGTCTCTCCCTGGAAATGAGCTTTACCTTACCACCTATTTATTAGGATGACAATATAAAGATCAATGACATTTCAGTTTTTTTGCCAGATTCAGGTGAACAGGGCCTCCAGTGGCAAGATCTTTTCATTAGCATTTCCAGGTCAGCATAATGTCCTTAGCTTTGAAAATAGAGTCTTATGAATTTAAATGTATTTTATATTATGAAATATTAAACAGAGATACATACAGTAAAGTCAGGCTACTCAGCCCAGAAGCTTAAACCTGTATCTAAGAGAGTACTTTTGGGTGAACAAATTTGTTGCCACACTAGAAAAGAAACGAGCAGCTTGCAAAAGTATGATTTCTATATGTATGCAAATTATTTACATTTGCAGAGAAATAATACAGTTTATATATCACCTATGGTGACTTCCTTCTGAATAGTCATGGCCTGGCTATCTCTGGCTTTCCTATTAAAATACAAAGAAAAAGCATAAAGCCATTTAAGTCTGAACTCATGATCTACATACTTGTTTGAAGTCAAATTCAGAAAGTATTGAAGCCAGTGAAACATCAAAACAACAAGAAAACACATATCTTGGTCAGCAATGGCAGCCTACATATTAACTTAGGTAAAGGATTTTTTTTAAATGTTACAGTATATGCTAAATAAACACTGCTTTTTTAACCACTTTAGGAGCGGAGGATTTTCCTGCTTTACGTCCAGGCCACTTTTTGCAACTTGGCACTGTGCGCCTTTTACTGACAATTGCGTGGTCATGCAACGCTGTATCCAAACGAAATTTACGTCCTTTTTTTTCCACAAACAGAGCTTTCTTTTGGTGGTATTTGATCACCTCTGCGATTTTTATTTTTTGCAATATTAATAAAAAAAGAGCGACAATTTTGAAAATATAACAATACAGTATTTTTATACTTTGACAGTTAAAAAATATCCAATATATTAAATTTTTGTCATATATTTAGGCCAAAATGTATTTAGCTACATGTCTTTGACGAAAAAATTCTCAATGAGTGTATTTTTAACCGCTTTAAGACCGGAAGATTTTACCCCGTTCCTGACCAGGCCATATTTTGCGATTCGGCACTGCATTATTTTAATGGACAATTGCGCGGTCGTGCAATGCCGTACCCAAATTAAATTTATGTTTTTAAATTCCCCACAAACAGAGCTTTCTTTTGGTGGTATTTGATCACCTGTGAGATTTTTACTTTTTGCGCTATAAAAAAAAAACGCAACGATTTTGAAAAAATAACAATATTTTTCACATTGTTTTATATGAAATCCCCCCCCCCCCCCCAAAATGTAAAAATCAAAATTTTTTAACATTTTAGGCCAATTTGTTTTCTGCTACATATGTTTGGTAAAAAAAATTGCAAAAGTTATCGAAGCTACTAACTACGGGAAAGATTTATGTCATTTATGTCATTTTTATTGTTTTTTTTTTTAACGAGTAATGGCGGCGATCTGTGTTTTTTTTTTTTTTTGCGGGACTGCGACATTGCGGCGGACAGATCTGACCCTTGACTGACATTTTTGACACTTTTGGGGGGACCAGTGACATTACTAGAGTAATCAGTGCTATAAATATGCACTGTTACTGTAATAATGACACTGGCAGGGAAGGGGTTAACTTTATTGGTGATCAAGGGGTTAAATGTATGCCTGGTGCTTACTGACGTGTGTGGGGGGAGGGGATTGTGTGACACAGGCACAGATCGCAGGTTCAGCTATGCTGAATCCTGTAATCTGTCCCTGCCTGTCACATGTGTAAACAAAGCGGGCGGATTTCCTCACTCGATCCCCGACGATCGGAGAAGAGCGGCGGTGATCACCGCCTCTCCTCCCCTGGCCCGACTCCCGCTGTGTCTGAATATAGCGGGAGCGAGCCTCCGGCGGCGCGCGAGCGCTGCCCACAAGGGTAGGAGTCCAGCGACGTAGGTCTTTGCCGCAGTCCGAGCCGCTTTGCTGCAGTACGCTGAATGTGAGCGGTCAGCAAGTGGTTAAATAAAAACCAACACCTCTGTTCCATCATTCTCACATTTTTGATCCAATCTAATAAAAAAACATGCATAGAAGGGGGTGAAGAGGTTGCTTTTTCCATCCAGAAGTGATCAGGCAGCTTTTTGGTGTCAGAATATGTGTCATCAATCTCTTCAAATTCTTTTCTGCACCTCAGATTGGGAGATTTGGAGGGGAGTTAGAGGATCCAGGGATATTGAGGATTCCACTCATTTAGAAAGTAAGGCATTGACCTTAACCCAAATAGATGTGATGCCATGGCAGCTTCACAGGATGTAGTATAATGTGCCTACTGCTTAGTGGCATCTCCAGCATAAGCTGTTAACTAAGGGATAAATAGAATGCAATAATTCTGGTCTAAAATGCTATCACATTAAGATTTTATACAAATTCTATTTGTCACTCTTATTTCTTCACCTTTTTTACCCCTATTGTCTATAACACCACAACTAACAACGTAGTATACCCAAAACAAACAAAATTACACACAGAATTAAAAAAAAAAATAAAAATAGGAGCAATTAAAAGAATCATCATTAAAAACAATCTTAACCACTGCATCCCCACCCACAACATATTTTCCTTCCCAATGGTGCTAACCCGTTTCCCCAAAACAGGAAAATTTACCAAAAAGTTTCACTCATGCGAAGATATATTACTGTCCAACTCAATTTTGCCCCATCTTAGAGATAGCATTGGTGAATTTCTAGCAGGCCAAAATGCCTATTTCAGAAAGTGCTCAGTCTTTATATCCTAGTCAAACCGACTGCAGTGCTCTGGAGCTCGACTCCAGCTTCTGCCAGCTCCCTTTCAAAAGGATATTATTATAGATGGTCTGCATCATGCAAAGTTCCGAAGTAAAAAAAATTCATACATTTTATTGATCCATTGATCCATTGAAACTCTAAAGGCATGCTGGTAGGTCCATTAATATAGATGTTCAGGGGGCGTGCCTTGGTTGGCAGCGTGGATGGCAGCACACTGAGGGAGCCCTGACAGACTCACAGCCCTAGTGCATGATTCCGAGACCTCTCAGACTAGAGTATGGGCAGACAGAATCACCATACACCCCACACCCACCGTTCACTGGCTGCTACATCTTCCTAAAACATATCAGATCTGTTTAAGCCACAACAACTGGCCCGTAGTGGCATGGCTGGAAGCAAGATGGTGCCGTGCTTGCAGCTAGATGAATTCAGTGAAGAATCTCAATCTGCCTCAGAGGACACAGGTAGGGAGAACTTTCTCACGGATCACCCACTCACATATGCAGATATGTCAGGCTTTGCAGCTGACATAAAATCGACTTTCTCATCTGCTATCACAGGTTTCAAATTCAACCTACTTGTCCTCACTAAGAAAATAACAGCAGTAGAAGCTGCTGGAAAACACAGAGACAGAGCCATCAACTGACTAGAGAGAGTGACTGCTACTCATTCTCTCCACTTCATAGAGATAAACAGGCATCTCGAAGACTTAGGCAATCGAGGCAGGCACAACAACATCAGAGTCAGAGGGATCCCTGAATCAGTTGAAGCTGACCAAATTATTCCAGCTCTCCAGAGAGTATTCAATAGCCTGTTAGAGAGACCTGAAGAAATGGAGATTGAATTTGTAAGAGCTAATAGAGCCCTGAGAGCAAGAGGACCTGATACTGCTCCTCCACGTGTCATAATATGCTGCCTACAAAACTTTGCACTAAAAGAAGACATCTTTTGGAAAGCCCGTTGTAACGACCAAGTAATTTTCAAAGAAAATTTTCAATGGACTATAATGTTATTCCAGGACTTATCTCAAATTACGCTAAAGAATCGCAGAGCTTTACGTCCCTTGCTGGACAAGCTGCAAGAAAAGGAAATAAAATATACCTGGCGCTTTCCTTTCTCCTTATGCGTAACATACAATGGTAGACAACACCTCCTGCGCAAGCAAATTACCAGACTTTTGCCATGCACTACAACTCGGCCAAGTTGAACTGTCTGAATGGTACCAAGAATTCCTATTGTCACCTTTGGAAAGAAGCCCACAACGCTCTCCATTCACCTCCCATGACAAAAAAACATACCAAAAAGATGAAGAATTCCCACCCAGGGGGCTCAACTGCTGAAACACCGAAATCCAGACCACAGTCCTCAAGAGGCCACAAAGACACCTGAATACTTTTCTCTTTCTACCAATTATGATATCCACTTTAAGCCTCTATGATAATCAAAGTTGACAACCTGTCACACCAGGAACTACCCAATCTGTAACCCCCCTTTTTATTTATTTTTTTTAAAAAAGGACTTCCTTCCTTCTATTTTAAAAAATGTTGTAGTTATCTTGTTTATGTTACATCCAAGTTTGTCTAAAGAGGCCAAGAATCCAGCTGGCTTATGGTTATCCACTTACACTTAAAACGCACTCACACGCATACACTGCACTTACAGTCACTGAAAAATGTAGATATTTGGGGGTTATCCTGCTCCCCCTACTGGCTGCTGTAAGGCTGATGAACAGGGTCAAAAATTGGGCAGGGCAATATCAATTCACCCAAAAATCTCCAGTGTGAAGCAAATGGAAATTTTGGAAATTCACCACAAGTTCATGTTTAGGTGAACCTTACCTCATTGCCAGCAGTATATTAAGAAACATCAATTAGCAGTGAAATACAGTAAACAAAAACCCTGCAGGTAACTGTCTCTAGATTTTTCAAGGTACTTTTTTTCACATCTATTGCCTAAAGCAACAAATTAACCCAAAATAAACAACAAATTAAGAACATAAATAAAAAAGGCACGTAGCCTAGATTCACACTGTAGCAGGTGCAGGAATGTTTGTAAATCTGCTCATCTGCTCCCCCCCCTCCTGTGCCACACTTGGCACCTTTCAGTGGGGAGGGGGGGGGACAGGTACCTGTTTTTGACAGGTATCCTTCCCCACTTCCGGGAGACATCTCTCGGAAGTTTGGCCCCCCTCCTCCTTCCCCCTCTCCGGGCTAATTAGAAAGCGCAGCGTGCTTCGTGCATGCCCAGTTAGGAGCCCGCTCTGAAGCTGAAAGGGAGTGGAGGGAGTGGTAGCGAGCTTGTCCCCCACCTCCTGCATAATACCAGGCAATAACCAGCAACATTGGAAACCATGACAAGGCCTCATCTCCACATCCCTGGCCATATAGATGTTGGCATCTGTTGAAGGAGTACTTATCACAATTTGGAATCTTAGAATAAAAGGGCTCCAAGATATCTGGTCCTTCCCCCCAGCTCTAGAGTTCCTTTATAAAGTCATGTGTGTGTGTGACGCAACGCGTCAGGAGGAGCCGGTTGATGTCACTTCCGGTTACGGCCAAAACCAGAAGTTCACAACGATGTGCTGCTACGGGACCCCTCGGTCCTCATTCTGAATTACTACCTGCTATTTCTTACTGAATTGTAAGTCTTTTATATTTTTACTAAACCATTATTTTGAAATACTACACTATGGAGATCCGTATTTGTTTTCTTTAGGAGTAGAGTGCTATCTACCTCGGAGTCATTTCCCCACTATGACTGCCTCTAAGGAAAACATGCAGTTTCATTGATCCAAGTTGATTATTATCTGCCAATGGATTGTATCTCTTGAGTCTTGATACATGTAAACGCATTTACCTCTACCAATTACGGTGAGTGGCCATTGCAGGTGGTGGTGGATATTGGTTTGCTGTGCATCTGCACTGAGGATACTTTCAAATTTGGACACTATTATTCACTATTTTGATGCTTTTTAATCAAGAAATATTTTTTTGCACACAGTTGTATTTACACCTATGGACTTTTGAATTGTATTTCTTGGTTTAATTATTTTTATGCATGCTTATTACAGATGTGATTTTATTATTATACTTGCATTGTGATTCTTAGTATGATTTGCACTCTTTTTATACATTATTTATTTGTATTTAATTGATTGTCATATTATCAGTGTATCTTATGTGGGTGTAGACCATCTTCCAGATAGCGCTGATCTATTATTTTTCTTTTCACAGATATTGTATGTGGTGACACTACAGGGATTAGCTGCTGTTTGCTGGGTTTACCTTTTCTATATAGATTGTGGTAGCCCATTGGTTTTCTATAATATTTAAATTTGTATACATTAACCACTTGTCAACTGCCCACCATGTATATACTGTGGCAGTGTGGCTCTATTGCACAAAACGGCATACCGTTTTGTTCAATAGCCATGTGATTGGATTGTGGGGGTGTCAATCATTGGGTCCGGCGGACCCGAGGTCTGTCTGCCCCCCGCGATCATCCCCGGGAGAGGCAGAACAGTGATATGCCTATGTAAATAAGGCAGATTGCCATTCTGTCAGGGATGAATACAGTGATCTTGTGTTTTTGCTTTTTTTTTTGCTAAGATTTCTGTGTTCATCCAATGAGTTCATCCCCCACACAGTTAGCACCCCCTAGGGACACACTTAACCCTTTGATCGCCCCTGATGTTAACCCCTTCCCTGCCAGTGTCATTAGTGCAGTGACAGTGAATTTTATTTTAGCACTCATCACTGTAACAATGTCACTGGTCTCCAAAAAGTGTCAGTTAGATGTCTGATTTGTCTGCCGCAATGTCACAGTCCCGCTAAAAATCACTGATCACCACTAGGGTTGAGCGAACACGGACTGTATTATTCGGGTCTGTACCGGATAATTGGATTTTTGTTACCTGGACACGGACCCGAAAACTTTACTGTATATTCGGGTTTAAAATCCGTGTTCGGTAATTTTATTTCCTGTTTTGTATGTTTTGTATGTAATGGCGCGGTTTTAATGGCGCGGTTTCAACAGCCAATCAACAAGCGTTTAACTGGTGTGCCATAGAAGTCATCACAGCCATGCCTACTAATGGCATGGCTGTGATTGGCCAGCTGAAGCATGTGACCCAGGTCTTTATAAGCTAGAGACACAGCGCGGTGTGCGTCAGTCTGTTCTAGTGTAGGGAGAGAGCACACACAACGGTGCTGGCTGCCGCTGATTAGGGACAGAGACAGGAAAAAAAAACATTGTGAAAAGAATGTAGGGACAGATCGGAGTGTAGGCAGGGAAAGATAGAAAAGCATTTTAGGGACAGGCTGGAGAGAGTAGGCATGGAGAGATTAGGAGACACAGGACAGAACAATCGTCCGTTAGTGATCTACATCGATTTTGCTGTGTGGGGGGTGGTGCAGTGAACGATCTTTTTGCCCTCACTTGAGCCCACTGAGGAGGAGGAGGAGGGAAAAAAAATATTTTTATCAGTCTGTTGTGTGCAACGTTCAGCTATATTTTACTACACAGTGCTGTTCTAATCTGCTATTTAAAAATTACAAATTTAAAGGGGAATTTTTTTTTTTTCCTTCATTGCCTGCTGCTGACCGTGACATAAAACATAAGACACTGCTGTGTTCACATCTGCTATTAAAAAATCACCAATTTTATATACTTTTTCCTATTCCGCTATTCAATATACACCCTTTTGGGGGGAAAAAAATTAAATTGCGGCATAGTCTGTATCGGTACGTGTGAGATACGCCTTTTAAATTTATTTGGCGCATCTCCTTCCACCGCAGAGGATTGCAGGGCGCTTCAGTTTGCCTCCTGTTCCCAACTCCTCCTACTCCTCTTCCTCATCCTCATCCTCGATTTAGGGTACAAAAAATTGTAATCGGGGCCTAGTCTGTGTTTGTACGTGTGAGATACACCATTTTATATACTTTTTCCTATTCCGCTATTCAATATACACCCTTTTGGGGTGAAAAAAATTAAATTGCGGCATAGTCTGTATCGGTACGTGTGAGATACACCTTTTAAATTTGTTTGGCGCATCTCCTTCCACCGCCGAGGATTGCAGGGCGCTTCAGTTTGCCTCCTGTTCCGAACGCCTCCTACTCCTCTTCCTCATCCTCATCCTCCCTTTAGGGTACAAAAAATTGTAATCGGGGCCTAGTCTGTGTTTGTACGTGTGAGATACACCATTTTATATACTTTTTCCTATTCCGCTATTCAATATACACCCTTTTGGGGTGAAAAAAATTAAATTGCGGCATAGTCTGTATCGGTACGTGTGAGATACACCTTTTAAATTTGTTTGGCGCATCTCCTTCCACTGCCGAGGATTGCAGGGCGCTTCAGTTTGCCTCCTGTTCCTAACTCCTCCTACTCAGCTTCCTCATCCTCTACCGCCTCCTCATCCGGTCAGAGTAACACCTTCACCACCAAATTCAGCATGGCCAGGGGTAAACGACAGCAGGCAGTTTTAAAACTTGCATGTTTGGGGGCAAAAATCCCACACCGTGCATGAGTTGTGGAGGAGCATGGAACAGCAGACCGATGAGTTGTTGGTGCCAGCGAGCCTCAAGCCCGGCCTGGTGGTGTGCGATAATGGGCGAAATCTCATAGCAGCTCTGGGCCTAGCCGGTTTGACGCACATCCCTTGCCTGGCGCTTGTTCTGAATTTGGTGGTGCAGAGGTTCCTTAAAAACTACCCCGATATGTCAGAGCTGCTGCAGAAAGTGCGGGCCGTCTGTGCGCACTTTCGGCGTTCTCACTCTGCTGCTGCTCGCCTGTCAGCGCTGCAGCGTAACTTCGGCCTTCCCGCTCACCGCCTCATATGTGACGTGCCCACAAGGTGGAACTCCACCTTGCACATGCTGGAAAGACTGTGCAAGCAGCAGCAGGCCATAGTGGAGTTTCAGCTGCAGCACGCACGCGTGAGTCGCTCTGCGGAACAGCACCACTTCACCACCAATAACTGGGCCTCCATGCGAGACCTGTGTGCTTTGTTGCGCTGTTTTAAGTACTCCACCAACATGGCCAGTGCCGATGACGCCGTTGTCAGCTTAACCCTCCTCTTATGTTAGAATTCCGTTACTATCCATGATGTTTAGGGTCAGTTTTGACCCGTGTTTTAAATCAGCCATAAAATACCCTCTGAATAATTATTTATCATCAAATTTGTTTCTTACCTCTTGGTTACCTTGTTAGGCTTCTTTATCCTTGAAAAGATTGGTTTTAATATTTTTGGTGTGACCCCTAGACCTTTCTTTTGATAGCATACCTCTCATTTTCAATTTAAAAAATGGTAAAATAAAGTCAGCAACTCTGAAATTAATTTGTCCTATGTTTCTTCACTTTATTTAGAGAAGCAGACAAGCAGGAAAAGAGATAGGCCCCTCCCTAACTACAGCTCACAGGGTTGAGAGGGGATTGGCTGTCACTGTTACTAAGCAGAGAGAGTGTTTATGATTTCAGTTTTGGCACTTATTAGTGTCCTAAAATCCTATATTATAACTGGGTCAGAATTGACCCTAACACCATGAACGTCTTAATTTTCACTACAGTATTTTATAATTTAGTGAAAAGGATTATTTTTCTATTACATTGTTTAAATAGAGGTTCCTGACAAAGTAAAAAAATCTTGATGCAATAAACAAATTTATGTGATACTTATAGACATTCAAAACCTGAAAACGGGTCAGTTCTGACCCTAACACAAGAGGAGGGTTAACTTTCCCACTTCTATGCCTCCTTGAAAAAACGATTCGGGCGATGATGGAAGAGGATGTGGCACAGGATGAGGAGGAGGAGGAAGAGGGATCATTTCCAAGGCTTTCAGGGCAGTCATTCACAAGTGGCTCTGAGCGTGGGTTCCTGCACCCACAAACGCCAGGTACACAATTGTCCTCCTACTCCGCTTCCTCATCCTCTACCGCCTCCTCATCCGGACAGCGTAACACCTTCACCACCAACTTCAGCACGGCCAGGGGTAAACGACAGCAGGCAGTTTTAAAACTTGCCTGTTTGGGGGAAAAACCACACACCGCGCAGGAGTTGTGGAGGAGCATGGAACAGCAGACAAATGAGTGGTTGCTGCCAGCGAGCCTCAAGCCCGGCCTGGTGGTGTGCGATAACAGGCGAAATCTCATAGCAGCTCTGGGCCTAGCCGGTTTGACGCACATCCCTTGCCTGGCGCATGTGCTGAATTTGGTGGTGCAGAGGTTATTTAAAACTACCCCGATATGTCAGAGCTGCTGCAGAAAGTGCGGGCCGTCTGTGCGCACTTTCGGCGTTCTCACCCTGCTGCTGCTCGCCTGTCAGCGCTGCAGCGTAACTTCGGCCTTCCCGCTCACCGCCTCATATGTGACGTGCCCACAAGGTGGAACTCCACGTTGCACATGCTGGAAAGACTGTGCGAGCAGCAGCAGGCCATAGTGGAGTTTCAGCTGCAGCACGCACGCGTGAGTCGCTCTGCGGAACAGCACCACTTCACCACCAATAACTGGGCCTCCATGCGAGACCTGTGTGCCTTGTTGTGCTGTTTTGAGTACTCCACCAACATGGCCAGTGCCGATGACGCCGTTCTCAGCTTAACTATCCCACTTCTATGCCTCCTTCAAAAAACAATTCGGGCGATGATGGAAGAGGATGTGACACAGGATGAGGAGGAGGAGGATGAAGAGGTAACATTTCCAAGGCTTTCAGGGCAGTCATTCACAAGGGGCTCCGAGGGTGGGTTCCTGCACACACAAACCCCAGGGACACAATTGTCCAGCAGGGGCACAGTTCTGGAGGATGAGGAGGATGAGGAGGAGGAGATGGAGGAGGAGATGGAACCATGTTCACAGCAGGGTGGCACCCAGGCCAGCTCATGGCCATCACTGGTGCGTGGCTGGGGGGATACAGAGGACACAGACGATACACCTCCCACAGAGGACAGCCTTTCGTTGCCTCTGGGCAGCCTGGCACACATGAGCGATTACATGCTGCAGTGTCTCCACAACGACCGCCGAGTTGCCCACATTCTAACTTGTGCTGATTACTGGGTGCCCACGCTGCTGGATCCCCGTTACAAGGACAACGTACCGTCCTTAATTCACTCACTGGAGCGTGATCGCAAGATGCGCGAGTACAAGCGCACGCTGGTAGACGCGATGCATTCCCACCTGACAGCGGGGCCACAGTGGAAGCACAAGGCCAAGGCAGAGGAGGAGGAGGAGGAAGAGGTCGCCAACGCAACTAGGGCACCGCCAGCACCTCAGAAGGCAGGGTTAGCATGGCCGAATGTGGAAAAGCTTTGTCAGCACGCCACAACAAACAGCAGCACCAGCAGCTCATATGGAACGTCTTAGCAGGAAGCAGCATTTCACCAACATGGTGGAGCAGTATGTGTGCACACGCCTACATGTAGTGAATGACGGGTCTGTCCCCTTCAACTTCTGGGTCTCCAAATTGGGCACATGGCCTGAGCTTGCCCTTTACGCCTTGGAGGTGCTGGCGTGCCCTGCAGCCAGTGTATTATCTGAACGTGTATTTAGCACGGCTGGGGGCGTTATCACAGACAAGCGCAGCCGCCTGTCCAGAGACAATGTGGACAAGCTCACATTCATTAAAATGAACCAGGCATGGATCCCACAGGACTTTTCCGTACCTTGTGCAGAATAGAGATGGATACCGGCCTTATCCAGCCATTGTTATATTTTTGATCTTTCTCACTCTTTTGGGGTGTACCCTAATTTAAAATGACTAAAAAAAAGCAGTGTTGGCTACCTCGTCCCCCTCCACCGCCGCTTCCACCTACACCAACACATCCACCGCCACCTCAACCTCCCTCCTACTCCATTAGGGCCTCGTCCTTCACAGATTAAGAAAATTGTTTTATTTTTCAGTTTTTTTGTTGTTTTAAGTTATTTCCCTATCCACATTTGTTTGCAGAGCACTTGCCATGCTCTTAACTACATTTTGCTGCCATTTGCAGCACTCTAGCCCTTTCCATTGGTTTTTTAGAGCCATTTTAGTGCCTGAAAGTTCGGGTCCCCATTGACTTCAATGGGGTTCGGTGTCCGGGTCAAGTTCGGAAAAAGTCCGGGTTACTGAACCGGCCTTTTTTTTCAAGTTCGGCCGGACCCACCGAACACGGACATCCAGGTGTCCGCTCAACTCTAATCACCACCATTACTAGTAGAAAAAAAGTGCATAAAAATGCTATAAAAATACCCCATAGTTTGTAGATGCATTAACTTTTGCGCAAACCAATATACACTTTTTGGGATGTTTTTTAACAAAAAATATGTAGCAGAATACATATTGGCCTAAATTGGTGAAAAAATTAGATTTTTTACATTTTTTTATTGGCTGTGTTTCATAGCAGAAATCAAAAAATTGTGTTTTTTTTTTTTTTATGTGCAAAAAATAAAAACCTCAGAGGTGATCAAATACCACCAAAAGAAAGCTCAATTTGTGAGAAAAAAAGGATATCAATTTTATTTGGGTACAACATCGCATGACTGTGCAATTGTCAGTTAAAATAACGGAGTGCAGTATCGCAAAAAATGGTCTGGTTATTAAGAGGGAAAACCTTCTGGTCCAGAAGTGGTTAAAAATCAGCTTGTATAGTAAGTTGTTATTTTAGCATTATAAATAAAAAAGCAAGATGTTTTAAAAATGATAACTTTTTACTTCCTTTGCTTTAGTGTACTCATAGTGAAATTTGAATAGGTAAATAGCTGTTTAAAAAATAAATAAAATAATAAATAATGATTATATTTCCTAACTTAATGGTGTTGTCCTATTTATACAGTATATCTAATTTGATTGCAGGGTAAATTCAGCCTTGTATAAATGGGCTGTACAAAATTAAGTTATGTGATTAAAGCGGTATTAAAACCCAAACCAAAAATATCATATTTTTGGTTTGGGTTTTAATGTATTAGAATGTATTCGTTTTCTGTTTTTTACACTTTCTTTTTTTTTTTTTACCCCCCATATTTTCTCCTGGTGCTCCAGTAACACACCTTCTGCATTATACAGATACCACTCCGGATGAATGAGCACAGGGGGCAGCTGTGGACAGCCGAAGTGTCAGTCTGAGGGGAGGGGAGTGTTAGACATACTAGCAGATTTAAATATAGTAACAATTGAAGCTGAGCTCCAGCTAATACTTGATAATCCATTACAGCAAACCATTTTTAACTTTTGAGAAATAGGTTTTATCTTAATAAATGAAAAAAAAAACCTTCAAGCACACCTGCCAGTGGGGTTTTTCTCATTCCTCTAACTGCAAAAAAAGCTTTTCACTTGAAAAACAACAAACTTACTGGCCAAATCACCAAATAAAATTACAAGAAAGAAAGCCTAAAGAAGAAAACTATCACAGCCATCACATCTAAGAATTGGTAAACTGCAATGTAATAAATACTTGCTTTTGGGATTAGTACCGCTTTAAAAAATAATAAAAAAAAAGATATGTTGCATTTCAAGGTTTAACTTTTCTTTTTAAGCCTTTTTAAAATAGGGTGATACAGTTTAATATACAAGTACGAATCTACAAATTGAAATTTACAAAAGTACAGACTCAATCCCACAAGGCCCCTAATGCAGAATGTTTAATGTATACATACAATCCATGGTGACCTAGATTTAAAAGAAAGTCTGACTTGAGTGGTGGAAGTTTCTGCAGTGTTTTTCATATAACTGTCAGATTTATTTTACACTTAATACTTTCAATAAAAAAACTTAGGCTACAAGCTCATTTGAATTAAATCTGACAACAAAGAAGCACAGTGTAGTACATTAACAAGAAATGTTAGGAATTATACATTGATTGGCAGAAAGCTTCCGACTGTAGAAACAAAAGTGCTTTGATTTTAGCAGTTCATTTACAATTATGTAAATGATTCAAGTTGTATTCTGTATGTAGATAGCCAGACAAATTACGTGCACCTCCAGTGCATTTACCTTGCATAAGTCCCTTGCAAATTTGCAAATAACACTGATGAGCCAATATTTAGATACAAAATGTTTAAGACCTGATACTCCATTTTTTTATTTTTCCGCAACTTTAGACTCTGGTGATAGGTATCTTTCATAGCTGGAAGGTTTGGTTTTTGGTGCAGAAGAAGGGAGAAACCGAACAAGGGGTTTAACCACTTTACCACCGGAGGATTTTGCTGTCTTACGTCCAGGCCACTTTTTGCGATTCGGCACTGTGCGAATTTAACTGACAATTGCGCAGTCGTGCGACACCGTACCCAAACGAAATTTACGTCCTTTTTTTCCCACAAACAGAGCTTTCTTTTGGTGGTATTTTATCACCTGTGCGATTTTTACTTTTTGTGCTATAAATAAAAAAAGAGCATAAATCTAGAAAAAATAGCAATATTTTTCAAATTTTTTATATGAAATTACCCCCCAAAAAAAAGTAAAAATCAAAGTTTTTTTAAATTTTTGGCCAATTTGTTTTCTACTACCTATGTTTGGTAAAAAAAATCCCAATAAGCGTATTTTGATTGGTTTGCGCAAAAGTTATTGTGTTTACTAACTAAGGGAAAGATTTCTGTCATTTTTGTGTTTATTTTTTTAACGAGTAATGGCTGCGATCTGCGTTTTTTTTTTGCGGGACTGCGACATTGCGGCGGACAGATCGGACCCTTGACTGACATTTTTTGACACTTTTGGGGGTACCAGTGACATTACTACAGTAATCAGTGCTATAAATATACACTGTTACTGTAAAAATGACACTGGCAGGGAAGGGGTTAATTTTATTGGAGAGGGAGGGGTTAATGTATGTCTGGTGCTTACTAACGTGTGTGGGGGGAGGTGACTGAGTGACACAGGGACAGATCGCAGGTTCAACTATGCTGAACTCTGCAATCTGTCACTGTCTGTCACTTAGGAGATCCGCCCGCTTTGTTTACACAAGCGGGCGGATCTCCAAACTCGATTCCCCCGACGATCGGGGAAGAGCGGCAGTGATCACCGCCGCTCCTCCCCTGGCCCGACTCCCGCTGTGACTGTGACAGCGGGAGCGAGCCTCCTGCGGCGCGCGTGCGGTGCCCACAAGGGGAGGAGTCCAGCGACGTAGGTCTACGTTGCTGGACAGGAACTAACCACTTTGCCACAGTAGAGCTCGAGTGAGCGGTCGTCAAGTGGTTAAACTTGCCATACACAACTAACATTTTGGCTGATTCATGGTAAATCAGTTATAATTTGAGCCAAGGGTGGCCCTGTTGGCACTACCCAGCAAAATGTAAAAATCCAAGGAGCTGGGTGGAAAATTGTAGGCCAAACAGGGACTGCATCCAATCAGATGCAGTCATTGTTCAGGTATTCTGACAGCTTTGGGTGCTGCTGACCAGGAAGGTTTCTCCAGCTATGATGCCTGGATGAAGGAATCTTTAAGCTTTTCTTGTTCAGCCCACTTGTATAGCCAGATCTACTTTTCGGAGTGATAGCGTTAGGTTTGAGGTTACAGGGAGGGTTAGTGTGAGGATAAGTGTTAGGGGTACAGCAAGAGCTAATGTGAGTGGAAAATTGATATGTGTGTCAGAATCTTTGCACCAAAATCTATGGCATGGAAAGCAAATGCTGCCAGCAAGCAAAGGGGACCTATTAATACTTGTCTCTAATTTTTATTAAAAACAGAGGTCTCCGTTTTAAAGTGAAATGAAATCTGAAATGAAAAATGAACAAAGCATGTCCTTCTATAGTGTGCACTCACCTCTATCCAAATTATCCAGTGTGATTTCGGTCTCCTGTCTCATTCCTCTGCTGTCTACATGAATCACTTCTGACAGTCTATGCTGACACTAGACAATCCAGGGAGACCCCCCTCGAGCCCACAACAGGTGATTTGCAGCCTCCAGTGTGCATGTTTCCCTATGAGACTGTGTAGAGGAGGGTGTGTCCTTTCCCTTCACTCACAGTGGGTCCCAGTTTACACTCAGCTCCCTGCTCCATACTGTGTAGCATGTGACCCCAGCTCAGAAATGCTGTCGAAATTCTGTACTTTGAACAGCTGTAGAGGAGAATGCTGCAGATAAACAGGTACATTTTATATAGGATGATTTGTTTAATCTTTGTATGACCTGAGACTAGTCACTTTGGTGGTTGTTAACAACCATTTAAAAATATACAGCATGTTAAAGCATTTGTCATGAGAATTAGAGATGTCCCGAACTATTCGCCGTAAGGACAGCATCCTGACAGCACCCCAAAAAGCCCTTTTTTAGGGCTGGTACATCAGTCTGCTTTTTTTTTTTTTAATAAATACGTATATATATATATATATTGCAGTTGCCTGCCCGTGTGTGAGAGGCCACAGGCCCACAGACAGTACTATGTGCACACCGCTCATATAGGGTGGCACAGTACATTGCACAGAGCACTCGCAGTGCCCCAAATTGGAAGTAAGGACCGACCAACCATCTTTTTCCATCTCCCGGTTCCTAAAATCTATTCCATACACCATGCCCCTGATAGGGGACAAAACAGAGATTAAACTACTGCAGAATCATTGTTTTCTGGGTCACTTAACTGTCACTGAACTACCTCAGCACGACCATAGGCTTTGAAAAACCGCCATCACCTGCAATCTCCCAAACGTGCGCACGAGCACAGTCATTACTACACCAAGATTGATGCATAGAGGAATAAAATTTATGTCATGAGTGTATCAACTATTGACAACTCTTTGCGGTTATCTAAAATCTATTCAATACACGTCCCCTGATAGGGGACATAACAGGGATTAAACTGATAAGAATAGTACTACTTACCCCACCACTCATATAGGATGGCACAGTACACTGCACGGCGCACGCGCAGTGCCCCAAATTGGAAGTGAGAGGACCGACCAACCATCTTTTTCCATCTCCCGGTTCCTAAAATCTATTCCATACACCGTCCCCTGATAGGGGACAAAACAGAGATTAAACTGGTAAGAACAGATTTTTTTAATTTTAAAACAAAGAGGACAGCCTCTGCGGAGCTTGGTATTTTTTGGCCACGTTACTGAACGCTCATGCACAATGGCTGTAGGCTCATGCGTCCTTTTCCGGAGGTGACAAACCTGGTCAAAACCCAAGGCAACATCATCGACCTCATCCCATATGCATTTTTTCTGGAGCGTGCCCTGCGAAGAGTGCTGGATCAGGCTGTAGATGAGCATGAAGAGGAAGAGTTGTGGTAACCATCACCACCAGAAGCAGCCTTGTCGTCATTGATTGCTGGACCTGCGGCAACACAGATAGAGGAGTCTGAAGAAGAGGAGTCAGAGGAGGGTGGAGGAAGAGACCTTCAATGACATCAGTGAGGACAAGGAACGGGACATGGCTAGCTTGGTATCCAACCTTGTTCAAATGGGGAGTTTGCGGTTGTGCAAATGGACTGTTTGCGGTTGTTTGCGGTGCGTTAAACAGGGAGTTTGGTCTGTCACTGTGAAGCGGGGGTAACCCTTACATTACCTGATCGATACAACATCATTCCTGATCGTATACACACACTGGATGTTTTAACTACTTGCCTACTGTGCACTTAAACCCCCTTCCCATCCAGGCCAATTTTCAGCTTTCAGTGCTCTCACACTTTGAATGACAATTGCGCGGTCATGCTACACTGTACCCATATGAAATTTTTATCATTTTTTTCACACAAATAGAGCTTTCTTTTGGTGGTATTTAATCACCTCTGGGGTTTTTATTTTTTACAAAAAAAAAGAATAAAAGACAGAAAATTTTGAAAAAAAAAGTTTTTCTTATTTTCTGCGAGTAAATTTTGAAAATAAATACATTTTTCTCATTCACTGATGTGCGCTGATGAGGCGGCACTGATGGGCACTGATAAGCTGCACTGATGGGCACTGATGAGGTGGCACTCATGGGCACTGATGAGGTGGCACTTATGGGCACTGATGAGGAGGTACTAATATGCCGCACTGATGAGCACTGATAGGCGGCACTGATGAGCACTGATAGGCGGCACTGATGAGCACTGATAGGCGGCACTGATGGGCACTGAGAGGTGGCACTGCTGGGCACTGAGAGGTGGCACTGAGAGGTGGCACTGCTGGGCACTGAAATGTGGCACTGATGGGCACTGATAGGTGGCACTGATGGGCACTGGCAGATGGCACTGATGGACACTGACGGTGGCACTGATGAGCACTGATGGGCGGCACTGATGAGCACTGATGGGCGGCACTGAGGAGCACTGATGGGCAGCACCATCAGTGCCCACACTCAGTGCCCATAGTGCAGCCAGTCAGTGCTCATCAGTGCCTAGATGAGCAGGCACTGATGGGCACTGACTGGCAGCACTATGGGCACTGATTGTGGGCACTGATGGGGGGCACTGATGGAGGGCACTGTGGGCACTGAGTGTATGTTTTTTTACCTTGTGTAATCAGGGCACTGGTGATCGGTGCCCTGATTACATTCTTCTGTGTCCCCTTCAGCCGGTCGGTTCTCCTCCTTCCTCACACTGCAGTCTCCGTGTGAGGAAGGAGCTCTGGCGATGAGAGATGATCTCATATGTTTACATATGAGATCATCTCTCATTGGACGGTCCGATCACGTGGTGAATGGCCGCTGTGATTGGCCATTCACCACGATCTGTGATCGGCTGTGTCCAAGGGACACGGCCGACACAGATTTTCCCCGATGCGCGCTCGCGGGAGCGCGCGGGGAGACTGTGTCTTGGAGGCCGTTTAAAGACGGCCTCCCGAAAATGTGAGTCCGCGCTGCAGCCGTACATAGGCTGTAGCGCGGATGGGAGGTGGTTAAAGCACGTTATTCCAAACAATTTAGGAATGTTAGGTGATTTATGCCCTTTATGGATTAAAACCCGACTCTGCGTCAACTACGGAATTTTCCATGGGAGTTTTGCCATGGATCCCCCTCCGGCATGCCACAGTCCAGGTGTTAGTCCCCATGAAACAAGTTTTCCATCACTATCGTGGCCAGAAAGAGTCCCTGTGGGTTTTAAAATGTGCCTGCCTATTGAAGTCTATGGCGGTTCGCCCGGTTCGCCCATTCGCGAACATTTGCGGAAATTCGCATTCGCCGTTCGTGAACGGAAAATTTTATGTTCGCGACATCTCTAATGAGAATACACCACTATTAATCCAGCCGTAATCTATGGTAGTACCAGTACCATATCTTTAACACAAACAGCAATAAAAAAAATAAATAGTTTAAATAATTCACTCCTTCGTCTGTGCAATTCTTTATTTAGCTATAAATGTATTGAGTAGCTTGCCATTTTCTATTTTTGCTGTTTGGTGCACGCATATTTGCAGCTTCATTGTGTGAGTCATAGGGGCTGATTTACTATGGTTATCACAAATTTACCAGTGATGCGCTAAGTCACAAATGACAAAACTGACGTTTTCCTAGCTTATATGAAGCTGTGGATGATACTGCAGATTGGCATTGTAACAACTGATTCATGATGGTGGATCAGAGTGTGCCGGGGGCTAACAAAAATCTTCCAGCTATGTAGTGGATAGCAATGGTTTGAAATAGATTTATCATGCAGACTTATGACTTTTTAAGCACAAGATTGATAGCTGCACAATGTGCAAGGTGTAATAAATTTAAAAAGCAAACCTCACAGTCATTTATGTTAGGAAACATGGGCAACATACCTGAATCAAAGAGAACACTCATCAAAAGAAAGAGGGCATGATAGCCATGTGCATGCTAAGTAGCTGGTCAGCGATTTTACGTTTTGGCTCATCAGTGCATTACAAGCTGGATCACGTGTTAAATTTCCATTTCATTGAAAATTTGAAAGCTCAACAATCTGGCACACAAGTGTTTTTCTGAGCTGATTGTTAGAGGTACATGCTGATCATAGCAATTTTTGAGGCTTTTTTTTATTCTATTATTTTTGAAAAAACATGACTGTAGCTATTTGGATGCATTGGCAGCACTGCTGTATATTTAGCAATCTGTAACAGATATTTAACCAACTTTGGGGGACAAGTAATAGCAGCACCCATGATTGTAGGTCTTTCAAAATGTATTGTTATGTAGCACTACCCCCAAAGGAGCCACTGAGAATTAGATGGGCTCTTCCAATGTTGGACAGTGGCTGCCGGTCACACAAACCACAGTCTATCTACTCCAGCTCCATTAAACAGTCTAGGGGAAGTCTTTTTATAACTTATTGCTTCTAGAACTTTAACAGGATAGGGATAGGGGCCATGGGATACTCCAAAATGCTTAGAACAGTTGGCAGAGGATACTCTTCTCTTAGTAAAGGTAGCACAGTCTACCTCTCACAGCCATATGGTAGCTTACTGAGCATTAATTTTCTCATAGCTTGGGACCACAAGATAGCTCCAGATAAGTTAAACTCTCATAACTGGGGACCATGAGAGAGCTCAGTCTCATAGCTAGTGACCACAAGGCAGGTCTCTTGGCTTACACTGTTGTAGGGAGTCAGTCAGGGTCTCTATTCACAAATCCTAGAGCAGCTACTTCCTCAGTCTCAATCCCTTGATAGAGAAATCCAGAATTTAGTCCAGAGGCAGCCTCCTGAGGCTCATAGATCCATCACTGGTGAAGAAGAGACAGTCTGCCCTAGGCTCAAGCCTATTTACCACCTTCCTTACCCCTTTTTCAGACATTGGACATTTTTAATGAACATGAGGGAAATCCCTTTTAAAAAACTGGTCACGAAAACAGGTGTCTCCATTAGTAGATTTCATATCATCTATTTCATTCCTGGTGGACAACACAAAATCAGGATTTGCTCTCACTTTCATTCTTAGTGACAACCTCATTACTGTTTTAAAATAAAAAGAAACAAAGAAAAACAATTTAAAAGTCCCTTTTACTCTTGGTGCACATGTTGCAGAGTCTATAGTGTGACGGTCCATATTACTCGCAACAAATTACAGCAAAGAAAAAAAAAGAATCAAGTTTATTCCACAAATATGCATATGTCCACTTTGCTTTGCTAGGAGATAGTGTCAAATTTTCTGGAGATGGCACTGCAAGGCTGGCTGACTGTGTTGGCTGGGCATCTAGGAAGGAAGAGACATGTGGTATGACAGTGGGCAGTCATCTTCTTTAGTAAATTACATTTATTTTGTCTACAAATTCAAATGCCATCACTAGATGGCAAGGTGAAAAGCAGAAATATACTTCACCATTTTAGAGTGCTAAAGTCTGAGGTGATTACCAACATTTCCGAAAAATTGCTGCTACACTTGTACAGATATATTTTAAATGGGCATTTTAGGTAATATAATATTGCTTTATGTGTTCCCACTTCCCAATAGGTCACGCACACATGTGTTCCAAAAGAAGGTCATGCACAAGTGAAAAAAGTGAAAAGGTGCACAAAAAGAAAAAAAAAGTAAAACAGATTTACAAAAGAGATTACAGGCTTCCAAAAGCAGGGTGAGTTCCTGGTCAGAAAACATTATGCTTGCAAAAATGTTCAACCATATCTAACTGCACAATCTGCACATAAGAAAAAAGATTAGGGTCTTTGCATGGACAGGATCATTTGGAATCCCTTATTTTAGTTTTATCAGTTTTAGTTTTTGATGATATCCTTGTTAAATTTGCTTATTATCACAGAAAATAAAGTTGTGTGTTGTTATTTGGTTTTGGCTATGTGAGATAGTTGAATGGCTCAGTGGATTTCGTCTTTTTTGTCACAGAACCAACTTGGTTCCAATGAATATTAAAGATAAGTTGTGTTTAACCTCTTAGCAACGATTTTAGCATGCCATTTGAAAGTAAACTCTAACAATGGTCCTCTTCCATTTGCTCCATTTTGGTCTATTAAAATTATTTTTTTTTATTTTTTACATTTGTTTGACCAGTGCTGTTGATCCTGTCAGAACTTCTCTCAGCTCACAACTTGTTGTATACTCTGCAAACTGGTCCTTTAATTTATGAATCACTTATTTATATTTCACATTGAAGGCTATATAATTACATATATCTTCAATAATATTAGGCTTATATTAATTTTAGACACATACAAGTATACTTGATTTCTTTTCATTAAGCACTTTTCATTTAGGACCCTTTCACACTTGTACGACTTGAAAGTCACACAACTTTTCCGCGACTTTGCCGCGACTTTGATGTGACTTGAAGAAATGCCTGTGTAATCTTGAGGTCTATTGACCTCAAGTCGCATCAAAGTCAGACCAAAGTAGTGCAGGGACTAATTTGAAGTGGCTCCGACTTGAATTCACACAGATATAATTGGTATGCATTGGAAATCATAGGGTAAGACTTTTCATGTGACTTTGCAGTCCCAAGTTGCAGGGCAAGTCACACAAGTGTGAAGGTGGCCTTAAGGTTGCATCATCTTTCATTGTACCTTTCAAATCTGGGTGTGAAATACAGCGGATGCTAAAAGCTTGAGTCATTTTGCCCAGTATTTTTTATACTTATATTCTATATATTTACGTAGATCAATATATATATATATATATATATATATATATATATATATATATATATATGTAGAGTGATGACTTCTTTTACAGTACATGTCACTTTTGTGTTGTTTTTAAACTCTAGCATGAGACCTAAAACGAAATGTTTGATTTATCTATGGAACAACACTATCTGATAATGAAGTCATACGAGGCTTAAAAAAAGAGGGATTAATGAGAACAATTTTGCTTTGATCTTATTTGATATTACTAAAATCTGTAAATGAAAATGAATCTCTGATGAGCTCTTTGCCACTTTGAAGCAAATATTATCCTGCTAATATTTGTTAATATCTTTCCAAACTGCAGTCCTATGCCGCATAAGATACTGTGCAGCATAAAGAATTTACATTTCACACACTATGCTTTCCACTTTCATGTAGAAATAGAAAACCGGAATAAAACATGCAGATTAATTAATGTATTTTACTTTCAAACTGCATTAAATATCAATGTCTTTCGAATGCAAATGTCATTTTCTTTTTTTCTTATTTTGTTAATAGTGATACCATATGCCCATGAAGAGTAGGTGGCTAAACATCATCCTTCGTTATATAATGCAGAGCCCAGAAGGAATTGAAAATAACATTATAAATATTCAGCGATCTAAATCTGAAGCTGTCAGTTTGTTTCATTTCAGTGTCATGCGTAATACACACATCTACTTAACCTCTTCTAGACAGGAGAGGAAATACCTCTTTTGATACTACAACAAACATTTTGATATTTTTTGGTGGAAAATCATTTTAACTTTTGAGGGCTTTTTGTTTATCTTCTAAATTTTAAAGCATTATTAGTAAATGTTGAGTGCAATCTTTCAAGTTCAAAGCAGATCTTGCTGAGCAGTGTACACTTGCTTTTATTGTTGCTTTTGCCATCTTTCATGTTATTTTGCTGTAGTCAATGTGAATGCATCTCAAATAGAGATTAGCTTTGGGTTCAGGTACAGCATGAGTTTCCATCAAACCCAACCCATTTGAAGTGCAACACGGGCTGCACTGAACGGGTGTATATATAGGATAGGAACACGTGTACAGTATATATAGAAGGCAGCCCTGGAAGCGATGGAAGTGAAAGGAAATATAAACCCACAGAACTGTCCAGAAATTTGTAGCAACTGTTTCTGAAATACACTGAACAAAATTATAAACGCAACACTTTTGTTTTTGCCCCCATTTTTCATGAGCTGAACTCAAAGATCTAAGACTTTTTTTATGTACACAAAATGCCTACAGTGGGGATCGAAAGTTTGGGCACCCCAGGTAAAAATTTGTATTAATGTGCATAAAGAAGCCAAGGAAAGATGGAAAAATCTCCAAAAGGCATCAAATTACAGATTAGATATTCTTATAATATGTAAAAAAAAGTTAGATTTTATTTCCATAATTTACACTTTCAAAATAACAGAAAACAAAAAAAATGGTGTCTGCAAAAGTTTGGGCACCCTGCAGAGTTAATATCTTGTACTGCCCACTTTGGCAAGTATCACAGTTTGTAAACGCCTTTTGTAGCCAGCCAAGAGTCTTTCAATTCTTGTTTGAGGTATCTTTGCCCATTCTTGCTTACAAAAGTCTTCCAGTTCTTTGAGATTTCTGGGCTGTCTGTCACACGCTGCTCTTTTAAGGTCTATCCATAGATTTTCAATTATGTTGAGGTCAGGAGATTGTGAAGGCCATGGCCAAACCTTCAGTTTACGCCTCTTGATGTAATCCCCCATGGATTTCGAGGTGTGTTTAGGATCATTATCCATTTGTAGAAGCCATCCTCTCTTGAACTTCAGCTTTTTCACAGATGGCATCAAGTTACCATCCAAAATTTGCTGAAATTTTTTTTTGAATCCATTTTTCCTTCTACTTGTGAGATGTTCCCTGTGCCACTGGCTGCAATACAACCCCAAAGCATGATTGATCCACCCCCATGCTTAACAGTTGGACAGAGGTTCTTTTCATTAAATTCTGTGCCCCTTCTTCTCCAAACGTACCTTTGCTCATTCTGGCCAAAAAGTTCAATTTTAACCTCATCGGTCCACAGAACTTGTTTCAAAAATGCATCAGGCTTGTCTATATGTTCATTTTCAAATGCTGATTTTTGTGGTGAGGACGTAGAAGAGGTTTTCTTCTGATGATTCTTCCATGAAGACCATATTTGTACAAGTATCTCTTTATAGTGGAATAGTGTACCACAACTCCAGTTTCTGCCAGATCTTTCTGGAGGGGTCGTGCAGTCAAACGTGGGTTTTGAATTGTTTTTCTCACAATCCTGCGAGCTGTTCTGTCTGATATTTTTCTTGGTCTTCCAGATCTTGCTTTAACTTCCACTGTTCCTGATGGCTGCCATTTCTTAATTACATTCCGAAAAGAGGATACTGACATCTGAAAACGCTTTGCTATCTTCTTATAGCCTTCTCCAGCTTTGTGAGCGTCAACTATTTTCAGTTTCAGTTTTCTAGACAACTGCTTAGAAGATCCCATGGTGCTGATTAGGGATGATGTGTGATTAATAGTCCCTGGGGCATGACCCAGAACCCTAGGCACTTTTTAGGGGCGTTTATTGGGTTTTATGGCTTTAAAATGGTGTTTTTTGATTACCGAAGTTCAGGTCCATTGATTTCAATGGGGTTCTGAAATCCGGGCCGAAATTTCGGGTAGTTCGGATGTTCTGGCCGAACCAAACTTTTCAAAAGTTCGATCATCCCTAGTGCTGATTGTTGGAGCAAGGTAAGATGAGTCTGGGCATTTAAAACCTTTGAGATTGACATCACCTGGTCTTCCCAGATGATGATTGAGAACAATCCATGACACTGGCAGGTCTCAGCCTTGCAAAGGGGGCAGTGCATGCTATAAATTCTGCAGGGTGCCCAAAGTTTTGCAGACGCCATTTTTTTGTTTTCTGTAATTTTGAAAGTGTCAGTGATGGAAATAAATTCTAACTTTTGTTGACATATTATAAGAATGTCTATCTGTAATTTGATGCCTTTTGGAGATTTTTCCATCTTTCCTTGGCACATGCAAATTTTTACCTGGGGTGCCCAAACTTTCGATCCCCACTGTATTTCTCTAAAATATTGTTCACAAATCTGTCTAAATCTGTGTTAGTGATCACTTCTCCTTTTCTGAGATAATCCATCCACCTCACAGGTGTGGCATATCAAGATGCTGATTAGACAACATGATTTTTGCACAGGTGTGCCTTAGTCTGGCCACTAAGTCTACTAAGGCTGGCCATACACTATACAATTTTCTTATTCAATTTCCTTTAGATTTACCTTAAACTATGTAGTGCAAGGGCCTGCCTGACTGCATACAAATTGAAAGTGTTTATGTTTGACCCTATATTACATGGTTTTGGTAAATCTAAAGGAAAGTTGAACAAGAAAATTGTATAGTGTATGGCCAGCCTTAGTCTATATTTTGAATATTGTGGGAATATTTGGGAATACCAGGAGAGTTGGGGAATATGGGTTTATGGTTTTCAAATGTTTTTGTCCACTCTTCTAACTAATTTTTATGTCATTAAATGTTTAAGACAATACAGCGTGGTGCAAAAAAAGCTCACAAACTATACTATGAAACTCTTTTGCCACTAAAGTTTACAGCTGCTACATACCTGGGTCAATTTGCCACCAGATAAAAAAGCCATTTTTTCCCCAAGTTCTAATCATCAGATTGGGGTGCTGCTGCTGTATTTAAAGTATATGTAAACCCTCACCTTGTCAAACAACCCACTCAGTTTAAAATAGAAATGAAAAGCAAAATATTTGTGTATACATTTAAAAAGCATTATAAATACCCCCCCCCCCTTTTTTATGTGTTCACGCAATCTCTGGTCTCAGCTGCATAAGAGTTGGAGGAGGAGAAAGAGTAGCGTGCTGATTTTCCCAGTAAATTGCTGTGCAGGGTGTGTGTGTCAGGACAAGTCTGATCATTGGAGGAGAGCAGGATAGCACAGCTAGAGAACTGACCACGCTGTGCTCTAATGCCTAGTGTGGTCAGTTTTTTTTAACAGGGAGGCAGAGTGACCGGCAGGAACACCAGGAATTTCACACAAAACGAGCAATACAAAGAGAACAGGATACGTTTTCATACACAGACGTGGTACAGAAGGCATATATCAGGAACATGAAATGTTGGGTTACCATATTCTTTAAGCCAAAAAAAATATGTAAAAGTGAAAAAAAAAATACATCCAAAATATGTGATGACAGAATACAGCTTAAAGTGATTCTAAAGTCTCGTTTAAAAAAAATAAAAAATAAAAAAAATAACAAACATGGTATACTTACTGTGACAGGAGTCACTTTGGGTGGGGGCTCGTGGAACCCAGATTACCTTAGAGAGGTCGGGAAACTCCTTGTCCAGATTCTCCGGTAGGGATGATCGAACAGTTTGGGTCGACCATCGGTTCGACCCAAACATTGACTGTTCGAAATTTAGCCGAATTCCAAACTTTTTGCGGTAAAAGTTCAGAATTCGGCACCAGAACCGCCCAAAATGCAATGGGACAGGAACTGGGCTTTAAAAGCCCGTGGTTGTACCAGAAATGTGAGTAAAAGCAAATTGAGGGGGCAGGAGGATGCTAGGAATGTGATTGAAGTGACTAGGGGGTCAAGAGGCCAATCAGTAGTGAATACGCCCCCCCCCCCCCAGAAAAATTATCTTTTTTTTCTGGTTCTGGACAGGCTACGGAGCTGAAACTTCACAGGTACACTTTTTAGACCCCCCCCCAGACACTAAATCCAAAGAAATCTCTTTTTTCTTTTTTCAAATTTTTTTTTCAATAATTGGCTCTCTATCAAAAACGACAATTTTTAGGAACTTTTTTTGTGTGATAAATAGTCCCTGGGGCATGACCCAGAACTCGAAGCACTTTTTAGGGGCATTTATTGGGTTTTAGGGCTTCAAAATTGTGTTTTTTGATTCTATATATATATATATATATATATACACACACACATATATTTATGCACTACAAGGGAGGAGTCCCTTGTAGTGCATTAGCACATCTCTCCCAGCAAGGAGTGTTGTCTCCAAGGGTTAGAGAGGCTTGATTCACCCATTTTTTTATGGATAGTGTACTTGGGGTACTATGGGGTACTTTGAAGTAGTGGTGGGCTTGAGCACAATATGGCCATATGGTGGGACCAAATCCCCATTTTTATTTATGGATTGTCTCCATATTTGATAGTCATTTCTTTTGCATGTGTGCGCTATTCTTTTTTAATATACATGTCACTTGGTTCATAGCTGCACCGAATTTATATATACATGTTCAGGGTTTGCTCCCCCAATTTTTTGCTTGTTTATTATGTATTCGGTCTGACCAGACTTCTGAGGTTGAGCACCCCACCCCCCACACACACCTGTACTCTATCAGTGTCCACTATCAAGTAGATATAGGAGGAGTCCCTTGTAGTGCATTAGCACATCTCTCCCAGCAAGGAGTGTTGTCTCCAAGGGTTAGAGAGGCTGGATTCACCCCTTTTTAATGGATAGTGTAGGACCCACTGATAATGGGGTACTTTGACGTAGTGGTGGGCTTGAGCACGATATGGCCATATGGTGGGACCAAATCCCCATTTTTATTTATGGATTGTCTCCATATTTGATAGTCATTTCTTTTGCATGTGTGCGCTATTCTTTTTTAATATACATTAACCCCTTGATCACCAATAAAAATTAACCCCTTCCCTGCCAGTGTCATTTTTACAGTAACAGTGCATATTTATAGCACTGATTACTGTAGTAATGTCACTGGTAGCCCCAAAAGTGTCAAAAATGTCAGTCAAGGGTCCGATCTGTCCGCCGCAATGTCGCAGTCCCGCAAAAAAATCGCAGATCGCCGCCATTACTAGTTAAAAAAAAACAATAAAAATTACATCAATTTCCCGTAGTTAGTAGCTTCGATAACTTTTGCGCAAACTAATCAAAATATGCTTATTGCGATTTTTTTTTACCAAAAATATGTAGCAGAAAACAAATTGGCAAAAAAAGTAAAAAAATTTTGATTTTTACATTTTTTTGGGGGGAATTTCATATAAAAAATATGAAAAATGTTGTTATTTTTTCAAAATTGTCACTCTTTTTTTGTATATAGCGCAAAAAGTAAAAACCGCACAGGTGATCAAATACCACCAAAAGAAAGCTCTATTTGTGGGGGAAAAAAGGCCATAAATTTAATTTAGGTACAGCATTGCACGACCGCGCAATTGTCCGTTAAAATAACGCAGTGCCGAATCGCAAAATATGGCCTGGTCAGGAAGGGGGTAAAATCTTCTGGTCTTAAAGTGGTTAAAAATACGCTCATTGAGAATTTTTTTGTCAAAGACATGTAGCTAAAAACATTTTGGCCTAAATATATGACAAAAATGTAATATATTGGATATTTTTTAACTGTCAAAGTAGAAAAATAATGTTATTTTTTCAAAATTGTCGAATTGTTTTATTAATATCGCAAAAAATGAAAAGCGCAGAGGTGATCAAATACCACCAAAAGAAAGCTCTTTTTGTGGGAAAAAAAGGACGTAAATTTTGCTTGGGTACAGCATTGCGTGACCGCGCAATTGTCAGTTAAAGTCGCACAGTGCCGAATCACAAAAAGTGGCCTGAACGTAAGACAGCAAAATCCTCCGGTGGTAAAGTGGTTAAACTTGCTTGTGGCTGTAATGTATTGTCGGCTCCCGGCAATATAGATTAAAAAAAAAACAAAAAAAAATGCGTGGATCCCCCCCCAGTCCATACCAGGCCTCTCAGGTCTGGGGTGGATTTTAATGGGAACCCCATGCCAAAATTTAATAAAGAAACAGTGTGGGGTCCCCCCTAAAATCCATACCAGACCCTTATCCGAGCACACAGCCTGGCTGGCCAGGATGAGGGTGGGGGCGAGCGAGCGCCTCCCCCTCCTGAACCATACCAAGCCACATACCCTCAACATGGAGGGTGGGTGCTTTGGGGCAGGGGTCTCTAACTGACAACCGTGGGCTGTGACTGTGGAGGTCTGCAGGGGGAGGCTTAATGGAATCTGAAAGCCCTCTAGAACAAGGGGTCCCCCCCCCCCCATGTGAATGGATATTGGGTGCATCATACCCCTACCCATTCACCAAAAAAGTGTAGAATAGTGTACAGTATTTTAGGTAGAAAAAAATTGCCTTGGTACCTCTCTCCTATGGCACTGCTCAGCTCCCTGTGCCTTTTTCGAAAACCCTTTGCCTACTAGGCAAATGGGCAGAAAATATTTTTAGTTATATATTTTCAATATATTTCATCCTGTACTCACTCAAATTCACTCCTGGGTTCAGTATTCAATTTTTGGACAAACACTTTGTTAACCATAAACAGACAAATTCTTCCATCCCTAATATTAAACTAACACCAAAGTGATCTCAAACTGATCTTAGACTAATCTCTAATACAATCTCTAATACAAGTGTTTTTGCTTCATCTGCCCTTGTACACTATACTGTATGTAATTGTGTTAAAAGTATTTATTAACTTTTAACTTGTTTTTCCATGATCTCTACACTGTTTTTAATGTTTGCAGTCACTATTGACTGTTTTTTTTAATTGGGGGGGGGGGGGGGGGGTTATCTCGTTTTTTTATCTCTATTGGCCAAGCCTCATGATTCCCTGTATGCATTTTACATGGTTTTGCTAGCAATAGAAAATTAAGAATTAAATCTCTCTGCTGCCATAATGTGTACTGTTTTAAACACAGTAAAATGCACTACATGGGCAATTTACTACATACACATACATTTTTGTGGGCCCCAAAACACATGCACATACAATCCGAACATGTACAAGTATATGTAGCCTAAGTGCATATAATTAGCCAAATTTGTGGCAGACTCATTCTTTTAAATACAGGGTTAAAATATAGTAGCTACTCCTAGTATCTTCTTTCATACCTCTGAACACGACTACATGACATTGACAGGGGTTGGACCAAAATATGGAAACACTACATGATTTGCAGGTGTGAAAGTGATGACATGTTTCACAATGAAAGCGGAAGTGATGTAACATTCTTTTGCTTCCGCCGTGTGATGAGACACCTAGGTAACAGGTGGGAAGCCTTACTTTTGTCATTCACTGCATGCGCTGCTAGTAATAGAGTCATGTCACAGCTTACTGAGCTTCAAATAGGGCAAATTGTTGGTGCTCCCTTAGCTGGTGCCTCTGTGATGGAAGTTTCATTCATTTTCCATGTTGCATGTTGCAAGGTACAGTATCAAATGTTATGTGGCATATACAGTTTCCAGGAAACCATTGTCTGATAAGCATAAGCGCCATTGACATGGTCAACTAACCAAAAGAGACAAAAGGACATTGCACAGGATTGTGACCCAGATTTTTGCATTAAAATTGGTATCAGATTCTATTATCCACCATCCAAAACTTACTGTAAATTTGTCAATTCCCAGGAGAATTCATGCTGTCTTTGATACAATAGGCGGTCCAACACCATATTAGGTAACGATTCTTTTACCATACTTTCCAAAATTTTGTCCAACCCCTGTAGATGGCAATGAAGGCTGGATCCACAGAATTGTTTGGTAAAATGCATATAAATGTATTTATTTCTGTTCATTGAGCTTATGTATAAATTGCATTTTTGGCATAAATCTTCCAAAATGTGTAAAACTGAATTTCACATGAAAAGACGTGTTTTGCCTGTAGGTTTACAAATAGGTTGATTTATGCAATTTTTAGCTTATTGAATGAGCATACCTATTGAAGTTAGGAAAGCTTTTACAGCAATAGTTATAGTTTGATATACTGTATTAAATACCATACTTCAGTTCTGGATATGGTATCAGTACAAGCCATGACAGTACAATGCACACATCAAGCTGTTGCTGCAATTTCTTTACCCCAAAACAAGGCCTCTGAGTTTCCCACAAAATTGTAGGCTGACTGTTCCACCCTTTCTCTGTTCCTTTTTTATTAGCCCATTGCTATGATGGGCATCCCTGCTAGACAAAAAGAAGATGTAGGAGATGGAGGGTATCAGTTCAACCTTCATACTATCAGGAATCATGTTTGTTTGAAAATATTGGAGTTACATAAAAATGTGCTTGGGTATCACCATAACTGCATTGTAACTGCAGTAACTTTATCCAGATACAAAACTGATATTGTTTTAAACATTGCATATAGAAATCAAAAAAGCTCTGCCACTAGAAAAAAAAATATTTTGTGTAGCTCTGAGTACTTCTTTAGTAGATAGTCTACGTTCAGATTTAAGCTGTGTAGGAGCAATGTTTGATCCCTGCAATAGTTAGGCACAGCTGCAGTCTCAGTTGCTGTGACCTCTATTCTTATACCCGTAAGGTTTTCAATTTGCTTTCTTTTCGGCAAAAGCAAAGCCCAAGAGGAGCATTGTCACTGACCAATAGAAGCAGAATGTGCAGTGTGTTGTTAGCAGAGAAGGGCCTGTTGCCCAGCCATGGATGCACAGGCCACTGATATTGGTGGGGCTGCAAGGAGATAGGATGCATGTCTCACACGTCTAACATTACCCACCCCATACGCTAAGGTTGGGTCCCCAAAGGAGCAGGCTTATTAGAAAAAAGGCAATTGAAACTTTTTACTAGACAATAAACATGACCGGATGAGGCCTTTCAAATTTTTCTGGAGTCTAGGATGGCCTCTACCTCAAACTCCTTCTGACAATGACAACAACTGGAGGTTCAGAGGACAGGATAGTATCTGGGTTGACTGGGTTCTGTAAAATTAGAAATCGAAAAAGAAAAGAAGCAAAATTTTGGGGTGGAGGCTATAAACACAGAAAATGGTGAAAACCAACATCAGGAGTTCATCCAATTATTAGAGGGCAACTCAAAGAAGGAAAGAGGCCATTTAGCTTGTTTATTGGAGATGAAGCAGAAGAGAAAGTCTTCAAATGACTGATTATTGAGTTCTGTGTGCTCATTACATTGAGAGTGGTTTGTGGAAGAGAGGGGTAGATCAGTTCTCAACTAAAAACAGAAGGCCTTCCAAAAGCAAGAGATGAACTGAGATCCATGGTCTGCAAGAATGTTGATCAGAAAGCCATAAATCAGACCCAGGCAACAGCCTAGGAGGGAGGCACTGGATATTCAGAGACAGGTAATGGTTAAAGTGGGCTAGAAGACTTATCCCTGGTGGTAAATGATCACACACAAGTCATACCTGTAAACTGGAGTAAGCTCTAGCATCCCTCCTGAAAGAATGCAACCAGACAGAATGGGAAAGAGGAGAGATATTCTTGAGAATGATAAGATAACCAGCAGATTTGACATTACATGACTGTTGAAGCACCTTAAGCACAAACAATAGGGGCACTATTAGAAGCAGATTTCTGAGCCACCTGGAATAGAAAGTAAAGGTTAAGAGAAAGGGAGGAAACAGTCTGGGCATAAAAAAGAATGGGTTGTTCACCATAGTAGTAGAGCAGGGTTTAAAACTTCCAGAAAGAGCATCTGCCTTTATATTCTTGGAACCCAGGTAATAGATCATTACACACTTGTACCTACAGAAAAAGAGGGACCACTGGGCCTGTCAATAATTCAGATGCTTGGCTGACTTATTATGCTCAGGGCTTCTATGATCAGTATAGATTGTAACCAAATGTCGTGTGCCATCCATCACTTTTCAGTAGTCCTCTATTGCCAATGTTGTAGTTGTAGGAGACCATTGTGAGAAAAGAATGCATACGGCACTATTGGTTCTGCTTTAGCAATCTCCTTATGTAAGTGTAGCACTACTCCCTTGGGAGCTGCTTAAAGCAGATTCCCCTGGGTTACCCATAGCAACGACTTGTAAATCCTTAGTACTTTAGATTCTTGGCTCAGTCACTAAACAGTCCAGGGGATTTGGTTTTTACTGTTATTATTTTAGGATGGGAAGGGAGAAGGGATGGGTGGGATACTCCAACTTAGCAAACTATGCAAAATCTTGAGGACTTCTATCTATGTTGAATGCAGCAAGGCCGCTGCTTCACCCTGCCACTGAAGTGAAGTATGTGAAAGGCAAACTACTTGGTAGATTACTCTTCAGGGTTCTACTTGGCACCCCCTTTCTCACTGACTTTGTGCACTGACCTTCTGACCACTGACCTCACTAGAGTGGTCCTCTTCCTGGGCAGACCCCTTGGAAAGCCCCCTGGTACTCACGGACACTGTTTTTCCCAGGTAGCTCTGCCCTCATCTCCACTGTCAGTTTCTCCAAGACCTATAACCGGTTGCCGACCGCCGCACGACTATATACTGCGGCGGTCAGCCCCGGCCAGGCAGAGTGACGTATCGGTACGTCACTCGCCTGTCACTGACTTGCGAGCCTATCGCGGGCGGGCGCGCGCCCGCCGAGGCGCGCGCCCGCCGCGGCTCGTTCACAGACAAGTCAGTGCGTGTGACCGGCGGACTCGATGTCCGCCAGTCACACTGCGATCGCTCCTGTGAAGGGAGAAAGACAGAGCAGCTTGTGTAAACAAGCTGCCTGTCAGTTCTCCCTGTGTAAAAGTGAAGATCTGTCCGTTCTACTATGTAGAACGGTTGATCTTTGCTTTTACACCAATAGGAATGTCCCTACACAGTTAGAATCACGCCCCTAGGACACACTTAACCCCTCCCTGTCCAATAAAGTTAACCCCTTCCCTGCCAGTGTCATTTTTGCAGTAACAGTGCATATGTATAGCACTGATTACTGCAGTAATGTCACTGGTACCCCCAAAAGTGTCAAAAATGTCAGTCAAGGGTCCGATCTGTCCGCCGCAATGTCGCAGTACCGAAAAAAAAATTGCAGATCGCCGCCATTACGCGTTAAAAAAAAAAAACACCAAAAATGACAAAAATCTTTCCCTTTGTTAGTAAACGCGATAACTTTTGCGCAAACCAATCAAAATACGCTTTTTGCGATTTTTTTTACCAAACATAGGTAGCATAAAACAAATTGGCCGAAAAATGTTAAAAAATTTTGATTTTTACTTTTTTTTTGGGGAATTTCATATAAAAAAATGTGAAAAATATTGTTATTTTTGCAAAATTTACGCTCTTTTTTTGTTTATAGCGCGTGATCAAAAAATCGCACAGGTGATCAAATACCACCAAAAGAAAGCTCTGTTTGTGGGAAAAAAAGGACGTCAAATTCGTTTAGGTACAGCGTCGCACGACCGCGCAATTGTCCATTAAAGTCACGCAGTAAAAAATCGCAAAAAAACCCCTGGTCCTTTAGCAGCCAAATCCTCCGGGGCTTAAGTGGTTAAGGCTCAGCTTCACACCTGGCTCACTAGGCCGACTGCCTGTGACCACTTTCCTCTGCATACAGAAGGAGAGACAGAGGTCACCCTCCTCCTGGGACTCTGCTTCCCGCCAAAGACACCCTGCCTCATGCGCTTTTAAGGTCAATCCCAGCATGCACTGCGGTGGTGCCCTCCCACTGGGACTCCCACAAAAGCCTGTGCATCATTGGCCAGGTTTCCTCCACTGTCCAACATGCCTCCCTATTGGAAGCAGTGGGGACACTCCCTCAGACAAAATGAATGCACACTGAGCACAGAGAGCAGGCCTAACTAAAAGATCCGGCCCCCCTGATAAGCAGACGGAGCAAAACCAATGCTTTGCCTATCACCTGTCTAGGAGGGTGCTACATAAGTCTAACCAATCTTTGGCTAGCATAGGGGATTTTTTTTTTTTTAAAAGGCCTTTATGTACCTGTCCACTATTAAGTGGTGTCCAAAATTTGTATTTTCTGCATGCATCTACCAGTTAAGAAATCCCTATTTTAATCCCTATTTTTTTCTCAGACTTGAATTAGAAATTAAAAAAAATAAATAAACATGCACACCTCCATGCTGCAGCACCTTTATCAATCTGCAGCTGTCCCGTGCCAGCTCTAAGACCGATAACTGAGCAATCAACTGATTGCTGATCATTCACATCTTGGTCTGCTCACTGTGGAGAAAAGTGACTGTTAGTCACAGCTCACAGCTCTGCTCATCCAGCATTCACTGGAGAGACAGGCTGGGAGGGGGTACGACAGGCTCCAGTTCTCTAAAAGGCAGGGTTCGCTGTTAACAACATATTGTTGGGATCCATGCTGAGCCTGACTCAGTTGAGCCCCATCAGCTGACAGCCGGAAATGGCCCACTATCAGCTAACTGTGGGAAAAAAGATTACAATAGTAAATGTACTCCTGTAACCTAAAAGAGAAATAAAGCCAAAAAAGGTTTGGTTATACTTTTTTTTAAGTGATTCATGGTCTTTCAGTATTTCAGGTGCTTAAGACAAAACAAGAAGATACTCCAGACTGGGTATGTGGGACATTGTCCCTTAGCTTTAGGGTTTTCCTTTTTAACACTTCTATAAAAAGATGTCACTGTCTAAGCGTGTCAGTTTCTTCCTCAAGTTCCTACATTCATATTTGTCTTGTTTTCTCTTACTCAGGCATGACTCATTTTCTAAATGTCACCATAAAAAATTGTAGCACCAGCTGTGCTTGCAGCAACATCCACTGCAGTCTGCTTTATGTGACAAACGGAGGTACTGTTCTGGATCTATTCAACAGCTAACAATGTCCCACACTTTAGCTTGATACATTCAAAACATGTTATACATGCCAAGAGGGTCAAAAGACACATACTGATTGTACACAATGTGGTTGATTTACTAAAACAGCTGTGCATGGTAGCCAATCCGCTTCTAACTTCAGCTTGTTCAATTAAAGCTTGTTTGGCTGTATTTCTCTTGTGGATCACAGGAGTGCAGAAGCCTGCTGTCGGCTGATGTCACAGACCCAGTCTAGTTTGGGGAAAGACCTCGAAAATATGATCAGGATCCACCCACAACCCTGGACTGGAGCCTGGCTCAGCCTCTCAGCGAGCTGCTGAGAGCCTGAGGCAACCACTCCTGCCCCCTGACAGTCACCAGCTCTCTGCTCACGGAGCTCTGAGAATGGAGCGATCAGCAGCACGGTTCTGACCCTTAGAGCCCGGGGGGGGGGGGGCGACACATGCAACATTGGACCGATGTTACATCCACCTAGATAAGTATGATTCTTGAAGAAAGAAATTCCAAACTTCTCTTTTAAGCTCTGACAACCCCCCCCCCCCCCCAAGAAAAAAAAAAAACAAAAACTGGAAGCTGATTGGTTTCTATGCATGGCTGCACCAGATTTTGCACTCTCTTGGTTTATTAGATCAACTCCACTGTTTTGTACTATTCAAGTGAAGGTAGATTAGCTGGAATTAAACAACCCTTGCCTGTAAAAGAAGGCAAATTAACACCATATAGAAAACCATTAATTAAATCAACAGCTTTTTTATTGTCTGGGTATATTTGAAGCCATGGCAGCATTTTTTCCAAGCTCACCGGGGTTTTTGCTCTTGAGAAAAAGCTGCTCCTTGTTTGACTGTGTATTGAGAGAAGCATTTTAAAACACCTAGAAATAGGGTCCCAGCACAATGAGAACACTCATGCTTGAATTTACAGCTATTAGGCCATTTACACTGACAATCGTTGAAACTAAATTAAACACCTTTACGAAGTTGTCCAAAATTACTATTTTTGTGAGAAGGAATTTGCTTTTGAGGCAATAGCAAGTTAAGCCAGAGGCCAACATCCTTCACACCCCATTTTAAGAACTTATGAATGGATAACTTCTGATGAAAGGACTCATCATAAGCGAACCAAGATAAGCCATGGACGTTTTTGTAAGCCTCCAGTACAATGTCTAGGTGTTGGAAGAGACCACTACATAAGTGAGTCTGTCTTTCCCCTAATATGCTAACAAAAATATAGTATCCTTGTAGCCAATTATTAAGGAGCGAGGAACTGATCTAGCCTTATCGTCTCCTGACTTTTCACCATCAAATTTAAAAGGTCTATTGCCAGGTAACACAGACAACAAATCGATGTATTCCCCTCTCCATATGTTCTCCTTAATAGTGTCTTTTAAGTGAAAACCTAGAGGGGAGATGTCGCAAGGTAGTGCTTCATTAAGTGAGGATTCAGGAACTAAAGGAGAAGTCATAGGCATTACACTATTACCAGCCAACATAGGAGCAGTAAAATCAACATTTTGTAATTCTGGATGTAAAGGGTTTGAAAGTAAGTCATTACTAGGGATGATCGAACGCTTCGGGTCGACCATCGGTTTGACCCGAACATTGACTGTTCGAGGTTCAGCCGAATTTAGAACTTTTTGCTGAAAAAGTTCGGAATTCGGCAACCAGAACCGACCAAAATGCAATGGGACAGGAAATGGGCTTTAAAAGCCCATGATTGGACCAGAACCATTAGCAAAAGCCAATTGAGGGGGCAGGAGAATGCTAGGAATGTGATTGGAGTGACTAGGGGGTCCAGAGGCCAATCATTAGTGAATACGCCCCCCAGTATATAAGATAGCCCTGCCAAATTCCTAGCATTTTAATACAGGGACGTGGAAGAGAGTGGAAGCAGTTCTGTTACTTCTGCTTCAAAAGTGTCATTTAGCAATTATTAGTGTGAGGAAAGGGATATCTAGTGTAGTTAGGGTGCTATTTTCCACTATAGTTAGCTTCAAAAATCTAGTTTCTGTAGGGAAAGTGTTAAGTGCCAGGGTGAACGTAGTGTAGTGTAGAGTGAACTGACACTGACTGCTATGGCAGGGTGACCAAACCCTTCCAGTTCAGGGTGACCGCTATAGAGAAAAGATCGTTTCTCTTAGGTTACTTACAGAACATCGATATGGCTTCTCGCCGGTCAGCCTGCTTTTTGCTGAAGGCGTTTATTGGGCTTTTTTGAGGACATGTTTGGAGTCAGGCATGACATCTGAACTTGTGTATAGGGGTATATATACACACACATGTATGTATATATACACCTACACATATATAGGTGTGAAAAGAGCAGAACACTATGCTTGCGCTAATTAAATAATTAACAGGCATATGGCTCCGCTCCTATCACACCTATATGTGTGTATGTGTATAATACATATAAGTGTGTGTGTATATATACCCCTATACAGAAGTTCAGATGTTTTGCCTGCCTCCAAAGACCCCAAAAAAATGCCCAAAAAAACACCTGCGCCAAAGAAAAATGCCCAGGTGTGTTATTGCAGGTGGGTTTTTTTGGGCATTTTTTTGGGGTCTTTGGAGTCAGGCATGACATCTGAACTTGTGTATAGGGGTATATATACACACACACACTTATATGTATTATACACATACACATATATAGGTGTGATAGGAGCGGAGCCATATGCCTGTTAATTATTTAATTAGCGCAAGCATAGTGTTCTGCTCTTTTCACACCTATATATGTGTAGGTGTATATATACATACATGTGTGTGTGTGTGTATATACCCCTATACAGATGCGTGAAATAATTAACAGGCAAATGGCTCCGCTCCTATCACACCTATATATGTGTATGTGTATAATACATATAAGTGTGTGTGTATATATACCCCTATACACAAGTTCAGATGTTTTGCCTGACTCCAAAGACCCACAAAAAATGCCCAAAAAAAGGCCTGTGCCAAAAAAAAAATGCCCAGGTGTGTTATTGCAGGCGGTTTTTTTGGGCATTTTTTGTGGGTCTTTGGAGGCAGGCAAAACATCTGAACTTCTGTATAGGGGTATATATATACACACACACTTATATGTATATATACACATACACATATATAGGTGTGAAAGGAGAGAAGCCATATGGGTGTTAATTATTTCATTAGCGCAAGTATAGTGTTCTGCTACTTTCACACCTATATATGTGTATGTGTATATATACATATAAGTGTGTGTGTATATATACCCCTACACAGAAGTTCTGATGTTATGCCTGCCTCCAATAACCCCCAAAAAATGCCCAAAAAAAACGTTTGCTACAAAACCGGCAAGGTGTGAAAATAGCGGAGCCATATCCCTGTTTTATAAGTGACCTAATAGAAACAATCTTTTTTTTCTGGTTCTGGACATGCTACAGAGCTAAAACTTCACAGGTACACTTTTTTAGCCCCCTAAATCTCATTTTTTTTTCAATAATTTTTTCAATAATTGGCTCTCTATCAAAAATGACAATTTTTAAGAACTTTTTTGTGTGATTAATAGTCTCTGGGGCATGACCCAGAATCCTAGGCACTTTTTTGGGGCGTTTATTGGGTTTTAGGGCTTCAAAATGGGGTTTTTTGATTACCGAAGTTCGGGTCCCATTGATTTCAATGGGGTTCTGAAATCCGGGCCGAACTTTCTAGAAGTTCTGGTATTCTGGTCGAACCGAACTTTTGAAAAGTTCAATCATCCCTAGTCATTACCCCAAACATTAATCAACAGAGGAACAGTACTAGAAACTGCATTAGAAATTTCAGATCCAGTATTAACAGCATCAGTAATAGTAGCATTAGTATTAGTATTAGCATTAGCATTAGCATTAGGTAATAGTTTAGAGCAAAAGGAAGACATCAAGTGCAGAAAATCCTGTAGCACAACATTAGAAGGTTGCTCATCTCCAGTAACTGCGTCATTACCGACCGCAGCAGCAGGCGTCTGTTGAGGAGGAGAAACCATTGAAAATGGCGTAGGTACCTGTCGGGAGACCACTTGAATATTTGAATGCCGAAATCCCAACGAACTCTCCCCCTGTTCAAAATTAAAATTGTTAGATGCAGGGGCAGCCAGTGTCTGGGTAACAACAGTACCTTTATTTTTCTTTCCCTTCTTTGTAGCGCTGGTCGAGGACAAAGGTGGGGTTGGAACAAGCCGTCTGGGCCTCTTGCAGACCCTCTGTGATCTTCCATCTACGCTTCCAGCAACAGACGCCGGATGGAAATGCCGATCACGGAAATCATCACCAGGGTCACGCAAGGCTGTGGCTCCCATTAGACGGCCGCGGAAACAGCGTCAGCAGGCAGGTAAGCCAGAAAATGAACCACGTCAACCCAAAGGGGACGAAGATGGTGGACGTTTTGGCAGTGGAATCGGGCACTTCAGCATCCAGGCTTCCCCATCTTCGCCACCGGCCCACTCCATCAATCTCCTCAGCAAGGACTCCATGACCAGGTAAGAAGGATGAATCTTCTTCCTCTGCTCCTGCTGACTGACTGACTCTAACGTATTTTCTGTCTTTTTTATAGGGAACCACTCATGCCAAGATATATATATATATATAACAACTATTGTCATGCTACGGCTCCATGTAGGGCGGGTAAATTTTTTGACCCACCCTCCATTTCCATTCACAGGCAAGCAAACATATAATTTTTTTTAAATAGATATCATAAATGCACTGTGCTTAACGTTAACTATTCACCAGACTTGATTGCACAATAAACTATTTGTGTATTCTTAATAAGCTGAAAAAGCACTTTTTTTTATGAAAAGCAGAATTGTGGTAGCCTGTCAGCCTTATAATTTAAACAAACACCAGGTGCTTGTAAGCTGCTAAAAAAACTACCAAATATAACCAAACTTCTACAATCTTTAAGGATTAATTACTTCAAAGTGCAATCATCTAGAGAGGTAAACCATGGCTTGCTTTACAGCTTTTTTTTGGAAAAATTATTTTTATTGGTTTTGCAATCAAAAGTACAAAATAGGGTAGCGAAAATACCCAACAAACATTACACAAAACACAAGTACTAGTACAACCTGTATTAAACAGTACAAAATCAAAGAAATCCCCCCTTCCCTCACTGCCAAAAAGGGCTGGAGGCCACCCGAAAATACGTCCATACCGGGAACTGAGGGAGCAAGGATTCCGCATACGGCCTGGGCGCTGGGTCCATATAAGATAAGTGAATTGAAGGTCATAGGGGCTATATTAAGATGTAAATAAGGAAATAATTAATAATGGGGTAGTCTTGGGTCCAGTATTTTATTCTACTATATATCACCCCCCAGTATTATTACAGTCTATCCCATTACCCATTACGTTTTTGTACCGATTTTCCCATATGGCCCATCCTATGCCAGATTACCTCTGACCTTGGGCTTAATATTGTACCTTATCAATACTTGGACTACCCCATTATTAATTATTTCCCTTTTTACATCTTAATATAGCCCCTATGACCTTCAATGGGAATTCACTTATCTTATATGGACCCAGCGCCCAGGCCGTATGCGGAATCCTTGCTCCCTCAGTTCCCGGTATGGACGTATTTCCGGGTGGCCTCCAGCCCTTTTTGGCAGTGTTTTACCTTATTGTAAGTCCTATTCCACATTTTTGTATCCCTGACCCTCCTTTTTGGGTGCTATACCAAATATTTGATATTTTCTAGAGATCGAAATTGCCTGCTCCTGAGGAAGTGAACTATGCTTCACGAAACGCGTAGAGCTTAAGAGGCCTTTTCAACTGATAGTTATTGTACAAGCTAGCATCCAATCATTCCTATATTGCTCATTTGTTGGTATATTTTGTTAATCTATGTACCATTTATTATGATTGTATCATGTTATCCTTATGTATATTGTTTACATTCCCCGTTTTATTTTATAATACTCAATGTACAAATGTTTAAGTGCTATGGAATATTTTAATAAACACGTGATGATTTATCATATGCTCCTTTTTGCTTACCAGCAGCTGTGTATGTATTACCAATACATCATCATGTATGTACTGGCCACACTTCGCAATCCCTGACTGTAGTTGTTGTATTTCTTGCTGTTTGATCAGTCATCAGAGATTAGGTTGGTGACCAAACTGAAATGCAATGGAGAAAAATTCGGTCATTACTGTCTAACAGGTGTACTTGGATTACAAGCCTGGCTAGAAAAGGATTAAAAATATGGTTTCAGGTTTTGACCAAGTCGCCTGACAAGTCGTATTAGTGTGAACCGGCACTAAGTGCTGTGCTTAAATAACACCAAACTAAAACAATAAAAAAATCCTATTACCACAAAATAAAAGCACAGCCCCCAAGAAAGACTCCATAACTTAGGGTTACCATCCCTTTAAAAGAAAATACAGCTCTGCCAAGAGCCCCCGTCCTGCAAACTCCTGCCACAGTTATGGTGGTTACATGATCATACTCCCCGCACTGCCTCTCGGCATGCTAAAACCCCTTGAATGGCCAGGAGGCGCCAGCTCAAAGGGGTTAAAGAAACATGCAACCAAGAGGTAACAGCTAAATCACTAGCCATCAATCACTTGCTACTAAAGGATTAGCCCTTAAAAGGATTTTTGCAAAATCGACCCAAATCTAATGCCGGCCATACCCAGGTCGAATACTGAACAATTTGTCAATCAAAATTTGTAAATGTGGTTCATTCTGTATTCTGATGGTGCCATCAATGATTTTGAAAATCGTCCAACCAAATCTACAATTTCACCCCATATAGCTAGAAATATACCATTCAGACCCTCCCCCATCGTACAGACAAGCCCACTGTACACTTGTATACAAGAGAAAATTCCCCTGTTTTTGGGACTTTTTAGGCACATAAATAGACAGATTCAAAGATCTATGCAAAAAATTGTAAAGTTTATTAATTTATTAATTAATAAACTTTACAATTTTTTGCATAGATCTTTGAATCTGTCTATTTATGTGCCTAAAAAGTCCCAAAAACAGGGGAATTTTCTCTTGTATTCTAATTTAGGGATGTGGCACACTTTTTTGGATTACCTATCACGAGCAAAACCCTTCCACTGTACACTTGTATGGTGTTGTGGAATCCTTTCCTTTTAGGTACAAAATACCTGTTACCTATTAGTCAGTGATACCAAATCAGATATATGTAGCTACATAGAGATCAGACCAGACTCAAAATGGCTGAATCAAAGTGATCTGGTTTTTATTATTCCGTGTTTGAGTTTAAATATACCATATGACGTATAAAAAGTAGGTTGTATTAAGATATTATTGTCCAATCGGAGTTAGTAATTTGTTATAGTAAGCATAGGGTTAAAAGTCTATATTGCGATGTCTGTGATTTTTATCAGGGAATTTCCAAGGGACTTTTGAGACGATATATATATGTCCTGTGGTCAAGATATCCAGACAGGGTTCGTATTCTGAGAGATTGGGACTTTCCATTGATGCAGAATATCTCAGCTCATCAGATATATTTTTAGCTTTTGGAAAGTTGCATGAAACATGAAAGAAATCAAAAGAAGAGAGAAGAGATTAATACTTTGCAGCCATTTTGTACAAGCAGCCATCTTTGCCACCTCATTTTCCCCCCTCTTGAGAATTTACTGATCACCCTAACTACCTATCCACTCGTCAGATCCTTCCAAGGGAGCAGCACCTTACGCTTGGAATACTGGCCCAGAGGGCAAACCTCAGTGGGGTGTGTCCGAGTCTTGGTAAGGTTCTGAGGCGAAGAAGAGAGACGAGATTAATACTTTGCACTTTGTACAAGCAGCCATCTTTTTTGGATTGCTGTCCAAACGACACAATATTCCATGACAATGGACAGCAACATCTCCAAAAGAAAACTCAAAGGAGATGTACAGCCAAAGCTCAGCACTCCAGTGAGCGAGGAGGGGGCAAAGCAGAGAGCTGCTGATTGACAGTCAGCAGCTCTCCACTCACGGAGCTGTCAGAACCGAGCGATCGGCAGTGTTCAATCGCTCGGCTCTCAGTGCAGAGGCGGGGGTCCGATGCTGCAAAAAAGAAAAAAAAACAAGGAAGAGCAGGGTATGGTCCAAAGATTGGCTTCTTTAGTGGGACAACTTTTCCCACATGAACCTGCTGTCAAATTTATATAATCCTAGAAACATGTGCAGCAATATCCAATGTGCTAAATGAAAACGATTTGAAGTTAAGCTTAAAATATATATAAAAATACATTATCATATTTATTCATATTAATTATTCTAAACGGTATATGAATATGTATATTCACATTTGTATTGTGAAAAATATATAAAAAAATAATACTTGTTGCCGACTGCCTACAGTATATACTGTATATACGTCATTACTTTGACATTAAATACAGTTAGGTGCCATAACCCTGGTATCATTCTTTTCTGTGGGCGATTTGGCGTCAGAAAAAAGTGATCCTGGCGGCTGATTCACCACGGGATCACTTTTAAAGGGAGCGGGAGAGGTGCACCCCCCCCCCCCTTCGGCTGCTTTCTGGTCGTTTCCAGATGTACTGGAGCCGTATAAGATTAAATGAGGCAATCACCAGGCCATCATCCGTGTTGTAAAGAAACAGAAAAAAAGGGATGGGAGTATTGTCGGACTATACAGGCCAGATAAGGAGCATACAAAACAATATATATAAAATTCCAAATTTATTATGCACATATAAAATCATAGATGCTATATGCATCCCCCATATAAAACATATCCCCAATTACATAAAAAATGCATATGTTGTGGTTACATGACAAGCATTACAAAAGGGTTCCTCCAAATCCAACGCGTTTCACTTGTTGTTTCAACAAATAGATTGATGTGGCTAGAGGGATACAGGTAGTAATGGCCAGAAACTCTTTTTTTTATCCATCTTACTATATCCGCTCCTTATCTGTTAGGGAAATGTGAGAAGTTCAACTAAAGGATATTTCCCTCTTCCCCCCTTTGTGTTTGTTGTAGTTCTGGAAATTTAGATCTAAAAGCATGACATAAAAGGAATGATTTATAAATAGATGATAAGACTACCATACAGTAAAGGAACTCTGATTGAGTATCTACCAGGCTAATGTGGAGGTATGTAATGGGTTATTATATATGTATATAAAATCTATAGGGATACCCACTCCAAGTATAACTGAATTTTGTGTCAATTTAATATATATATTCTCTTATTAAACGGACCCCATGGGCCAACATTTCATATAACAGTCACAATATCCAGAACATCCTGACTCATTCTCAGATTGTTTCAACTTGATAAGGTCATACATAGCCTTCAAATAAAGTAAGAATTATTGATGAATATGCTTATAAGAGGGGGTGTATATAGGTATATAGATATAATATAAACAAACATATCTTCTTAAAAATATATAGGATCTCTCCGGTCAACCTTTCCCTGTGCACCTCAGCGCACGCTGGGGGAGAACTATGCATCTATGTGGTTATTTTTTGCGGTGGGTTTTGCATATATGTGATTTGAAGGTTACTTTTTGATTGACATGTGTACTTTTTGATTGATATAGACATATAAATAATGAATCTTTTATGTTGTAGATGAGTACTCCCCGACTCCCCAAGCCCTGATGAAGCAATGTTAAGCGATGCACGTTGGCTTTTGAGGAACCCTTTTGTAGTGCTTGTCATGTAACCACAATTTATGTAATTTCCATGTAATTGGGGATATGTTTTATATGGGAGATGCATATGGCATCTATGATTTTATATGTGCATTTTAAATTTGAAATTTTTTATATATTGTTTTGTATGCTCCTTATCTGGCATGTATAGTCCGACAATACCACCCTTTTTTCTGTTTACTGGAGCCGAAGGTAAATCCAGAAGTGATCTGATCCATCGGATGGCTGGGCAGGAAGCCCACTTAGCTCTACTCTATGCCCTTGCAGGAGTCATAATGTCAAACATTTTTTTTTTTGCTTTTGCTTCTAACCACTTCTGGACCGGAAGGTTTTCCCCTTTAATGACCAGGCCATTTTTTGGGATTCAGCACTGCGTTATTTTAACTGACAATTACGCGATTGTTTGACGCTGTACCCAAAAAAAAAAGATGTTTGTCCCTTTTTTCCCACAAATAGAGCTTTCTTTTGGTGGAGTTTGATCACCTATGCAATTTTTTTTTTTTTCGCTATAAACAAAAAAAGAGCGACAATTCTAAAAAAAAAAAAAAAAAAAAAAAAATTTTCGTTTCTGCTTTATAACATTCCCAATAAAAAAAATTAAAAAATCTAATTTTTTTCATCATTTTAGGCCAATATGTATTCTGCCACATATTTTTGGTAAAGAAAATCCTAATAAGTTTATATTAATTGTTTTGTGCAAAAGTTATCGCGTCTACAAACTAGGGGAAAGGTTTATGTCATTTTTATATATTTATTTATTTTACTAGTAATGGCGGCGATCAGCAATTTTTAGTGGAACTGCAAAATTGCGACGGACAGATCGGACACCTAACTGACATTTTTGTCACTTTTGAGGGAACCAGTGACATTACTACAGTAATCAGTGCTAAAATTATGCACAGTTACTTTACTAATAACACTGGCAGGGAAGGGGTTAACACCAGGGGCGATTACAGGGTTAAATGTGTCCCTAGGGGGTGCTTTCTAACGGTGTGGGGGATGAGCTTATGGAATGAACACAGGGACCTGTGTTCCTAAATAAGAGGAACATCCCTGTGTTCATTGCTCACAGAACAGCGGTTTGCCGTGAGGCCAGACCCACATATTAGCTTCCGCTATGGTGAATGGGCACACGCGTGCACCCCACTCGCGGTTCCACGAAGTGACATACGTACAAATAGTGCTTTCTTTTGGTGGTATTTGATCACCTCTGCGGTTTTTATTTATTTATTTTTTTCAAAATCAAGGTTTTCGAAAAAAAAAAAGCTATATTTTTTGCTTTCTGCTAGCAAACATATCCATTAAAAAAAAAATCAAACTTCTTCATAAATTTAGGCAAATACGTATTTTGCTACATATTTTTGGTAATAAAAATCCCAATAAGCGTATATTGATTGGTTTGTGCAAAAGTCATAGTGTCTACAAACTATGGGACAGATTTATGGACATTTATTTATTTTTTATTGTTTTTATTAGTAATGGTGGCGATCAGTGATTTTTAGCGATACTGCAACACTGGCAGGGAAGGGGTTAACACCAGGGGCAATCAAAGGGTTAAGATCATTCCCCACCTGACCTTTCTGGATTCATCTAACACACATTAGTTGAACTGATAAGACAGCACTTGGGTCTGGTGAGTTTCCATTTCTCACTTTTGTGGCAGAACACTTGATGGTGCCTATTTAAATTACATTGACGCGGAGTATCACCATTTTTATGGATTTACTGTTTGATGGACTTTTTGTTTATTGATGGACTGGATTACCACATACAATTCATTGTATTTATTCAATAATTTAGCGCTGCAACCTTTTATTTATATATAAAGGGTTAAGTGTGCTCTTAGGGCGTGCTTTCTATTTATGTGGGGGATGGACTGACTGCAGGAAGAGAGAGATCTGTGTTCCTGATTAGTAGTAACACAAGATCTCTCTCTTCCTATCTGACAGAAGAATGGTCTGCCTTGTTTACATAGGCAGACCCCCTTTCTCTCATTCTTCTGAACGATTGTGAGTGGCCAGCAGCCATTGCGGCCGCCGGACCCGCTGATTGCCTCCCGCTATGTCCAATCACAGCAGGAGCACGGCTCCGGCGGAGCGTGCGCGCCCCCTAGGGCCTTTCTAAAAAAAAATCACGTACAGGTACGTGATTTTGCGTTTAAGGGCCACCCTGCCGCAGTGAATGTACGTGGAGCGGTCCTTAAGTGGTTAAGGTAACGACTAAGCGCTAACATTTGCGGGAAACGCGTCTACCTCTTTGTCCTCTGCTATACCTGTCAACCATTTGTCATATGAAGCTTCAATAAAAGGATTATTGGAAATGCAGCCATCCGGAATAATTTCTTTATGTTACACAGCATGCGAGCTGGGCTAGCACTTTACTAGTGTGTGTGGGGATAAACCAGAGACTTAAGCCTCGTACACACGCGTTGAAAATCGGCAGGGAATTTTCGTCCGACGACCGATCTGCCGATTTTCGGCTTGTTAGTATGATGCTTCCGACAACAGACTCCGACTTTTCGGCCGAAAAAAATCTGGTTTGCAGGCTATAAAGTTTTTGTCCGCCGTCAAAACACGGCCGATTTTCGTGCATTCAGTACAGATTTCGACAGGGAAAAATCTGATGAGCAAGACTGGGCATGCTCAGAGAAGAAAGAACACAAAGAAAGCAAACCAACACATGACATCACTTCTGAAGTAGAATTTTGTTGCGCGAGAAAATTTGTGTGCAGTCTAGACACATTCCAACCAACAAAACACCACTCTGGACAAAAGACGGACGATCGGTCGGCCGATAATCATTGCTTGTGTACTAAGCTTAACTCACCTGGAGCGGCTTTTTTTGTATCAGATATGAGGGGGTTTGTTTTCAAAACTTGCAAAGCAAGACAGAATGATGCAGATGTGGAGGCGTTTGATAACATAACAAGTACACACAGTTGTATATATAAAATCACCTGTGTGGTAAAAGATGACTTACAATGCTTTCCCATAAAATGTAGTTTTTACCAATGAAATTTCGTTCCTCTTCTGCCACCTTCCTACAGTGCAATCCTTGCCTCTTCTGCTTAGTGCATTTTGTGGGAACAAGATGGCGGATGGAGGACACATGTGCGGTGACAGCAGTAAGAGTGTGGCCAGGGAGAAGGAGTGGGACGATAGCCAGAGCTGTAAGATGAAAAAAGCAACCAATATGTCCTTCCAGGAAATCATGGCAATCCTCGTCAGAAAACATTAAAATGACAAACAACATCTCTACCCCAAAACCAACCAGAGGAAAGATACCATTATGGAAAATGTAATTAGGGTATTATGGAGAAGACATGTGGTGCTGCGTACCAAAGATCAACTACGAAAGAGATGGTCTGATCTAAAGTTGAGTACAAGCAGCTGAGAAAGATTCAGAAAGTGATCCAAAAAAGTTAAGCTATTATTAGTTGCGGTCAGGGAATAGAGCCAAGATGGAGAACATGACAATTAACATTGACAGGTTTATTTGGTTTGTCAGCAGACTGGTGGGTAAGTATAGCAAACTAAGGGCTGGCTGGTTTCCACACACACACACCTCTTTTAATCCCCTTTTTCTCTTCAGTTCTGTTATATACAGGGAAGGAGACGCTGTGCAGTGCTCGCCGGTGTCTCATGTAAAGTCCCAAAACTGCCCAAAATTTTCCATGATAATTAACATAACCTATGGTTGTAGCATGCCGAAACCGTCGTTCGGGCAGGCCAGTAAAATAAAGAGGGCCCGCCAAGAAGGAAGAAAGAAGAAGGGAATGTTGTAGAAAGGGGCAGAGGTGGGTGGGATGATGAAACCCTGCAGCAGCCCAGAAGAGGCGGGGGGCCTGACCTTAAATAGGCGGCTCCCCCCCCCCTCCCACAACTCCAGACTCCGCCTGGCCATTTGTGGTCAGGGAATAGAGCCAAGATGGAGAACATGACAATTAACATAACCCACGGTTGTAGCGTGCTGAAACCGTCGTTCGGCCAGGCCTGTAAAATAAAGAGGGCAAAAAGAGAGAGCGTGCAAGTAACCTTGAATACAAGTGCATCGTATACAAGTGCATTGTATCCCAAGGGAAAGGAAACGCAACGAAAAGTTATTAGGCTAAACTCTGAATGTCTGTCTGAGCTCGCTGTCTGCTTGGGGTATGTAACAGCTGTAAGGGGAGAATTTCCACCGTCCCAGCCTCTTGATGAAGTGCACTGGAATGCTATGGCTGAAGGCCATCAAGGCTGCCCCTAAGCGGAAAAAGAATGACCGGTGAAGGCGAGATCGCACCCCAACTTGCCCAGCGGGGCTCTCAAGTACTTGATGAACCTGGGCGTGGTGAGAGGCCTGCAGTGAAGGCTCATCAGGGGAGCGACCCTGACCTACCCTGCCAAAACCTGGATAAGGACAGTCCAGCAACTGGACTGAGCACCATTCGTGGTGAGAGGGACATCATGGCATGTTGAATGGTGGCCCCAGGTTGAGGGGTCTGGGACTGTAGAAGTTTCAGGACAAAATGATCATTCACCTTGACTAGGTCTGCCCTCCTTGACATGAGGCGGTACCGAGCACGTTCCTCCCGGTGAACTCGTTTGGCTGCAGGAATGCGTGGAAGGGTGGATAAATGACTGTCTTGATGGTAACGTTGGTCCCTGCCTCGAATAGTTTAGTGACCGCCACGTCGGATAAAGCCCGGAACCTGCTGCCTTCGATAGGTTGACGAAACGTGACCAGAGGTACGTGTTGATGATATGAAACTGTACTCCAGAGAGGTAGAGTTTATTAGTACTGTGGGCCAGATTTAAGATTTAAATGGCAAAAGAAGAAAATGCCACGATGATGTTTAAAAGACGATGGATCAAAAAAAAAAGTAATGACCTCCGTGATGAACCTGATGAAGATGGTCAGAACTCACGCGAAAGAGCGTCTGGCATTGGCGAAAGTGCCAACTGGGCTAGCCTGTGCCAGTGGGCCATAAGAACAGCTAAACCAGGATGAGTTCCTGGAATGGTGGTAGATCGTCCTGGACTTCCTCTGCCGTGGGATGTGCCTGGAAGAAGACCTATAAATTGGAACGAGAAAGGCCAGCAGCCGCTGTGTTAAGAATGCCTGGCACGTGTTCGCAGCCAAGTGGAAGTGCAAAGTGGAGGCCAGATAAGAGAACCTACTGACATGACTCATGAAGATGAGGGAGGAAAACCACCCATCTTTAAAGGTGACGCCTGTGGTCATATTGTCGGTAAAGCACTTACAGTTTGGCCCAACCCAAGGCGCCCCCTTTTCCCTAGCAGCTGCCACAATGGGGGAAATCTCAAAAAAGGGGGGCCCGAGGTGGAGTTGAAAGATGGCAGATTTGAGGATACTGGCAGTCAACTACCCCTGAGCCACCAGAAACCCCCGAACCCGGCATGGCCCGTCGCGTCAGTCCATGAACACTGGAGAGTGGTCTATGCCACTCCAGTGGGGTGGAAAAGGGGAGCACAGTTGGCGCAGGCCGGAGGAGCGAGCCCAGCGAAGTGGAGGCAGAACAACCCCAGTCTGCCCAGGAGTTGAACTGGGCGAAGGTGGCGGCTGCCTTGGCTGAAAAACTATGGTAATTGTGGAAAGCCGGGCCACCGTACTAGTGCCCCAAATCAACCACCTTGTACAAGTACGAATGCATATTCCTCCCTAAGGCTTGGGAAAATAAATTCAATTGCGTCCCTGTATGGACCAAGAGCCAACATGAACTCGGGGATGGACCATTCCTTGTCCAACCTGGGGTCAATGGCCTTGATTACCACAGAAAGGTTGCCGCGGTTACAGGTCTAACTTCCTACGACGTCCTGGGATGCAAGCAACAGGGTCATGGGATTAACGTCCCTGCCCTTCAGGATGTCTTTCTTGACACTGAGAGGGACCATATGAGTTGGTGTGATAATGTGAGCCATGGAGGCTGGGGGGGGCAAGAGTGCATGCGACGACACATTGGTACAGCCTTCCCGGCGGTGGCCGGAAACTTACTTCCTCTCCATCTCAATTCGGTGGCGATCTTTGGGATAGACCGTGACCTTGACGGGCTAGGGCTCGTCAAGACTTGGGGAGAAATTATACCCTATGTCTGAGTACATGAGATATCCTGGAAAAAATGAAGGAAAAAGTCATGGGACATAAGCAGATGAAAACGTTTGACTGGCGGGCGTGACACCCCCCCCCCCTAAAGTTTTTTTTTTTCGTTTACTGGAGGAGACCGGTACTGGAGAGTGGGACATGAGGCCCTGACTAAACTACCACGGTAGAGGCGCTGTCTATAAGTTGGCCCTGAGCTGTGCAAGTAATGAAATGGCGGGGTGTAGGCCTCTGGAATGTGACGCCCTCTCTACACTAGTGGGGTAACCGAGACTCTAGCTATGATTTGGGCCGATGGGCGTAGTACCTCCGCGTGAGGATGGGTGTTGGTCTCGGGCTAGCTGTGAAAGTGACCTACCTAACTACCCCCCCCCCCCCAAGCCAGGTGATTATGGAAAGAGTATGACCAAGTGAGACAGCAAGCCTGTAATAACCTGTGAGGGGTCTGAAAGGCTTGGCTGAACGTCCATTGATGTTCGTGTGTGCCACCTGTATGGGTGAACGAGCGGTTGGCGCCTTGAAGTGAGATGACATAAGCGCCTGACTCAACCACTGACATGCCCTGTGGACGCCAACCCTAAGCGTGTCGAGCGGGGCTGTACAGAAGAGCCCACCAGAACCTGCGACTGAGGGAAGGACAGAGAGATGGACAAGCCCCCCCCCCCCCTCCCCGAAAGTACGTATTTCTCCAGGACATGAACCAGGTACGTGGTTGGAGCGAGTCCTGCGTGTGTCAAGGCCCTGGGCGACGGCCGGAGGCCCGATGAGGGGGTGAGAGCGTGGTCCCCCGCTGGGTTAAGTGACAGGCTTCTGTGGCCGAGTCATCCCTGGGAGGGGGCCACATGACTGGATTTACCCTATTGATGACCTCTGTGTACAAGGAATGTCTTGCTTTTGGTGCTATAAATCTTCACAGATGTATTGCCAGGTTACGAACCCGGTGAAGCTCACAGGAGGATTACCAGCTCTACTCCCATGATTCTCCCACCTGCAGTCAGCACAGTGCCAAACCGACCCCCCCCCCCCGTCGCCAGGACGTGAAACAAGGATTGTGGCTGGAGCGTGTCCTGCGTGTGTCAAGGCCCCTCAGGCGACAGGCAAGAATCCAGACGAGGATGCGGGAGCGAAAGGAGAGAGTCGGACTAGGCCCACCCCCCCCGAAAGTACATATTCACCAGGATGTGGACCAGGAACGTGGTCGGAGCGTGTCCTTGCGTGTCAAGGGCCCCCCAGGCGATAGGCAGAAAGCCAGGTGAGTAAGGTAAGTAACCAAAAAGGCGGCTGTGGCTAAACTGCCCCTGAGAATTGCGACTGAGGGGAGAAAAACAACAAAAACACTTTTTTTTTCTTTTTTTGAGATGTGGTACCTGTGGAAACGTAAAAACAAGACACATGAGAACAAACAAATGATCATGTAACAACATGACGATGAAGAAAATTAAATGAAAAAATATATATATATACAGTGCCTTGCGAAAGTATTTGGCCCCCTTGAACTTTGCGACCTTTTGCCACATTTCAGGCTTCAAACATAAAGATATAAAACTATTATTTTTTGTGAAGAATCAACAACAAGTGGGACACAATCATGAAGTGGAATGAAATTTATTGGATATTTCAAACTTTGTTAACAAATAAAAAACTGAAAAATTGGGTGTGCAAAATTATTCAGCCCCTTTACTTTCAGTGCAGCAAACTCTCTCCAGAAGTTCAGTGAGGATCTCTGAATGATCCAATGTTGACCTAAATGACTAATGATGATAAATAGAATCCACCTGTGTGTAATCAAGTCTCCGTATAAATGCACCTGCACTGTGATAGTCTCAGAGGTCCGTTTAAAGTGCAGAGAGCATCATGAAGAACAAGGAACACACCAGGCAGGTCCGAGATACTGTTGTGGAGAAGTTTAAAGCTGGATTTGGATACAAACAGATTTCCCAAGCTTTAAACATCCCAAGGAGCACTGTGCAAGCAATAATATTGAAATGGAAGGAATATCAAACCACTGCAAATCTACGAAGACCTGGCCGTCCTTCTAAACTTTCAGCTCATACAAGGAGAAGACTGATCAGGGATGTAGCCAAGAAGCCTATGATCACTCTGGATGAACTGCAGAGATCTACAGCTGAGGTGGGAGACTCTGTCCATAGGACAACAATCAGTCATATACTGCACAAATCTGGCCTTTATGGAAGAGTGGCAAGAAGAAAGCCATTTCTTAAAGATATCCATAAAAAGTGTTGTTTAAAGTTTGCCACAAGCCACCTGGGAGACACACCAAAGATGTGGAAGAAGGCGCTCTGGTCAGATGAAACCAAAATCAAACTTTTTGGCAACAATGCAAAACGTTATGTTTGGCGTAAAAGCAACACAGCTCATCACCCTGAACACACCATTCCCACTGTCAAACATGGTGGTGGCAGGATCATGGTTTTGGCCTGCTTTTCTTCAGCAGGGACAGGGAAGATGGGTAAAATTGATGGGAAGATGGATCGAGCCAAATACAGGACCATTCTGGAAGAAAACCTGATGGAGTCTGTAAAAGACCTGAGACTGGGACGGAGATTTGTCTTCCAACAAGACAATGATCCAAAACATAAAGCAAAATCTACAATGGAATGGTTCACAAATAAACATATCCAGGTGTTAGAATGGCCAAGTCAAAGTCCAGACCTAAATCCAATCGAGAATCTGTGGAAAGAACTGAAAACTGCTGTGCACAAACACTCTCCATCCAACCTCACTGAGCTCGAGCTGTTTTGCAAGGAGGAAAGGGCAAAAATTTCAGTCTCTCGATGTGCAAAACTGATACCCCAAGCGACTTACAGGTGTAATCGCAGCAAAAGGTGGCGCTACAAAGTATTAACTTAAGGGGGCTGAATAATTTTGCACACCCAATTTTTCAGTTTTTTATTTGTTAAAAAAGTTTGAAATATCCAATAAATTTCGTTCCACTTCATGATTGTGTCCCACTTGTTGTTGATTCTTCACAAAAAAATTACAGTTTTATATCTTTATGTTTGAAGCCTGAAATGTGGCAAAAGGTTAAAAAGTTCAAGGGGGCCGAATACTTTCGCAAGGCACTGTATATGAAAAAAATAAATAAATAGCTTGAAAGACTGCTTGGTAACCCATCCCCTTTCCCCCCCCTCCCCCCCCCCCCCCCCCCCAACGTATGAAAATTACCTGTTCCAAGGAAGGAGGTAATCGGAAGACAAACAAGGAACAAACAATAGCCCCAAAACAAAATATTTATACTGTATATATATTTTTTTTCTTTCCCCAACCAGGTTTGTGGTTATGACAATAGCGAACAAGTTACAGCAGGTGTCATTTTTTTCAAGACCACTATATGTCACCAGTGAGCCGGAAATGCAGTCTGTGATGAATGCTAAGAAAGAGGGGAAGCTGTGAGGTTCGTGTGAAGTTTAGGTAACTGACCCAGAGGAGGATCCTTCAGCAGCAGTGGTGCGAAGCTGTCGCACGGCTGGTGTGTGAGAGGTGGGGGACAGGCTGAGGGATTGGACAAACCAGAGGATGAATGGTATGGGACGTGTATGTAATGGTGTCCAGCACTGGTGAAGAACGGATGGCCGGGCGGTGAAAGTGCGGGGCTGGCTCGAGCCTCATGGATGGCTTTGTCCCCTCCCCCCGACGCTGCCTACCCCACGATGGAGACTGCTCCAGGCGGCACAAGGAGTGCGGACATGACTCCAGAACAGAAAGAGGCAGGACCCCCCCCCCCCTGCATGCAGCAGCCGTGACAAGTGGGGAGGAAAGCCGCGGTCCACACCGCATGACTGAGAGAGGGAGCAGGGAAGCTGTGCGGCTGGTGGTGGGGGAACGAATGGGGGGGGTCCCAGCAGCCGTCTCCCCCCACACTTACGGGAAGCCGGTGTAACCAGGTGCCTGCTGGCCGACCCGGAAGCGTCCTCCTAGTGCTGCTGCTTGATAATAATGAAGAATGTCCATACCGGAGGAGAGCCGGGATCGTACCAGTCAGGTGCAGACAGGGGTCTGCACAGAGGTGGGCAGAGTATTGGAGGTGCAGGCATCAGAGCAGAGTAGAGGGGTGACAGTTAGGAGGGGTAGAAGGGGACAAGGCAAGGAGGCTGATCCTGGGCTGGAGCACCCCAATAAATTCGCCCCGTTGCCTGATGTTGGGGAAACCAGTCAGGGACCAGCATTGCTGGAGCAGAGCGACGCCCCTAGCTGCCAGGGGAAGAACTCCTCCAGTGAGACTGGGAGAAAGGGAAAGGAAAGACAGGTTCTGGTGGTAGGGGACTCAATTATTAGAAGGATAGACAGTGTAATCTGTGACAAAGACCGTGTGTGCCGAACAGTCTGTTGTTTGCTGGGCGCTCGGGTTCGGCACATTGCGGATCGGGTGGACAGATTATTGGGTGGGGCTGGGGAAGACCCAGCTGTCATGGTACACGTGGGTACCAATGACATAGGCAGAGGAAGATGGAGAGTCCTAAACGATTTCAGGGACTTAGGCGGTAAGTTGAGGAGAAGGACCTCCAAGGTAGTATTTTCCGAAATACTACCTGTACCTCGAGCCACACCAGAGAGGCAGCGGGAGATTAGGGAAGTTAACGAGTGGCTGAGGAGCTGGTGTAGTAAGGAGGGTTTCGGGTTCCTGGAGAACTGGGCCGACTTCTCAGTCGGCCACCAGCTCTTTGGTAGGGACGGATTGCACCTAAATGGGGTGGGTGCAGCCGTACTGGGTGAGAGGATGGCCACAAAGTTAGAGGGGCTTTTAAACTAGGGAATGGGGGGGAGGGTACAGATGTAGAATTAGCCAGTGGAAAGCAAGATTCAGAGGGCAGAAATGGGGGCATTAGCGGTAGGGTGTTTGGAGCTCCTATACCCAGGGTGGGTATGGGGAAAAACCACAAGAGCAGCCTAAAAACATCAAATGAGGATATTTGTAACCGGTCAAAATTACGAGGTTTGTATACCAATGCCAGAAGCCTGGCCAACAAGATGGGAGAGCTGGAGCTGCTGATGTTTGAGGAGGACTTAGATTTTGTGGGGATAACTGAGACTTGGTTTGACAGCTCTCATGACTGGATGGCGACCATTCAGGAGTATTCCCTTTATCGCAGAGATAGAGAAGGTAAAAAAGGGGGAGGGGTATGTTTGTATATTAAGAACAGTATACAGGTAAATATGAGGGATGATATTAATAATGGAGCTAAGGACGAGGCAGAATCCCTATGGGTAGAGCTTCAAAGGGAAGGCACGGTGGGGAAGGTAATATTGGGCGTATGCTATAGGCCCCCCCACCAGAGGGAGGAGGGGGAGGTGGACCTCATTTTACAGATAGGATTGACAGCAAGGATGGGAAATGTCATTATAATGGGGGACTTTAATTATCCTGATATAGACTGGGCAGAAGGAACCGCACACTCAGCCAAGGCTCGGCAGTTCCTAAATGTTTTGCAGGACAATTTCATGGGTCAGATGGTGAATGCACCGACAAGAAACAATGCGGTACTTGACCTACTGATTACTAACAATGCAGACCTGCTCACGGATATAGAAATACAGGAGAACTTAGGAAACAGTGACCATAGGTCAATAAGTTTCAGTATTAATTACAGTAATAGGAAGCACAAGGGTAATATTAAGACGCTGAATTTCAAAAGAGCCAATTTCCCAAAACTGCGCTCACTGCTAGAAAATATCAATTGGGATAGAACCCTGGGAACAAAGAACACGGAGGAAAAATGGGAGTGCTTCAAGAGCATACTTAACAAGGGGATTGACCAGTGCATTCCAAAGGGAAATAAATTTAAAAGAGCAAAATTAAACCCTGGGTGGCTAAACTCCAACATAAAAATGTATATTAGTGCTAAAGAAAAGGCCTTCAAAAAATACAAGACTGAGGGGTCATTGGCAGCATTTAAGCATTACAAAGAGTGTAATAAGAAATGTAAAGATGAAATCAGGGCGGCTAAAATAGAACACGAGAGACATATAGCGGAGGAGAGTAAAAAGAACCCCAAGAAGTTTTTTAAGTATATAAACAGTAAGAAAGCGAGGCCAGAACACATTGGCCCCATAAAAGATGACAAAGGAAATATGGCCACTGAGGACAGAGAAAAGGCGGAAGTGTTAAATAATTTCTTCTCTTCAGTCTTCACAAAAGAATCGGGGGGCTACACAAACCTAGCTTGTAAGGCCGAACTAAACAAAACACCTCAGGAAATACCGCCATGGCTAACAGAAGATAGACTTAAAACTAAACTAGAGAAACTTAACATAAATAAATCACCGGGACCGGATGGCTTGCACCCGAGGGTTCTGAAAGAGCTCAGCCAGGTGATTGCCAGACCATTATTCTTGATCTTTAAGGATAGTTTACAGACGGGTATGGTGCCAGCTGATTGGAAAAAAGCCAACGTGGTACCAATATTTAAAAAGGGGCCGAGATGTATCCCGGGTAACTATAGGCCGGTCAGCCTAACATCTGTAGTCTGCAAGATTTTGGAGGGGATGTTAAGGGACCACATACAAGACTTTAGTAATGAAAATGGTATTATTAGTAGTATTCAGCATGGATTCATGAAAAATCGTTCTTGCCAAACCAATCTATTAACCTTCTACGATGAAGTGAGCTGCCACCTAGATAAAGGTAAGCCGGTGGATGTGGTGTATCTGGACTTTGCAAAGGCCTTTGACACCGTTCCCCACAAACGCTTACTGTAAAAACTAAGGAAGGTAGGTATGGACCATAGGGTGAGTACCTGGATAGAGAACTGGCTCCAAGGGAGAGTCCAGAGGGTGGTGATTAATGGGGAGTACTCGGATTGGGCGGGTGTGGAAAGTGGAGTCCCCCAGGGTTCTGTCCTGGGACCAATCCTGTTTAATTTATTCATAAATGATCTAGAAGAGGGGATATCTAGTACAATCTCAGTATTTGCGGATGATACTAAACTAAGCATGCCAATATCTTCTATGCAGGATGTGGAAACCTTACAAGCGGACCTGAACAAAATAACGGGGTGGGCAACTAGATGGCAGATGAGGTTTAATGTTGAAAGTAATGCACTTGTGGGCCAGAAACCAGAAAGCAAGCTACTCACTAGGGGGGGAACCTCTGGGTGAGTCTAGGATGGAAAGGGACCTGGGGGTACTGGTAGACAACAGGCTTGGCAGTGGCATGCAATGCCAAGCCGCTGCAAGCAAAGCCAACAGAATACTGGGATGTATAAAAAAGGGGATTCACTCCAGAAATAAAGAGATTATTCTCCCACTCTACAAGACTCTGGTCCGGCCACATTTGGAGTATGCTGTCCAGTTCTGGGCACCGGTCCTCAGGAAGGATGTGCTGGAATTGGAAAGAGTCCAGAGAAGGGCAACAAAAATAATTAGGGGAATGGAGGACATCAGCTATGAGGAAAGACTACAAGCACTGAACTTATTCTCTCTGGAGAAGAGACGATTGAGGGGGGATATGATATCAATGTACAAATACTGTACTGGCGACCCTAGCATAAGTACCAAACTATTCAGAGAGAGGAGATACAATAAGACACGTGGCCATTCACTAAAACTAGAGGAAAGGCGGTTTAACCTTAAAATGCGGATAAATAAATCCGCGCTAAGGATATCAAGGGATTGTAACAATATATGCACAAATAAGCTGCAGCCTCCCTTAAACTATAGCCAAAGGCTATAAAGAGATAAATAAAATGGAAGGTGATGGCGCTGCTTATTTAATAAAGTGCAAATAAATATAAGATGCTAAAGTATAAATATGATTGAGGAATAAGTTAATAGATAAAAGATGCGGAGGTGAAAAACCAAGTAAAAAGATCAAACGTATAGTGTTATAAGGGATATAAATTAATCTAAAAATAAATTTAAATATATAAAAATATTCCAAAGGTATATGAGAGAAACAACCACCAGAGGGCGTAATAAATGGCAAAGTGTGACAATAAATATGCTTGTGTATATGCCAAAATAAAATAAACAATGTGAATATATGACAATGCTAAATAAATAAATAAAATATATACAAGGTGTATATTCCACAAGTGATAATATAAATAATAGTGAATAGATAAGTAAATAAATAGGTGATAAATGTGCGGGAAACTATTATGCACGGGATGGGTGTGCAAAACAACAGTTGGTATACAGTGCAACAAAAAGTGATAACAATAAATATATCAAGGTGGGTCAAAGATAAATGTGCCAAAAATAATTTTTTATATATAAATATGCAGGTGAATATAAAGGTGCGAGAAGTCTATTTGTGCAACGTGCAAAAAAATCCAAAAAATTAGTCCATAAAATAATGGTGATAGCAAAAAATATATAGGTGTACAGGATATCTTACGGTGACCCCCAAGGTGGGTGACTGGTGAGTGGCAAAGTGGCCCCTGGTAAAAAGACCTACTCACCAGATGTACCCACCCCACACAGGGGTATAGAGCGGGTACTGAAGAGGTATCTCAAAAGATACCTCTTCAGTACCCGCTCTATACCCCTGTGTGGGGTGGGTACATCTGGTGAGTAGGTCTTTTTACCAGGGGCCACTTTGCCACTCACCAGTCACCCACCTTGGGGGTCACCGTAAGATATCCTGTACACCTATATATTTTTTGCTATCACCATTATTTTATGGACTAATTTTTTGGATTTTTTTGCACGTTGCACAAATAGACTTCTCGCACCTTTATATTCACCTGCATATTTATATATAAAAAATTATTTTTGGCACATTTATCTTTGACCCACCTTGATATATTTATTGTTATCACTTTTTGTTGCACTGTATACCAACTGTTGTTTTGCACACCCATCCCGTGCATAATAGTTTCCCGCACATTTATCACCTATTTATTTACTTATCTATTCACTATTATTTATATTATCACTTGTGGAATATACACCTTGTATATATTTTATTTATTTATTTAGCATTGTCATATATTCACATTGTTTATTTTATTTTGGCATATACACAAGCATATTTATTGTCACACTTTGCCATTTATTACGCCCTCTGGTGGTTGTTTCTCTCATATACCTTTGGAATATTTTTATATATTTAAATTTATTTTTAGATTAATTTATATCCCTTATAACACTATACGTTTGATCTTTTTACTTGGTTTTTCACCTCCGCATCTTTTATCTATTAACTTATTCCTCAATCATATTTATACTTTAGCATCTTATATTTATTTGCACTTTATTAAATAAGCAGCGCCATCACCTTCCATTTTAATTAACCTTAAAATGCGTAAGGGGTTCTTCACTGTAAGAGAGGTAAGGATGTGGAATTCTCTTCCACAAGCAGTCGTATCAGCTGGGAGCATTGATAGTTTCAAAAAACGATTAGATGGGCACCTTGGAGACCACAACATACAGGGGTACACAATGTACGGTTAAAAGCAAACACACACACATCATAGGTTGAACTGGATGGACTGATGTCTTTTTTCAACCTCACTAACTATGTAACTATGTAAGTAGCGTCAGACTCCTGGATAATGGGCGTGAATAAACGAAAAACTGCAGCAGCCCAGAAGAGGCCGGGGGCCTGACCTTAAATAGGCGGCTCCTCCCCCTCCCACAACTCCAAGCTCCGCCTGGCCATTTATAAGTTATTATTGTCTCATTTTCCTTTTTACTGCTTTATAGTTTACTCGTGTAGTATGTGCTATCTAACTGCATCTGTTCTGATTTTATTCCACATGTGCTATGTGCCTACATCTATCTTTTTCTTTGCTGCTTTCATTCCACATATGCCTTTTGCCTGCATCTCTTTTTACTTTGCTGCTTTCATTCTACATGTGCTATGTGTCTGCATCTTTTTTTTGGCTGCTTTATTCTGCATGTGCTATATAACTGTAGCTATGATCAGTGCTAATAATATAAACCACAATGTACTAAAGAAGTTTTTTACATCTAGGGGTAATCAAAGGGTTAACTATTTGCTCATATGTGCTGCCCTCATTCAATATGTGTGATGTATCTGCAAGTATATTTTATAATTTTGGTAGCTTGATTTTCGTACAGTGCAGAAACCGCACTTCACAAAAACAATAGAATGCAGCCAGATAGCATAATGAGAAAACTACTTTACATACGAACATGTGGCGCTGTCTGCTGACCAAAACATTGGGCTGATTTAACGTGTTTCGCTCATGGAGGAAATGTTTCTTATTTTTTTAAGTTTTATCTAGATGATGCCAATGTTCCTTCCTGACACTGATAGGTATTAGATTTATGTTAGATTTTATTGTGATATATGTATGCAATTTTTTCATTCAACAGGAGAACAATTAAAGAAGTATGGTGGCGTGAAAAAGGCTGCTGAGGATGTTGCTATATAGATCCTAAATGAGCCAAAAGTCACTGAGGCCCATGGGAGATCATGATCAGTCTCAGTGACAGAAGAGGAATTTGTCAACCGCACCAGCACATCTTATCGTTAAATAACCTTTTCATGAAAATTAAAAAAAATATATATATTATTATTTTTTTTAAAGGGGTTCCAGAAAGTGCTTTTTATTAAATAGTGTCACCACTCAAAAACTAAACTCTTAATTTCTGTTATGCAATAGAGATATAGAAGACATTAAAGAAAATCTTACTGCCTTACAAAGCAGAATAAATACTGTTCTGCACACATTGTGTAAAATTATTTCGCTTCTATAGCTTAGCTTATTGTTTGATGACCAAACACGCTGGTAATTAGGTTTTAAAAAATATTTATAAAATATTTATAATATTCTTTTAAAATTTAGCAGAAATAACAAAAATATTTTTTTTTTGGTACTTATTTTTGCATATTGCATGCCTATGCTATATATTATAGACCTCCACCTACTGAGACTCAGTCAGAAGTGTTTAGCTGTTAACACTTCTGACTTAAGAGTTGTCAGAATCCACGTACAGATGCAAGAAGCACAGTGAGGGAAAAAAGTATTTGATCCCCTGCTGATTTTGTATGTTTGCCCAATGACAAAGAAATGATCAGTCTATAATTTTAATGGTAAGTTTATTTTAACAGTAACAACAAACAAATACGGAAATAAAATAAAAAAAATTATAAATTGCTTTGCATATTAACAAGTGAAATAATTATAGCACTGTCCCCTAGGGCTTGCTGTATGATGACTTGCTGGGCCTCCTCTGATTACCTGCAGTTAGTCACCCAGGGTAAAGTTCACACATTCACCCTGACTCCCAATGACTCGTTACTCAATAAACAGTCCAGGGGTTTTGGTTTTTGGTATTTATTGTGGAACTTGGATGGGAGAAGGGAATAGTGGGATACTCCAACTGCAACTATTTACAGTTGATAAGGACAACTCTCACTTGACCTCACTAGGTTACTTGTGGAAGCAATGTATAGGAAAAAACCCACGCTATGGAAATTGGGAGAAAGTGAAAAAAGGCTGCAGCCTCTTAAAATATAGCCAAAGACTATATCAAGAATATGGTTAAATAAGGGTAGGGAATATGGGGCTGCCAATGAGATATTGGGTAGTAGGTACCCCAAAGAAGTGATAGTATTTGAATGATTCAAAAGGTTGGTATTGGCCGTGAAGCATTTACCGCACACAGGTTGGTTACTCTTTAACCAACCTGTGTGCGGTAAAGGCTTCACAGCCACTACCACCCTTTTGAATCATTCAAATACTATCACTTCTTTGGGGTACCTACTACCCAATATCTCATCGGCAGGGCCATATTCCCTACCTTTATTTAACCATATACTTGTGGAAGCAGTCGCACTGCTTTGACCATACTGCCATGTATATGGAAAGGGTTAGGTCTCCCTGCTCTTTCTCCAGCAACAGACTTGATAAACTACATTATCTTCAGGACGCTCTCTAGCATCCCCTTTATTGACACCCGTCCACTGACTCTTCTAGCTGGGGATGGCCCACCCTCAGAACAGGCCCCTTGACACAAATCTGTACTTACTGTATGCAGAATCAGATCCCTTCCATTGTCTCCCTTCCTGTCAGCTCTGCAGGACCTCTGGGTTCAGTTACTCTCTACTCTTAAGGCCCTCAGGTCGACGACCTGATGCCGCATGGCAACCTCTACAAAGGAGGAGGCAGCTGCCCCCTCCCTCCAGGACTCTGCTCTCCAGCTGAAAGAGCCCTAGCACATGTGCTTTTGGCATTTATACAGTATCCCATCATGCAGGAGGCACTTTCCTCTGCCAAAACTATACTTTCTCTCTAGCACCTACCTAGGAGGGTGCTACATAAGTATTTGACCCCTTCACAAGATATGACTTAGTACTTGGTGGAAAAACCCTTGCTGGCAATCACTGAGGTCAGACGTTTCTTGTAGTTGGCCACCAGGTTTGCACACATCTCAGGATGGATTTTGTCCCATTCCTCTTTGCAGATCCTCTCCAAGTCATTATTGTTTTCCAAGCTGGCATTTGGTAATTCGAACCTTCAGCTCCCTCCACATATTTTCTATGGGATTAAGATCTGGAAACTGGCTAGGCCACTCCAGGACCTTAATGTGTTTCTTCTTGAGCCACTCCTTTGTTGCCTTGACCCTGTGTTTGGGTCATTATCATGCTGGAATACCCATCCACGACCCATTTTCAATGCCCTGGCTGAGGGAAGGAGGTTCTCATCCCTTTGATGCATTGAAGTTGTTCTGTCCCCTTAGCAGAAAAACCCCACCAAAGCAGAATGTTTCCACACCACAGTGAGTTGAGTTGATGCCAAAGAGCTTGATTGTGGTCTCATCTGATCACAACACTTTCTACCAATTCTCCTCTGAGCCATTCAGATATTCATTAGGAAACTTCAGACAGGCCTGTACATGTACTTTCTTGAGTAGGGGAACCTTGCCGGTGCAGCAGGATTTCTGCCCTTAATGTGTAGTGTGTTACCAATTGTTTGCTTGGTGACTATGGTTCCAGCTACCTTATGATCATTGACAAGATTCTCTTGTGTAGTTCTGGGCTGAGTCCTCATGTTTCTTATGATCATTGAAACACCACGAGGTGAGATATTGCATGGAGCTCCAGTCCGAGGGTGATTGCAAGTTATTTTGTCACCAACTGTTGTCACCCTCTCACCAAGCTGATGGTCTTGTAGCCCATTCCAGCCTTGTGTAGGTTTAAAGTCTTGCCCCTGACATCCTTGGACATCTGTTTGGTCTTGGCCATGGTGGAGAGATTGGAATCTGACTGATTGCTTCTGTGGACAGGTGTCTTATATACAGGTAACAAGCTGAGATTAGGAGCACTCACTTTAGGAGGGTGCTCTTATTCTCAGCTCATTACCTGTACAGAAGACACCTGGGAGCCAGAAATATTGCTGATTAATACTTATTTCACTCATTAAGATGCAAATCAATTGATAAATTTTTTGAAATGCGTTTTTCTGCATATTTTTGTTGTTATTCTGTCTCTCACTGTTAAAATAAACCTTCCGTTAAAATTATAGACTAATCGTTTCTTTGTCAGTGGGCAAACGTACAAAATCAGCAGGGGATGAAATACTTTTTTCCCTCACTGAACAAGCAAAGGAATGATCTCTGTATTTGAGTCACTTCTATCACAAATGTGGCTTATTAGTGCCCTTGTGATAGAAAAAAGAAAAAAAGAAATGTTCATGCAAAATCAAGAGTTGAAAAGAAAGAAAGAAAAAAAAACAAAAAAAAAGGGTTTTGTCATCAGGGATTTCCTGCTTCTAACGGTTTCCAAATGTCCTTCTTAATAGTGAAGCAGAGCACAAAATCTAGATATTCTCACAGGACTTGAGCTCTGATAATATCTATACAATATCATATATATTTATAGTTTAATTGATAAGACACAAACTATGTCTCTGTTACTGTTACAGCACAAACAATTTGCAGGGAGATTAGATCTTACTTAGGAAGTCAGTTGAAGATGACAACACTTTACAATGTTACAAAATACTTTCTAAAGAAATGATGTTGCCTCACATTATAACAATGAAGTGGTTGCCCCCATCATTGTGGGAAAAAAAATACTTTTTGAATAATGTTTGCACATTGGAATCTAAAAAATATATATTTGTACATTTGTTAATATTTAAAAAAATATTAATATACAGTATCTCACAAAAGTGAGTACACACCTCACATGTTTGTAAATATTTTATTATATCTTTTAATGTATAAAAATATACAGCATTTATTTGGATTCACACTTCTCACGGAAATCTTGGGAACATTTGGACTATATCAGAGACTTTTCCTAAATTCAGTTGATAGCACATTCTACATTATTATTCATTTTACTAATTTATACCAATTATTGTAGCAATTTTATTTTTGCACTTTATGATTATATTTACATATTGTTTGACTATCATTATGTCTGCACTCACTTAGCGCAGCTTGCTTTATATTTATTTTTCATGTGACAACACTGAAGAAATGACACTTTGCTACAATGTAAAGTAGCGAGTGTACAGCTTGTATAACAGTGTAAATTTGCTGTCCCCTCAATATAACTCAACACACAGCAATTCAGTGGCGGCTGGTGCTCAAAATTTGGGGGGGGGGGGCGCAAACAGAAAAATGTAATAGGCATTGCTTTGCGGCAGAAAACCCTGTAAAAAATTGCGTGACTTTGAGGTCGCAAAAGTGTGAAAGGGGCCTTCAGTAATTAAGGTATAGTGTGCCCCCTTTCAATGCAGAGAGACCAGTGTGCCCCCATTCAATGCAGAGAGACCAGCATGCCCCCTTTCAATGCAGAGAGACCAGCGTGCCCCCTTTCAATGCAGAGTGACCAGCGTGCCCCCTTTCAATGCAAAGAGAGACAAGCGTGCCCCCTTTCAATCCAGAGAGACCAGCGCGCCCCCTTTCAATGCACAGAGACCAGCATGCCCACTTTCAATGCAGAGAGACCAGCGTGCCCCCTTTCAATGCAGAGAGACCAGCGTGCCCCCTTTCAAAGCCGAGAGACCAGCGTGCCCCCTTTCAATGCAGAGAGACCAGCGTGCCCCCTTTCAATGCACAGTGACCAGCGTGCCCCCTTTCAATGCACAGTGACCAGCATGCCCCCTTTCAATGCACAGTGACCAGCGTGCCCCCTTTCAATGCGTACATGCCCCCTTCAATGCAGAGACCAGCGTACATGCCCCCTTCAATGCAGTGACCAGCGTACATGCCCCCTTCAATGCAGTGACCAGCGTACATGCCCCCTTCAATGCAGTAACCAGCGTACATGCCCCCTTCAATGCAGAGACCAGCGTGCGTGCCCCCTTCAATGCAGAGACCAGCGTACATGCCCCCTTCAATGCAGTGACCAGCATACATGTCCCCTTCAATGCAGTGACCAGCGTACATGTCCCCTACAATGCAGTGACCAGCGTACATGCCCATTTCAATGCAGTGACCAGCATACATGCCCCCTTCAATGCAGTGACCAATGTACATGCCCCTTCAATGCAGTGACCAGCATACATGCCCCCTTCAATGCAGTGACCAGCGTACATGCCTCCTTCAATGCAGTGACCAGCATACATGCCCCCTTCAATGCAGTGACCAGCGTGCGTGCCCCCTTCAATGCAGAGACCAGTGTACATGCCCCCTTCAATGCAGTGACCAGCGTACATGCCCCCTTCAATGCAGTGACCAGCGTAAATGCCCCCTTCAATGCAGTGACCAGCGTACATGCCCCCTTCAATGCAGTGACCAGTGTAAATGCCCCCTTCAATGCAGTGACCAGCATACATGCCCCTTCAATGCAGTGACCAGCATGCGTGCCACCTTCAATGCAGTGACCAACGTACATTCCCCCTTCAATGCAGAGACCAGCGTACATGCCCCCTTCAATGCAGTGACCAGCGTACATGCCCCCTTCATCGCAATGACCAGCGTACATGCCCCCTTCATTGCAGGGACCAGCGTGCGTGCCCCCTTCAATGCAGTGACCAGCGCACATGCCCCCTTCAATGCAGTGACCAGCGTACATGCCCCCTTCAATGCAGTGACCAGCGTGCGTGCCCCCTTCAATGCAGTAACCAGCTTACATGCCCCCTTCAATGCAGTGACCAGCGTGCGTGCCCCCTTCAATGCAGTGACCAGCATACGTGCCCCCTTCAATGCAGTGACCAGCATACATGCCCCCTTCAATGCAGTGACCAGCATACATGTCCCCTTCAATGCAGTGACCAGTGTACATGCCCCCTTCAATGCAGTGACCAGCATACATGCCCCTTCAATGCAGTGACCAGCGTACATGCCCCCTTCAATGCAGTGACCAGCGTACATGCCTCCTTCAATGCAGTGACCAGCATACATGCCCCCTTCAATGCAGTGACCAGCGTGCGTGCCCCCTTCAATGCAGAGACCAGTGTACATGCCCCCTTCAATGCAGTGACCAGCGTACATGCCCCCTTCAATGCAGTGACCAGCGTAAATGCCCCCTTCAATGCAGTGACCAGCGTACATGCCCCCTTCAATGCAGTGACCAGTGTAAATGCCCCCTTCAATGCAGTGACCAGCATACATGCCCCTTCAATGCAGTGACCAGCATGCGTGCCACCTTCAATGCAGTGACCAACGTACATTCCCCCTTCAATGCAGAGACCAGCGTACATGCCCCCTTCAATGCAGTGACCAGCGTACATGCCCCCTTCATCGCAATGACCAGCGTACATGCCCCCTTCATTGCAGGGACCAGCGTGCGTGCCCCCTTCAATGCAGTGACCAGCGCACATGCCCCCTTCAATGCAGTGACCAGCGTACATGCCCCCTTCAATGCAGTGACCAGCGTGCGTGCCCCCTTCAATGCAGTAACCAGCTTACATGCCCCCTTCAATGCAGTGACCAGCGTGCGTGCCCCCTTCAATGCAGTGACCAGCATACGTGCCCCCTTCAATGCAGTGACCAGCATACATGCCCCCTTCAATGCAGTGACCAGCATACATGTCCCCTTCAATGCAGTGACCAGTGTACATGCCCCCTTCAATGCAGTGACCAGCATACATGCCCCCTTCAATGCAGTGACCAGCGTACATGCCCCCTTCAATGCAGTGACCAGCGTGCATGCCCCCTTCAATGCAGTGACCAGCGTACATGCCCCCTTCAATGCAGTGACCAGCGTGCGTGCCCCCTTCAATGCAGTGACCAGCGTGCATGCCCCCTTCAATGCAGTGACCAGCGTGCGTGCCCCCTTCCATGCAGTGTGGCCCCGAGACCAGTGCACTTACCTGGATCAGCAGCGGAGGCGGCGCCTTCTCCTCAGTCCCCCGGCATCTCCTCGAGTCCTCCCACCTCCTCCTCGGCCAATGGCATGGGGTTTGCCTTGCGGCCAATCAGGAATCAGGTATTATACCCACTCCCTGATTGGCCAGGAGGAGGATCCATGTGACAATAGCAAATTTTCATTCGCTATTGTCTCACAATGGGTGGGCTCGGGGCGCACTGCTCTGCGCCCTGGGTCTACCCTTTGCTGAAGCCTATTAGAGCCTCTGGCTCTCATCAGGTGATGCAAAAAAAAAAAAGCCCCATTGAGCTCCATGCTTTCGGCGCCCCTGCATGCAGATTAGGGGGCCAGATGCATGGATAGGGGGGGCGGCGACCCTGCGCCCCCAACACACCGGCCGCCACTGCAGTCATTAATGTCTAAACCGCTGGCAACAAAAGTGAGTACACCCCTAAGTGACAATGTCCAAATTGGGTCCAATGTATCAATATTTTGTGTGGCCACTGCCTTGGGCATGGAGTTCACCAGAGCTTTACAGGTTGTCACTGGAGTACACCCCTAAGTAAAAAAATGTCAGAATTGGGCACAATTCGCCATTTCCCTCCCCGGTGTCATGTGACTCGTTAGTGTTATAATATTTCAGGTTTGAATGGGGAGCAGGTGTGTTTAACTTGGTGTTATCGCTCTCACTCTCTCTTAGTGGTCACTGGAAGTTCAACATGGCACCTCATGACAAAGAACTCTCTGAGGATCTGAAAAAAGAATTATTGCTCTATATTAAGATGGCCGATGCTATAAGAAGATTGCCAAGACCCTGAAACTGAGCAGCAGCATGGTGGCCAAGACCATGCAGCGGTTTAACAGGACAGGTTCCACTCAGAACAGGCCTCGCCATGGTCAACCAAAGTAGTTGAGTGCATGTGCTCAGCGTCATATACAGAGGTTTTCTTTGGAAAATAGACATATGGGTGCTGCCAGCATTGCTGCAGAGGTTAAAGGGGTGGCAGGTCAGCCTGTCAGTGCTCAGGCGTATGCCGCACACTGCATCAAATTGGTCTGCATGGCTGTTGTTCCAGAAGGAAGACTCTTCTAAAGATGATGCGCAAGAAAGCCTGCAAAAAGTTTGCTGAAGACAAGCAGACTTAGGACATGGATTACTGGAACCATATCATGTGGTCTGACATGACCAAGATAAATGTATTTGGTTCAGATGGTGTCAAGAGTATGTGGCGGTAACCAGGTGAGCAGTACACAGACAAGTGTGTCTTGACTACAGTCAAGCATGGTGCTGGGAGTGTTATGGTCTGGGGCTGCATGAGTGCTGGGACTGGGGAGCTACAGTTCATTGAGGGAACCATGAGTGTCAACATGCAATGTGACATACTGAAGCAGAGCATGATCCCCTTCCTTCAGACACTGGTCCACAGGGTAGTTCCAACATGTTAATGACCCCAAAAACACCTCCAAGATGACCACTGCTTTGCTAAAGGACCTGAGGGAACCTGAGGGTAAAGGTGATGGACTGGCCAAGCATGTCTCCAGACCTAAACCCTATTGAGCATCTGTGGGGCATCCTCAAAGGAAAGGTGGAGGAGCGCAAGGTCTCTAACATCCACCAGCTCCCTAATGTCCTCATGGAGGAGTGGAAGAGGACTGAAGACAAAGAGGGTTAAGGCAGTGCTAGAAAAAAATGGTGGCCACACAAAATATTGACACTTTGGGCCCAATTTGGACATTTTCACTTTGGGGTGTAATCACTTTTTTTGCCATTGGTTTATACATTAATGACTGTGTGTTAAGTTATTTTGAGGGGACAGACATTTTACACTGTTATACAAGCTATACACTAACTACTTTACAGCTGTAACAAAGTGTAATTTCTTCATGAAAAGATATAATAAAATATTTACAAAATTGTGATAGGTGTACTCACTTTTGTGAGATACTGTATATGATATGGTCATTGTTTTACGTTTGTAAAAAAAAAAAAAACATTAAAAAAACAAATAAAGAAGATTTTATTAAACAAATCTGCCTGGTTTTTGTTTTTGGCTAATTCAAAATACTGTTAATATTGTAATAAACATGAAAAGGCAATGCAATGTGTTTTGCAGTAAGGTACACCTTAGGAAAGGCCTGCTATTATTCTGATGTCCATGTTATGAGGATTCTTCATTACAGTGGTTTATGTGTTTTTACTATCCTTTTGCACAAGGTTGCCCTGAAACAATTTAAAAAAATATACTCTCAGGTATATTATAAATCCTGCAAGTAGTAAAAAACTGTTATCCATGTAAAGAATTTAGTCAGCAAGGGTAGATTGGAGAAAGAAGCATTTGGTCAGTCAGTTTCTAGTAGGTAGTATAAAACTTTTTTTTTTTTAATGGTGGTGTTGTCAATTTAATTCCTTTTTTTTCCCAAGTTTTGTATACATTGCACATAACATTAAGGGAAACCTGTACTAAAAAAATGTAAAGTTTGTCGCTGCTTTTGGTTTCACTTTTTAAAATCACTGTACTTGAACTAGCATGCAGCTAATAAAATCAAAGTAAAGTCAGGGCTTTTGACCCACATGTAGTTTTGGGTCACTAAGTAAATTCACATTATGTTATTCAATGACAAAAGAAGCAATGGTGGGGAGTTGACAACCTTCTGAGGGGTCACATGTAGGTAATTCTGCATTGGTGATTTCCAGTGATCCTGCTCAAACAATTAAAACAATGACCCATGGTTCACCATTTGAAAGAAAAATAATAAATTAAATTTTGTTTTTAAAAAAGTATTTTTTTTTTTAAGCCTGGAGAACATTGCACCAGTGATCAACAGATGTAGTTTAGTGACCACAAATATTGTTTTCCTTCCAGGTAACTGCAAATGTACAATAAGTTTTGTATTATATTTGTCAAATGATTCACCCATCAGTTATTGGATAACCATTTGTTTTTCGGAAATTTTCCGATATGCCTGATCAATCAAATTAGATGTCTGCACGGAAATCGGATGTTGCTGCTGCCCACTTATGGTGCAAAATTCGAATGATAATTCCAAATTACGATTTTTGCCAAACAAATTATTAACCACTTGCCGACTGCCTAACGACGATTTACGTCGGCAGTCAGCCCCTCACAGGCAAAGCGACGTAGGTCTACGTCGCTAGCCTGTTAGGCTCTAGGGAGGGAGCGGGCGCCGACGGAGGCACGCTCCTGCTCGCTCATGGACCCCCCCCGCGCGTGTGCCCGGCGGACCCGATGTCCGCCAGGCACTCACGATTGTCCGTTACAACGGGAGAAAGGCAGGCGGTTAATGTAAACACAGCCGTCTGTCATTCTCCCCTATGTAAGAATGGAGATCATACGGTTCTGCTATGTAGGACCGTTGATCTCTGTTCTTACACCAGTAGCCACATCCAATTTACAGTAAGAAACACGCCCCTAGGGACACACTTAACCCCTCCCTCTCAAAAAAAAGTTAACCCCACTGCCAGTGTCATTTTTACAGTAACAGTGCATATGTATAGCACTGATTACTGTAGTAATGACACTGGTAACCCCAAAAGTGTAAAAAATGTCAGTCAAGGGTCCGATCTGTCTGCCGCAATGTCGCAGTCCCGCAACAAAAATCGCAGATCGCCGCCATTACTCGTTAAAAAAAAACCAACAAAAATGACAAAAATCTTTCCCTTAGTTAGTAAACGCAATATCTTTTGCGCAAACCAATCAAAATGTTTGCGATTTTTTTTACCAAACATATGTAGCATAAAACAAATTGGCCTAAAATGTTAAAAAATTTAGATTTTTATATTTTTTTGGGGGGAATTTCATATAAAAAAATGTGAAAAATATTGTTATTTTTGCAAAATTGACGCTCTTTTTTTGTTTATAGCGCATGATCAAAAAAATCGCACAGGTGATCAAATACCACCAAAAGAAAGCTCCGTTTGTGGGAAAAAAAGGACGTCAAATTTGTTTAGGTACAGCTTCGCACGACCGCGCAATTGTCCGTTAAAGTCACGCAGTGCCAAATCGCAAAATAGGCCCTAGTCAGGAAGGGGGTAAAATCTTCCGGGGCTTAAGTGGTTAAACATTCCCTTACCCACCTGTCACTGGTTGTCTTGTCAGCTATCTGCATCCCCATCAAGCTCCACCCACCCAGCTATAATAATCCCCTCCACTGAGCCGTCTGTATGAAAGCAGCAACAGCAGGAGGAAGAGCAGTTTCTCTGAGGTCGTATGGACATTTCAGTGCGCAGCCCATGCCCCAGATTCATGTATCTGTTTAAAACAGGTACCTGAACTCGTAACCCACTCCAGCATTTGTTATATGGAGGCTCGTCATAGTTCTAAAGAGTGTAGTGTAGTGTACAGTAGTATTTATGAATTTCCTTTAATATTTTTACTGCTGTTTGTCCTGCTAGATGCAGGATGCCTGGTGGGATGCAGCCCCCCAGCTTGTAGGGGGGCCCACGTGAAAGCCACTTCTTAAGAATAAATAATTTTAAAAATTAACACACTTTATCAGCAATTTTAACACTTAAAAGCCTATTTATAAATGTTTTCACACAACTTTCACACATTTTTCTAATTGGATTTATTAGAAAAATGTGTAAAACCTGGGTGAAAGTGGAAGTGAAAGTTGCTCTATGACTCTACAAGTGTCCCTTTCATAACTTCTCCATGACTCTATCATAGGGGCCCCTGTAATCTCGGTTCAAGCCATGTGGATTAGGCAAAAGATTTCCACCATCTACCTCTTACTCCAGTGACATTTTAGAGCATATAAGCCCCACCAACATTCTGGGAACTGCCCATACCAGTTTGGTTTCAGGATAACCCCCTTACAGTTCAGATATATAGGGGTTGACTTACTAAAGGTAAATAGGCTTTAATGTTTTCAAGGGAATTTTCCCTAGCTTGATGAATAAGGTGAAGCTCTGGTGACTATCAAGCTAGAATACTATTTTTTTTTTTTCGCTTGCATGTGAGGCTTACAGCTGTGTGCACTATACTTCTGACGGCTGCTTTAATAGTTCCACCAGCATAACCTCTGCCCACCACATGACAATACCTAATCAGAAGGAAGGATCTCTTTTGTGAAAGCCTTTCCTAATGGTCTCACTTTGCACTAGCATAAGGGGGAAATCTCAACCTTACCCTTGCTCGACTGACATCCCAGAAATTAAGATTTGTAAAGGAAATTTGTACATCCTGTATATTATTGTATTATATTTTGTATGTGGAATAAGTCCTGCGAGCGACCCTGAGGCTCTAAATCGATCAGTTATTTGCCACAGACACTCCACTTCTCATAATAGTGTGCTTAATGGAAATAAATATATAGTGTTGCGCAAATAAAAAATTATTAAATTAATTAATTTGTGCTTAAATTATTAAAAACCCAAAATATTTATATGTGACACAATATTAAAGTGCCAATAGTGCTAATAAAGTAGTAAAATATAATATATAATATAATACTCATAGAAAAGAGAAAATATATAGCTATAAAAGTCCAGTGTGCAAAGTGCAAAAAGCCAATAAACAAAGTCCAAAATGTAATCCAAAAGTGATCTGTGCTCCCAGGGAGAAGTGACCACAGTGTCACAGTGGACAGCCAGCCGTGCACCCCCTTGTGAATGGGTGCTCACCTCAAATCCTTAAAAAGAGCGCATAGATTGTTATCCCAAAAAGATCATCCATCCATATCCTTCAGGGCTCCTCTCATTCACAGGAGTTGCAGCGTCAATCAATGCAGTATATATGCAAACAAAAAGACTTGCAATAGTGTATGAAATCCTTAAACAATCAGCTTTTATTAAAATAAGGTGGATAAATCTCACGCACATTTGTAGGTGCAATACATGCACTTGGACAATAGCATCAAGTAAATGGTGGAAATCGTGGTGGTATAGTGGGAGAGACTGCACAGAGCCGCCGGTCTCCACAGCGTGCGCCGATAGCTGACAGCCTCACCTAGCCAATAGTGTATCGCTCCGTCCGTCCTTTCCCCTCCCCTACGCGTGACTACACAGGGATCACGTGTCTTCCTCAGGGAGATATGATCATAAAAAATATCCAATATATTCCATTTTTGTCATATATTTAGGCCAAAATGTATTTAGCTACATGTCTTTGTCAAAAAAATCCTCAATGAGCGTATTTTTAACAGCTTTAAGACCGGAAGATTTTACCCCATTCCTGACCAGGCTATTCAGCACTGCGTTACTTTAACTGACAATTGCGCGGTCGTGCAACGCTGTACCCAAATTAAATTTATGTCCTTTTTTCCCCAGAAGTAGAGCTTTCTTTTGGTGGTATTTGATCACCTGTGCGATTTTTAATTTTTGAAGAAAAGAGCGACAATTTTGAAAAAAAAAAACTATATTTTTTTACATTCTGATATACAACATTCCCCCCAAAAAAATTAAAAATCAAAATTTTTTAACATTTTAGGCCAATTTGTTTTCTGCTACATATTTTTGGTAAAAAAATCGCAATGGGCGTATTTTGATTGGTTTGCGCAAAAGTTATCGCGTTTACCAACTACGTGAACGATTTGTCATTTTTATTGTTTATTTTTTTTTTACTAGTAATGGCGGCGATCTGCGATTTTTTTGCAGGACTGCGACAATGCGACAGACAGATCGGACCCCTAACTGACATTTTTGACACTTTTGGGGGTACCAGTGACATTACTACAGTAATCAGTGCTATAAATATGCACTGTTACTGTAATAATGACACTGGCAGCGAATGGGTTAACTTTATTGGTGATCAAGGGGTTAAATGTATGCCTTATGCTTACTGACATGTGTGGGGGGAGGGGATTGTGTGACACAGACACAGATCGCAGGTTCAGCTATGCTGAATCCTGTAATCTGTGACTGTCTGTCACAGAGGAGATCCTCCCGCTCTGTTCACACAAGTGGGCGGATTTCCTCACTAGATCCCTGACGATCGGGGAAGAGCGGCGGTGATCACCGCCTCTCCTCCCCTGGCCTGACTCCCGCTGTGTCTGAATACAGCGGGAGCGAGCCTCCGGTGGCGCGTGCGCGCCGCTGAGAGGGGGCGGGATCCAGCGACATAGGTCTACGTTGCTGGACGATAATGAGCCACTTTGCCGCAGTACCAGCTCAGTGAGCGATTGGCAAGTGGTTAATTTGGGACCACTAAGGATAGGAGTTGCCTATCTATTAAATGTCCAGAACAGACTAAAATTCTGGGTGAAATGTAAGCATTTCTGTCCTATTTTGTGCACCTATTGGGGTAATTTTTCCATAAGAAAGTAAAAATGAATACTGGCTTTACATTTTTAAATTGCAGTAATATGCAGACTGTGGTATGGTTTATTATGGTGCTTACATCTATTTTAAATGAATAGATGTATTCACTTAGGATGGTGACATTAGGGGTGCTTTTACAGGTAAAAGACACGCATAAAAGAAACTAAATGCACCTAGGAAGATATTTGTGAAAATGAATGGTCTGGCGACATGATCTCTTTAACTATCTAAGGTCTGTTTTTTGCAATATGGAATGTGCACTCATTATAGTATAATAGAGTGTAGAAAATAAACGTTCTTTGGTTTTACACTTATTGTTCGATTGCTTTTTTCTCTCAGTGGATTTTAAATGAATATAATAGCTAGCTAGGAAAGTAGTCTGGAATGGCAACAAAACCTAATTAGAGTATAGATATTAAAGACCTAGGGAAACTGCAATTTCAAAACAAAACAGTTATACTGAATAAATGTTGTTGAGTATGCTACTAGTATGAAGCTGGGAACGTTGCTAAAAATATTGTCATTATGTGACACTTGATTGCCACAAATTTTACCCTGTCTTTATAAAATAAAGGTGAAAAACAAATTAATAACTTAAAGTGTGTGTAAGGGCTCTTTCACACGGTCCGCCTCCGCAGGCGGATCCGTGTTGCTCAGCGGGGATCGATCTGCGATCCCCGCTGAGCCGGGCGGATGACAGCTCCGTCTCCGCTTGCAGAGCGAAGAGGGAGGTGTCTCAGCACCCGCTGCCCTCTATGGGGGATCGGAGGAGAGCGGACCGCTTGTCCGCTCTCATCAGATCCGCTCCGCTCCGATTACTGAACGGATGGAAAAATAGGGTTTCCATCCGTCCAGATTTCAGCACAGGATCGGATGCGGATGGCAGCGGGTGTCAGCGGAGGTTACCTCCGCTGACACCCGCTGCCCCATAGAGCTGCATGGAGGATCCGATCAGATCCGCCTAAAAAACTGGCAGGCGGATCTGATCGGACCGCCCGTGTGAAAGAGCCCTAAACCTAAAAAAAAAAAAAAAAATTTACTTAATTTCTTAATGTATTTTAATGTGCAGTTTATTGTCACTGTTTTATTTGTTCCTGCTGGTGTTCTGTAATAATTGGTTAATCCTGCCTGTGCTCCTCCTCCTATGAGTTAACAGAACACGCCAAGCATGGCAGCAGATCCATGCTAGCATGGTCAATTTACATCTTGTGTAATCCTGCAGTTAGTACAGACATGCTGTGCAAGATCACAGCATGCCTGTATCTTCCATAGTCAGTGGGCAGCAACATCGTTTCCAGCAAAGGTGTAATGCCTCAACTCTGTACATGCACACTAGAAGATCTGTGAATATCTTGGGAAGTTAAAGCGATCATGTGACCTGCACTTTACAAGCTAAGAAATTCAATATAAGCAAGTTATTAAAAAAGCAAACTACGGATTTGTGATAGCCTTGTATCTCTATATTTCTTTATATAGCTTTATCGGTGACCCCCCCTCCCGAGAGAGAGAGGGGGGAGCGGACAAAGAGAGAGGGAAGGGGTGACATAGAGAGAGAGAGAGAGAGAGGGAGGGGGGAACAGAGATTGGGGCTTTGGCAGAGAGAGAGAGGGGGGTTTGACAGAGGGGGGGGGGGGTGACAGAGAGAAAGGGGGGTGACAGAGAGGGGGGGTGACAGAGAGAGGGGGGGTTGACAGAGAGAGAGGGAGGTGACAGAGAGAGAGAGTGGGTGACAGAGAAAGGGAGGTGACAGAGAGGAAGGAGGGTGACAGAGAGAGAGGGAGGTGACAGAGAGGGAGGGGGTGACAGAAAGAGAGGGAGGTGACAGAGAGGGAGGGGGTGACAGAGAGAGATGGAGTGACAGAGAGAGGGGGGTGACAGAGAGGGAGGGGGGGTGACAGAGAGGAAGGGGGGTCCCCCGGTCAGCCCGTCCTTCGGGCTGGGAGAGGAGAGAAGGTTGAAGGTGCTGAGCGGCGGTACAAGCTCCTCTGACAGCTCAGTGCAGTCCCCATCCCCAGTCTGCCGTCGAGCTGGAGCCGCATAATGTTGTCACTGTCATGTACTGCTGACTGCCCATGTGGGTGCACAGGAGGAGACAGAGCTCCGAAGAGCCCACACTGCCGCTGTTCTGCCTGGAGTGGACACAGGGCTCCGGGATTGGAGCCGCATGCTGCCCGGGGCTCCGGGGGCGCAGGCTAAGTGGAGGGAGCAAAAATCACTGCTAACACTACCAATTTTTTGCGCCCCCCTCCCCTCCCTCTGCCTGCTCCCCTGGCGGGCCCCGGTGTGGCAAGCCCCTGTTTCTGTATGGAAAAAAAAAGTTTTTTTAGATTAGTAACTTTCATAACTACTTTAATTGCAAAATATTACTACATAAATGCTAACAAGATCTTAAAGTGAACTTGACATGATTTTTAATGCAGCTAAAACAAATAACCTGCTAAAAATATAGAAAAAACATAGCTCCCAACTGTCCCTGATTTTCGAGGGACTGTCCCTCATTTGGAACAAAGTCCCTCTGTCCCTCTTTCCTCCTCATGTGTCCCTCATTTTTGTCTGATCTATATAGTTGTAAATAAAATGCACTACTTGTCTATCAAAAAGTATTTTACAGTGCTAAACATTTCACCCAAATTCTAAACTAATGCATGTGTAAATTTCAAAAGCCAAAATAAAGGATTTAATCAATCAATTTGTTGTGCAATTCTCTTTTAACCGGCCATTGGGAAATGATGCCAGCAGGAATACATCCTGCTTCTGGACGGATGTCATATGATGTCTAGCTAATCTCGCCGCTGGTGCACGCCCCTCGGGCATGCAGCGCGGCAATCAGGGCCAACGCGTGTTGCTCGGACACAGCCCATCCCCGATCAGGGTAAAGAGCCAATGAAAATGGCTCTTTATCACGTGACCGGCTATGTCCAATTACAGCCGGTCACATGCAAAGTCTTTTGCAGTTCTTTGTTCATGCTGCTCATGCGTGCCTCTGGGGGCACACAGCGTGGCGATCTGGTGTGGGCTTAGTCCAAGGGTCAGAAATATAAACAAACCGTGGTAACTGCCTGTTACCGGGTTCTCCTCCTCACACACCAATCCAGTGTTAGGAGGAGATCATGGAACAGTGAGTTACAAATTTACAGTGTATACTACTGTGCCCAGATTGCCCCCATACAAAGAAGACCTGTCACCAGCTCATCAGAGTACCTATCTGTGAGCCCATCAGAGTACCTGTCACCAGCTCATTAGAGTACCTGTGTACCTGTTACCAGCCCATCAATGTACCCAGGTACCTGTCACCAGGCCATCAGAGTACCCGAGTACCTGTCACCAGCACATCGGAGTACCCAAGTACCTGTCACCAGCTCATAAGAGTACCCGAGCACCTGTCACCAGCTCATCAGAGTACCCGAGTACCTGTCACCAGCTCATCAGAGTACCCGAGCACCTGTCACCAGCTCATCAGAGTACCCGAGTACGTGTCACCAGCTCATCAGAGTACCCGAGTACCTGTCACCAGCTCATCAGAGTACCTGAGCACCTGTCACTAGCTCATCAGAGTACCCGAGTACCTGTCACCAGCTCATCAGAGTACCCGAGTACCTGTCACCAGCACATCTGAGTACCCAAGTACCTGTCACTGTAACGTTCATGCGTTTTTGTTTGTGGATGGATTTACAGCTGCAGAATTATTACACTCAGTAGCCTTGTAGAGAATCTGTTGCATAACATATCCAACTCTCAGGACTTCAATCACCGTGTACAGCCTGTTATATACTATATATATATATCAATAGATGTTTAATGGAGGGATAGAGTATATGAGGATATAGATGAGAGACAGGCTATTGTATGGTGAGCACTATAAGTAGTATTAGGAGAGTTGCAGGTGATGGTAAAGCAGATAGGTTCTGATGTCAAGTATAGTGCAGATGGTAAGAGGACACAGATGGAGTATACTTAGACAGAGTAACCTAGTGCAAGGATAGTTCAAGGTAGTCCCAAGAGCTAACAGTCTTATGCAGGTGATAGTGAATAGATAGATAGATAGATAGATAGTCTTGGTAATTGCAGTAGATGACAGTAGGAGATTGGTAGCAAGAATCCCCTGCGGGGTACTTATCACTTAGATAGGTTTAGGAATAACAGTGTCCATTGGAGAGGGGTGATCCCGTAGCGAGATACGGATCACCAGCGAGGTTTCCGGCTTCAGTTCAGCAAGGAAGGTATGTCAGCAGCTCCGACTTCTCAGGCGTAGGTGCGATGAACATGTGGGTTTGAACGAGTGATGAGTGAGAGCAAACCGGCGATTGAAATAGCCGCTCATAGCGGCGCTCGGCAGTGATGTCATCCGGTCTTAAAGGTATATGCGTCCTTTGTTATACAAGATGGGACGCAATTAACCACTTTACCACCGGAGGATTTTCCTGCTAAAAGACCAGGCGTTTTTTTGCGATTTTTTACTGCGTGACTTTAACGGACGATTGCGCGGTCGTGCGACACTGTACCTAAACGAATTTCACATCCTTTTTTTCCCACAAACAGAGCTTTCTTTTGGTGGTATTTGATCACCTGTGCAATTTTTTGATCACGCGCTATAAACAAAAAAAGAGCGTAATTTTTGCAAAAACAACAATATTTTTCACTTTTTTTTATATGAAATTCCCCCCAAAAAAAATGTAAAAATCAGAATTTTTTAACATTTTCGGCCAATTTGTTTTACGCTACCTATGTTTGGTAAAAAAAAATCGCAAAAAGCGTATTTTGATTGGTTTGCGCAAAAGTTATCGCGTTTACTAACAAAGGGCAAGATTTTAGTCATTTTTGGTGTTTTTTTTTTAACGAGTAATGGCGGCGATCTGCGATTTTTTTTGCGGTACTGCGACATTGCGGCGGACAGATCGGACCCTTGACTGACATTTTTGACACTTTTGGGGGTACCAGTGACATTACTGCAGTAATCAGTGCTATATATATGCACTGTTACTGCAAAAATGACACTGGCAGGGAAGGGGTTAACAGTATTGGACAGGGAGGGGTTAAGTGTGTCCTAGGGGCGTGATTCTAACTGTGCAGGGACAGGTCTACTAGTGTAAAAACAAAGATCAACAGTTCTACATAGTAGAACTGTCTGATCTTCACTTTTACACAGGGAGAACTGACAGGCGGCTTGTTTACATAAGCTGCTCTGTCTTTCTCCCGCTGTACCGGCGATCGTAGTGTGACCGGTGGACATCGGATCCGCCAGTCACACTCCCGCACTCCTCCGTGAACGAGCCGAGGCGGGCGCGCGCCTCAGCGGGCGCGCGCCTGCCCGCTATTGGCTCTAGAAGGAGTGACAGGCGAGCGACATAGACCTACGTCACTCTGCCTGGCCGGGGCCGACTGCCGCAGTAAATATACTGTGCGCAGTCGGCAACCGGTTAAGAGAGGAGAAATATGGAAGCAAGGGTACCAGAGGTACCGGAACATTACAGTACCCCCCCCCCTTAAGGCCGGCTCCGGAAGGCCTCTAGAACTGGTTTTTCCGGATATTTCGAGTGGAAATTGCGAATCAGTCTAGGGGCATGTATATCCAGGGCCGGTCCGAGGCGGGTGCACGGGGTGCATCGCACCCAGGCGCCGCGAGCTGAGGCGGAGGAGGGGCGCCGAAGCTCCAGTGACAGTGCCGGTGTTCTAAAATTTAATACACAGCTGAAAGAGAGGAGGGGAGGCAGCAGGACTGGTTGCTTAGCTGGGAGGAGGCGGGATGGAGAGAAGACATTCTCGGGTCTGAGAGGAGGCGGGACGGATTGCTTAGCTGGGAGGAGGCGGAACGGAGGTAGAGAAAAAATGTAATCAGCAAGCTCTGCATTATTACAATTATGCTCGACCTCCGTCCCGCCTCCTCCCAGCTAAGCAGTTCGTCCCGCCTCCTCTCAGACCCGAGGATGTCTTCTCTCCATCCTGCCTCCTCCCAGCTAAGCAGTTCGTCCCGCCTCCGCCCCGCCTCCTCTCAGACCCGAGGATGTCTTCTCTGCATCCCGCCTCCTCCCAGCTAAGAACTTCGTCCCGCCTCCGCCCCGCCCCCTCTCCGTCCTGTCTCCTCTCAGCTAAGTAATCAGCAGTCCCGCCTCCTGTCCTCTCTGTCAGCAGTGATGTAATGGCGCCGGCGGGGCGCCATTTTTAAATCTAAAGTAAACTGCAGTGGCCCAGCAGTGGCGAGTGCCTCTCATCACGGCCAGGTAAGACCCCTCCACAGCTTCTGACCACCTCCCCCTGTACCATGCCCGCAGCCTCAGACGTCTCCCCCCCTGTACCATGCCCGCAGCCTCAAACGTCTCCCCCCCTGTACCATGCCCATAGCCTCAGACATCTCCCCCCCCCCGTACCATGTCCGCAGCCTCAGACATCTCCCCCCCCCCGTACCATGTCCGCAGCCTCAGATATCTCCCCCCCCCCCCGTGCCATGTCCGCAGCCTCAGATATCTCCCCCCTGTTCCATGTCCGCAGCCTCAGATATCTCCCCCCTGTTCCATGTCCACAGCCTCAGATATCTCCCCCCCTGTACCATGCCCGCAGCCTCAGACATCTCCCCCCTGTACAATGCCCGCAGCCTCAGACATCTCCCACCTGTACCATGCCCGCAGCCTCAGACATCTCCCCCCTGTACCATGCCCGCAGCCTCAGACATCTCCCCCCTGTACAATGCCCGCAGCCTCAGACATCTCCCACCTGTACCATGTCTGCAGCCTCAGACATCTCCCCCCCCCCTGTTCCATGTCCACAGCCTCAGACATCTCCCCCCCCCTGTTCCATGTCCACAGCCTCAGACATCTCCCCCCTGCACCATGTCTGCAGCCTCAGACATCTCCCCCACTGTACCATGCCCGCAGCCTCAGACATCTCCCCCCTGTACCATGTCCGCAGCCTCAGACATCTCCCCCCCCCCTGTACAATGTCCGCAGCCTCAGATATCTCCCCCCTGTTCCATGTCCACAGCCTCAGACATCTCCCCCCTGTACCATGCCCGCAGCCTCAGACTTCTCCCACCTGTACCATGCCCGCAGCCTCAGACATCTCCCCCCTGTACCATGTCCGCAGCCTCAGACATCTCCCCCCTGTACCATGTCTGCAGCCTCAGACATCTCCCCCCTGTACCATGCCCGCAGCCTCAGACATCTCCCCCACTGTACCATGTCCGCAGCCTCAGACATCTCCCCCCCCCCCTGTACCATGTCCACAGCCTCAGACATCTCCCCCCCCCCTGTACAATGTCCGCAGCCTCAGATATCTCCCCCCTGTTCCATGTCCACAGCCTCAGACATCTCCCCCCTGTACCATGCCCGCAGCCTCAGACTTCTCCCACCTGTACCATGCCCGCAGCCTCAGACATCTCCCCCCTGTACCATGTCCGCAGCCTCAGACATCTCCCCCCTGTACCATGTCTGCAGCCTCAGACATCTCCCCCCTGTACCATGCCCGCAGCCTCAGACATCTCCCCCACTGTACCATGTCCGCAGCCTCAGACATCTCCCCCCCCCCCCCTGTACCATGTCCACAGCCTCAGACATCTCCCCCCCCCCCCTGTACCATGTCCACAGCCTCAGACATCTCCCCCCCCCCCCTGTACCATGTCCGCAGCCTCTAACCATCTCCCCCCTGTACCATGTCCACAGCCTCTAACAATCTCCCCCCTGTACCATGTCCACAGCCTATAACCATCTCCCCCCTGTACCATGTCCACAGCCTATAACCATCTCCCCCTGTACCATGTCCACAGCCTCTAACCATCTCCCCCCTGTACCATGTCCGCAGCCTCAGACATCTCCCCCCTGTACCATGTCTGCAGCCTCAGACATCTCCCCCCTGTACCATGCCCGCAGCCTCAGACATCTCCCCCACTGTACCATGTCCGCAGCCTCAGACATCTCCCCCCCCCCCCTGTACCATGTCCACAGCCTCAGACATCTCCCCCCCCCCCTGTACCATGTCCACAGCCTCAGACATCTCCCCCCCCCCCCCCTGTACCATGTCCGCAGCCTCTAACCATCTCCCCCCTGTACCATGTCCACAGCCTCTAACAATCTCCCCCCTGTACCATGTCCACAGCCTATAACCATCTCCCCCTGTACCATGTCCACAGCCTCTAACCATCTCCCTCTGTACCATGTCCATTTGGTGGGCACTGATAAGGCTGCATTTGGTGGGCACTGGTAGGCTGCATTTGGTGGGCACTGATGAGGCTGCATTTGGTGGGCACTGATCAGTCTGCATTGATGCATTGATCTCTTGTTTTAAGTCTGCAGTCTCTTACCATCTCCTGTTTGGGGGCTCTGTCTAACAGACTCTCTAACAGATGCCCTCTCTGTGTCCATTAGATAGACCCCCCTCCAGTTCCCATTAGAGTACTCTGCTTCTCTTACTGTAATTTGTTTATTGTTAAGAGATCGTGGGAGTGTCCCGCGGTAAGGAAGATGTCTTAGGGGAGCATCTCTGTGTTTGAGCCATTGCCATAGAAACATTTGTAAAGGGGAGGAGTAGGTAAGATGACTATGCCCACGTGGGGGCGCCAGAAAAATTTCTGCACCCAGGCGCCTGTGACCCTAGGATCGGCCCTGTGTATATCGGAGGTATCCAGCCAGGTGTCATCTTGGGGCCCATAATTCTTCCATCGTACAAGATACTGGAGTCTTCTTCTATTGAAACGGGAATCCAAAATTTCCTTTATCTCAAATTCTTCTCCACCTTCCACTTGTACAGGAGGTGGAGGTGAGATAGTAGGCCTTATTCCTTGGTTAGGAACATGGGGCTTCAGTAGAGACACATGGAAGCCAGGATGTATCTTGAGGTCTACTGGCAATGTGAGTTGTACTGCAGCTTTACCAATAAGCTTCTCTATTGGGAAAGGTCCCAGAAACAGAGGTCCAAGTTTTTTACTAGGGATCTTTAATCTCAGATTTTTTGTAGAAAGCCAAACAAGATCCCCAATGGCATATTGGGGAGAGGGTTTCCTACGGAGGTCGTAGTACTTTTTTTGTTGGCTATGAGCATGAGATATGGTATTGTTGAGTAATCCCAGAGAATCCTTTATCTGGGCAAGATAATCAGATGCCACTGGATTACTTGATGGTAAGATACGTGGAGGAAGGAGTGTGGGATGAAACCCATAATTCAGGTAAAACGGACTTTGCTTAGTAGTGCTATGAATAGCGTTGTTATAGGCGAATTCCGCCAGTGGGAGGAGATCTGCCCAATCGTCCTGTAGATACGAAGTATAGCAACGCAGGTACTGTTCAATGCACTGGTTAACTCTCTCTGTCTGTCTGTTGGTCTGAGGGTGGTAGGGAGAAGTGAGGTTACGCTCTATTCACAGTATCTGACATAGAGCTAGCCAAAACTTTGAGATAAATTGTGAACCACGGTCAGACAGCAGTGTTTTTGGAATACCATGTAACTTAAAGACATGTTTCACAAGTAATTCTGCTGTTTGTTTGGATGAAGGTAGTTTTCGGATAGGGGTGAAATGTGCCATCTTGGTCAGATGGTCCACTGATACCAAGATGGTGTTGAATCCTTTGGAAGGTGGTAATTCCACTATGAAGTCTAAGGATACCACTTCCCACGGAACGTGGGGTATCGGTAAACTACAAAGTAATCCTGATGGTTTCATGTTGTCAATTTTAGACCTTGCACAGATATCACAAGATGAAACGAACTTTTTTACGGTTGTCTTCATGTCTTGCCACCAAAATTGCCTAGTGAGTAGATTGAGAGTTTTAGTCATACCCATATGTCCTGCCATAGGTACATCATGCGACAATTCTAAGATCTTGGTTCGCATAGTAGGGGGTATGTATAATTTATCGTTGTAGTAGAGGAAGCCTTCTGCGTCAGTAGTTAGTTGTGGTGGAGGTGAATCCAACCCTATGCTGTGCAAAATCTCCTCCTTTAGTGAGCGAACGACTCCGATAATACGTTCAAGTGGTATTATAGGAACTGAGGGAACCTCAGTGCAATCTTTCTCGGCTAGTCGTGAGAGTGCATCCGCTTTTTTATTTTTGTCTGCGGGCGTGTAAGTTACTAAAAAATTAAATCTCAGAAAGAATAACGACCACCGTACCTGCCGGTGGGAAAGAGTTCTATTAGTCTGAAGGTATTGGAGGTTTTTGTGATCAGTATATATCAGAATTGGCAATTGAGTGCCCTCAAGTAGATGTCTCCAATTCTCTAATGCCAGTTTTATGGCTAATAACTCCTTCTCACCTACTGGGTAGTTCACCTCGGGGCTACTTAATGACTTTGAAAAGAAAGCAACTGGGTGAAGAGGTGAGGTGTTTGTTGGTCGTTGTGAGAGAACTGCTCCTACTGCCATATTAGACGCATCTACCTCCAAGATGTATTGAAGGGATGGGTCTGGATGGCATAGTATGGGGGCAGTGGTAAAGCTTGATTTCAGCAGAGAGAATGCTCCATTTGCTTCTTTTGTCCAATTAAATGGTCTCTTCGTGCTTGTAAGTTGTGTGAGAGGTTTCACAATCGCAGAGAAGTTTTTAATGAATTTCCTATAGTAATTAGAGAATCCTAGGAACCTTTGTAATGCTTTGCGAGTGGTTGGCACAGGCCAATCCAGAATGCAGGATATTTTGCTCATGTCCATTTTGATTCCACTTTTAGATATAATATATCCTAGGAATAGTACCTCCTCTTTATGAAACAAACATTTCTTTGATTTAACATATAAGTTATGTGCAAGTAGTCTTGACAACACAAGTCTCACATGTTTTATGTGCTCAGGTAAGGAATGAGAATAGATAAGTATATCGTCCAAATATACTACCACACAAACATCAAGCAAGTCTCGGAATATCTAGTTTATAAACCGTTGGAAGGCTGCGGGGGCATTACATAGCCCAAATGGCATTACAAGGTACTCAAACAGTCCGTATCTGGTTCTGAATGCCGTCTTCCATTCATCCCCTTTACGGATTCGAATTAAATTATATGCCCCTTTTATGTCCAATTTTGAAAAGAAAGAAGCCCCACGCACCTGTTCGATAAGTTCAGGAATAAGGGGTAAAGGATAACGATCCTTTATTGTGATGGCATTTAATTGTCTGAAATCAATGATAGGCCTAAGGCTAGAGTCCTTATTGCGGACGAAGAAGAGCCCAGCCGCAGTGGAGGAAGTAGAAGGTCGGATGAATCCTTTTGCCAAGTTTTCATCCAGATACTCCTTAAGGTGAGAGAGTTCATCCTGTGAGAGAGGATATACATGTCCGTAAGGCAACTTGCTATTAGGGAGCAGATCGATACAACAATCATAGTCCCTATGAGGAGGTAGCATTTGAGCGTTTTTCTCAAGGAAAACCTCTGATAAATCTTGATAACACTTAGGAATAATGTCATCCGGCAGTACAGACAGGATCCTATCATGTGTGGGGAGGTTACACGTCGTCTCACAATAGTGAGAAGAGAAGGTTAACGTTTTTGTTTTCCAATCGATGATTGGTTGATGTATGTGTAACCAGGGAAGTCCCAAAATGATTGGAAAATGTGGTGAAGTTAATACATCAAAGGTGGTGGTCTCCACATGAGACTCGTCAGCAGTTACAAGAAGTGCCTGTGTCTGACTGGTGATAGGACCAGAGGATAAAGGGGTACCGTTAATAAAACTAACGGAGACAGGTTTGGGTTTTGAAACAATAGGTATTTTATTAAGGGAGACAAAACAAATGTCAATGTAGTTTCCACAAGATCCTGTGTCAATCATAGCCTTGGTGGTGATCCTAGTTTGGTCCCACTGCAATGTTAATTGAACAAAAAGATAAGGATTAGAGAAGGAAGTTGTGAGTCCCCCTAGCAAGACATTTGAACACTCACCCTCTTTTCTGCGGACAAGAGGACAGTCATTTACCAAATGATTCGGGGATGCGCAGTACATGCAAAGATGTTCGGTTTTCCTCCTGGCACGTTCAGAAAGGGTCAGAGGTGGACGTATCATTCCTACTTCCATAGGAGTAGGATCAGCAGGCAACATCCGAGAAGGACTGGAAAATGGTGAGCCCATCTTCTCAGCCTTTCTTTCTCATAGTCGTCTGTCAATATTGATACTGGTCTGGATCAGTCCCTCTAGAGTGCCAGGTAAATCCGCTCGGGCGAGCTCGTCTTTAACGGCCTCAGATAGGCTGAGTCTAAACTGCGTTCGCAAAGATGTGTCGTTCCACCCTGAATCAGGGGACCATCTTTTAAAATTCGCCACAAAATCTTCAACAGGTCTCCGTCCTTGTTTTAAGGCCCGTAATTGTGTGTCAGCGGTACTCTGCTTGTTGGGGTCTTCATATAAAGTAGCAAGTTGTGCTAGAAATAAGGGATAAGAATTAAGGAGTGGATCATTCTTTTCAAAGAGAGCATCTGCCCAGGCCCGGGGTTCACCCGTTAAATAGGAGATGATAGTACAAACCTTAATTTGGTCAGTGGTGTAGGTTAGAGGTTTTAACAAAAAAAAACAATTGACATGCGTTTTTAAATTCACGGAATTTGCTCAGATCACCAGAAAACACTATAGGAGGGTTTATCTTAGGCTCACGGGGCTGAGCAGCAGGAGGCTGTGTGAGACGGCCAAGCTGTTGTCTCAAGGTTTGATTGTCATTTTTTACCTCTGTAAGCACATGGATCAATACATCTACTTGCTGTTTTAATTGTAGTACATGAGTGGATAATTCTGCTGAATCCATATTTTTTTTAAAGGCTCGTTCAATCTGTAACGTTCATGCGTTTTTGTTTGTGGATGGATTTACAGCTGCAGAATTATTACACTCAGTAGCCTTGTAGAGAATCTGTTGAATAACATATCCAACTCTCAGGACTTCATCACCGTGTACAGCCTGTTATATACTATATATATATCAATAGATGTTTAATGGAGGGGTAGAGTATATGAGGATATAGATGAGAGACAGGCTATTGTATGGTGAGCACTAGAAGTAGTATTAGGAGAGTTGCAGGTGATGGTAAAGCAGATAGGTTCTGATGTCAAGTATAGTGCAGATGGTAAGAGGACACAGATGGAGTATACTTAGACAGAGTAACCTAGTGCAAGGATAGTTCAAGGTAGTCCCAAGAGCTAACAGTCTTATGTAGGTGATAGTGAATAGATAGATAGATAGTCTTGGTAATTGCAGTAGATGACAGTAGGAGATTGGTAGCAAGAATCCCCTGCGGGGTACTTATCACTTAGATAGGTTTGGGAATAACAGTGTCCATTGGAGAGGGGTGATCCCGTAGCGAGATACGGATCACCAGCGAGGTTTCCGGCTGCAGTTCAGCAAGGAAGGTATGTCAGCAGCTCCGACTTCTCAGGCGTAGGTGCGATGAACATGTGGGTTTGAACGAGCGACGAGTGAGAGCAAACCGGCGATTGAAATAGCCGCTCATAGCGGCGCTCGGCAGTGATGTCATCCGGTCTTAAAGGTATATGCGTCCTTTGTTATACAAGATGGGACGCAATTAAGAGAGGAGAAATATGGAAGCAAGGGTACCAGAGGTACCGGAACATTACAGTCACCAGTTCATCAGAGTACCCGAGCACCTGTCAACAGCTCATCAGAGTACCCGAGCACCTGTCAACAGCTCATCAGAGTACCCGAGCACCTATCACCAGCTCATCAGAGTACCCCAGTACCTGTCACCAGCTCATCAGAATACCCGAGCACCTGTCACCAGCTCATCAGAGTACCGAGTACCTGTCACCAGCCCATCAGAGTACCCGAGTACCTGTCACCAGCTCGTCAGTACCCAAGTACCTGTCACAAGCTCATCAGAGTACCCAAGTACCTGTCACCAGCTTATCAGAGTACCTTTCACTAGCTCATCAGAGTACCCGAGTACCTGTCACCAGCCAATCAGAGTATCTGTCTCCGCTCATCAGTACCCAAGTACCTGTCACCAGCTTGTCGGGGTACCTGTCTCCAGCTCTTCTGTACCCAAGTACCTGTCACCATTTCATTAGAGTACCCGAGTACCTTTCGCCAGCTCATCAGAGTGCCTGAGTATCTGTCACCAGCTCATCACAGTACCCAAGTATTTGTCATCAGCTCATCCAAGTACCCGTCACCAGCCAATCAGTGTACCTGTCTCCGGCTCATCAGAGTACCTATCTCCAGCTTATCAGAGTAACAATCCAAAGCAAGAAATGGTGACCACACTCAGGAATAGATGAAAACATAGAAGTGTTTTATTCTTCACCACGAATAACAAACTTAACAGCACATCACTGGACAGTTACACAGGTTGATGTGCTTCACGATTTTGTTGATCGCTTACTCATAACCATACCATTATGAGTAAGCGATCAACAAAATCATGAAACGCGTCAACCTGTATACCTGTCCAGTGATGTACTGTCAAGTTTACTCTTCGTGGGGAAGAATAAAACACTTTTATGCTTTCATCTACTCCTGAGTGCGGTCATCATTTCTTGCTTTGGATTGTTACTTGGACTGCGGATCTGACACGCATCTGGATTACCATCTCACCTGAGTCTGTCTGTGTTAGGATTAGCTTATCAGAGTACCTGTCTCCAGCTCATCAGAGTACCCGAGTACCTGTCAACAACCCATCAGAGTACCTGTTTCCAGCCCATCATAGTACCTGTCTCCAGCCCATCAGAGTATCTGACGTGCATCCCATTAGTCCCTTATGTGCAGCCCATTATTACCTGATGTTCAGGGCCTTTCTATGTGGCCAGGCTATGTAAAATTCCCACACATGTGGTATCATCATACTCAGAAGGAGTAGCAGAATGTAGTTTTGGGTATCGTTTTTGGTATGTACATGCTATGTGTTAGAAATATCTTAAAAAATTATATTTTTGTATAAAAAAATGTTTTCAATTTTTTCCACGTTTTCCAAAAACTTCCAAAAGACTCATAATGCCTCATAGAATATACGTTGGGTTGCTTGCTTGCCAAAATGGAGTCATTTTGTAGGTGTTCCCATTATCCCATTATCCTGGCGCTCAAAGACCTTGAAAATTGTGATAGGTAGTCAGAAAATTAGATGGAGAGCCATCCGTAGAAGTCTGTTGATGACGAAACGCATCAGAGCGTGGTCACGCGGTCACCCCGGCAATCAGACGCTGAGCGGCTGCTACGAGTGGCTTTGTGATCTTCCGGACACTGATGAGCAAAGGAGCGGTGAGATCCCGGCAGCTCAGCCGGTGTCTGCAGTTGTCTATCGTTGTATTGGTTGTGCTATCTATTTGCTTATATGTGAGTGCATTTTAAGGGGAAGGGGGGTGATTGAATAAAGTTTTAAACTACTACCCTATGAGCCCTCTTTTTCTCTACATATGCTCCTCCCTATTGCCTGCTTGAGCTGTGTGCCGCTGCATTATGCGGGGGATCTTCACATCCCTATGAGCTTGAATGTGGATTTGCTGCTATATACCATTGGAAGGTGATTTGTGGATCAGCACTTAGATTTGGATCATCTCGAGCGGAGTATGGAAAGATTTTTTAAAGGCGCAGTACTTGATATTAGCTGGTGGGTGAGCATTACCTAAGGTGGTTTTCAACTACACTTCGTGGTAATTGGCCATCCTATCCTTTGGACTGTGCTATTAAGACTGTGGACTCACCTGTGTATACCTCTCTATAGGAGGTCATCTGCTATTTTGCGCTGCTTATGTGTCTGACTCTTACAGAGATTTCTATAGAAGGAGTTGTACACATCTTTTGTTCAGCATGGGGTGTATGTATCAATAATATTAACTCATAGTTAGCACACTTGGGTTGTGTGACACTTCTTGGCTGTTTTTTACGTTTCGACTGATCGCAAAAACTGTTTCTTTCCAAAAAAAAATATAAGTAAAATAGATATAACATCAGTAAGCTCTGATCTTCTTTTACCTCAATAGAATTGAATTGTAGTAGGTTTAAGTTACCAAGGAAATTAATTAGGCAATATTTCCTTAGCTCCCTGTAGACAATGCAGCTCTTGTCCTTCTTTGTTAAAGACTGCATTCAACAGAGAGAACAGATAAATGTTCATAGAAACTGATTCACTTTATAAATTTCCCAAGAGGCTATCGTCTCAAAACCTAAAAGATAAAGAAAATCTTTTGAAGAAGGCAACTCCTTACTTTTAGAGGATAAGTTCTAGAAGTAGATGGAAATAGTCTTATGTTTTTTGTAAACACATTTTTTTTTAAAAATATATATTTTTATTGTATTATTTAGGGGTTTTCTGTGCACAATAGAAGGCTTATTATATCAATGACAAAAAACAGCTGAGTTTGCACCCTGTTTTTTGTTTTTTTAAGAAAAGTAAAGCTTTTTTCATAGGCAAGCACTTTAGCATATAAGAAAAATATCACACTACCTAGATTGCAAATGTTAAAAATACTCGCTAGCCTAAATTCTAAAATGTAAGATTTAAATAGTATAGTAATAAATAGTTTTAGAATAGAATTAAACATAAAAACAAAAATGTAATATATTGCAGTATTCCAGTTCTTATATGTGGGGGCTGCATTTGTTTTTCTAGGTTTGCTTACTTTATTTGTACCTTGTGATCTGGCCAGTAATTCTGTTTATTTACAACTTCCCCAATAGACCAAGCTGTCCAACAAAGTGGCAGTTAGAGGTTTGAGACAAACAATTAATACTGACAGGGATGCTTACAATGGTCAGCTTTTATTCATTTATGCAAAACCTTTATCCCAAAAGGAAAAAAAAAAACTGTTTGTGAAACTGCTGTAAAAGTGTTAGCTAAATGTTTGGCTTTAATGAATTGGTCAAGTCCATTTATATGTATTACTGGCAGGATCGCCAGGTGAAAATAAAGAAAAAAAAAACAAATGCTGTCACCACATTTAAAGGATGGTAGACTGCAATATATTACAGTTTTTTTTAGGGGGTTTAATACGTTAAAATTCATTCAGGGAAAACAGTTGTCCTATCTAGGCATTGCTGTACTTGTCCCACTCAATTTTGTCAATAATCTGGTAATCTTGGAACACATCTGCTTGGAATGTTGAACAGATTCAAAGCTTCCTTTGGAAATCTGTATGTGATTGAGAATACATGGATCACACCCAAAAGGATGTTCACATTGGTCCAATTTGACATGTCAAAGTGCCTGTGAAATCTAAGACAATTGCCGGCATTGGCAATTTCTGAATCGGTGCGATGTTTACTTCACCGGTTCCCACAAGTAGTTTCTGTACTACTTTTGGTGACTTTGGGGGTGATTTTCATAGACATTTGTGCAAAAACCCGACCAAATACCAATCATTTAGTGGGGATAAGGTTTTTTAAATGCAGCTGCAGCCCTCTCACACAGCTTAAAGTGCAACCTTAAAAATCCACAAAGCCTTTTAAAGCCAAAGTTTAGTTAGTTTTAGTGGCTTTTTTTTTGTACATGAGATGGTACTTACATTTAATGAAAAGTGTCTCTTGTGCTAGTGGCTGCTGTCCTTTTTGAAATCTGCCATCCTTTTCCCCCCAAAACTCCCCCAGCTGCAATCTTGTGATGCTGCCGGGGTTATACAGCCGCTGGACCTGTTGTAGGCCCTCATTAGACGATGCTAGGGATGCACCAAAATGAAAATTTTGGACCGAAACCGAAACCGAAAATGCAGGATGCCCTTGGCCGAAAACCGAAACCGAAAATGACTTTTTCCCCAAAATTTTTTTTAAAAATGGATAGAACAGGGGCATACACCAAAAACAGGCAGCGACGTACACCTGTCGCTGCCACCCTGTCACAGTATATGTACTGTGATGGGTTGGCAATAGGTTAATTTAATTACCAATGGTATTAGTATTATGCAGCATGAGGGGGTTAATGTATTGTCACTGCTGGTCACTCATCTATTAGTGACCGACCAGTGGCAGGTAATTAACCCCTTTGTGCTGCATTAGTGCAACCAGTGTTAATTAACACTGATACTGGTTGCACTAATGCAGCACAAAGGGGTTAATTACCTGCCACTGGTAGGTCACTAATAGATGAGTGACCTGCAGTGACAATACATTAACCCCTCATGCTGCATAATACTAATATCATTGGTAAGCTGCCTCAGCTCCCCTCCATCTCCCCCCACTCCCACTGCCTCAGCGTCCTCCTCCTCGGGTGTCCTGCATTCAAAAGTCCCGCCTCTGGCCGGCGGCACCGCCTCTCAATGACGTCCCTACTACAATCTGTGCATTATGAATGGACATACCAGGTCGGGGGGCGGGGCGAGCGGCCGCTATAGAGAGAACTAATGTGATCCTTCCCTGTCAGCTTAGCACATCTATGTGTGAATGAGAACAGAACTGAGCTGACACTGGGCGGGGGGGGCGGGCGGAGCGGCCGCTATTAGCTGTAACTATGTGAGAGCTTCTCTTCCTTGTCAGCGGAGATACATGCCTGTCAGTGAAGAGAAGCTCTCACATAGTCACAGCTAATAGCGGCCGCTCCGCCCGCCCCCCCGCCCAGTGTCAGCTCAGTTCTGTTCTCATTCACACATAGACGTGCTGAGCTGACAGAAAGGATCACATTAGTTCTCTCTATAGCGGCCGCTCGCCCCGCCCCCCGACCTGGTATGTCCATTCATAATGCACAGATTGTAGTAGGGACGTCACTGAGAGGCGGACGGCCGGCCAGAGGCGGGACTTTTAAAACCTGCCCTGCGCTGCGCCCTCCTCCTTCCCCACGGCGGCCATATTTTATTTTCGGCACTGTTAACCCATTATCGGCCGAAATGAGAGAGGCTCATTTTCGGCCGATAATTTCGGTGGCCGAAATTTCGGTGCATCCCTAGACGATGCAGACTATGCCCACGCTTTCTGCCCCTTAATCCATCAGGAAAAGCTGTACCAAAGTCTCCATCAATGAATAGCGCTCTATGAATGCAAAAAGCAGACATTTTATTCATCCACCGCTCCCTATTTATAGAGTACCTTTTTTTGATGGAAGCAATTATAAAGCATCTATAAACGGTGGAGGGGGGGGGGGTGGCATAGTCAGCACTCTTTGATGAGTGCTCATGAATGGTCCAATGGCTGTATTAACCTACTCAGCACTGGAAGATTACCACTGCAGGGGATGATGGAAAATTTCAATGGCATCAGCCACAAGAAGAAGGGATACTTCTCACTGAAATTAAATAACATCTTTTGTGTTGAAAAAAGAAAAAAAAATCTTTAAATAATATGTTTTAGGGATGCCTTAACCCTAAATGCATATAAGGCTCCCGTTATATGTATTTTGCACTTTATATTACATCCTCAGGTCCTTTCTGTAGACAGACAAACCATCTAGATCAGGCGTTTTTAAACATTGGCCCTCCAGTTGTTCAGGAACTATAGTTCCCATCAGTAGTTGGTTGCAGAGAGGACAGAACTCCTTTTCAAGATCCTGCACTCCTCTGTGTAGCTGCAGAAAGATTCATCTTTGCCCACCCCCCTCTCAGCAGTCTGCAGAAGAGAGGAGGGCAGATCTCCTCCTACAGATCCTGCACCTCTCTGTGAAGCTGCAACACCACCTTGCCTTTGCCTCCCCTGGTTTCAACATTTACCAGACTCTGGCAGCTGACTCCAGCCCTCCCTTGGTTCTCTTCCAGACCCTGCACCTCTTCCCAGATCCACCCGCATCTTCTTCTGGCAACAGCACAAGGTAAGGGTGCACTGTGATGTAAGGAAGGGTGAGTGACTCTTGGCTTCTGATGGTGGGGGGGGGGGGGGGAGGGCTCATGACATCTCATGTAAGGGTGTAAGCGGACGTGGGGTGCTCTGGACATCTGATCTTACAGATATAACTGGCTTTGAGGGCAACTATAATGCTGATGCGGCCCACGATGGAATTGAGTTTGACACCCCTGGGTTACTACTTTCTTACGACCTGCTTCATTTACTAATATGCATATTCTCTGAGGTTCCTACGAATTATATATCTGTTATATATCTGTTTGTATTGCTCTAATGTACTATTCTCAATCTGTGGTACTACGTGATGTATTTTTATCTTTTTTACTGAAAAAAAAAACCCTTCATATAATTTAGATGATACAGTATAATGTACTGCTTTAGTCCTGGTTCACACTGGTTCGGCTTTGAAATTGTGCTACTTCAGCACAATTTCAAAGCTTCAGATCAGTATCATTTGCACCTCCGTTTTCTTGAGGCTTCCAACTTCGTTTAACAGAAGTCTATGCAAGTCGCAATAAAATCGGCAAGTAGTGCAGGAACCTTTTTCAGAGTCGCAGCAATTTAAGTGTTCTATTGCCGACAAGTGAAATCACTTGTTTACAAAGAGCAACTGGGGATCTGTCAGTTAGCTTAGCTTCTGTCTGTAAACAAATCCATTTTATGTCTGTAAACACACCAGAAGATCTTGATAACCAGGTAAGGTCCAATGAAAGATAAGCGAGAGTGTGCTCAAAAACCAGATCCACTTCAGGTGACAAACCCTTCACCAATATGCAATCCAATGCGCTCACCTCACTGTAAGACCCCTGTATTACCAGCAGCTCAAACACACTTTAATCCACCAAAAAGAAAGTTTGAAGGGAAGAGTGGAAGATGATCCTCAGCTTTCCACCTGCTCACAGCTTTGTGAATGGCAATCCCCTATATGTAAGGAACAGTCATGCCTCCCGTTTAACCAGTGGAATAATTTGTCAACCAGCCAGCACATGTAGGTATATAGGACTAAAAAGCATCTAAGTGCGTACTGTATTTAAACTGAGTGTACACTTTTCCTGTTTAATTTATTCATAAATGATCTAGAGGAGGGGATATCTAGTAAAATCTCAGTATTTGCGGATGATACTAAACTAAACATGCCAATATCTTCTATGCAGGATGTGAAAACCTTACAAGCGGACCTGAACAAAATAACGGGGTGGGCAACTACATGGCAGATGAGGTTTAATGTTGAAAAATTTAAAGTAATGCACTTGGGGGCCAGAAACCAGAAAGCAAGCTACTCACTAGGGGGGGAACCTCTGGGCGAGTCTAGGACGGAAAAGGACCTGGGGGTACTGGTAGACAACAGGCTTGGCAGTGGCATGCAATGCCAAGCCGCTGCAAGCAAAGCCAACAGAATACTGGGATGTATAAAAAAGGGGAGTCACTGCAGAAATAAAGAGATTATTCTCCCACTCTACAAGACTCTGGTCCGGCCACATCTGGAGTATGCTGTCCAGTTCTGGGCACCGCCCTCAGGAAGGATGTGCTGGAATTGGAAAGAGTCCAGAGAAGGGCAACAAAAATAATTAGGGGAATGGAAGACATCAGCTATGAGGAAAGGCTACAAGCACTGAACCTGTTCTCTCTGGAGAAGAGACGCTTGAGGGGGGATATGATATCAATGTACAAATACTGTACTGGCGACCCTAGCATAAGGAACAAACTATTCAGAGAAAGGGAATACAATAAGACACGTGGCCACTCACTAAAACTAGAGGAAAGGCGGTTTAACCTTAAAGTGCGCAGGGGGTTCTTCACTGTAAGAGCAGTAAGGATGTGGAATTCTCTTCCACAAGCAGTCATATCAGCAGGGAGCATTGATAGTTTCAAAAAACTATTAGATGGGCACCTTAGAGACCACAACATACAGGGGTATACAATGTACGGTTAAAAGCAAACACACACACACATCATAGGTTGAACTGGATGGACTGATGTCTTTTTTCAACCTCACCAACTATGTAACTCCCGTAACTATGTAAATCTTTGTCAGAATGGGTAGGGGTCCCAATGAACTCCTGCACTCATTGACCTGGAAGGGGGCAGATATCTGGACACCCCTTAATTATAAAGAGGTTTCCAGATTCCAGAACAAGCTCCCCTCCATATTACCCCCCATCTCCTTTAGGCACTGAAGCATTGAGACAAGGCTACTTTGCAATGAGGGGAGGCTTTGCCAACCCACCTTGCAAGGTACCCCCTCAACATTGAAAGGAATATGGGGGAATATGCTCACTGTCCTTCCTTTACAGGCTGCATGTTTGGAGTAGGGTGTGATTGGAAAGTTAAGGGGGACACTATGCCAATTCATTCTAGTGTATTTTGTAATGTTTACTGTCCCTTAAATTTCATAATCAGATAATGTTTAAAAATTAAAATTCATATATTTTTATATTTAATACTAATTATATATATTACTACAGGGATCCAGGGACCCCCTAGTGACGTATAAAAATGTTGCTATGGGAATTGGTGGGAACAGAAGGGCCAGCCTTGACCAACACATAGACATTGTCTAGTAGCTCAGTGAGGCTGTTTGTCCGTGTTCTTACTGATGCAAAACTTGCCCGCTGTTGGCCCCTGTCTATGAAACTCTCTTAAAGTGACCATAGATAATATAGGAGTGTAAAACTTGCCACCACATGACGTTTTAATAGGGGAGAATTGGCAGACTCGTACTAATGAAAAGGTATAGGCAAATGTTTTACTGCTAGAATTAGGAAACTGCAGAAAACAGAGCATTGTAAAATTAGCCAGCAGCAGGACTGGGCCCAATTTACCAGAGACAAAGAGCATGACAGTTTTATTCAAAGAGAATAAGTCTTACCAGTGTAAGCCTAGCTTTTATTTTTAGTATGGGGAATAGAGTCAAAATAATTTTATGTTTTTGTCTTGTTTATTTTAGTTACCAGAACAGATTGCAAACAAAAATCTGTTTTTCTTTGAGCTACCCAAACCTAAAACAACCCTATTAACATAAAATAAAAACCCCAAAGAAATTAAAACTACAAAATACCATTCCTGAAACATCAGCCAATTTTTTAAAGGTCAGCTTTGCAGCAAAAAGAAAATGCAAACAAACACCCCAAACAATAAGGTCCTTATCAACATAATATACTATTATATTATATTATATTATATTATAGTAGCACCCTCCTAAGTAGGGGCTAGAGAGTAAGTATAGTTTTTGGCTCTGTCTGCCTATCAGAGGAGCAGCAGGTACATTCTATATTGCACTTTGCTTAACAGGGAGCAGGATCTGTGAGTTAGGTCTGCTCAGTGTGTCCAGTGTGTGATTCATCTGGTCTAAGGGAGTGTCCTCACTGTGCCCAATGGGGAGGCACATTGGACAGTGGATGAAACCTGGCCAATGGGGACACAGGCTTTTTATACAGCCTCAGGGATTGGCACAGACGGCTGTCTCGGTGCATTGTGGGGTGGGGTATAAAAATCCAGGTGCACAAGGTCTTTGGCGGGAAGAAGAGTCCCAGAAGGAGGGTGGCAGCTGCCTCCTCTTCTGAAGCAGTTGGTGCGTGGCCACAGGTAGTCAGCCTGGTGAGCCAGAGGTGTGGAGCTGAGCCCAAAGGTCCCGGGGGGGGGGGCTGACTGGAGGACTTGAGGCACTGCGAGAATCTGGAAAGCAGCATCGTGATTACAGAGGATCTTGCCTAAGGGTCTGCCCAGGAAAGGGGGTACTAGGTGAGTGCCCTGAAGAGAAATACAATAGGGAACATTTACGTCAGATTCATCCAGCGGCAGGATGAAATAGCGGCCTTGCCGCATCCTTACATTAGATGTCCTGAGAATTGTGAATAGTTCAAATGTTGGAGTATCCCATTCATCCCTTCTCCCATCCCAACATAAAATAAAACAACAAAAACATCAACCCCTAGACTGATCATTGACTGAGCCAAGAACGTAAAGTGCTAAGATTTCTGATTGCAGTTGCTATGGGTATCCCAGGGGAATGCAAAAGTGTGTAAAACCAGCAGCCCTCAAGGGGGGCATTGCTACATTATATTATATTCTCAAAACGATACAACCTGAAACCCTGAACTCTTGCTGTGAAAAAAAGCAACTTAACCTAAATTAAAGGCTAAGTTCACTTTTGTAAAACATAAATAATAAATGCAAATGTTTTGCAGGTCACGGGTGCAATGTCAGGCTCCTGCAGACACTCAGTACAGCTGGCTGCCCATATCTCCATACGGCAGACAGTTACTGAAGAGAAAGAAAAATCAATAAACTATAATGGCGCTCACCAGCCTGGTGCTTTAGCAACATGTTACATGTTACACTCTGAATAAGTGTGTAACATGTTACTAAAGGTGAACTTATATTTTAATCACTTAAGGACTGACCCACATACATTTACTGCGGCAGGGTGGCACTTAAGCGCAAAATCACGTACCTGTACGTGATTTCCTCCATCGGTTCTGGGGCGTGCACAAGCGCTGCAGGAGGCAATCAGCATGTCTGGCAGATGTGATGTCCGCTGGGACCCCCCCCCCCCCCCCCCAATCGTTCAGAGGAAGAACGGAGGTCTCCCTATGTAAACAAGTCAGACCACCGTTCTACCAGAGAGAAAAATAGAGATCTTGTATTTGTGCTGTTTTCCTTTAGTGAAAGCACATCCCCCACAGTTAGAAAGCACTCACAAGGAACACATTTTGATCGCCCCTGATGTTAACTCTTTTCCTGCCAGTGCCATTTATGCAGTGACAGCGCATTTATTTAGCACCGATCACTGTATTGATGTCACTGGTCTGCAAAAAGTGTTAGTGTCAGATTTCTTCACTGCAATGTCGCAGTCCTGCTAAAAACCGCTGATCGCCGCCATTGCTAGTAAAAACAATTAAAAAAAATAAAAAGTTCCTAAATCTAGCCCAAAGCTTGTAGGTGCAATAACTTTTTGCGCAAACCAATCAATCAATCAAACCAAACAAATCAATATACACTTATTGGGATTTTTTTTTACCAAAAATATGTAGCAGAATACATATTAGTCTAAAATTATGAAGACATTTGATTTTTTCTCTTTTATTGAATATGTTTTATAGCAGAAAGTAAAAAATATGTTTTTTTTTTTTTTCAAAGTTGTCGGTATGATTATCAGGATTGAGGCAGCAATGTGGCACCACTGCTTCAATTAAGTTTTCAGCTGCTTGTCTAGAGCTCAGGCATCTATGCATGTGTACAATATACACATGCGTCGATAGTTGGCCGTGAATTTTTGGCCAACGTCCGATCGGCCGATTTTCGGCTTGTTAGTATGATGCTTTCGACAACCGACTCTGACTTTTCGGCCAAATAAAATCTGGTGTGCAGGCTATAACATTTTTGTTGGCCGTCAACAAAACGGCCGATTTTCCATCAGTCAGTACAGATTTCGGCAGACAAAAATCTGATGAGCAAGACTGGGCATGCTCAGAGAAGAAAAAACACACGGAAAGTAAACCAGCACATGACATCACTTCTGAAGTTGATTTTTGTTGGCCGAGAAAATTCGTGTGCAGTCTAGGCACATTCCAACCAACAAAACACAACTCTGGACAAAAGACGGCCGATCGGTCGGCCGATAATCGTTGCGTGTGTACGAGGCATAAGGCATAAGGCAGTACAGAGGAAAACTATGTTTTAATTCAGCTATTTTCCTAGTCAGTCTAAACTGGCTGGAGGAGGTTGTTCTGGCACGGGACATTTAAATCTCAAGTTCTCAGTAACTTTGTTTAATGTTCTCCTTTACCCTGATGTAGGCAGAACAAGCAGGCATGACAAAACATTGTCTGGGGGGTAACCATTATATATTTTTAGAATAAAATTGGACTACATCTTTTGTTAGATATGTACGTATTCAATTGCCTGGTTATTTATAACTACATTTTAGTGACCTCCACTATAGAATTTCATAGTGAAGCAAAGCTGTAAGTTTTAATTGACTGTATATTTCTTTGGTATAAAATTGGAAACGCACCTGCAGTTTTATTTTTAGAAAACAGCACTGAGATAAAGTTACAGAACCCTGATGAGGGTTAACTTAGTTTGTTACTTGCATTCAAATATGTCTAATAAACTAATTTTCACCAAAGAACAGCAGATGTAGCCAAGCAATTTGAAATTCATCAGCATTCTTTTATTCCACTTTGGTTGTTTTGTAGGTCATATTTGCCCTAGAGACAATTTCGCTGCACTAAGAGCTAGTTCAATCCCTTAACTAAACTAACATTTAAGCAATTATGCTAAAGTGCTTCCCAGCAAGAGTGAAATTCTGTAATTTTGCAACGTTCTGCGTAGACAAAGAGAAGATTTAAAACTATGAAATGTAGTGAACCTAAAGTACAACACATTATACAATATTGTTCTTTTTTAATTTTGCTAAGTTATTTGCGAAGTGATTCAAGGTAAAATAAAAATATTCCAAAACGAATCTATAATGTTTTTAAAATTGACAAGAAGGTAAAACTAAATATGGACATTGGGCAAATATCTTTAGATATTGTAAGACTCGATTCACACTAGCGCGACTTGTCAGCCTGACAAGTCACGCTCCCTTGTGGTCCATTGACAGCTACTGGACCCGTTCTAATAGGAGCGACACAAGTCGCTCCGACTTAGAAAAAGGGTCCTGTACTACTTCGGGGCGACCTCGGAGCGACTTGCATAGACTTTCATTATGTGAAGTCCATGCAAGTCACTCCGAAGTCGTGGTGCATGGGAATGCATAAGTCACCCCCGAAATAGTACAGAGTCGTGCCGCCCAGTATGAACCGAGCCTGGGGTTCACCATGAAATAATCTATCACATAATTTTAAACGTGTCTGCATAAACCCATTTCCATATGTTTTTTTTTTAATGTTTACAGATTTGGGTAAATTAGGATAAAAAAATGAATACATAGACATTTCAGCTAAATTTTTATTAAAGCATATTAATAAACCCAAAATCTTAATTATATTGCAGCTTACCAATTCTTAGGGGTGATGGTTTCATTTGTTTTTATTTTTAGGCTTTTTTTTTTTCACCTGGTGATCCAGCCAGTAAGTCTGTTATTTTATTTAGAACAAGCTGTCCTGTGAATGTAGCAGTTAGAAGGTTAATACAAACCATTTCAGAGGGGTGCTTATATATATATATGCAAAACCTTTATCCAAAAAGCAAAAACTGCTAAACCACTTTAAGACTGCTCATGTTGCTGCTACTGCAGCAAAGTGGCAGCCCTGGGTCCAGCGAGGTAGACCTATGTCGCTGGATTCCTGCCTGTCTCGGGGCAACACTCCCGCTGTGTTTAGACACAGCGGGAGTCGGGCCAGAGGAGGAGAGACGGCGATCACCGATCGTCGGGGTAAGAGTGAGAAAATCCGCCCGCTTGTGTAAACAAAGCGGGCGGATCTTCTCTGTGACAGACAGGGAGAGATCACAAGATTCAGCATAGCTGAACCTGCAATCTCTGTCTCTGTCACAGAACCCCCTCCTCCCACACGTCAGTAAGCATGAGGCACACATTTAACCCCTTGATCATCAGTGCATATTTTTAGCACTGATTACTGTAGTAATGTCACTGGTCCCCCCAAAAGTGTCAAACATTTCAGTTAGGGGTCTGACCTGTCCACTGCAATGTCACAGTCCCGGAAAAAAAACGCCACCATTAGTAGTAAAAAAAAAAAAAAAAAAACAATAAAAATGACAATTCTTTCCCGTAGTTAGTAACTTTTGCACAAACCAAAAATAATCATCAAAATCACCATAATCACCAAAAAAAAAATCAAAATACGCTTATTGCTATTTTTTTTACCAAAAACATGTAGCAGAAAACAAATTGGCCTAAAATGTTAAAAAATTTTGATTTATAATTTTTTTTTTGGGGAATGTTATATATCAGAATGTAAAAAATATTGTTTTTTTTTCAAAATTGTCGCTCTTTTTTTCAAAAACTAAAAATCGCACAGGGGATCAAATACCACCAAAAGAAAGCTCTATTTGTGGGGGGAAAAAGGACGTACATTTCATGTGGGTAGACCATCGCACGACCGCGCAATTGTCCGGTAAATAAATAAGTGCCGAATCGCAAAATATGGCCTGGTCAGGAAGGGGGTAAAATCTTCCATTCTTAAAGTGGTTAAAAATACACTCATTGAGAATTTTTTTGTCAAAGACATGTAGCTAAATACATTTTGTCCTAAATATATGACAAAAATGGAATATATTGGATATTTTTTACCTGTCAAAGTAGAATATGTCAATTTTTCGCAAAATTTTCACTCTTTTTTTATTAAAAATTAAAAAGCGCAGGGGTTATAAAGTACCACCAAAAGAAAGCTCTGTTTGTGGGAAAAAAAAAGGACATCAATTTTGTTTGGTTACAGCATTGCATGACCGCGCAATTGTCAGTTAAAGTCGCGCAGTGCCAAGTTGAAAAAAGTGGCCTGGTCATTCAGCAGCCAAATCCTCCGGGGGGCTAAACTGGTTGAAAAGTTAGAGCTGGAGTTCGGCTTCAATTTGTTAAGTGTATCTAAATCTGCTTGTAAATCTAACACTCCTCTCCCCCAGACTGACAATGTTGCTGTCTAAAGATGTCTCTGTTGCTTCTTCATCCAGTGTGTAGGCAGTGTATTACAGAATATGTGTTACTGGCCAAATCACAAAGTGAAAACATAGGGAAAAAAAAAGCCTAGAAAAGAAAACGAATGAAGCCACCACATCCAATGATTACCAAGCTGCATCAAACTGTATACAGTATTTCTGGTTTTGGGCTAATAATGTTTTATTAAAGATTCTTAGATTTGCATTGTGCAATTGCTGTCCTTTTTTCATAAAATGCGTGTCGTTTGTGATTGATAAGGATCTACATCACTAGCTGATGTGATTAACAATGACTTTACAAAAACAACTGGTTACTGTCCACACCTGTAACTGGTCTCTGCAGCAGGGAGCATTGGAAGGGCGATACATATAACAAGACAAAAAGATTTCCAAGCTCTCCTTACCGACCAATCTGCGACCAACCGAATTGACCCGTCCATTAAATGCATGTGCTTCCATTGTTGTAGACTCTCAGAATGTAGAGTTATGACCACAGATAATGGGGTGCCTTGACGGGGCTCTGTGGCTTACTCATGTATTTGCAAATGTGTGCAACTAAACCCCTGTTTTTAACGCGTACTGTTGGATAGGGATGATCGAACGGTTCGGGTCGACCATCGGTTCGACCCGAACATTGGATGTTCGATATTTGGCCGAATACCGAACTTTTTGCGGCAAAAGTTCGGTATTCGGCCACCAGAACCGCCCAAAATGCACTGGGACAGGAACTGGGCTTTAAAAGCCCGTGATTGGCCCAGAAACGTCTGCAAAAGCCAATGAGGGGGCAGGAGTCTCCTAGGAACGTGATTGGAGTGACTACGGGGACCAGAGGCCAATCAGGAGTGAATACGCCCCACACTATATAAGATGGCCCCGCCTAACCCCTAGCACAGTTATCCAGAGCCTGTTGAAGAGAGTTGAAGCAGTTCTGTCTGACTCCTGCTTGCTACACTACATTTCCTACATATCGAGTGGTTCTAAAGCTCCATATAGCAGAATTGTATTTAGCTTACAGCCAGTGTAGTTAGATACAGCGATTGTGCTGGTTCTTAGAGTTAAAAAAAAAAAAAAAAAAAAAAAAAAACTTAAGGGACAGTGTCAGTCTTCTGCTGTATGGAGCTTTCTATTTAGTGGAAAGGGATATCTGGTGTAGTTAGGGAACTTTGTACTACATTAGTTAGATTTGAAAATTTAGTTTCTGTAGGGAAAGTGTGAGGGTTCTGTTTAGTGAGCACGTGGCACAGTGCTGCTGTATCACAGCAGGTATACGTGCTTGCTAGGCAGCAAAATACAGTGACAACTTAACGCCTGTTGTTCAAAGCGTTAGGTGCACTGTACAAAAGCCTTTGCAACTGTGCGTGACACGCAACTGCTGTGCTGTATCCAGCGACAACTGTGGGTCGCATAGCAGTGTGCGTTTTTCACCGCACACAGTTGCCAACGCATCAGTGACAACCTAACGCCTGTTGTTCAAAGCGTTAGGTCCACTGTGCAAAAGGCTTTGCTACTGTGCGTGAACCGCAACTGCTGTGCTGTATCCAGCGACAACTGTGGGTCGCATAGCAGTGTGCGTTTTTCACCGCACACAGTTGCCAACGCATCAGTGACAACTTAACGCCTGTTGTTCAAAGCGTTAGGTGCACTGTACAAAAGCCTTTGCAACTGTGCGTGACACGCAACTGCTGTGCTGTATCCAGCGACAACTGTGGGTCGCATAGCAGTGTGCGTTTTTCACCGCACACAGTTGCCAACGCATCAGTGACAACCTAACGCCTGTTGTTCAAAGCGTTAGGTCCACTGTGCAAAAGGCTTTGCTACTGTGCGTGAACCGCAACTGCTGTGCTGTATCCAGCGACAACTGTGGGTCGCATAGCAGTGTGCGTTTTTCACCGCACACAGTTGCCAACGCATCAGTGACAACTTAACGCCTGTTGTTCAAAGCGTTAGGTGCACTGTACAAAAGCCTTTGCAACTGTGCGTGACACGCAACTGCTGTGCTATATCCAGCGACAACTGTGGGTCGCATAGCAGTGTGCGTTTTTCACCGCACACAGTTGCCAACGCATCAGTGACAACCTAACGCCTGTTGTTCAAAGCGTTAGGTCCACTGTGCAAAAGGCTTTGCTACTGTGCGTGAACCGCAACTGCTGTGCTGTATCCAGCGACAACTGTGGGTCGCATAGCAGTGTGCGTTTTTCACCGCACACAGTTGCCAACGCATCATTGAGAAATATGCCTGGTAGACCAAGAAAAGGCATACGTGGCCCTGCTGCGGAAAGGGGCACAGCTTCTAGGGTGTCTAGAGGCAGGGGTGGACGTGGTGGTCAGTCCTCAGCCAGGCCACCATTTGGATTGTTCTCCGGCAGTGGCCAAGCTATACGTCCACAGTATGTACAGGAGGTGGTGGACTATATGAACAAACCCTCATCATCGGCATCATCTGCAACTACAGTGACCCAGGCAGAGAAAAGTGGTCAGTCTTCTGCAGTTGTCAGAACAAATACAGATGAGTCCATGTCCACCTCATGTCCTCCCTTAGACCCAATTTCAGACATGGCAGAGGAGTCAGCTGAGCTGTTTGACCACAGTGTCGGCCATCTACTCCAGCCTGATGCTCAGTCCTTTATGGAGTCTGATGTTGGGTCTGAGTTTGAGGAGGAGGCAGAGCAAACAAGAGGGGAGAGCAGACGGCCCGCTCCATCTAAGGCCGCACCTGTTGTCTCCCAGGCCAGGCCTGATGCTCAGTCTTTGATGGAGTCAGATGTTGGGTCTGAGGTTGAGGAGGAGGCAGAGCAAGCAAGAGGGGAGAGCAGACGGCCTACTCCATCTAAGGCCGCACCTGTTGTCTCCCGGGCCACTATACACACCTCATCTTGCTGGGCCTTTTTTGAGACATCCCATGCAGATAAAACAGTTGCGATCTGCAAGATTTGTAAGAAGGGTATAAAACGTGGCAAAAATGTCAACCACCTGGGTACAAGCTGCCTAAACAGGCATTTGACAACCCACCACTCGGCCCGTTGGCAGGAGCATTTAAAGAACCCACAAAAGGGCCAAAGATTGGTCAGTCGGCCTCCTAGTTCTCCTCGCGCTCCTCCTCATGCTCCATCTGCTCCACCTGCTCCACCTGCACATCAGTCTGTTCCTGGCCCTGCTATAGTCACTCGTCACCTGTTGGCAGCCTCCACTGGCAGGGATGATGATATAGCAGGCAGTGTCGCATCTACCTCCAGCACACCACCAGCTGTATCATCTAGACGCCAAATTTCGATTCCACACATGCTGGAACGAAAAAAAATGTATACTCCCCGCCACCCACATGCCCAGCGTCTAAACAGTAGTTTGGCTAAACTACTGGCTCTGCAACTATTACCATTTAACCTGGTAGAGTCTGCTCCCTTCCGTGACTTCGCAAAATGTGCAGTTCCACAGTGGCAGGTGCCAAGTCGGCATTACTTTTCCCGTAAGGCCCTGCCATCCCTATACCAACATGTGGAAGGCAATGTAGTGTCATCCCTGGCCAAGTCAGTCAGCCGTAAGATACACTTGACGGCTGACACTTGGTCAAGCAAACATGGGCAGGGACGGTACATTTCTGTCACTGCTCACTGGGTGACACTGCTTGCCAGTGGAAGGGATTGTAGCCAGGGCTCGGTGCTGCAGCCAGTGTTGCCCCCACGTCTGCAAACAGCTGGTGGTGTCGCTGATCCGGGTAGATCGATCACTTCTACCCCCTCCTGCTCCTCCTCCTCTACCTCCTCCATGCCCTCCTCTGCAGAATGGTCCTTTGAATATGATGAGATACCACGTAAACGTTCAAAGGGCTATTCTATGTCTCAGGCCAAAAGGTGTCACGCAGTGCTGCAGCTTGTGTGTCTAGGGGACAGGCAGCACACTGCCCCTCAGATTCTTGGGGCTCTGCAGGCACAGGCCCAGAGGTGGTTGACACCACGCCAGCTGCAGCCAGGGATGGTGGTTACTGATAATGGGTCAAACCTCCTGGCCGCCCTTCGTCAGGGAAAGTTAACCCATGTGCCATGCCTGGCGCATGTCCTGAATCTCGTGGTACAGCGGTTTTTGAACTCGTACCCGGGAATGCAGGATGTGCTAAGGATGGCAAGAAGGGTGTGCAGTCACTTCAGGCGGTCGTACAGTGCCACTGCACGTTTGGCCGAAGTGCAGCGCGAGTTTCACCTGCCGGTACACCGCCTCATCTGTGACATGCCCACCCGCTGGAACTCCACCTTGGCTATGCTGCAGCGCCTGTACACGCAGCAGAGGGCCCTCAATGAATACCTATGCGAGTACGGCACCAGCACTGGCTCTGCGCGCCTGGGCTTCTTTTCACCACGGCAGTGGCTTTTGATTAAGGATGCATGCGCTGTCCTCTCGCCATTTGAGGAGGCCACAAGGATGGTCAGCCGGGACAGCGCATGCATCAGTGACACCCTACCGGTACTGTTTTTGTTGGAGCACACTCTGCGTGGCATTATGGACAGGGCACTGGAGGCAGAGCAGCAGGAGGAAGAGGAGGACTTCCTTGCCTCTCAAGGCCCCCTTTATCCTGAGAATCCTGACCCCATTATGCCTAGCTCCCAGAGGCCCGAGCAGGATCCAGGGGTGGAAGAGGAGGAGGAGGACGATTCTGCGGGAACTTTTGCAGGGTTTGAGGAGGAGGAGGAGGAAGACATGCGGCAATCTGCAAGGCCTAGTTTGACTCCCTCGGGACACTTTGGAGTAGTACGTGGCTGGGAGGAGGAGGAGCCCGTTGAAGATAATGTCATTATGAGTGACCCCGAGGAGTCAGCTTCTCAGGCCTTCGCTAATTTGCGACGCATGGGAAACATCATGCTCCAGAGCCTGCGAAAGGACCCCAGAATCAAGGCCATTAAAGAGACTAACCACTATTGGTTGGCCACCCTACTTGACCCCCGGTACAAGTGTAAAGTCTCGGAGCTTTTCCCATCCACCCATAGAGTCCACAGGATCAAATCCCTTGAGGACAGTCTCAAGAGGAATCTGGTGAACATGTTCCCCGACTCCCGTAGGGTGCAGGGGCGGGGACAACCTACCATGGATTCTACTGGTGGTCACGAGAGGAGCGTTGGAGAAGGCGTGCGGTTGACGGATGCCTTTCGGTCTTTTTTTAGTCCTCACCGCCCAGGCCTCTCAGCTGCCACATCGCATCGACACCGTCTGCATCACATGGTGGACGATTACGTGAGGGCACAAAGTGACACAGAGGGCTTTTCATGTGACGAATCCGATCCACTGGCATACTGGGTCTTAAGATTAGACCACTGGCCAGAACTGGCCCAGTATGCCATGGAGTTGTTGGCCTGCCCTGCTTCCAGTGTCCTATCGGAACGGGCATTCAGCGCAGCAGGAGGATTCGTCACAGACCATCGAACTAGACTCTCCACCGACTCAGTCGACCGTTTGACATTCATTAAGATGAATCAGTCGTGGATATCAAGCTTTGATGCACCTGATGCAGACCTTGTAGACTAGGCTATCGTTGTGATGTGGCAGTTGAGCCTCAGTTTAAGCCTGGACCATGGTGCCACCCTCAAACCCTCCTCTCATTCTCTTTACGTTCACAGAACCTCATTTTGGTTATGACAAAAACGACAATGTTTGCGCACCTGTTCCACAGGTGCACACCTTTAAAATTTTTGGGCCTCCTTCAACACCAGCTCTTTGGGGTTAAGGTGGGGAGGCTATACTAAAACAAAAACGACAATGTTTGCGCACCTGTTCCACAGGTGCACACCTTTACAATTTTTGGGCCTCCTTCAACACCAGCTCTTTGGGGTTAAGGTGGGGAGGCTATGCTAAAACAAAAACGACAATGTTTGCGCACCTGTTCCACAGGTGCACACCTTTACAATTTTTGGGCCTCCTTCAACACCAGCTCTTTGGGGTTAAGGTGGGGAGGCTATGCTAAAACAAAAACGACAATGTTTGCGCACCTGTTCCACAGGTGCACACCTTTACAATTTTTGGGCCTCCTTCAACACCAGCTCTTTGGGGTTAAGGTGGGGAGGCTATGCTAAAACAAAAACTACAATGTTTGCGCACCTGTTCCACAGGTGCACACCTTTACAATTTTTGGGCCTCCTTCAACACCAGCTCTTTGGGGTTAAGGTGGGGAGGCTATGCTAAACAAAAACTACCATGTTTGCGAACCTGTTCCACAGGTGCACACCTTTACAATTTTTGGGCCTCCTTCAAAGCCAGCTCTTTGGGGTTATGGTGGGGAGGCTCCGCCAACACCAAAACTACCATGTTTGCGCACCTGTTCCACAGGTGCACACCTTCATAATTTTTACGCCTTCTTCAACACCAGCTCTTTGGGCTTACAGTGGTATGGCTCCGCCAACACCCAAACAACAATTTTTGCGCACCTGTCACACAGATGCATATCATTGTAATTTTTTTCCTTACAAAGGCAATTATTGCTTTCATTACCAGCACTTTCATAGGGATATGGTGTCAAGGCATCGTCCGCACCACCAAATGCCCAATTTTTAAGCATCCTTTACTTCTATTCAAAGTCAAGAGACAACAGTATTCATCCAAAACATCTCTAATCTTGTTCACTCTGCACTACATTGTGGCCCCTACCCCTAACCCTCAATGTATCCGTGCATATATGTCTGTTTCTTGTGAGATTTCAAGTTAAAGTGCACCAAACACCATTTTACATGAAATAAAGTGCAATTACATACATCTTTGGACTTCTTGAAACATTTGGTAATAAAAGCCCCATTGTGGAAATACACCCGTTAATTATATGCACATTTAAAGAGACAGCACCTTTTTCCAAAAAAACCTCTAATCTTGTTCCCAGTGCACTGCATTATGTCCCCATCATACACATTGGCTGAGCCGTTGATTAGGAGCAAAAGAAAGGTGCGGTTAAGCAAAAAAGTCATTTTTGAAGGTTTGGTATGCTGTAATTCTGGTTCTGGACATGCTACAGAGCTGAAACTTCACAGGTACAACTTTTAGACCCCCCAGACACTAAATCCAAAGAAATCTCTTTTTTTTTTTTTTTTTTAATTTTTTCAATAATTGGCTATCTATCAAAAACGACAATTTTTAAGAACTTTTTTTTGTGTGATTAATAGTCCCTGGGGCATGACCCAGAACCCTAGGCACTTTTTAGGGGCATTTATTGGGTTTTAGGGCTTAAAAATGGTGTTTTTTGATTACAGAAGTTCGGGTCCCATTGATTTCAATGGGGTTCTGAAATCCGAACCGAACTTTCGTGAAGTTCGGGTGTTCTGGTCGAACCGAACTTTTCAAAAGTTCGATCATCCCTACTGTTGGACAGGTCAATTCGGTTTGTCGCAGATTGGTCAGTAAGGAGAGCTTGGAAATCTTTTTGTCTTGTTACAATGACTTTACAGCTTGGGATTTTTTGTCCACTGCTTCCTACCTGGTCAATAGTACAATGATGGCCAAGTGGGAACACTGCCATCACAGGTGGACTTCATATGGCGTCCTCCCTGGATCACCCTGCACGCGCGCCCCATGGCTGCGGCACAATTTGTCACCTGCTATGTCCACCACACATAGCGTATGACAAATCAGTGTACTGGGTCGCTACCAGTACCATGTGATTGGTGCCGCAGGCAGAACAAATTATCAAACATTTAAATATACCTTGAAATAAAGACAAACCAACACTGGACTTGCAGTGGTATGATGGGCCGTGGCCATTTATTAACTATACATAACAACACATTAAATATAATCAAATATCTAAAAACATAGCCGTATTTAGTTCAGCCCAAAAGCTCGAACTAACCATATACTGTATATCAACTAAAACTGTAGTCCAGTCAAAAAACTCGAACTACCCTATTTATTACCAAAACTCAAACCAAAATAAAATAGCAAAAATTAAAAGGGGGGGAGGGAGGGACAAATTCCTTGATCTGCTCCTGTTGACTGCTCTGTTATAGCTGTTTCACCTTCTTATATAGGGATAACTGTCACCTCAAGGTATCCAATTTACTTAAAAACATCCAATCCTTTAGAAGTATTTAATCTACCAATTAAATGTTTATTTAAATGTCCAATTCTAACTTCTTATTTCTTAACTAATAAAAACTGTCATATTTTTAATTTTTTTTAAACCGTTTGTCATGCCACGGCCCCATACATGCATGGCAGGTACCATGACCCGCCATGCATCTCATGGTGCCACAGGCAGAACAAATTATCAAACATTTAAATACACCTTGAAATAAAGACAAACCAACACTGGACTTGCAGTGGTATGATTGGCCGTGGCCATTTATTAACTATACTTAACAATACATTAAATATAATCAAATATATAAAAACATAGCTGTATTTAGTTCAGCCCAAAAGCTCGAATTAACCATATATATCAACTAAAACTGTAGTCCAGTCAAAAAACTTGAACTACCCAATTTATTACCAAAACTCAAACCCACAAGCCATGCTCACATCAGGAGAATGGCACCACCACCAGGCCTAAGGCCATTTCTATACATGACTGCAAGTCCAGATTAAAGATTTCATTGGCAATGTCAGATAAGTGAACAAAATTAGAAATATAAAACCCCTCTAAACCACCCTCAAGATCCACATGCCTAAAAGAAAACCCCCCAATAGAAGGCATGAACTTGAAAAGAGCTCTATTCACTTTTTTTCGACTTTTCTCCAAAAATAAATTTTCTTCCAAAAACCAACACAATCGCTGAATAATTTCGGAAAAAATTAATGTACAAGAAGAAAAAACAGACTTAAAATGTAATAAATCAGATTTGATATGTAATAAAAGATCTACGCTTTTTCGCAAACCTAAATCATTACCCCCCAGATGAATGATCACTACATCAGGGGAAGGCCAAAGCAAACATAGTTCTGAAAAAACTGAAAAAATATCTATCCAATGCATTCCTCTCTTACCGTACCAGAACAGAGATGCAGAGGATGGCGAAAAACCCAAGTTCACATTATAAACGCGACATTCAGCCCTCTTGTGGGCCCAAAAAAAAACGAATGCCCGATGATCCAAATCACCTTACGAGAACCTGTAATCAAACACAAGTATTAGGCTGAACATAAGATCTAAACGCAGCAGAACGCCATCTACCAATAGAGGTGTACCGAACTGTTCGCCGGCGGACAGTTCCCGGCGAACGTAGCATGTTCGCGTTCGCCGCTGCGGGCGAACATATGCGATGTTCGGTCCGCCCCCTATAATACATCATTGAGGCAAACTTTGACCCTGAACTTCACAGTCAGCAGGCACATTTCCAGCCAATCAGCATACCTCCCTCCCACACCCTCCCACCTCCTATAAATAAGCAAGGGCAGCATCCATCTTAGATCATTCTGAAGCAGTGTGTGTTAGTGAGAGCAGGGAGAGCTGCTGCTGCTGCTGCTGTTAATAGCTAGGGACAGTTGTTAGTCAGTGTTCCTGGTCTTGCTAGTCAGTGTTCTTGGTCCACTACTGCTGTAAGGACAGCATCCTGACAGCACCCCAAAAAGCCCTTCTAAGGGCTGGTATTTATTTGTGTAATTTTTTTATATATATATATATATATATATATATATATATATATATATATATATATATATATATATATATATATATATATCTAGTGTCCCCAAAGGCCCTTTTAAGGGCTGGTAATTGAGTTATTTCTTTTTATATATATATATATATATATATATATATCTAGTGTCCCCAAAAGCCCTTTTAAGGCCTGGTAATTGAGTATTTATATATATATATATATATATATATATATATATATATCTATTGTACACTGCAGTTGCCTGCCCGCTGTGTGTGAGAGGCCACAGACCCACCACAGACTGTACTGTGTGCACACCACACTCATTTCGGGTGGCACAGGCACAGTACCTTGCATTTTAAAAAATATTTTTTTTTTCCTCTGTCATAATTGCAGTGAGTGCTGAAGAGCAGAAGAAGAGGGGGAAAGTTCAGATGGGGAGACAGAGAGGAGGAGGAGACGAGTTGGAAGCAGGGGGAGGAGGTCATCGCAAGGAGCTAGTGGCGCAGTCAGACAGCATGTAGATTCGGCACCCGGGGTCAGCCAGACAGCACGCCAATCAACGCAAGCTGTTGCCACCACCAGAATGCCGTCCTTGCAAAGCTCAGCAGTGTGGCATTTTTTTTGTGTGTCTGCCTCTGATATCAGCGATGCCATTTGTAACCTGTGCCAAAAGAAACTGAGTCGTGGGAAGTCCAACACCCACCTAGATACAACTACTTTGCGAAGGCACATGATCTCACATCACAAGCACCTATGGAATCAACACATGAGTAAAAGCAGCACACAAACTGAAAGCCACCATCCTCCTCCTGGTCCAGCATCTTCAGCCACGTCAACCACTGCTGTCCTCCATGCCCCCTATGAACAACGTGCCCCTCCGCCTCTCACCTTCAGCAGTTCCTGCTCATCTGCCCACAGTCAGGTGTCTGTCAAGGAAATGTTTGAGCGTAAGAAGCCAATCTCACAGAGTCACCCCCTTGCCCGGCGTCTGACAGCTGGCTTGTCGGAACTCTTAGCCCGCCAGCTTTTACCATACAAGCTGGTGGAGTCTGAGGCCTTCAAAAAATTTGTCGCTATTGGGACACCGCAGTGGAAGGCAATCCCCAACCTGTACTCTATTGTGGAAAAGGAAATCATGTCACGTCTGGCACACAGTGTTGGGGCAAGGGTCCATCTGACCACTGATAGCTGGTCTGCAAAGCACGGTCAGGGCAGGTATATCACTTACACTGCGCATTGGGTAAACCTGCTGGCGGCTGCCAGGCATGGAATGCGTGGCTCTGCTGCAGAGGAGTTGGTGACACCGCCACGACTTGCAGGCAGGCCTGCTGCCACCTCCTCTACTCCTCCTACTCCATCCTCTTTGCTAACCTCCTCGGCTGAGTCCTCTTCTGCTGTTGCGTCTTGCTCCACACCAACTGCAGCCCCCCAGCTCCCCAGGGGCTATTCCACATGCCAGTCGCAAAGGATGCAGCAGCTACAAAATAAGTTGAAAAGTATGCTTTACACAGCATATAAGGGTGATGTCACAGTCACAGCACAACGGGAATCCAACAGGGGAAGAGGTGAAAGTAATCCTCCTCCTACCACAACCACGCCGGCAAGGACAGGACGCTTTACAGACGTCTTGTTGATGGAGGACATGCAGAGCTTTTTTAGTCCTACGCATCGCCACAGCCCTTCGGGGTCCACCCTCAGAGAACGACTCGACCGACAGGTAGCAGACTACCTTGCCTTAACTGCAGATATCGACACTCTGAGGAGCGATGAACCCCTTGACTACTGGGTGTGCAGGCTTGACCTGTGGCCTGAGCTATCCCAATTTGCCATTGAACTTCTGGCCTGCCCCGCTTCAAGTGTCAGAAAGGACCTTGAGCGCAGCAGGAGGTATTGTCACTGAGAAGAGAAGTCGCCTAGCTCAAAAAAGTCTTGATTACCTCACGTTTATTAAGATGAATGAGGCATGGATCCCGAAGGGACTGACAGTGGGGGATGCATTTGACTAAAAAAGGCCTGGTGATGACTGAGATGCCTTGGCCTAAAAATGGTCCACACGCTGCTGTATTTAATCATTCTCTGCATGCCGGATGACTTACGTGACGTCTCCGCCACCAACTACGGTTCAAGCCGCAATGTTTTAGTGCACTTTCTGCCTTGAAAACCTCAATTTTTCAGGCCGTTGCTAAAGCAGCGGCTGCAACAATACCTACTTTTTCATGCATGTGAACATGCCTAATTTTTCTGGCCTCTGGTGCTACACTGTGGCTGCAAAAAAACAAAAAACAAAAAAAAAGGCACATACATGTGTCAATTCCCCTTTGTGATCGTTACCTTGTCGTGGTGAAGGGGCTTGCGTATCACAATGAAGCGATCACCTCTAGGAGTGTGTTGGCACACCCCAGATGATAAGGTCGTTGCTTCATTGTGAACAGACCAAAAGCGATCCGCGGGATAATTTTTCATAGAAAAAACATTAATTTTCTTTCATTCTTTCTGCGGAGCTGGGTATTTTTTGGCCGCGTTACTGAATGCTCATGAACAATGGCTGTAGGCTCATGCGTCCTTTTGCGGAGGTGACAAACCTGGTGGTCAGTCGAACCCAAGGCAACATCATCGACCTCATCCCATATGCGTTTTTTCTGAAGCCTGCCCTGCGAAGAGTACTGGATCAGGCTGTAGATGAGCATGAAGAGGAAGAGTTGTGGTCCCCATCACCACCAGAAGCAGCCTTGTCGTTGTCAATTGCTTGACTTGTGGCAACGCAGAGAGAGGAGTCTGAAGAAGAGAAGTCAGAGGAGGAAGGTGGCTTTGAGGAGGTGGAATACCAGCCACAGCAGGCGTCCCAGGGGGCTTGTTGTCACCTTTCGGGGACCCTTGGTGTTGTACGTGGCTGGGTGGAGGAAGAGACCTTCAATGATGTCAGTGAGGACAAGGAACGGGACATGGCTAGCTTGGTATCCAACCTTGTGCAAATGGGGAGTTTGCGGTTGTGCAAATGGACTGACTGACTGTTAAACAGGGAGTTTAATTGAATGGTTGGTACAAGGCTATGCCGAACCAGCCCAAAATCCCTTCCCCACTGAATTCATGAAAGAAACAACTATAGGTGTCCCTGGGGAATTTGAGTGGAAGGGCTGGAGATGGTAGTAAGGGAGTATGGAGCAAAAAGCGTCCTTTTAGTTGTCTCCTCACAGAAGGTATACTGCAAACGTGGCTGTTTGTATGGCAAAGGATACCTTATATTCATGCAGTCTGACTGTGCAGCTCTGTAGTTTGAATGTGCAACAAGTATATGGACTTGAGAGAATACAAGTCCCTCCACACGTTGTCAGGGTATTAATGTTAGTACCGGCGGTTCACTCAAATCCCCAATGGCCATATGCACATTGTGTTCACCAGGAGCACATAGGGCGGATGAGTCCACACCTATCAAAATGCACAAGTTGGGGAAGAAAATATTTAGCCATAATGACTGATTTCCCATATATAAAAGTGTGATTAGGAAAGGGGAATTCAAAATCCACATACCTTGTCAGAAATCCTATGTGAAATGCAGATAACCGATCTCTCTGTGGTGACCCAAAGGTACTGAGTCCCACTAAGCTTGAAGCATTTATATGCTCCACCTGAGAGTTCTTACCTGAATTAGGAGAAGTGTATACACCTGGTTGGATGATGAGGGGCGGGTAAAGAGCAGGTGGGTGGTTCTGAGCTAGTTGTCCCCATATGTTGGATTTCAAGTTTTCCTTTTATTAGGTGTCTCCACTGATGGTACATTATCCCTCTCTATCCTACCATTCCAAGCAGGAAGGGAGATCGAGAGGAAGAGGAAGGGCGTGGGTGACATCCAGGGCTGCGCTCCCCCGGTCTAAGCGGCGCCGAGGGCCGCCGCGTACCTGTGACGCGGCGGTGTCCGGCGTCACATGACCGCCGGCACGTTGATGCGCAGCTCTCGCGAGATGATCGATGGATCTCGCAGACGGGGTGTCAGTGAAGGATACATGGCGTCCGGAGGCGCCATGATACCGACACCTCCCCTGGATCGCTGCGCAAACTACAGGCCCCAGCATGCATTGCAGGGGCCTGGGCGTGCCGTGGAACACCAATGGGAACAGGCCAAAGCGAGGAGGGAAGGCCGTATCAAGTGACATTTCAGCATAGCTGGTATGCCGTGGAGCATAAAAAGAAAAAGGAGATAAAGATACATAAACAATATGAATAATGTAAATGCATAGGGCTGCACAGTGAGCTGCATGAGAGGTACAGATTGTTTAATCATACCTATACGTGAGATAGGGATCCCTAATGATTGATGAGCAGACAGAGGCCCCTCTGCAGTGATATAAATAATATTAGATTTAATACATAAAGTAACAATATTGCATAATATTACATAATTAACGATTTCTTTGATTTCCACATTGTAACTGAGAACATCTTAGGCATATAATGCGACCATTTAAGCATGTATGATCATACAAATACATAAGCAGAGACATTTCATGAAAAATATATATTTTTATATATTTGATGACAAAACAAAAAACAAGAAATGGAAATAGGGAAGCAGAGATGGATACGAGAGAAGAGAGTGTGTATTGGGATTCAAATATCTTTAGTATTTTATTTTATTTGACAGAATCTGGGTGTTACTCCAGAGAATTAGTATATTTTCCCGCACATCTCTATTCCCAACCATTACAAGAGCTAAAGATTCCATTCAACATTTTCCCACACACCCCCTCCCCCCTCTCTCCCCTTTCCATCCATAAAAGGGGCTAGAGATCCCATTCAAAACCCCCTGAACTAAAGCCAGGGAGAAACGGCTTAAAATTGAAGGCTTCATTCAATCCCGGTGGAGAAGTGGCATTTAGGTCCGAAATCCAACGAAGCTCGCGCTGGAGGAGAAACTTGTTAAGATCTCCTCCGCGGGAGCTGGGGTGGATTCGATCCAAAGCCAAGAATTTTATATGTGGAATGTTGGCACCATGTACCAAAGCTGAGTGTCTACCTAGCGGTACTTCTGGATCTTTCTTTTTAATACTTGCTATGTGTTGGCCAATACGTTTGCCGAATTTTTGGATAGTTTTGCCAATATAATAGCAGCCGCAATCACAAGACAGTAGATATACGACTGCCATAGTCTGGCAGTTCACATAATGTTTTGGACGAAAGTTTTTACCATTAGGCAGTATAACATTTTTCTTGGTGTTAATATATCGACATTGGGCACATGACCCACAGGGGAATGTGCCCAAATGTGTACAAGGGTCCTTCCTTGACCGGCCCTTGTATTCACTACTAACAAGGGCATCCGACAAGGAAGGAGCTCGTTTAAATGTTATCTGCGGTGTTTCTGAGATAAAGGGACTGATCGACGAATCAGACATTAACACATGCCAGTACTTTTTTAAGATCTTTCTAACCTTATGGTGTCCTCGGGAGTATTTTGTTATAACTCTCGTAGTGGTATCACTTGAGTCTTCAGCTTCTTTTTTGTTTTTGTATGAAAGAAGATCCCGACGGGATTGAGTTTGTGCCTTTTTAAAAGCTCGTTTCAAACATTTTGGGGTATATCCCCTTGCTGATAGTCTTTTCTGTATGATTTTAGCCTCTACATCAAACGCCTCCTCTGTGGTACATATTCGTCTAGCCCTCAAGTATTGAGAATATGGGATGGAGTCTACTAACGGCTTAGGGTGCGAGCTCGAGGCATGCAAGATAGTATTGCCTGAGGTTGATTTTCTAAAGAGCTCACAGTGTAGCATGTCATTATCCCCCCTGACTATCCTGAGATCAAGGAAAGTCACTGAGGAGGTGCTATGCTCAACCGTGAATTTTAGATTTAAATCATTACAATTGATGTAATCCATACACTCCAAAAGAAGGGAAGGAGGTCCATCCCATATCATAAGAATGTCATCGATGTAGCGGTACCACATAGGTATGTGGTCCGCATACATCGTGAATTCTTCAGATAGAAAGAGATTCCGCTCCCACTCCCCCAGGTACAGGTTGGCGTATGCCGGAGCACAGCAAGTGCCCATGGCAACGCCCTGTACCTGGAGGTAGTGGGAGCCAGCAAAACAAAAGACATTATGTCTTAGGATAAAGTCCAAGGCAGATAGAATGAAATTTTGAAATATTCCATCAATCTCATTGGTTCTCATCATGGCCTTCCGGATAGCTGCCAGTCCCAGGGTATGGGGTATTGAGCTATAGAGTGATTCCACATCTATAGTAACTAAACTAGCATTTGGGGGTATGTGAATATTTTCTAGAATGCGTAGCATATGGATTGTATCTTGGATGTATGATGGGAGGTCAGCTACCATGGGCCTAAGATGTTGGTCAATGAGCTTGCTGAGATTTTCGGTAATTGCCCCATTTCCTGATATAATGGGTCTTCCTGTAGGGTCTGATATGCTTTTATGGACTTTTGGGAGGGCATAGAAGGTGGGGATACGTGGGTGAGTGGTTCTCACGAAATCCCAAGTTGTTTTTGGGATGACGTTATTATAGTATGCTTCATCTACAAGATTGTAGAAATCCTTATTGAATCTCTCGATTATGGTTTTGTTTATGGGACGGTACCACTCGGTGTTTTTTAAAATGCGAAGGCACATGTTGGTGTATTGGCTGTTATCCATGAGGACAACATTGCCACCCTTGTCGGATGGCTTTATTGTCAACTCATGGTTGTTACGTAAATTATACAGGGCTTTTTTCTCCTCCATGGTGATGTTACTTTGGACTTCTATATCGTCCATTCTCAGGGCTTTGATCTCTCTTGTGGTAAGTTTTAGAAAGGAAGCTACAGCCTGGTTAGAGCTTGGTGACGGGTAGATGTTAGATGGCTTTTTTAGAAGTTTTTGTTCAGACGACATTCGAGGCGCTGGAGGGTCGGGATCCTCTACCTGGGATAACAGCATTTCAATATCAAGGCGGTCAATTAAATCTAGAGGTTCATTCTCCTCGAGGAGAGCCTCTAAATTGGTCAGAGCTTGTCGTTCTTTTAGGGTGTGTGTAGTGTCCCAGGTTTTTTTGGAATACATACTTTTTAACAAGAGTTTACGGGTGAAGAGGTGTATATCTTTTATGGTCTCAAATTTGTCGAGACTGGCGTCTGGGCAAAAAGTGAGACCTTTGTGCAAAAGTTGTGTTTCAATATCTGTGAGAATGTGCGAAGAAAGATTAATGATACTAAGTTGGTCAGTGCATTTGGGATTTAAAGTGTTGGGGATCATTGGGTTTGGGAATTGGGAGGAGGCACTTTGCCTAAAAAAATCTGGGGGATTTTGGGGGTGGTGGTGAGTGGGGTATTACTTGGAATGACAAGCTCCGGGGCCTCATTTGAAACGTTTGGTTGTTCACCTGTAGAGGCAATTGCTCCTTCCTGGGTGGACCCAGGTGGAAACATTTTGGTAGTTTTGTTCTTAGGAGTTTTTGGATATTTTGTAGGGGGACCCTCACCTTGTTGGCGTCTCTTTTGTCGTCTGTTACTTGTGGTGGACTTAGATGAGCTAGAAGAAACAGAGGAGTTATCAGAGGTATATGACAATTTACGTGGTTCATTATTCCTAAGAGCATCTCTAGGGATATGATATTGAGTTTGTTTCCATTTATAAGCTTTACCCTCCTTAAACGCACGTCTGTCACGCAGGTACTTTGCTTCTTTCTTTTTGAGTATTTCTCTATTGAAAAACTCTAGGTGTTTTGTAAGTTTTGTATTAAGTTCCTCGTACAGATGGTGCGTTTTAAAGGGGGCAAGCTCTAAGTATATTTTTTCAATATTGGCATTAACCTCTATTGATTGTCTCCTATATTCCCCTATTAATAGTTCCATCATCTTGTTGGAACATTGTTGTAGGTTATCCTCCCAATCTTTCTTAAAAGCAGGGTTTATCACCATGGAGGAGAAAAAAGCCCTGTATAATTTACGTAACAACCATGAGTTGACAATAAAGCCATCCGACAAGGGTGGCAATGTTGTCCTCATGGATAACAGCCAATACACCAACATGTGCCTTCGCATTTTAAAAAACACCGAGTGGTACCGTCCCATAAACAAAACCATAATCGAGAGATTCAATAAGGATTTCTACAATCTTGTAGATGAAGCATACTATAATAACGTCATCCCGAAAACAACTTTGAGAACCACTCACCCACGTATCCCCACCTTCTATGCCCTCCCAAAAGTCCATAAAAGCATATCAGACCCTACAGGAAGACCCATTATATCAGGAAATGGGGCAATTACCGAAAATCTCAGCAAGCTCATTGACCAACATCTTAGGCCCATGGTAGCTGACCTCCCATCATACATCCAAGATACAATCCATATGCTACGCATTCTAGAAAATATTCACATACCACCAAATGCTAGTTTAGTTACTATAGATGTGGAATCACTCTATAGCTCAATACCCCATACCCTGGGACTGGCAGCTATCCGGAAGGCCATGATGAGAACCAATGAGATTGATGGAATATTTCAAAATTTCATTCTATCTGCCTTGGACTTTATCCTAAGACATAATGTCTTTTGTTTTGCTGGCTCCCACTACCTCCAGGTACAGGGCGTTGCCATGGGCACTTGCTGTGCTCCGGCATACGCCAACCTGTACCTGGGGGAGTGGGAGCGAAATCTCTTTCTATCTGAAGAATTCACGATGTATGCGGACCACATACCTATGTGGTACCGCTACATCGATGACATTCTTATGATATGGGATGGACCTCCTTCCCTTCTTTTGGAGTGTATGGATTACATCAATTGTAATGATTTAAATCTAAAATTCACGGTTGAGCATAGCACCTCCTCAGTGACTTTCCTTGATCTCAGGATAGTCAGGGGGGATAATGACATGCTACACTGTGAGCTCTTTAGAAAATCAACCTCAGGCAATACTATCTTGCATGCCTCGAGCTCGCACCCTAAGCCGTTAGTAGACTCCATCCCATATTCTCAATACTTGAGGGCTAGACAAATATGTACCACAGAGGAGGCGTTTGATGTAGAGGCTAAAATCATACAGAAAAGACTATCAGCAAGGGGATATACCCCAAAATGTTTGAAACAAGCTTTTAAAAAGGCAAAAACTCAATCCCGTCGGGATCTTCTTTCATACAAAAACAAAAAAGAAGCTGAAGACTCAAGTGATACCACTACGAGAGTTATAACAAAATACTCCCGAGGACACCATAAGGTTAGAAAGATCTTAAAAAAGTACTGGCATGTGTTAATGTCTGATTCGTCGATCAGTCCCTTTATCTCAGAAACACCGCAGATAACATTTAAACGAGCTCCTTCCTTGTCGGATGCCCTTGTTAGTAGTGAATACAAGGGCCGGTCAAGGAAGGACCCTTGTACACATTTGGGCACATTCCCCTGTGGGTCATGTGCCCAATGTCGATATATTAACACCAAGAAAAATGTTATACTGCCTAATGGTAAAAACTTTCGTCCAAAACATTATGTGAACTGCCAGACTATGGCAGTCGTATATCTACTGTCTTGTGATTGCGGCTGCTATTATATTGGCAAAACTATCCAAAAATTCGGCAAACGTATTGGCCAACACATAGCAAGTATTAAAAAGAAAGATCCAGAAGTACCGCTAGGTAGACACTCAGCTTTGGTACATGGTGCCAACATTCCACATATAAAATTCTTGGCTTTGGATCGAATCCACCCCAGCTCCCGCGGAGGAGATCTTAACAAGTTTCTCCTCCAGCGCGAGCTTCGTTGGATTTCGGACCTAAATGCCACTTCTCCACCGGGATTGAATGAAGCCTTCAATTTTAAGCCGTTTCTCCCTGGCTTTAGTTCAGGGGGTTTTGAATGGGATCTCTAGCCCCTTTTATGGATGGAAAGGGGAGAGAGGGGGGAGGGGGTGTGTGGGAAAATGTTGAATGGAATCTTTAGCTCTTGTAATGGTTGGGAATAGAGATGTGCGGGAAAATATACTAATTCTCTGGAGTAACACCCAGATTCTGTCAAATAAAATAAAATACTAAAGATATTTGAATCCCAATACACACTCTCTTCTCTCGTATCCATCTCTGCTTCCCTATTTCCATTTCTTGTTTTTTGTTTTGTCATCAAATATATAAAAATATATATTTTTCATGAAATGTCTCTGCTTATGTATTTGTATGATCATACATGCTTAAATGGTCGCATTATATGCCTAAGATGTTCTCAGTTACAATGTGGAAATCAAAGAAATCGTTAATTATGTAATATTATGCAATATTGTTACTTTATGTATTAAATCTAATATTATTTATATCACTGCAGAGGGGCCTCTGTCTGCTCATCAATCATTAGGGATCCCTATCTCACGTATAGGTATGATTAAACAATCTGTACCTCTCATGCAGCTCACTGTGCAGCCCTATGCATTTACATTATTCATATTGTTTATGTATCTTTATCTCCTTTTTCTTTTTATGCTCCACGGCATACCAGCTATGCTGAAATGTCACTTGATACGGCCTTCCCTCCTCGCTTTGGCCTGTTCCCATTGGTGTTCCACGGCACGCCCAGGCCCCTGCAATGCATGCTGGGGCCTGTAGTTTGCGCAGCGATCCAGGGGAGGTGTCGGTATCATGGCGCCTCCGGACGCCATGTATCCTTCACTGACACCCCGTCTGCGAGATCCATTGATCATCTCGCGAGAGCTGCGCATCAACGTGCCGGCGGTCATGTGACGCCGGACGCCGCCGCGTCACAGGTACGCGGCGGCCCTCGGCGCCGCTTAGACCGGGGGAGCGCAGCCCTGGATGTCACCCACGCCCTTCCTCTTCCTCTCGATCTCCCTTCCTGCTTGGAATGGTAGGATAGAGAGGGATAATGTACCATCAGTGGAGACACCTAATAAAAGGAAAACTTGAAATCCAACATATGGGGACAACTAGCTCAGAACCACCCACCTGCTTTTTACCCGCCCCTCATCATCCAACCAGGTGTATACACTTCTCCTAATTCAGGTAAGAACTCTCAGGTGGAGCATATAAATGCTTCAAGCTTAGTGGGACTCAGTACCTTTGGGTCACCACAGAGAGATCGGTTATCTGCATTTCACATAGGATTTCTGACAAGGTATGTGGATTTTGAATTCCCCTTTCCTAATCACACTTTTATATATGGGAAATCAGTCATTATGGCTAAATATTTTCTTCCCCAACTTGTGCATTTTGATAGGTGTGGACTCATCCGCCCTATGTGCTCCTCGTGAACACAATGTGCATATGGCCATTGGGGATTTGAGTGAACCGCCGGTACTAACATTAATACCCTGACAACGTGTGGAGGGACTTGTATTCTCTCAAGTCCATATACTTGTTGCACATTCAAACTACAGAGCTGCACAGTCAGACTGCATGAATATAAGGTATCCTTTGCCATACAAACAGCCACGTTTGCAGTATACCTTCTGTGAGGAGACAACTAAAAGGACGCTTTTTGCTCCATACTCCCTCTAGGGGTAAGTTGATATCTTCATAGTTACTGTTTACTCTTAAGGATATACTTATGTATACAGACACATACCTATTATGGGTATTCCCTACCCTTATGGGACTTGGGGATCCCTCATTGATGATAAGATATATTGTTTGCCTCTATGCTCATGTATTTGTTCTAAATAATATTGCTTACATTCTATACATCCGTAGATACACAGGTGGTGAATGCACGGTTATGTGTATATAAACTTCCCTGAAGAAGGAATTAGATGAACAAAAATTCCGAAACATGTTGGAGGATACACTTCCCTGCTTCATGAACCCCTAATGTATTATCCCTATCAGGATATGTATATGGAATGTTATTTTAAAGTCTAAATATGTTATTTCTTGTATTTTGTTGAATTTTAATATAAATCAATAAATGTTGAAATTTTATATATTCTTTTCTATACCTTTCATTACTACACTTACCATCTCCAGCCCTTCCACTCAAATTCCCCAGGGACACCTATAGTTGTTTCTTTCATTAAACAGGGAGTTTGGTCTGTCAGAGTTTGGTCTGTCACTGTGAAGCGGGCGTAACCCTTACACTACTTGACCGATACAACATCATACCTGATCGTATTCACACACTGGATGTTTTAAAGCACGTTATTCCAAACAATTTAGGAATGTTAGGTGATTTATGCCCTTTATGGGTCAAAACCCGACTCTGCGTCAACTACGTAATTTTCCATGGGAGTTTTGCCCCCTCCGGCATGCCACAGTCCAGGTGTTAGTCCCCTTGAAACAACTTTTCCATCACTATTGTGGCCAGAAAGAGTCCCTGTGTGTTTTAAAATTCGCCTGCCTATTGAAGTCTATGGCGGTTCGCGAACATTTGCCGATGTTCGCGTTCGCCGTTCGCGGACGGCGAATTTTAGGTTCGCGACATCACTATCTACCAATAGCTCTAATAGAACTGTCAGACAGACCAAATTGTGCAGCAGTGGTAGCAGCACCAATCCGGAATGAGTGAGCGGAAATGGGTAGATGACCTAAATTCAAATAGAGCAAACACTTCTTTAAAATACCATTGAACTGAAAAATGGTAAGCGGGATACCATTCTAATGCACGAAGAAATGAAGAAAAGGAAGAGGCCGAATGGACAAGTATCTTTCGGCGGTTCCAACAGCACAAATATCAGCATTCATATAGCGCCCCAAAGATATCCCTAAGAATACCTTTAGTAACAGACACATCAGAGAATTGCAAACCATCAATAGCAGATGATTTGGATGCCAGCAATTCTGAAATGCGAAATGCACCAAAAAAACATAAGCAAAATGAGCATTGCAACAAGATAGCCTCATACTGCCAAAAGCAAATAGAATAGGAGGCAACACACAAATCTCGCAACAGAGAAAGAGAAATCGCAAACCTCCTATCCGGGGTAACATGAGATTTACGATAACCCCTTAATGCGAGCTTAACAGAGAAAAATTCCATACATGAATTTTTACCATGCAACTTTGCGAAGAAAGAAATTCCCTTTAACGTCTTAAGAACATGAGAATAAGAAAACTGTTTACTGAATAAATGTTCCAAGAACATTTCTTCTTGGGAGATCAACGGAAGCAACGAGACACCACTGCTCTGCAGGACTAAAGGACAATCAGGGACTTTACCTTACACTACCCTTCGGATGTGCTTGCCTACCCTTACTTCAATGTAAGTTTTTACTGTTGTTTTTACTGCTGTGACAGGAAGTCAGGTAAATCTGGGAATGTAGTCACAGGCAGGAGATACATTTCCACCTGATTTAGAAAGTTCACTAATTACTATAGGGTGTTGGCTACAGAGCTAGCCAGCAGGAAGTTGAAAGGCCTTCAGCTGTTCAGAATGAGGAAATGAAGGCCTCTATAATTTGTCCAAAGGAAGTCTAATGGATTGCTGCCTCCTGTCGCCGTGTTGGCTGGGAGAGGAGGACAGACAGATGAGTGCCTCCTGACAAGCTGGTGAGCATGGGAGAAGACCCCCTGAAGTGATGTGCGCTAAGGAGGGTAAACAAGTGTGAAGACTACTCGAAGTGAGGTCTTGGATCGTCTCAAGGTGAGAAGAGAAACTATTTCTATGTGGAAAGAAATAAATGCACTGCTTGCTATGTGGAGAGACAAGCAAATGAACTGTGAAGAGTGTGAAGAGACAAAGGGACATGTTCCATATGAAGAGGAAAAGGGACATGTTGAATGAACTGTTTGCTGTGTGAAGAGATAAAACATGGACTATTGAGAGTCTGCTGTATGACCAGCCAAGTCTGCCCAACAGTAGGTTGGGGACAGACTTCATTAGATAGGTTCCAGTGTGTGAGAAGGTAGCCACAGTGGCAAGGATTTATTTTGTTTTATTTTATTTTGGCTGTTTTGAGGCTTGCAATTGTGTGAAGTAAATTGCATGAATAAATCAAAGTGTTGTTTGCAACCACTGCTCGGTTATCTTCTTGTGAAAACGCACCCCCCAAGGGGTCATCCACGCCCGCCACCGAGCTAATCCCTCACACTGCATTGAATTGAATACCTGCACTTAGAGGCGCCTCTCTCTCCTTCATCTCCATCGCAGCTCCGGATACCTGGTTTCAGTTTTCCCTGGATGGTGGTGGATTTTTTTGGATGTGTAAGAGGATATTGAATATTGGACTTTATTTATTTATATATTTTTTATTATATTTATTTTATGTTAATTTATGTAATTGTGCTGCATAATATGTATTATATAATTAGTCAGTTTCCTTCCCCCCATGCCATTTGTTTGACAATCCCTAGCCTAATAGCCAAATAAATAGTTATTATTGATTTTGCAGATTCAACTTCCAATGATTTTAATGAGGTCCAGATCTGGTATCAGAACTTATCTAATGTTTATAGAACCCTGCTTAAACCTAACCCAGATACATTCAGCTCATCTCTAGCTGTCATGCTAATTCTACTTCTAAAGAGACACTGTCACCTTGCTATTCAGGATATTGTGACATTGCACTTTGCAAAGGCCCCCCCTTTATTAGTTATACTCAGTTTACCAGTTCTCCCTTGCGGCTTCTGTCCCTGTCACCACAGGCGACAATACCAGGCATTTCTAGATATCGGGGAGTATATTATCTCCTCCCATATTGTAGCAGCAAACAGTTGTTGGAAACCAGAAATGCTAGCGAAATGGACTCAGCATGGCTCACGCTTGCTAAGTAACCAAAAAGGCGCGTACATCACATACAGTATATACAGTATATCAGCAGTTACGTCACAGATACATACTTCCTTTATCTAAGACATAGCACACAAAATATTTTTCTCTATATGCAGCTACTTCCTGTAATTTCTAGTTTAGAGCAGTTGGCCTTTGGCGGTTTTACACTCGCCCGCTCTTCTTGTCAGTACTCTTGCTTAACAGAGTACAGGGAAGGGAGACAGAGGGGGTTGTAAGTCTTTCTTTAAGTGACCATTCTTTCTGTTGTAGTTCAGTCAGAAACAAACTTGTCAGAATCAACCATCTTGTTTTTACCCTTGCTTTACTAACCATCCACCATTTTAGAAGGCTTTTCAGCTGATGCCACAATATGATAGGGCTCAGGTATAGCAGCCCATCACTAGGCTTGCACATTGTTGAAGGTCTTGGCCCCTTTAGCATACAAAACCAGCCAACAACTTGGAATAAAGTCCCAGCTGCAGCAGGCGCATGAGAGTCATGGGTGGACTGGTAAGGTGAGTATAACTGCAGTGAGAAACACTTTACAAAGACACTGTCATTGCCTTGGATGGGCAATGTTACATTGTCCATTTAAATGCATTCTAAGTCAGTGGCCTGGGAAATATATCTAATTGAATGCTGGCTCTACTATATTTGTGATCAGGGGCTTAAAGCTGAACTCCAGGAATTTTCTATTTTGTAAAGTTACATTGGGCCAGTTTGGTTACATGTACTAATCCATGTGTCACAGCCAAACTCCAGACAGTGACTATACAAACAAATGGCAACCAACCCAACCTATGACTGATCTTTGCAGCAAAGAGCACATGGAAGGGTTATTCATGTAAAAAAAAAAAAAAACAAGAAATAAAAATTCACTTACAAGCCAGTCTGCAACAGCGACTATCTGTGTTCAGTGTACAGATAGCAAGTCACTCCAACTGCACCTGGAACAGGACAGCACTGAATGTATGTAGCGCAGAGTGTTACAGTGAATGCCAGCATCCCCAGCAGCCCTGCGGATGTGACACATGGATAATTATATGTAACTAAGCTGACTTACTTTAAAAAATAGATAATTCTTAGTGTTTAGCTTGAACATTTTTGAAATCAGAGAATCATCTACATAACCAGGTAGCTAACTTTTTCCAGAAGAACAGCAGCGACAACCTTCTTGTTTTCTTGTTTCTGTTAGCACAATATTTGGAATGGAAGACTTCTATTGCATATCTTTAATGTGTTAAACACACACATATATACTGTATACACACACACATATATACTGTATATATATGTATATACACACACATATATACTGTATATATATGTATATACACACACATATATACTGTATATATATGTATATACACACACATATATACTGTATATATATGTATATACACACACATTTACCAACCCACTTTTATTTAAACACAAACTAAATGTTCGCAGAGATAATTGCCTATGCAGGGGATTTTTACAAATAAAATGGGTAACAAAAAAGCCAAGCCATCTGCCTATTTCTTTGACAGCACTGGTCCCTCAGACCATATCACCCAGCCCTCCTGGCTCTCTAAGTTTTCCTGGCTTATTCAGCCTACAGTTACACCTTTATTCACAGGTCCACTCCCTGGCCTTCAGACCCTAATCCATAGTTTCCAACTGTCCCAGGTTTACTGGCATTCTTTATTAACCAGTGGGTCTTCAGGTTTAGGGGTGCCTTAGCCAAATGCCTAAAAATTGCCCAAAAATTGTATACAGGCTATTGAGTGGATGAAGCCTGCCTTTAAGTTACACAGTGGGGTTTATTTACTAAGGGCAAATCCACTGTGCACCACAAGTACAAACCCTGTAGATTTGAGGGGGGAATGCAAGGAAAATAAAAAAACATCATTTTGGCTTGCACATGATTGAATGATAGAAATCAGCAGAGCTTCCCCTCATTTCAGATCTTCCCCTCAGATCTACAGTGACTGCACTTCCAAGTGCACTTGCATTGCATTTCTAGTGCACAGTGGATTTGCCTTTAGTAAATCAACCCAAAGTCACAGGTTTTCATTGTGCACCATCACAACCTTCCAGCCACCACCATCCTAACAACCAATGACATCATTGGTTGAAGAGGGGGACAATAAGAACCTGCACAGCATCCTTCTTTGCACCTTCTGTGCCCCTTTCTATCAGCCCTGGGGTGACATTAACTGAGTGAGGGAGAGAAACTTGAGGAAGAAAAGAAACACTAGAATACTAGACAGCACCAGTTTGCAAAGGTGGAGAAATAAATCACCTCAAATGTTGGGTTTCTTACGTGTGTGTGGATGTTGCTGTGCTATGTAAAACTATCTGTTTTGTTTTTTACAATTTAAAGTAGGGTGCCTCAAAGTTATGTAGAATTTTAAAGGGTGCCTTGACTCAGAAAAGGTTGAGAAACACTGCTCTAGGGCATCCAAAAACCTAGCTGTGTTTTCAGAAGGCGGAGTTAAGTAAGCAAGTCTTGTCAATAACATTCCTTGTTTACTACAAGCAGGGGTAACATGTTTCTGTCATTTTCTCGATATTTACTTAGAACACTTCTATTATTATGCTTCTTTATTATAAGGGCTGATCTTGGGGCAGATAAATATAAAATGGGATATAAGTGAAGTTGTTGCCCATGGAAATAGTGCAAGGTATAGTTTTCAAAGCCCAACTCCAGGCAGGCTGAGGGGTTGATTGCTCATTTATGTCTATAGGGAAGCAAAAAAAGAAGATTTACATACCTGATCCTCCACTCTGCCCAGCACCTAGACTGGTCCCTGCAGGGTTCATAGCCCTAAATTGGAAGTGAGGACATTGAATGATCGTCCACTGCCAGACCGTGGGGGAGCACCTCCAGCAGGGGGAGCATAGGATTCAGCAAGTAAAACAGTTTCTCCTTTTAGCTATACAAAATAAGTAATTAACCCTTGCAGTGTGGGTGCAACCCTACTGCAATGCATGGTGTTTCCCCAGAGGACGTGAAGTATCACGAAACATGTAGGGGCGTGGTTTATCCTGACGGCGCGAGTTTGCACTGATCCCTGGAGTATGGAGGAGGAAGGGGGGGGGTTTACCTCTCTCCTGTCCTAGTCTGTTGCTGCTGGGTGATGCTGGATCTAAGGAGGAACGTTCTGCAGGAACACTGCAGCAGTGTGCAGTTTTGTATTTTATGCCGATTCATGATCTTCCAAATGTGAGTGTTTTATCTTTGAGCTAAAATAAAATTGTTATCCTTGGATAATGCACTATGGGAACCTTCCCTGTATTTTGTTTTCCATACTTTGAGTTTTAATCCTGAGATGTGAGCTGATGTCCCTGGGTTAATTTACACTTGCACTTACCGGTCATTACCTCCTGTGGTACATTGGAAGATTTTACCTTGGACCATCTATCTATAGATCATAAGCATTCAGCCACCTATAGTTTAGTGGTAAGAGTGATCTGGTAAGGAGCCATTTGTAACACTTTTATTGGTGGATTAATCTCTACAACTCCTGGGCACATCTGACTTTCCTCTGTTTGGATTTTTCCTTTTCCGGGAACTTGTCTGAATATTCACTATCCTTGGTGGATCTCATATGTTTATTTATGGACTTTATGTGCTGACGTCTTCAATTGACTTGTCAGGGTTGATTATTCAGCAATGATCTACATGCATTTTATTGTATATTTATTCATGATTTAGTGCTGCACCATATTGTTGTTATGATTTTTCATTTGCCTGGATATGGCTTTAGGTAAGCTTTTAAACTTTATATTCCTGTCCTATCCCTCTATCTTTGGCATACTTGTCAACCCTACCAGTTGCACTTTTTAGTTATCTGTCCCGTGATATCTGTGTCCCAGGGATCAAAGAATGAAGCATCTCCAAGGTGTGTTCTCAATGGAAAGTAAATAGAGCTGGATTCCCGTGCATTACACACTCATGACCTCTACAATCTGTGCATAGCGTACTCCAGATCCCTGCACTCTGTACCTTACACACTCCTGAACCATCTACTCTCAGCATTATGTACACGTATACCAATGACTCTGTGTGTTGCAAACTCCTGACCCCAGCACTCTATGCATTACACAACCCTAATCATCTACACGGTTTTATGTAGTTACATAATTAGGATGAAAAAAAAAGACACTAGTCTATTTAGTTTAACCAATTAAAAAAAAAAAACACACACAAATAGAATACCTCCATATATTATGTCTCTACACCCTGTTCCAAATTATATTTTTCTCATTTACCTAAATATTTGATGTAAATAACAGTCAGCATAATTCTCAGGTTATCAACTATTAAGAGTACAATTCAAATTTTATTGAAAAAACCTCCTAATGATAATATTTTTTTTAAACATAAACTTACAATGCATTGTTCGAAATGATTACGCACAGTAAGTTTCAAAACACTTGATAGGCTGTAAAGAACTGAAAATTGTCATTTGTTGTGTTTGCAGCATATTTACTGAAATCAAAAGCTATTTCAATCAAACTTATAACAACATTTTAACTTTTTAAACATTTTAACAGGTCACGTTACATTTTAACATAGGACCCCTTATTTGATAACAGCCTCACAAGTCTTGCATCCATTGAACTTGTGAGTTTTTGGACAGTTTCTGCTTGAATTTGTTTGCAAAATGTCAGAATAGCCTCCCAGAGCTGCTGTTTGGATGTAAACTGCCTCCCACCCTCATAGATCTTTTGCTTGAGGATGCTCCAAAGGTTCTCAATAGGATTGTGGTCAGGGGAGGATGGAGGCCACGCCATGACTTTCTCTCCTTTTATCCCCATAGCAGCTATTGATGCAGAGGTATTCTTTTCAGCATGAGATGGTGCATTGTCATGCATGAAGATGATTTTATTACGGAAAAGCATAGTTCTCCCTTCTGTCCCAGGAAAGAAAGTGGTCAGACAGAAACTCCACATACTTTGCAGAGGTCATCTTTACACCTTCGGGGACCCTAAAGGGGCCTACCAGCTCTCTTCCCATAATTCCTGCCCAAAACATGACTCCACCACCGCCTTGCTGACGTCGTAGCCTTGCTGGAACAGGGTGGCCATCCACCAACCATCCACTACTCCATCCAGGGTTGCACGGCACTCATCAGTGAACCTGACTGTTTGAAAATTAGTCTTCATGTATTGTTCTGCCCAATGCAGTCATTTCTGCTTGTGAGCATTGGTTAGTGGTGGCTAAATAGAAGGTTTATACACAGTTGCAAGACTCTGGAGGACTCTACACCTTGATGTCCGTGGGACTCCAGAGGCACCAGCAGCTTCAAATATCTGTTTGCTGCTATGTAATGGTATTTTAGCAGCTGCTCTCTTGATCCGATGCATGGATCTGGCAGAAATCTTCCTCAATGTGCCTTTATCTGCACAAACCCATCTGTGTTCTGAATCAGCCACAAATTTCTTAATAGTGCGATGATCACGCTTATGTTTTGGTGAAATATCGAATGTTTTCATACCTCATCCAAGGCATTGAACTATTTCACTCTTTTCGGCAGCAGAGAGATCCTTTTTCTTCCCCATATTGCTTGAAAATGGTGCTCTGCTTAATAATGTGGAACACCCTCCTTTAGTATTTTTTCCTTAAATTGGGCTCACCTGGCAATCTAATTATCACAGGTGTCCGAGATTGTTTTCAGTGATCAAAAGAGCCCTGAGACACAATGCCATCCATGAGTTAAACTGAAAAACAAAATATTTAATCTTTGTGACAATTAAAAAGAATTTGCATAATAATTTGGAACAGGGTGTATATTATATACAAAATGATGTCTCTCTCTCTGGAGCCTATATCTCATTTATTTTGCTAGCTTTCGAAACTGCAGCTTGGCATTGCATGCTATTATTAAGCTTATGATCTACCAGAACACCCAGATCCTTCTTCACCATTGACTCCCCCAGCTGTTCTCCTCATAGTATGTATGATGCCTTTATGTTTTTATCCCCCAAGTGCATAATTTTACATTCATCAACAATAAATCTTATTTGCCACATAGCTGCCCAAATAAACAGTGCATTGAGACCGGCTTGCATGTACCTATAAGGACATCATTATCACTGCATAGCTTGGTGTCATCTGCAAAGACTAAAATGGTAATTTTAACCCCAGACCCTATGGCTGGGTTCACACAGGAACAGATAGCTGCCAGAGTGATTTACCTGTCTGGCAGCTGTCTGTTCCTGGCTGCGCTAGGGGGCAGTGTGGTGTGCAATTCAGAGCATTGCATGGCTCCCTTTTTTCTTTTTTGAACAAACTTTATATGAAGTGTACAAAATGTACGCTTCATTCACGGCAATATACAGCAATGCACTGCTGTACAGAGCCATACAATTCTGTACAGTGAACTGCAATAAAATGTAGCATTTTACAATTCCATAAAATGTCTATCATTGCACAATGTGTGAATGAGCCCTTCAATTATTTATAAATATTATGGCAGTGGGAGGCCCTGTCAAGGTGTTAAAAAGCAGTCTGGGCCAGGTTTTGTAGAGAACAGGCACGCTGATGGTGCAGGTGTGTCCTGGCTTCCTAGGCTAATCAGAACTAGGGTTCTGGGTTCCACCCTCCCAAGGAGTTTGTATGTGGTTGCAAGAAAGCAGCCAGAGAGGTGTGCATGTCTGCACAGTCCTGTCTGGGACAGGACAGACAGAGACCCAAACCTGAATGATGTAGCAGCAGGGAGCTGTGAGAAAGAGACAGAGAGCTGACAGATGTACAGCGTTTGTGCACGAGCAATGGGATGGTTGTATTAGATGGTCAGGACCACCAAGAAATGAGGCCTGAGCAATGGTGCTGTTAAAGAGAGCTAGGAAGCTGAACATGTTTATATTTTGTGTTGTGACGGACCATCCAGCACCGGGCTTGGGTGCTTCCATCACAGTGTTGATGGTGGCAACCACTGTGAAGGCTATTGAATGCTGTGAACTTTTTCTGTTGTGTTTAATAAAAAGGGGCCTACAATTCCTGGAACAGCATATATCAGATGTGGACTGAACTCACTGGTGAGTGCTACATGTAAGCTAAACATCTCCAAGTTGACCCCAAAAAAAAAAAGTAAGGGTCCCAACACTGAACTTTTGGGTACACCACTAACAACCTTAGACCATTCAGAGTATGAATCAATAATCACTACTCTCGAAATACAATACAGTCTTTTAACCAGTTTTCTATCTATTCACAATCTGAATTTTCTAAACCTGTAGACTTTTTTATATGTATAGGTAAAGTTGATCCAGGGAATAACCAATTGTCTCTCGGGGGATCAGGAAGGAATTTTTTCCCTTGCTGCAGAAAATTGGATCATGCTTTGTTTTTCGTCTTCCTCTGGATCAACTGTGGGTATTGGATTGTGTATATGGAATTGCAAGGTTGTGTTTTCTTTTTCATTTTTTGTTTTTTATTGGTTGAGCTAGATGGACTTTTTTTAACCTGGCTAATTATGTAACCATGTAACTATAACCACTTCAATACCGGACACTTTTCAGCTTTCAGCGCTGTCACACTTTGAATGACAATTGCATGGTCATGCAACACTGTACACATATGAAATTGTTGGCATTTCTTTCACACAAATAGAGCTTTCTTTTGGTGGTATTTAATTACCACTGGTGTTTTGAAAATTTTGAAAAAAAAAAAACCAAAAACTAATTTTTCTTTGTGTCTGTTATAACATTTGGAAAATAAATCATCTTTCATCATAAACTTAGGCCAAAATGTATACAGCTACATTTCTATGGTGAAAATAACCCAAATCAGTGTATATTATTTAGTATGTAGGAAAGTTATAGAGTCCACAAACTATGGTACATATATATATATATATTTATATATTGTGACAGGAAGTCAGGTAAATCTATGGGTGTTGTCACCGACGGAAGATATATTTCTGCTTGGTTTAGACAATGTACGGAAGTTGAGAAAGCTTTCAGCTGTTCAGAATGAGGCAATTAAAACCTCTATAATTTGTCCAAAGGGAGTCTATTGATTGCTGTCTCCTGAGGCTGTGTAAGCTGGGGAGAGCAGTCAGATGAGAGACTTCTAAAGGTGAGGTGTTTAACTTTTTCTGTGTAAAGAAAACACAAATGGACATTTGAGTGTCTGCTGTAGGACCAGCAGTGTCTGCCCAACAGTAGGTTGGGAAGACTTCTTAGGTAGGTTCCGGTGTGTGAGAAGGTAGACGCCCACAGCGGCCAGGATTTATTTTGTGTTTATTTTGATTTTTTTATGTTTTTGCTGCATGCACTTGTTTGACGAAATTGGAAGAATAAACCATAAACTGTTGTTTTCAATCACTCCTCGGCTATCTCCCTGTGTGATGCACCCCCCAAAAGGGGTTATCCACACCTGATACCGAGCTAATCCCTCACATATGGTGGAGGATGCGGGCAGTTAAAGTAAACCCAAAATGGAGGAGATACTGAAACAACTGATTATATCGAATGCAGCCCAACAGCAGGCAAATGCAGCTCAACAGCAGGCAAATGCGGATTTTCAGCGGAGCTTTGCAGCTCAACAACAGGCTCACCAGGAGAGCATTGCAGCTCAACAACAGGCTCACCAAGAGAGCATGGCAGCTCACCGAGAGGCCATTGTAGGCTTGGAACAGAGACAACAGCAGCAAATGGAGGCCATTGTGAAACAGCTTCAGAGACAGCAGACCGAGGCTGGGAGTCAGGCCAGTAACATACCGACTTTTCGAGTAAACCACTTATTGCCAAGGATGACTACAGATGAGGACCCTGAGATGTTTCTGACCACGTTTGAAAGAACAGCAGAGAAAGAGAGTTGGCCTAAAGAACAGTGGGCTGGACTAGTGGCCCCCCTTTTAGCTGGAGAAGCCCAAAAGGCATATTTTGACTTGGAACTTGCAGATGCAAAAAACTATGATCGATTAAAAGTGGAAATATTGGCACGTTTTGGGGTAACCTTGGATGTCCGTGCTCAGCGGGTCCACAGTTGGAGTTATCAGCTAAAGAAACCACCCCGGTCCCAGATGTATGACCTCATCCATTTGGCTAAGAAATGGCTGCAGCCAGAAATTCTGTCCGGACCAGAAATTTTGGAGCGAGTAGTCATGGACAAATTTCTTAGGTCTCTTCCTAACACCCTGCAGAAATGGGTGAGCCATGGTGGTCCGGAAACCGCAGACAAATTAGTAGACCTGGTCGAAAGGTACCTAACAACTGAGAATTTGACCTCTTTTTCCAGAGATGCACAGACTTTTCACCCCAAGACCAGACCCTCCCCACCTATAAGTAAGACTGCGTCAGGGGATGGGGGTGGAGAGAGGATCCAAAGAGCAACTAGAGGTATTAGCAGGACTACTACTAATGTTTGGCGAGAGCGGCCTGGAAGACCCATCCCACAGGAGAGGACTGGAAGGTTGATTTGTCACCGTTGCCGGGAAGAGGGACATGTAGCAGCGGTTTGCCCAGCGGTTTGCCCAGCGGATGATGAACCCATGCATTGTGACTTTCTGACAGAGAGACGACAGTCCTTTTTTGCAACCACATACACTGCAGTAAAGGGGAATGAGAAACCTTTATATAGAATGTGTTTAGATGGTAAAGATGTTGTGGTATTGTTGGATTCAGGTAGCCTGGTCACCTTAGTGAGAAGTGATCTAGTGGTGAAAAAAAACTTACATCCTAGGAAAATGGCTGTAGTTTGTGTACACGGGGACACTCGAGAATATCCGGTGACTACAGTTATTTTTGAAACATCCCTCAGTATCCTGTGTCACCAAGTGGGTTTAGTTCCCAAACTACCACATGACGCCATTGTGGGAAGGGAGTTCCCAAAGTTCTGGGAACTCTGGGATTGCCCAGATTCCCCAGTAGGTGGTTCTTCTGAGCCTGAACCATCTACTCCAGAATCCTCTAACTGTGAGGATTATCCTGAGTTTCCGTGCTCAGTCTTAGCCGGGGAAACACCAGTCCCTAGGGAGGAGCCTGCTACCTCAGAAGAGGAACAGCGGCCGTTAGGGTTTGATGACCTTAAGGTGCACCGAGAAAATTTTATCACTGAGCAATTGAGGGACCCCACATTGCTAAGAGCCCGGGAGAATGTAGTGAAGATAGATGGGGAGCTAGTTAACCCTGACGAGAGGATTGCCCTCCCTTACTTCATTATTGAAAGGGACCTCTTATATCGAGTGTCACAGAGGATAGAGGACACCGTTGAGCAACTGGTAGTGCCTAAACCATATCGCAAGATGGTTTTGGAACTGGCCCATGGGCACATTCTTGGGGGACATTTGGGAGCAGAAGAGAGAGAATCACCCAGAGGTTTTATTGGCCTGGAATCACTAAGGAAGTGGAATTGTACTGCTCTTCCTGTCCAGTGTGTCAGATTAATGCACCCATGCCCCATTTCCGCAGTCCGTTGGTACCCCTGCCCATTATCGAGGTCCCTTTTGAGAGGATCGCCATGGATTTTGTTGGGCCCTTACTGAAGTCCACTAGAGGGCACCAGCACATCTTGGTAATAATGGATTATGCCACCCATTACCCAGAAGCGATTCCTCTCCGAAATACCTCTGCTAAAACCATAGCCAAGGAGTTATTTCAAGTTGTCACCCGGGTGGGTCTGCCTAAGGAAATCCTAACTGACCAGGGCACCCCGTTTATGTCTAGGGTGACAAGAGAACTTTGTAAACTCCTGAAAGTGACCCAGTTACGTACCTCAGTATATCACCCTCAAACAGATGGGTTAGTGGAGAGGTTTAATAAAACGTTAAAACAAATGTTGAGGAAGGTGGTGGATAAAGACGGAAAGAATTGGGATTATCTGCTCCCTTCTCTGATGTTTGCCATAAGAGAGGTTCCCCAATCATCCACAGGGTTCTCTCCGTTTGAGTTGCTGTATGGGAGGCACCCCCGGGGCCTACTGGACATTGCCAGGGAAACATGGGAGAGTGAGAGTTCCCCTCATCGAAGTGTGATTGAGCATGTGGCACAAATGCAAGATAGAATTGCCCAAGTGATGCAGATTGTGAAGGCACATTTAGCCCAAGCCCAGTTGGCTCAACAAAGGATTTACAATCGTGGGGCCCAGGTCCGTTCTTTTGCACCTGGTGATAGAGTGTTGGTGTTGGTCCCCACGGTCGAAAGTAAATTCCTAGCCAAATGGCAGGGGCCCTATGAAGTGTTGGAGAAAATAGGGATGGTGAATTATAAAATTAGCCAACCGGGAAGACGAAAACCTGAGCAGCTCTATCACGTGAACTTGTTAAAACCATGGAAGGATAGAGAGTCCTTGGTCGCTGAGACTACCCGAGTTTCTGCTCCAGTTAACCTGGCTGTCCCTGAAGTTGGGATAGCAGAGACTCTGTCCAAAATTCAGAAACAGGAGGTTATAGAATTTGTGCTCCGTAATAGGGAGAAGTTTTCAGACCTGCCAGGTTGGGTCTCTGGAGTTAAACATGACATCATCACCACACCAGGGGATAAGGTCAAGTTAAAGCCTTATAGAATTCCAGAAACCCGGCGAGAGGCCATTCGCCAGGAAATTAAAAAAATGCTTGAGTTGGGGGTGATAGAAGAGTCAAATAGTGATTGGTCCAGTCCCATTGTCTTAGTGCCCAAACCAGATGGAAGTTGGCGGTTTTGTAATGATTTTCGCCGCTTGAATAAAATCACTAAGTTTGACACCTATCCTATGCCCCGCATAGATGAACTAATTGATCGCCTAGGCACTGCCCGGTACATGACCACGTTAGACCTTACCAAGGGTTATTGGCAAATTCCTCTCTCAGGGTCGGCCAGGGAAAAAACAGCATTTGTAACTCCAGACGGATCTTTACAATATCGGAGGATGCCTTTTGGGTTACAGAATGCTCCTGCCACATTCCAACGCACCATGGATAAGACCCTTCGGCCTCATCAAGCCTATGCTGCTGCATACCTCGATGACGTGGTTATTCATAGTGAGGATTGGGACTCACACTTACCAAAAGTTCAGGCTGTGTTGGATTCCATCTGGAAGGCTGAATTTACAGCCAATCCAAAAAAATGTACCATTGGGCTAGAAGAGGCGAAGTATCTGGGGTATACCATTGGTAGAAGTATAATCAAGCCCCAAATAAATAAAGTTGAGGCTATTAAGGATTGGCCACGTCCCACCAACAAGAAACAGGTTCGTGCATTTTTGGGGATTGCAGGTTATTATCGCCGTTTTATTCCCCATTTTGCCTCACAGGCTGCTTCCCTGACCAATTTGACCAAAGGGAAGGAGTCTGTCATGATCAAATGGACTCCCGAGGCAGAAACAGCTTTTCAGGCTTTATAACAGGCCTTATGTAGTCAGCCAGTTTTAAACTCGCCTGATTTTTCACGAGACTTTGTGGTCCAGACAGATGCATCAAATGTGGGTTTAGGAGTTGTACTGTCCCAGATTATCAATGGGGAAGAACACCCTGTTATGTACCTCAGCTGAAAGTTGAAGGCCCATGAGGAGAATTATGCCACCATTGAGAAAGAGTGTTTGGCGGTGAAATGGGCCTTGGATTCTCTCCGGTACTACCTCCTGGGTAGACAGTTTGAACTGGTGACGGATCACGCCCCATTGAAGTGGATGGCACAGAACAAGGAGACCAATAGGAGAATAAATAGGTGGTTCCTGGCCCTTCAGGAATTTAGTTTTGTGGTAACGCATCGCCCCGGTGTTCAAATGGGGAATGCAGATGGTTTGTCCCGAGCACATGCGTGCCTGGCAACCTGTGTCCCAACCCTAGGGTTGAAACAAGAGGGGGGGGGGTATGTGACAGGAAGTCAGGTAAATCTATGGGTGTTGTCACCGACGGGAGATATATTTCTGCTTGGTTTAGACAATTCACCAATTACTATCAGGTGTCGGCTGCAGAGGTAGGCAGGAAGGTGTACGGAAGTTGAGAAAGCTTTCAGCTGTTCAGAATGAGGCAATTAAGACCTCTATAATTTGTCCAAAGGGAGTCTATTGATTGCTGTCTCCTGAGGCTGTGTAAGCTGGGGAGAGCAGTGTCAGATGAGAGACTTCTAAAGGTGAGGTGTTGAACTTTTTCTGTGTAAAGAAAACACAAATGGACATTTGAGTGTCTGCTGTAGGACCAGCAGTGTCTGCCCAACAGTAGGTTGGGAAGACTTCTTAGGTAGGTTTCCGGTGTGTGAGAAGGTAGACGCCCACAACGGCCAGGATTTATTTTGTGTTTATTTTGATTTTTTGATGTTTTTGCTGCATGCACTTGTTTGACGAAATTGGAAGAATAAACCATAAACTGTTGTTTTCAATCACTCCTCGGCTATCTCCCTGTGTGACGCACCCCCCAAAAGGGGTTATCCACACCTGCTACCGAGCTAATCCCTCACAATATATATATATATATATATATATATATATATATATATATATACTGTATATATTTGAAAAATCAAGCTAATTTCTTTTTTTACAACTGTGAATTTTACAGTTATAAGCAACCATTTTTTGTGAATTAAAACTATTCATTCAGTGTTTACTATTGTTATTAGTTGTGATTGCCCACAGCTAATCACATGGTACACATAGGCTTTGATTGGCCCTGTCTGTACCATGTGATCACTGTGACCAATCACAGAGCTAATTGCAATAATATACTGTGCAATGAAAGGCATGAATCAAAGCCTTTTCATTGTGTACAATTGTCATCAGCTGTGATTGGCCACAGTGATCACATGGTACCAGCAGCGGGCCGGTACAGTGATTTGTCATCGGCTGTATCCGGTGGACACAGTGGGTGACAGATCGCACCGGTCATATGATGTCCTCCCAGAATAGAAGGCCTCCCGCTCAGCCATCATATTACAATAGGCTGGACAGGAGGGGGTTCATTTACACATTAGCCATGTGTGGGGAACTGTGCCAAGTGCTTTGGCAAAATCCAAGTATACTATATCCACAGCCATTTCATTGTCTAAGGTTTTGCTTACTTCCTCAGAAAAAGTAATCAGATTTTTTGACAGCTTCAATCTGTCATGAATCCATGATGAATATTGCTTAAAATATGTCTTTCTAGCAAAAACTCTTCCATGTGTTCTTTTATTAAATTCTCCAGTATCTTCCTGACTATAGAAGTTAAACTAACCGGTCTGTAGTTACTTGGTAAAGACTTTGACCCCTTTTTTAAAATGTAGGCACCACATTGGCCTTACACCAATCCAGTGGCACCATGTCAGTTATTAAAGAGTCTCTAAATATTAGAAACAATGGCTTAGATATAACAGAGCTCAGCTCTTTGAGGGCCCTTGCAAGTAAGCCATCTGGTCCAGTTGCTGTAGTCACCTTTATTTTTTTTAAATGTTTCTGGACCATGTTATTTTGAGTCATTTTGAATCATTTGGGGCTATGTCAATACTATCCCAATTAATGACTTGACCTCCCCCATTTCTTGGGGGAAGTCCATGCCATACCAGGTCACATCCTGTCAACATGGGACAGGGTGGGCTTGGGACAGGGGGGCTCCCAAAGCACTTTGTCCCCATGTTGTTGGGGACAAGGGCTTCCTTCCCACATCCCTGGCCAATGATTGTGGGGGTCTGTGGGTGGGGGGCTTGTAAAAGTTTGGAAGTCCTCTTCAACAAGGTGGCCCCCAGATTCCCTATGTGAATGAGTATGAGGCACATAGTTCCCCTACTCATTCACCAAGAAAAAAAATGTGTAGTGTAAAAAAAGAAACTAGACAGTTTTGGAGTCTTTTATTTAAACAATAAAAAAAAAAAAAAAAAATGTCCCATGGAGTAGATCCATCGTTAATCACAACACCCACCGCCGACCCAGAAAAAAAAAGAATGAGTAGGAAAATAATGTACCTCATACTCATTCACATGGGGGGGGGGGGCGGACAGGATCTAGGGGCCTCCTTGTTGAAGGGGGCTTTCAGATGCCGATAAGCCCTCCACAACCACCGGTCAGGGTTTTGGGGAAGAGGCCCTTGTCCCCATCAACATGGGGAGGATCGCACAAATTTATATCTAGGATAAGGGTCTGGTATGTATTTTGGAGAGACCTCATTCCTTTTTTCCTTTTATTGGCATGGGGTCCTCCTTAAAAATATATACCAGACCATTATTCAGGCATGCAGCCTGAGTAGGGAGGAGAGGGCAGCGAGCACTACTCATTTTTACAGACTTTAGATTGCTTACTTATTAAGTGGACTTGTGAAGTGCAACCATTATGTAACTATCATTATAATTTGAGAAAAGCATTTTGTTTTATGGTGCTCGTTTGGGGGTATTTATGCATTACTTGCTAAAGTGAGGTGCTGTGGTATATACAGTGGTGGTGATTTAATCAGAAGAATTGCTGTTTTTATTAGTTTCCATGTAAATCTTTCTGATCTTTGGGGTGCCACGAAATTTAAAAACCCAGGTAATAGTGTTTCATGAACTTAAGAATGCTCTGTAGATTGGATACATCTTATACTGTATATATTCAAGAGAATTTAAAATAATGCAGTTTTGCAAGTTTGCTTAGTTTCAAGAGTTCATTCACAAAATGGTGTCCCGGGTTGTCCCGAATTACTGAAAACCGCAGGATGCCCACGTGAATCCCGTCACTTCCAATGGCACCCCAAATGCGGCGCGATTTTGGCACGCTTGTCGCCCAACGAATCGCGGTAAAACCACGCAAATAAAATCACGGGACGCTTGTCGCCCAAAAGAAGTTCAACGATTTACTGTGATTCAGGATTGCGGGCAGAACTGTGGTGAGTCTGATCCGGGACACCAATATGTGAACAGAGCCTCGGTGCAACTGGTTATTACAAGTTGTAAACAATTCAATACTGTATATCTGATTATATATATTATATGATAATGTATGGCTTACATTATTATAGTTTATATGAGTGAAACATTTTCATAATGTTTTTATACTTAGCATCACATGTATTTTTTTATTAGAAATATAGGATGAAATTTCAACATTTTTATTTGCCATCAAAGTACTTCCCGTAAGAACATATTTAAATTCCAAGTGTGGAGTGTTATAAAATTCAAAATGCTGCCCTTTTCAGAAATTGTCTATAAACAAAGAAAATCGGTATGCTTTTTTGTTTTTCATGTAAATGGGATATATTTTGGGAAATAGGGGAAGAAATCACATTAGGACTGTTAAAATATTTTTTTACCCATGAAATGCTACTAAAACATTTTATTACACTCTATATAAGTTTTAGACTTTTTTTTTTACAAAATTTAACATACAATATACTGTATATTTAGACAAGTAATAGTAACGTAGTTTACAATTTAGTAAGCATGCTAATTTAAAAGACATACTAAGTGTAAATAATGTAATCATTTTACCTTATAGCAAGCTTATTTAAGTATTCTAACCAAAGTTTTGCTTTTGCTGGCAAATAGAAAGTGGGCTGCCAGTCAGTATTTCATTACTGGAATTAGAGCAACAGAAGGTTAAAGAGCTTAAACAATCCAGAAATAGAATGAGCTTTTCTATTAAAAATGCTTCTCTCACTTTGAAGCTTAGATGTGAAGATAGATATAAATCCCAAACCATAACTCTCCCCTCAACAGCTGGCCAATGTATGTATTTATAGATCACGGTTTTCTATTTTTACATGTATATTTGGGGGATGTTTATCCCCCTTACTTTACCTGTTTTTTGAAAACAGATAAACATTGTATTTTTTGCATTTTTGATTCTTAATATTATAATTTTTGTAGAGATGACTGAATCTCTTTGAAAATCAGATGATTCTGAGCATGTGTGTATCATTCTTTCCAGATTGGACAAATCTATATACTGTATAAACCGGCCCAAGACTTTATAGAGCACTGTTTGTTTGCATACTGTGACTCAAAAAGTATAATGGTGATTGTTGCATGTGTAAATACTGCACATGCAAGTTCTCTTACATACATACATTTTGATGAGTTTGATGGATGTGAACCAAATAAAATGAGATTTTTGTACCTGTATTTTTTTTTCTTGATTTCTATTAAGGGACACTGGAATATAATAATTTTTAAACGCGTGGAGTTACTTGGAGCTGCCTATAGGAGATGGACACTGGCAAACAGAAAAAAAACATTAAACGCTAGGCCACTATAACCCTACCCCAGCTGTCATGTGTTAGTTTTGTGGCCTATATATATATATATATTATAAGTATATAAGTATATACAAGAGGTAGTCAATAGACTTTAAGGAAGTGATTTTACAGTAGAATTTTTTTTTCTTAATCATCCATTTATGGACACAGGGATATAGTAATTTTTAGATGTGCAGAATGTTCAAAGGCAATCCAGTTGAGGGGTGGGCAACAGCTACTGAGAGATTCAATGGATGTAGAAATTCATCAAGTGGAATGTCCAAAGAAATAATTGTCGTTGGAGGCTAAGTGTGGGAACAATATAGTAGATTGCTATTATATGAAAGGACATAAAAAAAAAAATGAAACTCCAACACCAGAGCAATGTAGATAGCATCACTGGGGGGGGTTCTCAACCATTCTTGCCAAGAACTCCTAAGGCTAGATTCACTTCTGTCCTTGCTACAGTCATTGCATTTTTCCAGTGCATTTTTTTTTACATATTTTTGATGGTTTTATTACGTTTTTAATGCATTTTCCATATTTGGGAGGAGTTTGTTGTCATGCGGAAAAACCAGTAAAAATGCAGAGGAAACGCACCAATGCATTTCTGCTGCATTTCCATTGAAGTCTATGAAACCAAAAACGCAATCTGCTGTGGGCAAAAAAGTCCCTGACCCTTTCTAAAAAATGTGCCAGTTGAAAAAAAAAACAGATGTGATGTGCCCCATAGGAAATCATGTTAAATGGACTGTAGTGCATTTCTGCAAAACTGAAAATGCATGGGTGGGAACCAAGCTTACAGGTTATGTTTTTAAGATTTATAAAATACTGGTCATGAATAAAAAGCCAGTGGCATTGATTTGATTTAAAGCGGTTGTATCCTCACAACATTAAAAAAAAAAAAAAAACCCGCAAGACAAAGGCATAATGAGCTAGTATCAGCAGCTGTATGCAGGGCGAATATCTCTTAAACTGTGCAGGTTTAGGAGATATTAATTTTACCTACAGGTAAGCCTTATTATAGGCTTACCTGTAGGTAAAAGTTTAATGGCGGAGTATGCTTTAAAGCATCTGTGAAAGGTGAAGGAATTCCTGAAAATATGATCTGTTATGGGTACTTGAGAACTGAGGTTGGGAAACACTGTCTAAAGGGGGGAAAAAGGGATATCACTTATTATACTCAAAAAAGGGGATGGCACTTAGTACAGTTAGAATTACCTAGTAACTAGGACACTAAATCTGGTGAAGATGTAATAGTGCACTAACAGAGACCAGAGTCCTTTGGAAGCTTAATAATCAGGTGATGTCTATAAGTAGGAGAAGGGGGGGTGTATACCTCAAGAAAGGCTTTCATAACATAGCTGGAAGAAGTCTCTAGACAGCCTAGATATTTCAGGATTTAGTACTGGAGTACATAAAGAAAAATCCAAAGGCTTGGATACAGGTTAAAAGCTGGATACAGAGTAAAAGCTGAAGGATTATGCTTAGCATTCAACTGAATGGTAAAGGAACTTGAGAAAAAAAAAACACACACACACACACTGTTAAAAGTGGGGTACAGTTTTAAAAGGAAGGTTAGAGGATGCAAAATGTGTGTTTCAAATGAGAGAAGAATTTTGCTTTCCAACACAGTAGTACATCTATACTAATTGTAAACTGAGATACTTATATCAACAGATCTTCTTCGGGGAAGTTGGCACCCAGAATCCAGAGGTCTGTGCATGCCACTATTAATTGAATCACCAAAAAGAGGACTTCCCTAAAAAGGAAAGTCAATAAAACATTTTTTAAAATATCATCTACATCCAATGTACGTAGCCACAGTACCTTTTGCATATGGCCAAACATAGCTGCCATGTAAAACACTAACTTAGAGGCTTCTGAGAGGCAAGCACAGTTGAAACAAAGGGCTTTATGTATATGCCTAAGAAGCTGTAAAACTTGAGGATTGAGAGTCGAATTTAAAAAAATCTGTTGTGATCTTTTGAGGTATGGTTTCACAAATTAAAGTCACTGCCAGAAGAGGGCAGAATTGTTCCAGTTAATAAGATAAGATCAGATAAGTCCCTACTAGAGTTGAGCGAACACCTGGATGTCCGGGTTCGGCGGGTTCGGCGGAAGTTGAAAAAAAAGTCCGGGTTCGTGACCCGAACTTAACCCGAACTTTACCCCGATCCCGAACCCCATTGAAGTCAATGGTGACCCAAACTTTTGAGCACTAAAATTGCTTGTTAAGTGCTCTGCAAACAAATGTGGATAGGGAAATAACTTAAAGTAAAATAAAAAAACATAAAAATAAAAAATAACCATCTTGATCTAGATGCCCATATGGAGTAGGAGGTTGAGGTGGCGGTGGATGTGGCGGTGTAGGTGGAAGCGGCGGTGGAGGGGGACGAGGTAGCCAACACTGGTTTTTGTTTTTAATTTTACATTTATTTTTAAATTAGGGTACACCCCAAAAGAGTAAGAAAGATCAAAAATACAATGGCTGGGTAAGGTGGGTATACATTTCTATTCTGCACAAGGTTAAGGACAAGTTCTTTGGGATCCATGCCTGGTTCATTTTAATGAACGTGAGCTTGTCCACATTGGCTCTGGACAGGCGGCTGCGCTTGTCTGTGATAACGCCCCCAGCCGTGCTAAATACACGTTCAGGTAATACACTGGCTGCAGGGCAGGCCAGCACCTCCAAGGCATAAAGGGCAAACGCAGGCCATGTGCCCAATTTGGAGACCCAGAAGTTGAAGGGGGCAGACCCGTCATTCAGTATGTGTATAGTACGTAAGGAACGGTAAGGAACTGTATATAGTATATGGTAAGGAACGGTGATGGCGGCGGGGGGGGGCTTTTTTCCCCCCACTGGGTTGAGTCTGGCCTTGGAAAAGGTATGGCTCCCTGGTTGTGGGCCGGGCTCTCCCAAAGCTGTCTAAGTTCTGAGGCCTTCTGGTAGGGACGGGGCTGCACTGGTCTTGCCAGGGACCGGGATTCTGAAAAGCCTGTGGTGTATGTGCCCCTAGAGTGGCAGTCCAGGGGTGACATAATTCACTGTGGATGGCTACACTATGAGTATGGCACCAAGGACACTGCACTTCCTACACACGTTTTTCACACCTGCCTCAAGGGTCGGGCCTTTTGGTCAGGAGTCAGGACCAGAGGAATTTTTTATTCCTGGCCGAAGGGCCTGACATTATTGCAGTATTGCAATGTGGCACTAACCTTGCACTTCTTCTTCACTATCCCTTTCCCCTCTTGTGTGTCTCACGTTTTGTGTTTTTTATTGTGGCGGTACACTTTATTTTGCACAGCATGATTAGTAGGGTGTAGGTCCTTGGGCCTGTCCCTGAAAGTCTTGGGAGGGGGTGGATATGGCCTTCTGGCTTGGTTCGCCCTCTCTCATGGGGTCTCTTTTCAGGAGAGCCCCACCTAGTACTTGGGGTGGTCTGTTTCAGCAGACCTCCAAAAGAACAGGGCTGCCTGGTTTCGGACAGGTTAGCCAGTGTAAGTACCCCAGTCCCTGTCAGGAGCCTTGCGCCCCAGGGGATCAGGGCCAGGGACCATGTGTACACCCTGTGCACTTTTTGTGTTTCACTTTTTTGGTGTGCACTTTTTTATGCACCCACCGGGTGATAGTCTGAGTGTGTTCACACACCACGGGCTTAAAAAACGAAACAAAACAAAACAGCTGGTGGTCCTGGTTGTTGTGGCGTGCCCACAAAGCTTTTCCACATTTTATACCTTTATTACAATTTAATACCTTTCTTTCCCTAAATGGATGTTTGTTTATTGAATAGCAGAATAGAACAACAGTATCCAAAGGGTGTATCTCACACGTACAGCTACAAACTAAGCTGCAATTTAATATCTTTCTTCCCCCTAAATGGGTATTTATTGAATAGTAGCATAGAACAACAGTATCCAAAGGGTGTATCTCCCATGTACAGATACAGACTAGGCCACAATTTTTTTTTTTCCCTAAATGGGTTTTTATTGAAAAGCAGAATAGAACAACAGTATCCAACGGGTGTATCTCACAGTAAAATATGCAGACTAGGCCGCAATTTAATTTTTCCCCCTAAATGGGTGTTTATAGAATAGCAGAATAGAACAACAGTATCCAAAGGGTGTATCTCACAGTAACGTATGAATGAAAATTTTTTATTTTTACCTTAAATTGTTGATTTTTGAATAGCAGATTAGAACAGCAGTGTCTAAACACTGTATGTCACTGTAAAATATGAAGGAAAAAAGGTTTTTTTTTTTTAAAATCCATATTAAGCAGACACATATGCATTAAGCTTGCATTACATGGCTGCTACACGCCGCACGCCTAATAGGGATGATCGAACTTTTCAAAAGTTCGCTTTGGCCAGAACATCCGAACTTCCCGAAAGTTCGGCCCAGATTTCCGAACCCCATTGAAATCAATGGGACCCGAACTTCGGTAATCAAAAAACACCATTTTGAAGCCCTAAAACCAAATAAATGCCCATAAAAAGTGCCTAGGGTTCTGGGTCATACCCCAGGGACTATTAATCACACAAAAAAAGTTCTTAAAAATTTTCATTTTTGATAGAGAGCCAATTATTGAAAAAAAAAAAAATTATTTGGATTTAGTATCTGGGGGGGTCTAAAAAGTGTATCTGTGAGGTTTCAGCTCTGTAGCATGTCCAGAACCATACAAAAAGATTGTTTGTATTAGGTCACTTATAGAACAGGATAGTGGCTTCTCTCTTTTCACACCTTGCCGGTTTAGTAGCAAGCGTTTTTTTGGGCATTTTTTGGGGTCTTTTCAGGCAGGTAAAACATCTGAACTTGTGTATACGGGTATATATACACACATACTTATATGTATATATACACCTAGACATATATAGGTATGATAGTAGCAGAAATATATGCTTGCGCTAATGAAATAATTTACACTAATATGGCTCCGCTCCTATAACACCTATATATGTCTAAGTGTAAAATACATATATGTGTGTATATATACCACTATACACCAGTTCAGATGTTTTGCCTGCCTCCAAAGAACCCAAAAAAATGCCCAAAAAAACGCTAGCGCCAAAAAAAAAAACGCCCAGGTGTGTTGTTGCAGGCATTTTTTGGGGGTTTTTGGAGGCAGGCAAAACATCTGAACTTGTGTATAGTGGTATATATACACACATACTTATATGTATTTTACACTTACACATATATAGGTATTATAGGAGCGGAGCAATATTAGTGTAAATGATTACATTAGCGCAAGCATATATTTCTGCTACTATCACACCTATATATGTCTAGGTGTATATATACATATAAGTATGTGTGTATATATACCCGTATACACAAGTTCAGATGTTTTGCCTGCCTCCAAAGAACCCAAAAAAATGCCCAAAAAAACGCTAGCGCCAAAAAAAAACGCCCAGGTGTGTTGTTGCAGGCATTTTTTGGGGGTTTTTGGAGGCAGACAAAACATCTGAACTTGTGTATAGTACAAAAAAGAGGGGTTCCCCTAAGTGGGACTTTTAAGGCACAGAAAGATATAATGACATAATGTCTAATAATGATTTTAACAATGATGATAATTTTATTAGATGTATATAAACACAAAAAAGTTAAAAACATATACAAGCTATACCAGATGACACCAATTACAACCAATAACTAGAACTTAGACCCGACATGTTTCGAAGCTAGTGACTTTCTCTTCTTCTTCAGGGGAAGCTCAAGTAAGTGTTCTATTAACAGAAAAATATATATGAATAAATATTATATATTGGAATACAAGAAACATATTCAAAGATGCTTAATTGGTAACACTTACAAGGTTGATAGTGTCTGGACTTAAATGGCTTGTATAAAGGATTAAAACCAAGGAAGCTGGGTTTTGATCTGGCTGGCGGTATAGACTGCTGATGTATCTATGCAGTTTAAGATGGTATAGCAGGGTAGGTTAAACTTGGGACTCCCACTGTGGGCATCTGAAGTCCATCAAAAGTAGGACGCCAAAGAAGGTGCCAAAACTTGAACCTCTCTGCTTATGATGTTTAAATCGCACAACTGTCAAAGAAAGTCACATAAAGGAATACTAAGTTTGGGATTGTGAAAAATATATAATAAATGATTAAGCAAGGGGTGAGTAGACATGGAGAGTACTCAGACTCTAGCTGTTCGTAAGGAATAATTGAAAAAATAAATAGAAAGTGACTTATACCTTCAAGAGTATGTGGCTACACCAACCGATCCTCTCCAGCAAGCAGACAGCAAGCACTGTGCTGTCCGAACGCTGGGAGGGAGTCTATAAAGGGCCACAATGATTAGGGGAAGAGGCAACAGCTGGCGTCCAGGAATGGGCTTCCTGGATCGCCAGGGCCGGGCCCGCCCCCATCCGACGTATACGCCGCATCGCGGCATGACGCGGGGTGGGCGGGGCCGGCGCTTGCGTTCCACCGGCACGGCATCCGAAAACCGGAAGTTCAGAAGAACATTCGGTCTTCGGTTGGTGCATACAAACCCAGAGGGAAGTGCAGCACCAATGGGAGACATCGCACTGGAGCGATGTGTCTCCCCCGTGCCGGGATGTCCACAGAGGGAGATCCCAGAACCGACCTGCATGAAAAAAGGGGGGTCTGAAAACAAGAACAAGGATGATTAAATAAAAAAATCTCTATGCATGGAAAACATTATATCGGCTGGTGTGATTAAGCCTTTCAATGTATATATATAAAAAGTGAATATATAAAAAAATATATAAATATAAAAATATATATATAAAAAAAAAAAAAAATATTTACCGCTAGAGATCAAGACCACAGACCAGGGTGTTGTAACTAATCGCTGTATATATATTCACAAATGAAACACAAATAGCACAACAATATGCCCACAGTGGGAGTCCCAAGTTTAACCTACCCTGCTATACCATCTTAAACTGCATAGATACATCAGCAGTCTATACCGCCAGCCAGATCAAAACCCAGCTTCCTTGGTTTTTATCCTTTATACAAGCCATTTAAGTCCAGACACTATCAACCTTGTAAGTGTTACTAATTAAGCATCTTTGAATATGTTTCTTGTATTCCAATATATAATATTTATTCATATATATTTTTCTGTTAATAGAACACTTACTTGAGCTTCCCCTGAAGAAGAAGAGAAAGTCACTAGCTTCGAAACATGTCGGGTCTAAGTTCTAGTTATTGGTTGTAATTGGTGTCATCTGGTATAGCTTGTATATGTTTTTAACTTTTTTTGTGTTTATATACATCTAATAAAATTATCATCATTGTTAAAATCATTATTAGACATTATGTCATTATATCTTTCTGTGCCTTAAAAGTCCCACTTAGGGGAACCCCTCTTTTTTGTACTGTTTTAGGGATGTGGCACATTTGAACACTGGTCATATACACCCCTTTTCAACTTGTGTATAGTGGTATATATACACACATTCTTATATGTATTTTACACTTAGACATATATAGGTGTGATAGGAGCGTAACTATATTAATATTGTTTATTGTTAATTATTTCATTAGCGCAAGTAGTGTTTTCTGCTCCTTTCACACCTATATATGTACAGGTGTATATATACATACATGGGTGTGTATATATACCCCCTATACACATGTTCAGATGTCATGCCTGACTCCAAACATGTGCTCAAAAAATCCCTATAGACGCCTGCAGCCAAAAAGCAAGCTGACAGGGGCGAAGCCATATTACTGCAGCGAAAGTGACTTCAGAGAAACTAGCTTTTCTCTATAGCGGTCACCCTGATATGGAAGGGTTTGGTCACCCTGCCATAGCAGTCAGTGTCAGTTCACCCTACACTACACTACGGTCACCCTGGCACTCAACACTTTCCCTACAGAAACTAAATTTTTGCATCTAACTAAAGTGTAAAAGAGCACCCTAACTACACTAGATATCCCTTGTCTCACACAAATAAATGCTAAATGACACTTTGTAGCAGAAGTCACAGAACTGCTTCCACTCTCTTCCATGTCCCTGTATAACAATGCAAGGAATTTGGCGGGGGCTATCTTATATACTGGGCGGCGTATTCACTAATGATTGGCCTATGGACCCCCTAGTCACTCCAATCACATTCTTAGCATTCTCCTGCCCCCTCAATTGGCTTTTGCTAATGGTTCTGGTCCAATCATGGGCTTTTAAAGCCCATTTCCTGTCCCATTGCATTTTGGTCGGTTCTGGTTGCCGAATTCCGAACTTTTTGGGCAAAAAGTTCTAAATTCGTCCGAACCTCGAACAGCCAATGTTCGGGTCGAACCGATGGTCGACCCGAACCGTTCGATCATCCCTAACGCCTAACAGGTTGGATACTGTTGTTCTATTCCGCTATTGAGTAAAAAAAATCCATTTGAATGAAAACCTGAAAAATAATTTTTTCCCCTTAAATTTTTGATTTTTGAATAGCAGATTAGAACAGCAGTGTCTAAACACTATATGTCACTGTAAAATATGAAGGAAAAAAAGGTTGTTTTTTTTAAATCCATATTAAGCAGAAACATATACACTGAGCTTGCATTACATGGCTGCTACACGCCGCACGCCTAACAGGTTGGATACTGTTGTTGTTCTATTCCGCTATTGAGTGGAAAAAAAACCCATTTGAATGAAAACCTGAAAAATAATTTTTTCCCCTTAAATTGTTGATTTTTGAATAGCAGATTAGAACAGCAGTGTCTAAACACTGTAAGTCACTGTAAAATATGACGTTTTTTCTTTTTTAATCCATATTAAGCAGACACATATGCACTGAGCTTGCATTACATGGCTGCTACACGCCACACATCTAACAGGTTGGATACTTTTGTAATATATTTACTGTTGTAATATATTTACCCTTGTGCTGACCTATACTGTATTTATACAGTGACTCTCCTGCGCAGGATCACATACCTACTGTAGTATGTGATCCTGCACTTCCGGGTCTGGGGCATGCCACCAACGACCTGCTGTGATTTGATATCAGCAATATTCGCCTGTTATGGCTTAGCCATCACGCAGAACCTTCGCCTTGATTCCCACAGTAGGCTCTCTAATGCCAATCAGATAAGGATGGGCGACATGTCCTAGGTGGAGAAGAGCTTACCACACGGAGCCCAAGTAGTATTTATTTTAAAGTTGATAAAAGAAAAAAACGTATACAATATCAAACACAGCTGCCGAATATACCAAGATGGCCATCGCTCCTGGACCCAGATGTGGCGGCGTTATGTCAGTGTGTAGAGCTCTTCCCAGAAGCTCAGACCCACCGCAGTGGGAGATCAAGACCAGCGGCGCCACAGGCTCTCACACACCACTGTCAGAATGCTGGGAATTGGCAGGCAAGCTAGAGAAGGGGCGGGCCACAATGCGTTTATCTCTGCGACGGGTCTGAGCTTGTGTCTACAGCTGTCCTCCACTTCATTTGGCTGCTGCCTGCTCATTTTACACACCACACTAGTCCTGTATGCAGTTTGCAAGATGCTTCTAGGTAAGTGGATATTTTATTAAAGTAATGTTGATTTTTATCCATACTGACCTGGTGCCCGCTTTGCTGTTTGTATGTTCTTGAGGGAATCCCACACCCTGCTGAGGAGCTGCCGGTGATTGTGTGCTTCTCCCCTAGCCACCTGTGGATTTGTCGATTTGGCAATCCCCTCTACATCGTTTGCCTGCTCGGCTTTGACTAGATGGACTATTTCATATGGTATTCCATTTCCAGTCAGTGAGCACTGGCTCACTCACTAGTTATTAGTAGGGATGATCGAACGGTTCGGGTCGACCATCGGTTCGACCCGAACATTGGCTGTTTGAAATTCGGCCGAATTTTCTGGACCGGAACCAGAAAAAAGATAATTTTTCTTAGAATTTTCAGTAGCGCAGGGATGGGGTTCCGCTCCTTTCACCCCTGGGCGTTTTTGTTGCAGGCGTTTATTGGGCATTTTTTGGGTGTCTTTGGAGGCAGTCATGACATCTGAACTTCTGTATAGGGGTATATATATATATATATATATACACACACACACACACACACACACATATATATAGGTGTGAAAGGAGTGGAATCCCCATCCCTGCGCTACTGAAAGTAGCCCTACTACTACTTTGACGCAGTAGTGGGCTTGAGCACGATATGGCCATATGGTGGGACCAAACCCCCATTTTTATTTATGGATTGTCTTCAGATTTGGTAGTTATTTCTTTTGCATTTGCGCGCTATTCTTCTTTTTTAATATACATGTCTCTTGGTTCATAGCTGCAGCAGCTTTAGAAATACATGGGTATGCTCCCCCAAATTTTTTGCCTGTTTATTATGTATTCGGTCTGACCAGACTATCGAGGTTGAGCAACCCTCCCCACCCCCCACACACACCTGTACTCAATCAGTGTCCACCATCAAGTGGATATAGGAGGAGTCCCCTGTAGTGCATTTGCACATCCTTCCCAGCAAGGAGTATTATCTCCAAGGGTAAGAAAGGCTGGATTCATCTCTTTTTCATGGATAGTGTAGGACCCACTGTTAATGGGGTACTTTGACGCAGTAGTGGGCTTGAGCACGATATGGCCATATGGTGGGACCAAACCCCCATTTTTATTTATGGATTGTTTTCAGATTTGGTAGTTATTTCTTTTGCATTTGCGCGCTATTCTTCTTTTTTAATATACATGTCTCTTGGTTCATAGCTGCAGCAGCTTTAGAAATACATGGGTATGCTCCCCCAAATTTTTTGCCTGTTTATTATGTATTCGGTCTGACCAGACTATCGAGGTTGAGCAACCCTCCCCACCCCCCACACACACACCTGTACTCAATCAGTGTCCACCATCAAGTGGATATAGGAGGAGTCCCCTGTAGTGCATTTGCACATCTTTCCCAGCAAGGAGTATTATCTCCAAGGGTAAGAAAGGCTGGATTCATCTCTTTTTCATGGATAGTGTAGGACCCACTGATAATGGGGTACTTTGACGCAGTAGTGGGCTTGAGCACGATATGGCCATATGGTGGGACCAAACCCCCATTTTTATTTATGGATTGTCTTCAGATTTGGTAGTTATTTCTTTTGCATTTGCGCGCTATTCTTCTTTTTTAATATACATGTCTCTTGGTTCATAGCTGCAGCAGCTTTAGAAATACATGGGTATGCTCCCCCAAGTTTTTTGCCTGTTTATTATGTATTCGGTCTGACCAGACTATCGAGGTTGAGCAACCCTCCCCACCCCCCCCACACCTGTACTCAATCAGTGTCCACCATCAAGTGGATATAGGAGGAGTCCCCTGTAGTGCATTTGCACATCCTTCCCAGCAAGGAGTATTATCTCCAAGGGTAAGAAAGGCTGGATTCATCTCTTTTTCATGGATAGTGTAGGACCCACTGATAATGGGGTACTTTGACGCAGTAGTGGGCTTGAGCACGATATGGCCATATGGTGGGACCAAACCCCCATTTTTATTTATGGATTGTCTTCAGATTTGGTAGTTATTTCTTTTGCATTTGCGCGCTATTCTTCTTTTTTAATATACATGTCTCTTGGTTCATAGCTGCATACCCATGTATTTCTAAAGCTGCTGCAGCTATGAACCAAGAGACATGTATATTAAAAAAGAAGAATAGCGCGCAAATGCAAAATAAATAACTACCAAATCTGAAGACAATCCATAAATAAAAATGGGGTATGCTCCCCCAAATTTTTTGCCTGTTTATTATGTATTCGGTCTGACCAGACTATCGAGGTTGAGCAACCCTCCCCACCCCCCACACACACCTGTACTCAATCAGTGTCCACCATCAAGTGGATATAGAAAGAGTCCCCTGTAGTGCATTTGCACATCCTTCCCAGCAAGGAGTATTATCTCCAAGGGTAAGAAAGGCTGGATTCATCTCTTTTTCATGGATAGTGGAGGACCCACTGATAATGGGGTACTTTGACGCAGTAGTGGGCTTGAGCACGATATGGCTATATGGTGGGACCAAACCCCCATTTTTATTTATGGATTGTCTTCAGATTTGGTAGTTATTTCTTTTGCATTTGCGCGCTATTCTTCTTTTTTAATATACATGTCTCTTGGTTCATAGCTGCAGCAGCTTTAGAAATACATGGGTATGCTCCCCCAAATTTTTTGCCTGTTTATTATGTATTCGGTCTGACCAGACTGTCGAGGTTGAGCAACCCTCCCCACCCCCCACACACACCTGTACTCAATCAGTGTCCACCATCAAGTGGATATAGGAGGAGTCCCCTGTAGTGCATTTGCACATCCTTCCCAGCAAGGAGTATTATCTCCAAGGGTAAGAAAGGCTGGATTCATCTCTTTTTCATGGATAGTGTAGGACCCACTGATAATGGGGTACTTTGACGCAGTAGTGGGCTTGAGCACGATATGGCCATATGGTGGGACCAAACCCCCATTTTTATTTATGGATTGTCTTCAGATTTGGTAGTTATTTCTTTTGCATTTGCGCACTATTCTTCTTTTTTAATATACATGTCTCTTGGTTCATAGCTGCAGCAGCTTTAGAAATACATGGGTATGCTCCCCCAAATTTTTTGCCTGTTTATTATGTATTCGGTCTGACCAGACTATCGAGGTTGAGCAACCCTCCCCACCCCCCACACACACCTGTACTCAATTAGTGTCCACCATCAAGTGGATATAGGAGGAGTCCCCTGTAGTGCATTTGCACATCCTTCCCAGCAAGGAGTATTATCTCCAAGGGTAAGAAAGGCTGGATTCATCTCTTTTTCATGGATAGTGTAGGACCCACTGATAATGGGGTACTTTGACGCAGTAGTGGGCTTGAGCACGATATGGCCATATGGTGGGACCAAACCCCCATTTTTATTTATGGATTGTCTTCAGATTTGGTAGTTATTTCTTTTGCATTTGCGCGCTATTCTTCTTTTTTAATATATATATATATATATATATATATATATATATATATATATATATATATATGTGTGTATATACCCCTATACAGAAGTTCAGATGTCATGCCTGCCTCCAAAGACGCCCAAAAAATGCCCAATAAACGCCTGAAACAAAAACGCCCAGGTGTGAAAGGAGCGGAACCCCATCCCTGCGCTACAAAAAAATCTAAGAAAAATTATCTTTTTTTTTCTGGTTCTGGACATGCTACAGGGCTGAAACTTCACAGGTACATGTTGTTGACCCCCCCAGACACTAAATCCAAAGAATCTCATTTTTTTTTTTTCAATAATTTTTTTAATAATTGGCTCGCTATCAAAAACAACAATTTTTAAGAACTTTTTTTTGTGTGATTAATAGTCCCTGGGGCATGACCCAGAACCCTAGGCACTTTTTAGGGGAATTTATTGGGTTTTAGGGCTTCAAAATGGTGTTTTTTGATTCAAGAAGTTCGGGTCCCATTGATTTCAATGGGGTTCTGGAATCTGAACCGAACTTTCGGGAAGTTCGGGTGTTCTGGTCGAACCGAACTTTTCAAAAGTTCGATCATCCCTAGTTATTAGTTTGTGTATTGCTTGGATATAAATTAAATGTAATTCTTAAATATCTTATTTGTTTTTTTTTTTTTATTTAAATTTGAAAATAGATTATAAAAAAACAAAAGAAAATGGTTGAAAATGATTGAGACTGAATATTTGGCTCCTATTGATTTCAATGGGGTTCAGATTCTGGATCCGAATTTGTATGCTTGTACCTCTATGCTCATAATAACATAGTAATAACACTTTACGTAAAAAGCTATTATGTCTATATTCTTGATCAAATACATGTAGTTGACACTTATGGATATCATGATTCTACTGTATTTGTCACCTCTCTTATACTAAAAAATCTGAAAAAAAATATTGATTATAATCATCAGATCAAATCTTGGATCTATTAGAAACAGTTTCAATACAAGAAATAAGAAATGTATATATGCAGAAGCTCACCACAAAGCTTGGATCTCAGTGGCCATATATTAATGTAAAAAAAAAAAGTAGGTACATCTAACATAACACGGTATAACCAACTGCGCATAAATGGTTTCAAATTAAATGTCCCCATATTAAGGTCTGTTTTTATTGCATGTGTATGCTAAAGAAATTAAAAAGATTGATTACTCTTGTCTACAAAGTTATACTTTGCAGGTCCAGTCTCCCAGATGAAAGAATACTGTACATGGTAGTCCATTTGGAATTATATATTTGATTATTTGTGTATGTGGTGTAATTAATTTTTACAATGGTCCATCTGGGTAAACTGATAAACTGATTTTTTTTTTCAGGGGTTGTGGACACACCATTATTTTATGGGCATCAATTAGAAACATGACCATCTGTTCCCAAGCATTCACTACTTTTGCTTAAAAAATAATTTCTAAGGTTAGTTTGGAACTATGCTCCTAATAGTTTGAGTTCACGTCTCTTCATTCTTTATTTTAGCTTCATATTGAAAATACTGCCCACTTGAACCTTATTCACAGCCTTATGGTTTCAATCATGCCCCCTTTTTCCTTCTTTCCTTAACACTGTACATATAAAGTTCTTTCAGTCACTCCCTTAAACCTTTCACAATTTTCATTGTCTATCTCTGGACATCTGTTCGGTCTAATCCATATCTTTTTGTAACCGTTTTCTCCAGAAACGAAATACAGCATTGTAAAAGAGGTCTTACTTATGGAGATACTTACATATCTACAGTATGAGTAGAAATCAGGACACTCTTCCTTCTGCTTGTGAGCCCTCTGGTAACACTCCAAACAATTGTATTCACTTTCTTCACTGTCAAGAGCACTGTTTGCTTATACTGTTTGCTTTCAGTACTTCCTAAACATGTCCCTTCTTTGTTTTGTAATGCAATTACCTGATAAAGGTACTTGAGAAGCGCCAATGCAGTATGAAACTAGCCATAGATCCCACTACAATATGAAATTTTAACAATTTTATGCAAGTACAACTACAAATCTAACCTAAGACATGTTGATGCTGAAAGTGCCTCTTTGAACTATGTACTTCATAACATTATTATTATTATACAGGATTTATATAGCGCTGACAGTTTGCGCAGCGCTTTACAATATGAGGGAACACAATACAGTTACAATACAATTCAATACAGGAGGATTTAGAGGGCCCTGCTCGTTAGAGCTTACAATCTAGAAGGGAGGGTCAAGTGAAAAAAAAGGCAATAGCTGTTTGAGCTGATGGAGAAAATGGAGGTACAGTTGTCAGGTGTGGGTAGGATAGGCTTCTTTGAAGAGGAGGGTTTTCAGAGATTGTCTAAAAGCTAATAGAGTAGGAGATAAATAAGCCAATGAGAAGGGAATTGCAGTAGTCGAGGCGCGAGATGACCAGGGAGTGAACTAGGAGCTTTGTTGTGTCTTTGGTTAAAAAGGGGCATATTTTGGAGATGTTGAGGAGGCAAGATTTGGACAGTGATTGGATGCACAAAAAAACACCTGCAATAACACACCTGGGCGTTTTTTTTTTGGCGCAGGCGGTTTTTTGGGCATTTTTTGTGGGTCTTTGGAGGCAGGCAAAACATCTGAACTTCTGTATAGGGGGATATATACACACACACTTATATGTATTTTACACATACACATATATAGGTGTGATAGGAGCGGAGACATATTGGTGTTAATTATTTCATTAGCGCAAGTATAGTGTTCTGCTATTTTCACACCTATATGTGTGTAGGTGTATATATACATACATGTGTGTGTATATATACCCCTATACAGAAGTTCAGATGTCATGGCTGACTCCAAACTTGTCCTCAAAAAAGCCCTATGAACGCCTGCAGCAAAAAGCAGGCTGACCGGTGAGAAGCCATATCCCTGCTCTGTAATTGACAAAAGAGAAACTATCTTTTCTCTATAGCGGTCACCCTGATATGGCAGGGTTTTGTCACCCTGCCATAGCAGTCAGAGTCAGTTAACCCTACACTACACTATGGTCCCTTTACACTTAACACTTTCCCTGCAGAAACTAAATTATTAGAGCTAACTATAGTGGAAAATAGCACCCTAACTACACTAGATATCCCTATCCTCACACTAAAAATTGCTAAATGACACTTTGTAGCAGAAATAACAGAACTGCTTCTACTCTCTTCCATGTCCCTGTATTACAATGCTAGGAATTTGGCGGGGGCTATCTTATATACTGGGGGTCGTATTCACTAATGATTGGCCTATGGACCTCCTAGTCACTCCAATCACATTCTTAGCATTCTCCTGCCCCCTCAATTGGCTTTTGCTAATGGTTCTGGTCCAATCATGGGCTTTTAAAGCCCATTTCCTGTCCCATTGCATTTTGGTCGGTTCTGGTTGCCGAATTCCGAACTTTTTCAGCAAAAAGTTCGGAATTCGGCCGAACCTCGAACAGCCAATGTTTGGGTCGAACCGATGGTCGACCCGAACCGTTCGATCATCCTTAGACCCCAACAGAAAAAGGAAGAGGAGAGGAGGAAGTAGAATTGTAAGTAACGCTAAAGGTGCGGTTGGATAAGTAGGAAGATAACCAGTGAAGAGTACAGTCACGGAGACCAAAGGCGTGGAGTTTTTTGAGGAGGAGGGGATGGTCAACCGTATCAACGGCAGCAGAAAGGTCCAGGAGTAGGAGTAAAGAGTAGTGTCCGTTGGTTTTGACAGTTAGTAGATCGTTTGTCAGTTTTAGGAGAGCAGTTTCAGTGAAGTGTGGAGGCTGAAATCCAGACTGAAGGGGATTAAGGAGGCTATTCTCGGCAAGGTGGTCGCACAGTCGGTTGCAGACCAGACATTCAAGGAGTTTGGATAAAAAGGGGAGCAGGGAAATAGGGCATAGGTTGTTAAGATTGGTTGGGTCCAGTGAGGACTTTTTAAGTATGGGGCTGACTAGTGCATGTTTTAGAGAGTTGGGGAAGATGTCAGAAGAGAGGGCGAGATTGAAGATGGGAGTTAGAGAGCGTATAATAGGGCCAGAGGGTGAACATAGCATTTGTGAGGGAACAGGATCCAGAGGGCAGGTGGTTAAGTGGACATTAGCAAGTAGTTTAGCAACCTCATCTATAGTAGTGGGGGTTGAATGAGGGAAGTAGTGATTGCACCTGTGGGCATGAAGCGTGAAGCATGGAAGGTATCTGAACAGCAATGTTTTTCTCACGAATTGTATCAATCTTCTGTTTAAAGTGGTTGGCAATCTCCTGGGCAGTGAGTGAGTCAGTGGGAGGAGGTAGTGGAGGACGGAGTAGAGAATTAAAAGGTAGCGGAAAGTTGCTGTGGGCGGGATGACAAGTTGTTAATGAGAGTGATAAAATAGGTCTGCTTGGCAGTGTGGAGACTGGAATTGTATTTTTGGAGGGCAGATATATATTGGTGGAAATCTGTCTAAGACCTAGTCTTTCGCCACAGGCGCTCAAGAGCTCGGCTATACTTTTTCAGATTTTTTGTGTTATCTGTTTGGCAAGGTTGAAGGGGTCGGGGCGTGATTCGATGTGTAGTGAGGGGGGCCAGTGTGTCTACGGGGGCTAAAAGTAAAGTGTTGTAGACAGAAGTGGCTAGGTTGGTGCAGGAAAGGGGTGCAATTTTGTCATAGAGGTGGTCGGTAGCAAAGTAGAGAAGAGAAGGGTTGAGATGGCGTAGGTTTCTGTGGGTAACTGTAAGGTAGTTAGAGGGAGAGGAGGTGGAGATGAGGGAGAGAGTGAAAATAATAAGGTAGTGATCAGAGAGAGGGAAAGGGTTGTTTGAAAGGTTGTGCGGAGTGCATAGATGGGAGAAAACCAGGTCAAGGGTATTGCCTTCAGAGTGAGTAGAAGCATGTATCCATTGCTTCAGGTCAAAGGAGGAGGTTAGACTGAGAAGTTTGGAAGTGGCAGGATTGTTAGTATTAATAGGGATGTTGAAGTCCCCGAGAACGATTGTGGGGATTTCGGAAGAGAGAAAGTAGGGTAGCCAGGCAGACAAGTCGTCAAGAAGGGTCGATACTGGTCCAGGGGGGCGGTAGATCACAGCTATCCTTAGAGAAACAGGGGAGAAAGGACGAATGCAATGTACCTTGAATGAGATGAGTGACAGAGAGGGAGGTGGGTGAAGAACCTGAAAGGTGCTATGTGGGGCTAGAAGGATCCCAACTAGTGTTGAGCGAACACGGACTGTATTATTCGTGTTCGTACCGAATAATTGGATTTTTGTTACAAGAACACGGACCCGAAAACTTTACTGTATGTTCGGGTTTAAAATCCGTGTTCGGTCATTTTATTTCCTGTTTTGTATGTAATGGCACGCTTTTAATGGCGGGCTTTCAACAGCCAATCAACAAGCGTTTAACTGGTGTGCCTTAAGCCATCCCAGCCATGCCTACTAATGTATTAGTAGCTGTGATTGGCCATCTGAAGCATGTGACCATGTCTTTATAAGTTCGAGAGCCCCAGCGCGCTGCGTCATTCTGCTGTACATTAGGGAGAGAGCACACATCATACGTGCTGGCTGCTGATTAGGGACAGACAGTGATTCTGTGAAAAATTGTGTCCGAAAGGGACAGGTCGGAGTGCAGGCAGGGAGAGTTATTAGAGCATTTTAGGGCGAGGCTGGAGATTAGGCAGGGTCAGTCTTCTACATCCATTTTGCTGTGTGGGGGGTGGTGCAGTGAACGATCTTATTGAGCATATTAGGGACAGGCTGGAGATTAGGCAGGGTCAGTCTTCTACATCGATTTTGTTGTGTGGGGGGTGGTGCAGTGAACGATCTTATCATGCATATTAGGGATAGGCTGGAGAGATTAGGCAGGGACAGTATACATCGATTTTGCTGTGTGGGGGGTGGTGCAGTGAACAATTTTTGCCCTCACTTGAGCCCACTGAGGAGGAGGAGGAGGAAAGAGAAAAAAAATCTATTTTTATCAGTCAGTTGTGTGCAGCGTTCATCTTATATCTATTTTACTACAAGTTAAAAGGGTTTTTTTTCCCCCTTCATAGCCTTTTTGCTCCAGTGCTGACTGTGATAAGACACTGCTGTGTTCACATGTGCTATTGAGTGATTTTCAATTTTATACACTTTTTTCTATTCCACTATTCAATATACATATATACATATATATATATATATATATATATATATATATATATATATAAAAATTAAATTGTGGCATAGTCTGTACTAATCTATTTAAAAATTACAAACTTAAAGGGGAATTTTCTTTTTTTTCCCTTCATAGCCTGCTGCAGAGCTGACCGACATAAGACACTGCTGTGTTCACATGTGCTATTGAAAAATCACCAATTTTATATCATATTTTCTATTCCGCTATTCAATCTATACCCTTTGGGGTAAAAATAATTAAATTGCGGCATAGTCAGTATCGGTACGTGTGAGATACACCTTTCCAATTTTTGGGGCGCATCTTACACCGCCGAGGATTGCAGGGTGCTTCAGTTTGCCTCCTGCCTGTTCCGAACTCCTCCTACTCCTCATCCTGCCTTTAGGGTACAAAAAATAGTAATCGGGGCCAGGTCTGGGTCTGTACGTGTGAGATAGATACACCTTTTGATATCATATTTTATATTCCGCTATTTATTCTACACCCTTGGGGTAAAAAGAATTAAATTGCGGCATAGTCTGTATCGGTACGTGTGAGATACACCTTTCCAATTTTTGGGGCGCATCTTACACCGACGAAGATTGCAGGGTGCTTCAGTTTGCCTCCTGCCTGTTTCGAACTCCTCCTACTCCTCATCCTGCCTTTAGGGTACAAAAAATAGTAATCCGGGCCTAGTCTGGGTCTGTACGTGTGAGATAGATACACCTTTTGATACCATATTTTCTATTCCGCTATTCAATCTACACCCTTGGGGTAAAAAGAATTAAATTGCGGCATAGTCTGTATCAGTACGTGTGAGATACACCTTTCCAATTTTTGGGGCGCATCTTACACCGCCGAGGATTGCAGGGTGCTTCAGTTTGCCTCCTGCCTGTTCCGAACTCCTCCTACTCCTCATCCTGCCTTTAGGGTACAAAAAATAGTAATCGGGGCCTAGTCTGGGTCTGTACGTGTGAGATAGATACACCTTTTGATATCATATTTTCTATTCCACTATTCAATCTACACCCTTGGGGTAAAAATAATTAAATTGCGGCATAGTCTGTATCGGTACGTGTGAGATACACCTTTCCAATTTTTGTTGCGCATCTTACACCGCCGAGGATGGCAGGGTGCTTCAGTTTGCCTCCTGCCTGTTCCAAACTCCTCCTACTCCTCATCCTGCCTTTAGGGTACAAAAAATTGTAATCGGGGCCTAGTCTGTGTTTGTACGTGTGAGATACACCGTTTTATAAAAATTTTTCTATTCCGCTATTCAATCTACACCCTTTGGGGTAAAAATAATTAAATTGCGGCATAGTCTGTATCGGTACGTGTGAGATACACCTTCCAATCTTTTGGGGCGCATCTTCCACCGCCGAGGATTGCAGGGTGCTTCAGTTTGCCTCCTGTTCTGAACTCCTCCTACTCCTCATCCTCATCCTGCCTTTAGGGTACAAAAAATTGTAATCGGGGCCTAGTCTGTGTTTGTACGTGTGAGATACACCGTTTTATAATTTTCTTTCTATTCCGCTATTCAATATACACCCTTTTTGAGTGTAAAAAATTAAATTACGGCATAGTCTGTATCGGTACGTGTGAGATACACCTTTTTAAATTAGTTTGGCGCATCTCCTTCCACCGCCGAGGATTGCAGGGCGCTTCAGTTTGCTCCTGTTCCAAACTCCTCCTACTCATCATCCTCATCCTGCCTTTAGGGTACAAAAAATTGTAATCGGGGCCTAGTCTGTGTTTGTACGTGTGAGATACACCGTTTTATAAAATGTTTCCTATTCCGCTATTCAATATACACCCTTTTGCAGTGTAAAAAATTAAATTACGGCATAGTCTGTATCGGTACGTGTGAGATACACCTTTTTTAATTAGTTTGGCGCATCTCCTTCTACCGCCGAGGATTGCAGGGCGCTTCAGTTTGCTCCTGTTCCAAACTCCTCCTACTCATCATCCTCATCCTGCCTTTAGGGTACAAAAAATTGTAATCGGGGCCTAGTCTGTGTTTGTACGTGTGAGATACACCGTTTTATAAGATGTTTCCTATTCCGCTATTCAATATACACCCTTTTGGAGTGTAAAAAATTAAATTACGGCATAGTCTGTATCGGTACGTGTGAGATACACCTTTTTAAATTTGTTTGACGCATCTCCTTCCACCGCCAAGGATTGCAGGGCGCTTCAGTTTGCCTCCTGTTCCGAACTCCTCCTAACTCCTCTTCCTCATCCTCCCTTTAGGGTACAAAAAATTGTAATCGGGCCTAGTCTGTGTTTGTACGTGTGAGATACACCGTTTTATATCCTTTTTTCTATTCCGCTATTCAATATACACCCTTTTGGGGTAAAAAAAATTAAATTGCGGCATAGTTTGCATATTTGACTGTCAGATACACCCGTGCGATACTGTTGTTGTCTTGTTCCGCTATTCAATAAACACCTTTCTAGGGCAAGATCATAAATTACAGAAATATGAGGAGACCGTCAAATAGGAGCCGTGGCCTGGGTCGTGGTGCTGCTGGTAGAGCTCCTGTTGCAAGGAGAGGACGTGGTCGATCTGTGCCAGCTACACGCACAAGTGAAACACCTTCCTCAAGTGTGAGTAGGTGACAGAACCTGCAGCAGTATTTGGTAGGGCATCATGCGCCTCTAGAAGTGATGAGGCCAGAAGAAGTACAGGCGATAGTAGATTGGGTTGCTGACAAGGCCTCCAGTTCCTTCACATTGTCTCCCACCCAGTCTACTGCAGAAAGGTCAGAGTTGGCACCTGCAGCCAATGTCCAACCGTCTTTCACCTCACCCCCTTGCAAATCAGGCAAGCAGTCTGAGCCCCAAGTCATGCAGCAGTCTCTTCTTCTTTTTGACGACTCTGTCAGCAGGGTTTCCCAGGGCCATCCATCTAGCCCTGCCCCAGAAGTGGAAGAGATTGAGTGCAGCGATGCCCAACCACTTATTTCTCAAGATGAGTACATGGAAGGACCATCGCAGCACGTCTCCGATGATGATGAAACGCAGGTGCCAACTGCTGCGGCACTCAGAATTGTGGAGATCGACAAGGAGGGCAGGGGTGAAGACTGGGTGGAAGATGATGTGGAGGACGATGAGGTCCTCGACCCCACATGGAATGAAGGTCATGCAGATGACCTGAGTAGTTTGGAGGAAGAGGCGGTGGTCGCACAGAGCCACCACCACAGCAGAAGAGGGAGCAGGGTGCAGAAGCAGAGCGGCCGTGCCCTAGACACTACGCCTGCTACTGCCCAACGCAGCAAGGGACCGAGCGCACCAAAGCCAGAGCAAAGGAGTTCTCTAGCGTGGAAGTTCTTCAGAAAATGTGCTGATGACAGGACACGAGCGAGGCATAAACCTTCTCAACCTGAATGATCAGGCATCTAAGTACAAAGCACGAGCTGCAGTGGAGTAGACACCTTCAAAACCAAGAAAGGTCTCTGGCTCCTCTTGCTTCCTCTTCTGCTGCAATCTCGGCCTCTTCGTCCACCTCTGTAGTGATACCGGCACCTGCCACCCCGCAAACAGACGATCTGTCAGCAACACCACCACCTGGGTCACCAACCATCTCCACCATGTCCAGTGGAAGCGTTCAGCTTTCCATCTCCCAAACACTTCAGAGGAAGAGGAAGTACCCCCCTACCCACCCGCGATCCCTGGCCCTGAATGCCAGCATTTCAAAATTCTTGACCTTTGAAATGCTGTCATTCCGTCTGGTGGAGACGCACAGTTTTAAAAGCCTTATGTCGGTGGCTGTCCCACAGTACGTCGTGCCCAGCCGCCACTACTTTTCCAGGCAAGCCATCCCTTCCCTGCACAACCAAGTGGGGGAAAAAATCAGGTGTGCACTGCGCAACGCCATCTGTGCCAAGGTCCACCTAACTACCGATACGTGGACCAGTAAGCATGGTCAGGGGCGTTATATCTCCCTAGCGGCACACTGGGTAAATGCAGTGGCGGATGGGCCTGAGGCGGATAGCAATTTGGTGCATGTCCTTCCACCACCGAGGATTGCAGGGCGCTTCAGTTTGCCTCCTGTTCCTAACTCCTCCTACTCCGCTTCCTCATCCTCTACCGCCTCCTCATCCCGTCAGCATAACACCTTCACCACCAATTTCAGCACAGCCAGGGGTAAACGACAGCAGGCAGTTTTAAAACTTGCCTGTTTGGGGGAAAAACCACACACCGCGCAGGAGTTGTGGAGGAGCATGGAACAGCAGACAAATGAGTGGTTGCTGCCAGCGAGCCTCAAGCCCGGCCTGGTGGTGTGCGATAACGGGCGAAATCTCATAGCAGCTCTGGGCCTAGCCGGTTTGATGCACATCCCTTGCCTGGCGCATGTGCTGAATTTGGTGGTGCAGAGGTTCCTTAAAAATTACCCCGATATGTCAGAGCTGCTGCAGAAAGTGCGGGCCGTCTGTGCACACTTTGGGCGTTCTCACCCTGCTGCTGCTCGCCTGTCAGCGCTGCAGCGTAACTTCGGCCTTCCCGCTCACCGCCTCATATGTGACGTGCCCACAAGGTGGAACTCCACCTTGCACATGCTGGAAAGACTGTGCGAGCAGCAGCAGGCCATAGTGGAGTTTCAGCTGCAGCACGCACGCGTGAGTCGCTCTGCAGAACAGCACCACTTCACCACCAATAACTGGGCCACCATGCGAGACCTGTGTGCCTTGTTGCGCTGTTTTGAGTATTCCACCAACATGGCCAGTGCCGATGACGCCGTTGTCAGCTTAACTATCCCACTTCTATGCCTCTTTCAAAAAACGATTTGGGCGATGATGGAAGAGGATGTGGCACAGGATGAGGAGGAGGAGGAGGATGAAGAGGTAACATTTCCAAGGCTTTCAGGGCAGTCATTCGCAAGTGGCTCAGAGGGTGGGTTCCTGCACCCACAAACGCCAGGGACACAATTGTCCAGCAGGGGCACAGTTCTGGAGGATGAGGAGGAGGAGATGGAACCATGTTCACAGCAGGGTGGCACCCAGGCCAGCTCATGGCCATCACTGGCTGGGGGGATACAGAGGACACAGACGATACACCTCCCACAGAGGACGGCCTTTCGTTGCCTCTGGGCAGCCTGGCACACATGAGCGATTACATGCTGCAGTGTCTCCACAACGACCGCCGAGTTGCCCACATTCTAACTTGTGCTGATTACTGGGTGGCCACGCTGCTGGATCCCCGTTACAAGGACAACGTACCGTCCTTAATTCACTCACTGGAGCGTGATCGCAAGATGCGCGAGTACAAGCGCACGCTGGTAGACGCGATGCTGCTTGCATTCCCACCTGACAGCGGGGCCACAGTGGAAGCACAAGGTAAAGGCAGAGGAGGAGGAGGAAGAGGTCGCCAACGCAACCAGGGCACCGCCAGCACCTCAGAAGGCAGGGTTAGCATGGCCGAAATGTGGAAAAGCTGTCAGAACGCCACAACAAACAGCAGCACCAGCAGCTCATATGGAACGTCTTAGCAGGAGGCAGCATTTCACCAACATGGTGGAGCAGTATGTGTGCACACGCCTACATGTAGTGAATGACGGGTCTGCCCCCTTCAACTTCTGGGTCTCCAAATTGGGCACATGGCCTGAGCTTGCCCTTTACGCCTTGGAGGTGCTGGCGTGCCCTGCAGCCAGTGTATTATCTGAACGTGTATTTAGTACAGCTGGGGGCGTTATCACAGACAAGCGCAGCCGCCTGTCCAGAGACAATGTGGACAAGCTCACGTTCATTAAAATGAACCAGGCATGGATCCCACAGGACTTTTCCGTACCTTGTGCAGAATAGAGATGGATACCGATCTTACCCAGCCATTGTTCTATTTTTGATCTTTCTCACTCTTTTGGGGTGTACCCCCATTTAAAATGACTGAAAAAAAGCAGCGTTGGCTACCTCGTCCTCCTCCACCGCCGCTTCCACCTACACCCCCACATCCACCACCACCTCAATCTCCCTCCTACTCCATATGGGCCTCGTCCTTCACAGATGAAGAATTTTTTTTATTTTTCTGTTTTTTTTTGTTGTTTTAAGTTATTTCCCTATCCACATTTGTTTGCAGAGCACTTGCCATGCTCTTAACTACGTTTTGCTGCCATTTGCAGCACTCTAGCCCTTTCCATTGGTGTTTTAGAGCCATTTTAGTGCCTGAAAGTTCGGGTCCCCATTGACTTCAATGGGGTTCGGTGTCCGGGTAAAGTTCGGAAAAAGTCCGGGACACTGACCCGGACTTTTTTTTCAAGTTCGGCCGAACCCGCCGAACACGGACATCCAGGTGTCCGCTCAACTCTAATCCCAACACCCCCTCCCTTTCGTCCACTAGGTCTGGGGGAGTGAATCCATAATATGTATGATTTTATATGTTAATTATGTTTTTAGTACAAGTGTCTCATTGTCTTGGACGGAATAGACAAAGGAGGCCCTGCTCTCCTCCATGGGAGATCGGATGAAAATGGACCGCCTGTCCGTTTTCATCCGATCCTCCAGACGGATAGAAAATAGGGTTTCCATCTGTCTGGATTTCACAGACAGGATCGGATAAGATAGCAGCGGGTGTCCGCTCCTCGTTAGGGCTGCATGGAGCATCCAATCTGATCTGCCTGAAAAACTGACAGGCAGACCAGATCAGAAAGCCTGTGTGAAAGGGACCGAAGGGTTTATTCTGATCACCATTGATTGCTTTTTGGCAGCCTGGTTGTGTGTTTGTTTGGAGTTCACCAGATCTAACTCAAGGTAATTAAAGTATACCATTGGGATTCTTTATACTATATATATCTGGAGATCGGTCATGCATATTGTAGCTATGATTAAGCACTGATACAAGTGCGAAATAAATCAGCTGTTTTGTTCCTGCACCACTGTATGCTGTAAGAATTTTACCTTTTTCAAAAAACGGGATTGCATTGGAGTGCAGCTGTCCAGGCATCTCTTTTGTTTCTACACATTGTGCCGGCAGAGCCGGCACCCTCTTCCTATTCTTCCTCTTCCTATGCTTATATAAGGTTTATTGGTGGATCTTCCACTTTGAGTGATATTTTGTTCAAAGTCATTGGGTATTTTTTTTTTTTTTATTACAGGTATTTACAGTATATAGTGCTGACAATTTATACAGCGTTTTACATATGTATTGAACATTCACATCAGTCCCTGCTCTCAAGTTGCTTGCAAACTAAGGTCCCCAACTCATTCATACAAACACATACTAAGGCCAATTTACACAGGAGCCAATCAACCTACCAGCATGTCTTTGGAGTGTGGGAGAAAACCCAGAGGAACCCAGAGGAAACCCACGCAGCGGGAAGAATTTCAGGCAGGTAGTGCTGTGGTCAGGATTCAAACCAACAACCCTAGTGCTGCCAGATGGAAATGCTTACAGTTCAAACTGTACTGGAAACTGGCTCTCCCAGCTAACGGCTATATTTTATTCAGGTGGAAGTTGCAGATCCTGGAAGCAGATGTTGTATTAATACACGCTGCTTTTCTTTTCTGCACTGTGCGTAAACAATAACTTACTTTTAAAACAAGAAATGTTAGTTAAACCATTTATTTTATCTAACGAACCATACATTAGAATGACCAGTAGAAAAAAATAAAAGTGAACGTGTTTTCAATAATTTGAATATTATTGGACACCAATTATTTTGGCATTATAAGCTGTTCCAGAACAGCAAACTGGGTACAATTATTTTGGCATTATAAGTTGTTAAAGAACACAAATTGGGTATGATTAAGTATTTATTATGAAATGTTTATTAGCTGTTGGATGGTAGACAGTTTTATTAACTACTTTCTGACCGCCCTATAGCATTTCCACTGGTACAGGGCAGCCGCTGTGAGCAGGATCACGTATATTTATGTGGTCCTGTACTTCCGGGTAGGGGGCGCACTGCCGGCAGCTCAATCCCACTGTGATTATACACAGCAGGCTCAGTATCCGCCGATCATTCTGCAGGAAGGCAGAATGGCAGTCTGCTTATGTAAACAAAGCAGATTGCTGTTCTGACAGGAAAGAAGGCATAGATCCTGCATCTCTGCAAAGCAGGGACGTGGACCCATGTCTTCCCCTAATAAAAGCACCTCCCACACTGTAATGAAACACTAGCTGGGCACACAGTTATCCCTTTAATTGCCCCAGACGTTAATCCCTTCCCAGCTAGTGTCATTAGTACAGTGACAGTGCATATTTTTTGCACTGCACACCCTATCGGTGTCACTGGTTCCTAAAAAAGTGTCAAAGAGCCATATTTTCTGCCCCAATATCACAGTCCTGATCACCGCTATTACTAGCAAAAAAAAAAAATCAAATAAAAATTGCATAAATATATATACCATAGTTTGTAAATGCTACAACTTTTGCGCAAACCAATCCATATATGCCTATTGGGATTTTTTTTCACCAAAAATATATAGCAGAAAACATTGGCCTACATTTTTGAAGAAATTTGATTTTTTTTTTTAAAAACACATTTTTGTATGTGTTATACATCAGAAAATAAAAAAGTTTTTTTTTTGTAATGATAGCCCAAAAAAATAAAAAATATAGATATGATCAAATACCACTAAAAGAAAGCTCTATTTGTGGGAAAAAAAGAACAAATTGTATTGGGGTACAGTGTCACACGAAAATAACAGTGTCATATCCCAAAAAAAAAAAAAAAAATGGCCTGATCATAAAGAGGGGTAAATCTTCAAAAGCAGAAATGTTTAAAGAAAAATTGATGACAGGGCCAAAACTAGAAGAACTAAGTAGAAAGAACCTTGAGGAATCTCTAGGCAGAATAAGGGTATCTGTTAAGTAGAAAGAACCTTGAGGAATCTCTAGGCAGAATAAAGGTATCTGTTATTATCTTAATACCACCTGATGGCTGATTTTTGATAGAATGGCCTGAGGGTTTATTCATTTTTATTTTTTCTAACATGCTCATATACAGCAACTAAACCTGTGTGTGCAAAGTAGTGAATCAATACAAAGTGACAAAGAGACATAAATTATCCATAAAAACATACCAAGTTAATGTAGGACAGGTATTGCAGTATAAGGTGCCAAATACCATAAACGGTTTATAGGTCAAATCATAAAACAATTTGTAATTATTAAAAAGTTAATACAGCTCAGTCTTTGTGCAAAGGAATACGTGTTTATTAAAGTAGGTGTATGAAATCAAAGAATCTTCTTCACATACTAGTGTATAATTCACTCCAAAGATGTGCTGATAAAAGTGACCTTTATTCCCAAGGAGTCACCTTCATTTGAAAACAGGCTCATCAGATTTGACAGACCATTTATAAAAGTATGTCTCTCCTCCTTGTTATTAGAAAGTAATCTCTGCCATGTGACAGAAACCAGGAAGAGAAATCCAAAAGCATAACATGTTTTTTTAGACAGTAAAGCAGTAAAAAAAAAAAAAAAAAAAAACACATCTCAACGTCCACAGTCGAGTACTAGGTAGAAGCCACATAAGCATCTACAGCACGTCTGTCACATGTGCTCGGGGTTAACCTGCTCTCATCTGTGAAAAGCACAGGGCACCAGTGACAAACTTGTAAAGTATGGTGTTCAATGGCAAATGCCAATCGAGTGCAAGGCAGTGAGCACAGGGCCCACTAGAGGACATTGGGCCCTCAGACCCCCCCTCATGAAGTCGGTTTCTGATTGTTTGGTCAGAGTCCTTCACACCAGTGGCCTGATGGAGGTCATTTTGTAGGGCTCTGGCAGTGCCCATCCTGTTCCTCCTTGAACAAAGAAGCAGATACGCTGATGGGTTAAGGACCTTCTACGGCTCTGTCCAGCTCTAACAGAGTAACTGCCTGTTTCCAGGAACCTCCTCTATGCTCTTGAGACTGTGCTGGGAAACACAGCAAACTTTCTGGCAATGGTACATATGGGTATGCCATCCTAGATGAGTTGCAGTGCCTGGGCAACCTCTATAGGGTCCAGGTACTGCCTCGTGCTACCAGTAGTGACACTGACCCTAGCCAAATGCAAAACTAGTGAAAAATAGAAAAGAGGAGGGAAAAAAAAAATTCACTAGCCTGCACCTATAAATCCATTCCCCGTTTTGGAGGTCGTCTCATTGTTGCCCATCTAGTACACCTGCATTTCATTATCAAAGCAGCTGAAACTGAATAACAACTCCCTCTGCTACTTTACTGACCAGATCAATATTCTAGGAGTTTATGTAACTTGATGCTATACTCTGCTCAAAAAATTAAAGGAACACTTTTTAATCAGTGTATTTATAGTTTTAGTTGCTCGCTATTGGTTTGAGATAAAATGAGGCCTTTATAAGATATTCAGTATAATGAGCTTTACAGTATCTCCACATATACATATAAAATGTATATTATATGTTTATTATAAAATAAAAATATTTTCTTACAGAATTGTTAAGCCAAAGCATCATCAAGTATTCTAAGAAAAAAAGCAAGTAATGAATTTTGGCAGCAACCCAACATTGCTAGATTCTAAATTGTACCTTAATTGTAATTAATGAAGAACATGCTAATGAAACTATATCTCTTATTTCTTTTCTTGGCACACATTCTCACTGGAATTTTTTCAAGTATATGAGCAATCCACAGAATGCAGGATTAGTCTGTTTATTTTGCTGAAAATTAAGACTTTAACCATGTATTTATATTGTAGTTTATTAGCTTTTTTTTAGCACTTTACTACAGGTAAACTACATATTTGTTTCCTTAACCTCTTGCCGACCACCCGCCGCAGATATACTGTGGCAAGGTGGCTCGGGTTCACAAATCACCGTACCTATACGTCGCCCCTCAAGAGCGAGCGTGGGGGCGCACGTGTGCAGCGATTCGCAAGAGGGGAAGATGATCTACTGGGCCGGCGGCAGCGATTGCGGCCGGGCACCCACGATCACTCCCCTGGAAGACAGAATGGCGTCTGCCGTTATAAACCTAAACATATAACAGGAGACCGTTGTTATGTAAGCAATCAACACAAGGTTCCTGTTTTCCTCCTAGGGAAGTACCAAGGCATATTTTTAGCACTGATTATTGTAGTAATGCCACTGGTCCCCGCAAAAGTGTCAGTAAGGTGACCGATCTGTCCGCAATGTCGCAATCACGCTAAAAATCGCGGATCGCCGCCATTACTAGTAAAAAAAAAAATAAATCTATCCCCTAGTTTGTAGATGCAATAACTTTTGCGCAAACCAATCAATATACACTTTTGGCATTTTTTTTTTACCAAAAATATGTAGCCGAATACAAATTGGCCTAAAACGATGAAAAAGTTTGATTTAATTTTTTTTTTTTTTATTGGGAATGTTATATAGTAGAAAGTAAAAAAGAATTGTTTTCTTTGTCGCTCTTTTTTGTTTATAGCGCAAACAAAAATTGCAGAGGTGATCAAATACCACCAAAAGAAAGCTCTATTTGTGAGAAAAAAGGACATCAATTTTAGTTGGGTACAGCATCGCATGACCGCGCAATTGCCAGTTAAATTAACGCAGTGCCGAATCACAAAAAAATCGCCTGGTCATTAAGGGGGTAAAACCTTCCGGTCCTTAAAGCGGAGTTCCGGCCTCAAAATCGACAATCGATTTTGGGCCATCCGCTTGCTCTAGGTCACCTGAAAAACAAATGGATAATTACGATTTTTTTTGTTTACTTACCTTGTTATTGAAGAAAATCTACTCACCTTTCTTCCACTTCCTCCCTCTGCGGCCGCGGCCCGCGCCGTCACTTCCTCCTTGCTTTGATTCCTGGGAGCTGAACGTCATCTCTCCCAGGAATCAATGCACCGGCCCGCTCGTCACTTGCAAGGCAGCGCCTCATTCCCTACTAAACAGCTTCTGGGCATGCCCAGAAGCTGTGGAGGGATGACACGCCCGCACCAGAAGGGACGAGCGGGGCCGGTGCAGGCACATTCTGAGAGAAGAGGACATGGAAGAGGGACGTTGTGGCTTCAGCTGCCCACATCCGAGACAGAGGCTATCCATTGTGGAATGTACTAGCCCCGACTGTCCCGGGGGTATTTTAGCTAAATTTCACCCCCGAGGCCGGAACTCCGCTTTAAGTGGTTAAAAAGGTTAGAGTTTTGAAATGTGTACTTCCCCTGGATAGCTTTTAAATAAGGTTTTTTTCTGATAATTCAGTTTAGCTGTAATTTTAGTGTTTAATATAGAGCCATGCAGCTAACCCTGCTTTTATACATAGTACTCTGTAGTAGTGACTAGCCTGTTCTGACATCTTTCCATAATACATAGGCTATTACCATGCCTTTAATAAAAATGGTTGGGCCCCAGAGTAGCCTGTCCTAGAAAAGATAAAGCATAAATATTTGCTAGACTGCAGTCAAGAAAAATAAAGTTCTTTAATGTAAAAAAATATATGTATTCTCAGAAGTACAAAGACTAATTCAAATTTTTGGTGCATCAGTGCTTATTTTTGTTTTATTAGGCCCATTCATACAACTTTTGCATTTTGTTCATATACTTTTTATTTTTGTAAAATAAAATATTTTATTTTAGTAAACCTAAACTCATGTGGAGAGTGTATGATATCAAAACCTAAATACAAGGTTTGCTATACTTTACTGAGCTCTAGTGGAGATATATAGTATTACATTCTGAGTTTAAGAATAATAGCAGTTATGTTTAGGTCATTTATGACTTACTTGGCTTTCAGCTTAGAACCTGCTAAATTATCTCATTCACAAATCTATCCATCCAATGATTACCATCCATCCCATGATTACATTACAAGTCTACTAGCAAGATACAATTAAGTGAGGCCCTGCTTTAAAATAAAGTAAAGACTTCCAAAATCACAGGGACAATTATGGATCTAATTGAGTAATTTTCAAAATCCTTCTTTTGAGTCTAATATTAACTAATGGATGTCATTGGTAGGGGTTGGTTTTAAAAGTTTGTTGAAACACTAAAAAAATGAGAACTTTATTTGCTCCAGTTTTAAAAATATACCAATGCCTAGGCAAATTACATATTGGGCATATTGTCTTTAATTTATGGCAGCGATTGAGGTGGCACAGACTAGCAATCTAAGATTGGTATATTGGTGTGTGGTGTATTGGTGTGTGGTGTACAATAATAATAAGTATCTTTGCAAAGGCTAAAAAGGCTACTTGTTCAGCTGTAGAACACAGACTTAGTCGAAAAGATAAGCACCTGCAGCTTCCTTAGGAACCAGTGACAGCAGGAAGCTAAGCACCTGCAGCTTCCTTAGGAACCAGTGACAGCGGGAAGCTAAGCACCTGCGGCTTCCTTAGGAACCAGTGACAGCAGGAAGCTAAGCACCTTCAGCTTCCTTAGGAACCAGTGACAGCGGGAAGCTGTCATATGCAGAAGCAGTAAAAATACTGATTCAATATACACTGCTCAGAAAAATTAAAGGAACACTTTTTAATCAGAGTACAGCATCAGTAAATTAAACTCCTGGGATATTGATCTGGTTAGTCAAGTAGCAGAGGGGATTGTTAATCAGTTTCAGGTGCTTTGGTGTTAATGAAATTAACAACATGTGCACTAGTTGGGCAACAATGAGACAACCCCCAAAACAGGAATGGTTTTAAAGGTGGAGGCAAATCATTTTTTTTCCCCTACTATTTTTTTGACAGTTTTTTCACTAGTTTTGCATTTGGCTAGTGTCACTACTAAATAGCATGAGGCAATACTTGGACCCTATAGAGGTTGCACAAGCAGTCCATTCTCTCCAGCATGGCACATGAATACGTGCCATTGCCAAAAGGTTTGCTGTGGTTTCCCATCACAGTCTCAAGAGCATGGAGGAGATTCCAGGAGACAGGGAGTTACTCTAAGAGAGCAAGACAGGGCCGAAGAAGGTCCTTAACCCATCAGCAGGACAGGTATATGTTCCTTTATACACGGAGGAACAGGGTGAACACTACCAGAGCCCTACAAAATGACCTCCAGCAGGCCACTGGAGTGAATGTCTCTGACCAAACCATCAAAAACAGACTCACTGCCCAGCACCGTGGAGCTCCATTGGCATTTGCCATTAAACACCAGAATTGTCAGGTCCGCCACTGGCGCCCTGAAATTTTCACAGATGAGAGCAGGTTCACCCTGAGCACACATGAGACGTGAAAGGGTCTGGAGAAGTCATGAAGAATGTTATTCTGCTTGTAACATTGTTCAGCATGACGGGTTTGGTGGTGGGTCAGTGATGGTCTGGGGAGGCATATCCATGGTGGGACACACAGACTTCTACAGGAGAGACAACGGCATCCTGACTGCCATTAGGAATAAGGATGAAACCCTTGGACCTATTGTCAAACCCTACGCTGGTGCAGTGGTTCCTGGGTTCCTCCTGGTCCATTTGGCGAGAGTATGAAGCCAATTTCTGGAGAAGGGACTGAAACCATTAAATAGCCCCCACGCTCGCCTGACCTAAATCCAACAGAACACCTCTGGGACATTGTTTGAGTCATCAGACACTGCCAGGTGGCATCCCAGTCTGTTTAGAAGCTCAGTGATGCCCTGGTCCAGATCGGAGAGGAAATACCCAAGGACACCATCCATCTCATTAGGAGCATGCCCAGGTGTTGTTGGACATGCATACAAGCACGTGGGGGCCATACAAACTACTGAGGACCATTTTGAGTTGCTGCAATGAAATTTCAGCAAAATGGACTAGCCTGCTGCATCATTTTGTCACTTTGATTTTCGGGGTGTGTTTGAATTCAGCCCTCTGTAGATTGTATGGCCCCACGTGCTTGTATGCATGCCTCACAACATCGGGGTGTGCTCCTAATGAGACGGATGGTATCTTGGGGTATTTCCTCCACGATATGGATCAGGGCATCACTGAGCTCCCCAACAGACTAAGGTATAATGTCCCAGAGGTGTTCTATTAGATTTAGGTCAGGCAAGTGTGGGGGGCCATTCAATGGTATCAATTCCTTCATCCTCCAGAAACTGGCTGCATACTCTCACCACATGAGGCCGGGCATTTCCGTGCGCCAGGAGGAACCCAGGACCCACTGCACCAGCATAGGGTCAGACAATGGGTCCAAGAATTTTATTCCAAAACCTAATGGCAGTCAGGGCGCCATTGTCTAGCCTGTAGAAGCTTCTGAGGATGCTTCCTGGGTGGAGCGAAATGCATTAAGTGGATACTTTTGGTTATGTCACTTCCACTCTTTGGAATGCAAACCGCGGCTTTTGAATTCCAGAATGGTGTCATTGCATGCTCACATGCAAGAGGAGAGGTGTGCAATTGGCTTTTATATGTTTTTTTTTTTTTAAATAAAAACAATTACTCTGTGGATTTCTCCGGATTCTATCTCCCTATACTCATATGGAGGTTCTTGGACCTACCCGCCAGAGTCACAAAAGAAAGAAAAAACATTTGTTGCCACTGGAGGATTATTTTTGAAACACAGGTATTTAACCCATCTCTAGTTGGTAAGGGCACATAAGGAGGGGAGCACAACGGCACTTGTTGGAACATACTTGCACTGGAAGTATAAGATAACCAGCACTTTAAAGGACTTATTATTCATGCACATTTTTTGCACTTTAATCTTTTTAAAAAGTATTATGTATTGTGATTTAAATATGTTTCTGCACACATAATGAATAGAGATACATATTAAGCACGTTATGGTTAGACAGCACTGGGTACACACAAAATACCTGCGAGGAATATACACCTTACATCCCAGCAGCAGTCTTGTAAGCACATTTCACATACTACATAGCTTGGGGATCATAATATGCTGATAATGAAAGATGTTCTCATTTATGTAAAAGGTAAACTTTCTAGATTTATAAGATGGGTACACTGTCCCCACATTGCTTGAATGAAGAATTATAAATTCATAGTGTTGTATGACACTGCTAACTACCAATAGATTATTAATTCCTGTACATTATTTTAACTATTATTTATGAATGTATATTTATATTAATTAGTATCTGTCCTTCTGTAGGAATTTGATCATAAAAAAAAAAAAATATATACAATTAGTTTACCATATCATTTTATTAATTCTGATTCTTTAACTGGTAATATGTATTATATATTTTTTAAATTGGGTTAGATGAATAAGTGAACATAATAATACTATTGTGCTTTACAAATAGGAGGTGGAAGTGATGTACGACCTGGTGCCTTAGTATTTTGATCTCAATTGGTCCCCCCTTTCCCTCTCATAATCTTTATATTCTTGTGTCCAATTAAGTCACATGAATGGATAAATGGACATGCATGCAATAAACACAGTCATAGCAACACCCTGCTTCATAGTGATGCGTTTCAAGACATTGGGCTATCAGTGGTTTCCTTTAGGCTCTTTCAGGCAGTATAGGTTGCCTGTGTGACATCACCGTCTTGTCAGTTCCAGCCAGCCTGACGGTAGAAGCAGCTTCCGGATGTATCCAAAGTGGTTCTCATCCCTGGATGACTTCCTTCTTGGCCGAAGGCACAATACACCACTACCACCATACCAGGGAAGATGCAAGTGCTACCAACAATGCACCGATCAAATTAAGGGGCAAACTCATAATTGCATCTAATGACTTTATTTGAATCATTTCATTCAGTCTTTGTAAAGTCCACACCATTAAGACATGGTTTATGTTTTTAATGATGCCAAATAAACTTGGCTTTTCATCAATGTCAAGCCTTAAGTGGATCGCAAAATTATGAATGCAGTAGTAGTGGATACTAGAGTTAGTCCTGGGCTATACAGAGAGTCCTAAGCTCTTCTATAGAGATTTTTTGTTTGGCGGCTCCTGTATCTAGCCCCCAGGTGACACAAAAACTTTGCAAAATGGATACCAGGAAATCCAGGGATGAGAATGGACCTGGACTGCCTCAGTTTCAGTGTGAGGAAACCGGATGGCAGGGATGCCATTGTTGATAGCTTACAGGCATTGCAAGATTGATCCCCGGTAGTCCCCTGCATATCCAAAAGGACAAGTAGGGCAAAAGAAAAAAAAATCCTTTATCTGTGGGCACTCCACAGAGGCCCAACATCTCTCCACCAGGCTGCTCCCAGCAACCACCTGCTGGGTCTCAAACAGACTGGTGTCACTGACCAAAACAGATGCTAACCCCAGTCCCTCATCCTGCACGCTAAATGGCCTCTTTGTCTTGCTTTAATCTGTGCACTTACTAAAAGATCATTCCTTCCTCCCAGTGGTTCTTCCTGTGGCAATAGGACAATGTGCCCTTACTAAAAGATGGCCACCACATTTTTCAGCTTAGGTCACAGCTGCATCAAGACACTCATTTTGCAGTGAGCCCGTCAAGGTTCATTGTGTCCATAGCCACCGTTTCTGCTTTAGGTAATCAGTTTAGTAGCAAGCAGTATTAGAAGTATCAGAATTACATAGAGGAGTGGGTGCTGTATCCATCGAACTCCGAGAAATAGATTTTACGGTAAGTACAAAAATCCCATTTTCGTTTATCGATGGACACAGCGCTCTATAAATCATAACTAGTGGTACATCCAAAAGTAGTGGCAAAATGAAAATGAAGGGTGGGGAAAATAACCCAAGGCTAAACATAAGAGCCCTTAAACAGGACACAGGAGCCTTAACTGGGTCACAGGAAACCCATCTGAAAAATAAAGGTTTAAAGAAAAGAACAGCCCCTCTTAACCGCTTTTCGACCGCCGCACGACTATTTACTGCGGTGGTCAGCCCCGTACAGGCAAAGTGACGTAGGACTACGTCGCTAGCCTGTGAGCCTCTAGGGGGCAAGTGCGCGCCGCCGGAGTCGCGCTCCCGCCCCTGCTCGTTCCCTAACAAGTCCGTGCGTGGGACCAGCGGACCCGATGTCCACCGGTCACTCGCGATCTCCCCGTGGAGAGGGAGAAAGGCAGGCGGCTAATGTAAACAAAGCCGCCTGTCATTCTCCCTGATCTAACTGCAGAGATCATACGATCCTGTTATGTAGGATTGTATGTCTCTGTGGTTACATCACTAGCCACACCCCTTTACAGTTAGTAGGAAGCCCCTCGGGACACTTAACCCCTGCATCACCAATAGAGTTAACCCCTTCCCTGCCAGTGTAATTTTTACAGTAACAGTGCATATGTATAGCACTTATTACTGTAGTAATGTCACTGGTACCCCCAAAAGTGTCAAAAATGTCAGTCAAGGGTCCGATCTGTCCGCCGCAATGTTGCAGGCCCGAAAAAAAAAAAAAAAAAAAAAAAAAAAAAAAAAAAAAAAAATCGCAGATCACTGCCATTACTCGTTAAAAAAAAAAACAAAAAAAAAAACACCAAAAATGACAGAAATCTTTCCCTTAGTTCGTAAACGCAAAACGCAGAAAAAGAATTGACCAAAAATGTTAAATTTTGATTTACATTTTTTTGGGGGGGGGGGGGGATTTCATATAAAAAATGTGAAAAATAGTGTTATTTTTTCAAAATTTACGCTCTTTTTTTGTTTATAGCGCAAAAAGTAAATATTGCACAGGTGATCAAATACCACCAAAAGAAACGCTGTTTGTGGGAAAAAAAGGACATCAATTTCATTTGGGTACAGCGTCACACGACCACACAATTGTCCGTTAAAGTCATGCAGTGCCGAATCGAAAAATAGGCCCTGGTCAGGAAGGGGGTAAAATCATCCGGGGCTTAAGTGCTTAAACCGCAGCCTGCAAAACTTTGTTGCCAAAAGAAGCATCCCCAGATGCCAAAGTAGCTACCTTATAGAATTTCGTGAAAGTGTGCACAGACGACCAAGTGGCTGCCTTGCAAACTTGCAACATTTAAGCCTGATGACGGAAGGCCCAAGAAGCGCCTCTGCTTTCTTGTCAGCCGAGTCCCTAAAGGACAGGGATTCCTCTATGGGATCATGGTTGCTTTATTCAACTTGGAAGCAGGACACCAATGTACAGCAAAATGTTTGGGGCCACAAAGGGTAATTTTGGTTGTTCACATTCCTTACTGGAAAGCCTGTCAAAATAAGGCACATAAGGAAACCCCTTTGGAGCAAGATGCGACTTGTGCGTACCAAATGACACAGCCGCGTCCGTGACTACATCAGCCACATCCTCCATTCTTAAAGTCTCACGCACTGCAGTGATAAGTGCGTCTACCAGCGCTTTTTTACTCGCTGCTGCGACCATGGAGGAATCATCCTCACTATCGGAGGGATCAGGGTATGTGATAATAAATCCCACTGGACAGGCCATGTCCACGACAGCATCAAACTCAGAATCACATGAGACAGCCTGAGCAGGGGAAGGCGGGGGGCGCTTCCTCCTGGGCCCACATTCCACTTCCACCCAGGACACTAAGGACTGCAGGACCGCTGTCAGTGCAATCATGGGAAACTGGGGTTCCGAGGGACCTGCCACCTCCATGGGGGGTCAGTGGGGGAAGATGTGGCCAAGAGGCTCCATAAAGAAAGGAAGACCTTGCAGTACAAAAATGATCTTTTGGCACCACTAGAGGATCCCCCCTCAAGGCCCAGGGTATCAGCAGAGAGAGAGATAACAGGGACCCCCAAATACTCACCCTACCGACCGGAGGAGCACCGAGAATTCAAACTCAGCATCATCATGGACGCTATCCCTGTTCATATGTCCCAGGCACAGGAAGAGGCAACTAAGGAGGAAGAAGAGGAGCTTTGGCATCCCCATGAGGCTTCATCCGGCTACACAAACATGGCAGTCATCTGGAGACTAGCCAGACTAAGGGAAAATGGCCACCAGCAGCTACCATCACTGTAGCATGCTGCCAGGATCTTTGCTGCACCCTCTGAAAGGGGACCCCCCCCCTGAAGGTAGGGGGGGTGGGGGGGGGGGGGAGACCCAAGGGGTCTCTGCTGCATTCTCTGCCCTGGGACCCCCCCAGACTCTAGGTCTAGACAGGGGGGAATGGAAGTGGGAGAAGCCCAGCTCTTTGAGGGATTTAAGGATGGGGAGGAGGGAACCTGCAGGGAAGGTCCGACCGTCCCTGGAGGTTACCCACGTCCAATCCAAAGAAAAGGTCCATGGTGTGGGTAATGCTCCAGACATAACACCTTGCCACCTTAGTAGGGGAGCTGCTGCAACTCAGACCCAAGCCCGGTCATATGCGAGCCTGTGAGATATTTAACTTGAGGGCCAGCCTCTGTCTGTGAGGCTGTTGCAGCCAACCTTGCGCGTAGCTGCGGTCTGCATGCGCTCGCTGGCTGGGCGACCACTGGACCAAGATATCCAGCCTATCGCCCAGCCGTTGATTGTAGATCTTCCAAGAGAAAAACAAAAAAGATGTAAGGAAGGAGAAAATTGCTAGGACCAGAGATGCCAGCTGGGAGCCTAGGTCCTTACTCCCAACTAGACAGAAAAAAACTGATATCCTGTAGCAGGAAGTGAGAGGATATACCCACTGGGACTGCCCCTAAGGTGTGGCCAGAACGTTTTCTTTCCTGTCTAGTCCTACTCCTGTAGAGGGCAGTATAACCCGAGTTGATATTAATCAAGGAGGACTACGTCTGTCAATGAGCGACAGAGAAAACTGGTTACCTAGAACAGAGAGGGGGGTTATATACCAGCTGAGGACGGCCCATGGGCAAAGCCAGGTCTTTTTTGTTCTGCCTAGTCCTACTCCTGGAGGAGGCAATATAACCCACTAGTTATGATTTATGGAGAGCGGTGTCCATTGATGAACAAAATAAATATGGCCAATAGAATCGCAAAAATAAAATAAAAAGCCAAAACGTTTATTTTGATTAGGAATGTATAGTCCTGAGATAATGTAAAGAGTGAAGATAGTTAAAAGGATAGTAACTTAAAGGGAATTTACAAAATATTTCAGTATCTTTATTTACTTTGTTATAACAAAGCCACATAATGTAAAAAGACAAAACATGTTTTTCAAATTTTCCACATATTGAATACAAAATATAATATAAATCAAGTACATAATGATATCCTCAGACCAAGTAACGCTTTATTTAATCCTCTAAAACATAGTTTGGATTAACTACTAATATAAGAGTCTCTTCTGAAGCCTCTTCTTTGGCATCTATGGACTTCAAATCAGTCTTGCTTAGTTCTATGAGAATATGATCCTTAAAAGGAAAATACGGTTCTAATATTAAGAGCAGCCTATGAAGTTATTGCATGCATGATATATCTATATTACAGATTACCAAATGTAAAGTAGCTAATATGCAAGAACACGGAACAGCTCTAAATTTCTGACAAAATTACCTCTCTCTCTCCCTCCCCCCCCCCCCAACATTTATCAAACAGATAGACACAAAAATGCTTCCAATGGTATGTGTAATAGGCCAAATAAGAATTTTTTTTTGCGTTTTATATACATTTTAACCAATTTAAAGGGCATATCATAAAAAGTCAAACATACCAGACAAAAAAAAAAAAAAAAAAAAGGCATGGCAATGTGTGTGTAGTAAGAACAAATACTAAGCAAAGTTTAAATGTAACTAAAAAAAAAGCTGCAACATACCATGTGATATAAACATAGCATAGAAAATAAAGTAAAAATGCTGCGCTAGTATCCCTATATAAACATAACTGTGATCACCTATCACAAAACAGTAGGTGAAAATGTTGGACAATGAAAGATATAAAAGAGAAAGTCCACAAAAAGTCTAAGTGATCAAATCCAAACACATAATCAGTGATGAATAAGGGTGCAGCACAAATTTCGATGATATAGCGTGCTATAACTAGACCTTCTCCCAGTGGAATTGACCATCCACTACAGATAGGTCAATTCAGGCATATGGTATGACAATATCTTCCAACTTTCAATTGGTAGCAAATCATCATAAGCAGTGTAGCAGTACATCCTGGTAAACTGTTCCGCCACAATCAGTATGTTAGGGATAAAAAGAAAAACCCCTCATAGAAAATGTAGTTTATTGGAATAAACATTGTACTCACATGTCCTCCAAAGTAAAAAAGTGATTTTTACAGTTAAAACCTCCATTAGAACAAGAGACAGTAGGTGCCCCAGATTACGTCAGATATAATGAAACGTAAAGAAAGAAGCCTGCTGTGATGCCTTTATGTTGATGGCAAAGAGTTTGGGAAGCTCTCTCTTTTGGACCCATGGAATTTTAAACTGTATAAAACATAGTTTATTGGCATAAAAACATTGCGCTCAGATACACTGAGGGGTTCTCTTTTTATCCCCAACATATAGATTGCGGAGGAATGGTTTACAAGGGTGTACTGCTACACTGCCTATGATGATTTGCTACCAACTGAGTTAAAAGAGATCGACCTACCATATGCCTGAATTGACCCATCTATAGTGGATGGTCCATATCTTCTTGTAAGCCTTTTGTTTGATCACTGGGTGGAGGTCTGGATATGGAAAGCTATAAACAAGTTTTGTGCTGCACCACTGATTCATCACTGATTACGTGATAGGTGGTCACTTTTTTTGTTGTTTACATAGTGATAATAGCGCAACATTTTAACTTGGAAATATTATGACCCAGCTGTGCTATTCTCAAACACGGCAATGGGAACTGGAATTGCAAATACTGTACTGGCAGGACTGCACCTGCCTCATGGACCTTTCAATTAATGGGCATAAGAAAACCCTGCCACAGGCCTGTTTGTTTACCTACTAAAGAGAACTTTCTGCCAGTTTCACTTCAATTTAAGTTGTGGATGTTCTTGCCAACTCCTAAAACACTTGCCTCATTTTTCAAAATATAAGACTAAAATGTCTAAGTGGTACAGTGACTTCTCACAATAGTCAATAGGTGTGTAGACCTGGAAACTGCTGATAGAAAATTGTCAATCAGGACTTTTGGGCAAAATGTCTAAAGTTCAAATACACTGTAAACCTTTAGGAAGAAAACATTTTTGGATAGGTAAAACCTGTTTAAATATTTAGCAGCAAAGGCAATACACTGCTTGGGTCAAAAGTAAAATAAGCTATGTACAAATAAGTTATGTACAAATAAGTTATGTACAAAATCCTCTAAGCCAGGGATTCTCAAACTACGGCCCTCCAGCTGTTGCAGAACTACACATCCCATGAGAGGCATTGTAAAACAGACATTCACAGACATGACTATGCACGATGGGAATTGTAGTTTCTGAACAGCTGGAGGGCCATAGTTTGAAGACCCTTGCTCTAAGCTGTCTGCTTAAAGTGGAAGTCCACCCTAAAATCAATAAAAATAATAAAAATAAAACCCTAAAGTCCCTGCATCTATAGACCTCCATGATCTAACATGAACCTACGTAGCCCTGTAAAGAAAAAAAAAAATCAGTATACATACCTTTCTTGAAGCCGATCTGACCCGATCCCATGCTGAGCTGTCAGCACGGCTTCACTGTGTAGGAGGGTGCAGAGGATACACCCAACGGTAGCCCCATTGTAAATCTATAGGTGATATCACTCCCCATTCATTTTACAGCCTGTGTCGGCCGTGTCCTCTGCAGAGCTTCCACTGCTGGAGACAGAATCAAATCGGCTTCAAAAAAGCTATGTGTACTGATTTCTTCTTTACAGGGCTAGATAGGTTAGTGTTAGATCATGGGGGCTTATAGATGCAAGGATTTTAGTTTTAGGGTGGACTAACATTTTTAGTCATGACACTGGTACACTTGGAAAATTTTAGAGCATAGATGCCAACTGTCCCACATTTCTAGGATTGCCCCAAGCATTACAGAATAGCCCTGGGACAAAGGTCATTTGTGGCCCAAGGCAAGCATGCAAACAATTATTTATCTAAAACCACCTCCATAGCCTTGTTTTTGCCCCCATTTTTCATGAGCTGAACTCAAAGATCTAAGATTTTTCTATGTGCACAAAAGGCCTATTTCTGTCTTCTATTGTTCACAAATCTGTCTAAATCTGTTTTAGTGAGAACTTTTGCCAAGATAATCCATCCACCTCACAGGTATGGCATATCAAGATGCTGATTAGACAGCATAATTATTGCACAGGTGTGCCATAGGCTGGCCACAATAAAAGGCCACTTTAAAATGTGCAGTTTTATCACACAGCACAATGCCACAGCTGTCGCAAGTTGAGGGAGCATGCAATCGGCATGCTGAGTGCAGGAATGTCCAACGGAGCCGTTTGCCATTGATTGAATGTTCATTTCTCTACCATAAACCGTCTCCAACATAAACCGTCTCCAAAGGAGTTTCACAGAATTTGGCAGTACATCCAACCGGCCTCACAACCGCAGACCACATCAGCCCAGGACCTCCACATCCAGCATCTTCACCTCCAAGATAGTCTGAGACCAGCCACCCAGACAGCTGCTGCAACAATTGGTTTGCATAACCAAAGAATTTCTGCACAAAATGTCCGAAACCGTCTCAGGAAAGCTCATCTGCATGCTCGTTGTCCTCATCGGGGTCTCGTTTGTCATCGTAACCGACTTGTGTGGGCAAATGCTCACATTTGATGGCGTATGGCACTTGAGAAGTGCTCTCTTCATGGATGAATCCCGGTTTTCACTGTACAGGGCAGATGGCAGACAGCGTGTATGGCGTCGTGTGGGTGAGCAGTTTGCTGATGTCAACGTTGTGGCTTGAGTGGCCCATGGTGGTGGTGGGGTTATGGTATAGGCAGGCGTATGTTAGGGACAATGAACATGGTTGCATTTTATTGATGCCATTTGAATGCACAGAGATACCGTGAATCAATTCTGAGTCCCATTGTTGGGCCATTCCTCGATGACCATCACCGTGTTGCGGCATGATAATGCATGGCTCCATGTTGAAAGGATCTGTACAAAATTCCTGGAAGCTGAAAACATCCCAGTTCTTGCATGGCCAGAATCCTCACCGGACATGTCACCCATTGAGCATGTTTGGGATGCTCTGGATCGGCTATACAACAGCGTGTTCCAGGTCCTGCCGATATCCAGCAACTTCGCACAGCTATTGAAGAAGAGTGGACCAACATTCCACAGGCCAAAATCAACAACATGAAAAACTCTATGCGAAGGAGATGTGTTGCACTGCATGAGGCAAATGGTGGTCACACCAGATACTGACTGGTTTTCGGACTCCCCACAATACAGTAAAACTGCACATTTTAGAGTGGCTTTTATTGTGGCCAGCCTAAGGCACACCTGTGCAATAATCATGTTGTCTAAACAGCATCTTGATATGCCACACCTGTGGGGTGGACGGATCTTGGCAAAGGAGAAGTGCTCACTAACAGATTTAGACAGATTTATGCATTAGAGAGAAATAGGCCTTTTGTGTACATAGAAAAAAAAAAAAAAGTCTTAGATCTTTGAGTTCAGCTCATGAAAAATGGGGGCAAAACAAAAGTGTTGTGTTTGTAATTTGACTTCACTAGCCACGCCCCTTGACAGTTAGAATCACGCCCCTAGGGACACACTTAACCCCTTGATCACCAGTAAAGTTAACCCCTTCCCTGCCAGTGTTATTTTTACAGTAACAGTCCATATTTATAGCATTGATTACTGTAGTAATGTCACTGGTACCCCCAAAAGGGTCTAAAATGTCAGTCAGGGGTCTGATCTGTCCGCCGCAATGTCGCAAAAAAAAATAAAAATGACAAATCTTTCCCGTAGTTAGTAAACGCAATAACTTTTGCGCAAACCAATCAAAATACGCTTATTGTGATTTTTTTTTACCAAAAATATGTAGCAGAAAATTGGCCTAAAATGTTAAAAAAATTGATTTTTACATTTTTTTTGAGAATTTCATATAAAAAAAAGTGAAAAAAATAGTTTTTCAAAATTGTCGCTCTTTTTTTGTTTATAGCGCAAAAAATAGAAATCGCACAGGTGATCAAATACCAACAAAAGAAAGCTCTGTTTGTGGGAAAAAAAGGACATAAATGTAATTTGGGTACAGCGTCGCACGACCGCGCAATTGTCAGTTAAATTAACGCAGTGCCGAATCGCAAAATAGGGCCTGGTCATTAAGCAGCCAAATGCTCTGGGGCTAAAGTGGTTAAAAGTGCTCTCTAAAACAATGCGTTTTAGAATTAAAAAAGGTCATACTTACATAATGAATTAATCTGTAAATTACTTTTTCTATCATATTTTTTCTAGAAATCAGTTCAGATTCACTTTCAATGTCACTTTCAATTTCTTTAAGATACCAGTTCACCAGGTCACTCTTCGTTACCTGACAGTCTTCGGCTAAAACAAAAAAAAAAAAAAAAAAAAAAAAACACGCAACAAAGTTATGATCATTCTTACAATATGTCCATTTAGTGGAGCTCCTAAATTTTTTTACTTCATAGGAATGGAAAAAAAAACATAAGGGACCACTTTTTTATAGGTTTTCCCCAAGAAAACAAGATGGATAGGCAACAATATTTGACTCCTTATATTGTTAATTTAAAAAAAAAAAATGCAAAAGAAAGAAAAAGAAAAAAAAGGTAACTAAGCTAACCACTGTCCCTCAATATTTTTCGTTCAAGATCTTTAGTAACATTTTAAAGATACTGCTAGAGAGTGCATTAATAGTTATTTTTTGCAAATAAGCCTGAAATGCATTTCAACCTCTATAATTGATCATGGGTGCAATGCATCAGCTCCTGCAGACCCCTCCAGCAACTTGCCAAGACTCAAATAGAGAGCAGGAGGAACGATCAATGGATTATCAGTGCAGTGATCAATGCAATAGTGTTGGATTGATAACTACATGTTTGTCTACTACTGTAAAGGTTAGGTTTGTAGTTCACAGAGCCCTGCCTGCACATAGCTGCTGCTGAGGGATGCTTTTGGGGGTGTGGGGGTTCCACTTGTAACCATCTTGCATCCTAAATATGAATCTAAGGTGGTCTAAAAGGTGGAGTTTGCCTTTAAATACAGCTGGTAAATAGGATGGCAATGGAGCGCATAAAAGTAGAGAGAAGGGTAATGGAGGACGAGCAAGAGAAGAAGCCCATATATGTAACCTCCTCCAGCATTCCTTGAGAAAGGAAGGCTATCCATTTTTAAATAGTATCAGAAGTGATGCTAGACTTGTGATATAAGACAGGGCTGTTCAAATTACCTGAGAAGGTTCAGCAGCAGCATCGCTAAACATGGAACTTGTGCCACTGGCTGGGGCACTAGTAGGAAGAGTACTTTGGGGGGGGGGTCTAATTATTTCAATACTAAGAAATTATACTACTTTACTTGGTGAATATTGCTGAGGACTGGGGAGTGTTTACTGCAAGCAAATATATTGTCACAGTGTTTGCAAACAGAATGATAGCATTAGAGTTTATGGGAATACACAGATTTCTGTAGATGCAAGTACACTACTCAAAAAAAAAAAATAAAAGGAACACTTTGAAAGCACATCATGTCTCGATGGTGATAAATATCATGCTTGATATCTAGGTACTGGTATGGACTGGGTAATGTGTTAGGAAGGAAAGGATGACACAGATTGATGGAAATTAAAATTATCAACCTACAGAGGGCTGAACTCAGACACCCCGAAAATCAAAGTGAAAAAATTATGCAGCAGGCTAGTCCATTTTGCTGAAATTTCATTGCAGCAACTCAAAAAATGGTACTTGGTTTGTATGGCCCCCATGTGCTTGTATGCATACCTGACAATGTCAGGGTATGCTCCTATTGAGAGGATGGATGGTGTCCTGGGGTATTTCCTCCCAGAAATGGACCAGGGCATCACTGAGCTGCAACGGTGGCGTTGGATGGACTGAAACAATGTCCCAGGGGTGTTCTATTGAATATAGGTCAGTCAAGTGTGGGGGCCATTCAATGGTATAAATTCCTTCATCCTCCAGGAACTGGCTGCATACTCTCGCCACATGAGGCCAGGCATGGTCATGCACCAGGAGAAACCCAGGACCCTCCGCACCAGAGTAGGGTCTGACAATGGGTCCAAGGATTTCATCCCGATACCTAATGGCAGTTAGGATGCCATGGTCTAGCCTGTAGAGGTCTGTGCGTCCTCCCATGGATTTGCCTCCCCAGACCATTACTGAGCCACCACCACCAAAGCGGTCATGCTGAAAAATTTTACAGGCAGCATAAACATTCTCCATGGCTTCTGCCGACCCTTTCATTTCTGTCACGTGTTCAAGGTGAACCTGCTCTCATCTGTGAAAAGCACAGAGGGTGCCAGTGGCGGACCTGCCAATTCTGGTGTTTAACGGCAAAAGCCAATTGAGCTCCACAGTGCTGGGCAGTGAGCACAGGGCCCACTAGAGCAGTGGTCCTCAACTCTGGTCCTCGGGGCCCACTAACAGGCCAGATTTTAATTATTACCTTGGGGAGATGCAGACTAGAATACTGCAATCACTGAGCAGCAAATGAGATCACCTGTGATGTAATTTAGTTATCTTGCAAACCTGGCCTGTTAGTGGGCCCCGAGGACCGGAGTTGAAGACCACTGCACTAGAGGATGTCAGGCCCTCAGGCCACCCTCATGAAGTCTGTTTCTGATTGTTTGGTCAGACAGTCACACCAGTGGCCTGCTGGAGGTCATTTTTTAGGACTGTCAGTGCTCTTCCTGTTCCTCCTTGCACAAAGGAGCAGATACCAGTCTTGCTGATGGGTTCAGGACCTTCTACAGCCCTGTCCAGCTCTCCTAGAGTAACTGCCTGTCTCCTGGAATCTCCTCCATGCTCTTGAGACTGTGCTGGGAGACACAGCAAACCTTCTGGCGATAACACGTATGGATGTGCCACCCTGGAGGATTCGGACTGCCTGTGCAACCTTTATAGGGTCCAGGTTTTGCTACAAGCTACCAGTAGTGACACTGACCTTAGCCAAATGGAAAACTAGTGGAAACCGTAAGAAAAAGAGTAGGTAAAAAAACGTCAGTGGCCTTCACCTTTAAAACCATTCCTGTTTTGGAGGTTGTCTCATGGTTGCCTATCTAGTGCACCTGTTAATTCATTACCACCAAAGCAGCTGAAACTGATTAACCACCCCCTCTGCTACAGACCTGATTAATATCCCAGGAGTTTGACTTGAAGCTATACTCTGATTAAAAAGTGTTCCTTTGTATTTTTTCAGCAGTGTACATATGATCTGGTATGTCAATATATTGTTTGAGAATATGAACTACTGAATTAGTAGTTATTACTATTTTTGAGTGTTACCCTAATCAAGGCAAAGACCAAGTGCCAGCGGTTATGAAAATGTTAGAGATTGTAGTAACATTTTGAAAACTGTTTTTTATGCGAGGAATGGGTTGGAGAGGTGCACATTTAAACCTTACATTCTTCCATCTTCTGCATGTAGAAGACAAGTAAATTGGAAATCTGCTTATATTCTGAAAAAGACATTTTTAACGTAGCATCTGAAGCAGGTTTTTCCTTTCGTTCTTCATCTTGGTCTGTCTCCATAGCTTCCTTGCTATTGACATCAATGTTCTCTTTTTCAGCTGAAATAGAAACATTAAATCAAGAAAATGCAAACCATCTTTGAGAAGGACTAAACTTCTTCACACTTTTCTACTCAAATTTGAAAGCCCCAGCATGTGTGTGCAATTCTGATTACATTTTACTCATTTACCAATTCAGCAGTGTAAAATTAAAATTTAGAAATTAATTGGGTGTAAATTATTTTGGCTTTGGCTATGCACGAGATGTTTTTGCAGCAAATGTGTATCATGTTGGCCAAGTTTTACAAACCTAGCAGGCACAGCTCACCCCTTGAGTAAAACAGTTAAACAGCATTTTCCACATGTTGTTGGTACTTAAGCTTGCAGTAACTATTTTATTTCAAAATAGAAAATAGATAACAAATCAAGAGGAATGCACTGAATGATGAGCATCACAGTACTCCAGCTGCCCCAAGAATGGAACAGGAGACAGAAGGGTTCCCTTTCAGCAAAGCTGAGGGACCTGAATAGGCACAATCAATGTTCGATATGGTCATTAATACTTGTGTATGGTGTCCAACCATTTAGTAGCTTTGTCAGGGAAAGTAAAAAAAAAAAAAAAAAAAATGCACTTGGTTCTCCATCCTGGACCCTCAGCTTGGCCAGAAAAAGCATTTTGCATGCAGTTTAGCTTGGAAGGAGTCTCCATGGAGTATGTCGGGAAAATAAGGAGTTCAGTATTTTCATACTTTAGTAAACCCGCAACCAAGGTGATCTGAAGGACCAGGTGCTGGGTCTAAAAAAAAATTGGGGGATCCTGAAAATGAGGTGCAAGGTGAGGCCCCTGGTGGACTGAGTGCTGGGATGCAATGGGCATGCTCAACCATGAAGTACTCTCCCACCTGAAGTATTAGTGCACAATAGAAGTGCTTTCGGACAGTTTTTGGTGAAAGTCACCAGGCCAGATCTTTGAGCCCTCTGGGAGTTCAAGGATCCTAAGATTATTGTGCCGATTACAGTTTTCAGCATCTTTGTTACAGCAGAAAATATCCAACTTTGGTTTTCAGGGAATGGAGATCGGCAGTGTGATCATGCTGCCTGTCCTCTAGAGAAGAGACCCGCAACTCTGGATCAGCAATTTGTTCCCCAAAAGCCATCCAAGTGCTTCCCAGATCCACTTGAAGGTCGATTTTAGTTGTTAAAGCATTTTGGCAACTGGTTATAGCCTGCATCAGGACTATACATGCAGAACCAAAACAAATTGTTTCATTTTGATCTGTTATTTACATAAATTCTCCTTTAATTTGTTTTCGGAATTTGTTTCGTTTATTCAAAAATTTGGATCCTTTAGATTTTTCTGAATTCGGTCTAAATTAATTTGATTTCGAGCCGAATTAAGAGTCGAATTCTATTGGGAATTCAAATTTTGGAAAATTTTCTTTTTCTATTCATTCTTTTTTATTTTCTATTCCATTCTTTCCTATAATTGTTTCTATTTTCTTTTCAATTCAAAATCATTCTATTCAAATTTTGGAAATTAAGTTATATTCTTTTCGGGTTTCTATTCTATTATTTTCGATTCTAGTCAATTATATTTTTATTTTTGCATTCTACTCTAATGTATTTTCTATTGGAATAGAAATTAGAATTTTGAGAAATGGTTATATTCTATGCTTTTAATTTTTATAATTCTTTTCTATCTTTTCTATTCATTTTCTATTTTTTTTCAAATTTATTCTATTCAAAATTCGAATTTCTGAAAGTTATATTCTATTCTTTTTTTTGTTCCATTCTTTTCTTTTTTATTGTATTAAAATTTGAATGTATTCTATTTAAAATTTGAATTTCAGAAGATGGTTATATTTTCTACTTATTCTATTCCTTTAGGTTTTCTTTTTTTTTATTCTCTTGGGAAATTTGATTCAAAAGCTACTCTAATTCGATAACTATTTAAATTTCGTCCAAAATTTGGTTTAGTTATTTTGGATTTGTTTAAATTCATTACTATTGTAATTCGGAAATTCTTGTACATCCAAATTTCTGAGTGATGAAAAAATTGCCTGAATTTCAATTCGGAATGAAAATGAACCGCACAGGTCTAATCAGGGCAGAGAAGTTAGGGCACTCCTGTGAGGCAGAGTCCAGGGGCTCTGTCTGAATAGCCATATTAGTGCTGCTGGAGGCATCCTGTTCTCCCTCCAAGTCCTGTTCTGCTGTTGGATCTCCCTTGCTGTGAGATGGAGTCACACTCTTGGTCATGTCCTGCAGGTGATGGTGAGGAAGGAAATTTGAGTGACAGCGGTTACAGGTCCCCTGCCCCCATGAAGTGTCAGACAAGTGAGACCAGGCAGACAAGCTCCTGCGCCATGCGCCCACTCCCCACACCATCATGGACTTGGCCTCTTGCAGTAGTTACTTAATTAGTACCGATAAAACTAAAGGTGGCCGCAGAAAGACTTTTGTAGATCAAAATAAACACTCGTGATACTAAACACATGGTTTCATTTACATTGCCCCTTCTATTTCTGTATATTGATGAGGGCACTCATTATTTTAATAAGAAAATAAAAATGTAAGTATCTTCTGCCTAAATGTTTTAAAGGGGCAGGTCACACCAGCAGTTTCTGCATTTAGACAGACAAATGCCAAACCTATACCTGTTCAGCAGGAACTGAGCATCATGTATAATGGCTATTTCTGCTACTATACAATTTCCTGCTGCCAATGCTTGTTTGGGATGCTGGCAGATGCAAGTACTGCTGAGTAACAACCAGTATTGTCACCAGCCTCAGCTGTAACCACTGGTACTTTATGCATTTTGGGGACACACCTGCTGCATTGAATACTTTTACTGGTCGGTGCCCTCTCTAAATGCATATACATACACACTAATAATATATATATATATATATATAATATATTTAATTTTGACAAAGCAAAAAAAAAAAAAAAAACATGCTATTTAAAATGTTACAACATAAAACATTTATAAAAATGTAAAAGCTTTTGATTTTCAGCTGTCTTTTCATTTGAAAATGGTTACCTTCAATGGCCTTTTCATCTTCAGCTTGATCAAAGCTGACATCTGGTGTATCCACACGGATAATTGATTTGTTTAGCAGTCTGAATGCTTCTTTTACATGTTTTGGTTGAACCTGAAATGAACAATCATGTTTAAATAAAAATGCCCCACATTCAAAGGAAATCCTTGAACCAAACTTTCAGGGTATTTATATCCCTTAGGTGGGAATATATATATTTTTTTTTTCCAAACTAAGTGGGAATATGTTTTACTTTCCCAAAGTGAAGTTACATCTTATAGGCTGGAAACCATAGAACTAAAGAGTTCACCTATAGCACCATGATCTTTACAGTATACAAGGGTCCTACTTGCAACAATACTGTCTGTATAGTTGATAGCTATACTTTGCTTTCAGTGTGCTCATTGTATAAATGTGTAAATGTACCATTTATCATAATGTAGTTCAGTAGAGCATGAGGGAAGTCCGTTTTATAAGTATGAGCATACCATTCTAGTCTCAACTTTGGGCCAATAACCCAATCCACTTCAAAATTCCTGTAAACAATAGATTAGGTTGCTGTGAGCTCCACACACCACATGTACAGAAGATTGCATACTGTTGTGGCAGCAGTGTGTGGGCTCTTACCACATATGGAAGATGCCTACAGCTCATTTGAAAAAAAAGACATCTAACAAATCTGGCAGGGAGTGCCAGGAAGATGGGCCACAATGTGCCCTGTAAATCAAGTACTTTCTAACTTGTTAGGTGTCCATCATTAGATTTAATCATTTTAAAACAAGGCTAGAAACATTTACTCTAATTGGATGGGGGAATGAAGTCATGATGCACATTTATGGGTATCCTACATATAGCAGAACTGATTGTGGCAATGTTTTTTCCAGCTAGTGCATATCACGTAGAGACTAACTCGAATACGCATAATGCAGTAATGTAAAAAACCTTCTGCCTTTAAAACCACTTTGAACTTTGTTGAGTTTATGTCCTGCTGCTCTCCCCCTACCACTTAATACCAGCAATTACTGGCTGTCATAATGACAATGTATTTTAAATAGTTTTCAAGTGTCAGTGACTAGGATATAAGGATATGGTAAGGACTCGCCATGTTACATAGTTACATAGTTAGTGAGGTTGAAAAAAAGACATCAGTCCATCCAGTTCAACCTATGATGTGTGTCTGTGTTTGCTTTTAACCGTACATTGTATACCCCTGTATGTTGTGGTCTTTAAGGTGTCCATCTTCACAGGCAGGACATAAATAGACCTTTGTTTACATACCTCAAAAGGTTAGCAGGGACAGAAAGAACAATCTGATTGGCCGAGTTGGAGAGGCAGGCAGATGTTACCATCTCCCCCTTAGCCAATTAGGGAATGCCTTGTATCCATAAAAATGGATAAAAATACAAAGGTAGTTACTCAATGGCCAAGTAAGCAACTATCTTTCTGGTAGCAGAAGAAAGTCACTTGTATCTATCCAGGAGGACTGGCCAAGTAAGCAACTATCTTTCTGGTAGCAGAAGAAAGTCACTTGTATCTCTCCAGGAGGACAACAGGGCTTGCTGTACAGCAAATGCTACTATAGTGCATTACAGCAGCCTCAGTGGCCATACCATTCTGGCATGGTAAGAGTTCACTTTAACCAAGTTGGCCCATCCAAACTGTTTAGAGATCAACTCCATGTTACTTTAAAGTTCAGTACAGAAGCATTTTTTGTTTAGGGTGTACATAAGCATTAGAAAACATTTTATTTTTTTTCACATTTTACTTTAGGTTTTACTTACTTCATCAGAGCAGTGCATACGGGCCATGCTTTCAGATAATCGTATCATGCTTTCAAGCTGTCTGACTGTAATTCTCCATGCAGATTTTGCTACTCCACTTCCATCCCGCTGTCTAAGTCGCCGATACTGCTCCACAATAAATTCTTCTGCCTCTTTAGTAATCTAAAAATAAAAAAGTACAGCACTCACAAGAAGCAACAGATCCATAGTTTTTCTGTTTCACAATCTAAAAACAAAAAGTTTTACAAGAAAAGAACAAAAATGTAGCCTTATATTTACATTAAGTGTTCAAGTGGGTAAGACCATAAAATGCTTAAACAGAAAAGTAAAAATCTGATGAGAGAGGAGAGAGAGGAGAGAACGTCAAACATGAAAAATTTTCATTCCAGAAAACAAACAACAAAAAAAAAAACAAAACTCCCAATAAGTTTTCTTTTGCCTTAGCAATAATACAGAAATGAATATGTAACATTGCTTTTTCATTTTTTTTATCTTTTTTAGATCTATTACCAAAACACATACTATATTATTGAATGATTGCTAATTTTTTTTGGGAAGTTTTTGTGCTTCATTTAAATGGCAAGCACCTCACACAAAAAATGGAAAATGGTTACCAATACTTACCGTAATTTTCCTTTCCTGGCTCTGCGTCATGCCATCAGACTACGGGTCAACTCCACCCCTTGACCCCCCATAGGTTCACATTAACTTTGTGGCTATAAATAGTGGACAGGAGAACCTCTGATTACCCCAATAAGGCATAGACGCATTCTCCTTCCTGGAAACGTATCCTCCCAGCACATCATTGTGCTAAGCATAATGAGAGGAAGATCCTTGGACTACCTCTTTAAGGTATAGCTGACACATCCTCCAAACTAGTGATAAGATGTGAAGCATTCGCCAAGTGACGGCATTCACAGCCGTGTCAATATTTCAGTATGTGATCTCCTGGGGAATTGAGGTTGCAGGGTGCATAGTTCGCATTCATCCCCACTACACCAAAAGATAAAGAAAAACAAAACGAATTCCTTCCCAAAAAATCTTCAGTGCTTTGAGGCTGGCGGCAGCTTTAGACAAAAATATCCCAAGCTTCAACACAGGCAAAATAGACCAGGATGTGCATGTACTCACAGTGAGGGCAGCAGAGACCCAGTTACACACAGTGTATTGGCCACAGAGGAAAAGGAAGCCAGCCACACCTGGAGACTGCCTCCACTGATTAAAAGCATCCCAACAGCTCCATAGTGATCAGAGGAAGCCTGGGCTGGACCCCTCCCCCCACACTGGAGCATGCAAAACCACCATCCCTAGTGGACTACATGAGCCAGCAAGCCTGTTTGAGGGGAGAAAAATACAAAAATCGCCAGCCAGCTTCATATCATTCATACTGTAACAAGAGCGAGGAAAGAACCTCCACTACACGGCATCTGTGGCCCCAGCACCAAGGGGAACCCACCATCGAGGGAGATTTACAGCCCATAAGAGGGGGGTCATCCTTGCTCAGGAGAGGCTGAAAACCTGGGAAGGCCACAAGGAAGGATAACATCTTTTTTTTATTTCTTTTTATTTCAAGGTGTCCGGAGCGAGGACGAAAAAAGAACACACCCACCAGGTACTGCCTGCCTTTTATGCTATTTTAGGGATGTCCTATGGGGGTCAAGGGGCAGAGTTGACCTGTAGTCTGATGGCATGACGCAGAGCCAGGAAACGACATTTAAAAGCAGGACTCCATACATAGATTAAATATCATGACCCCCATTATATGCCCCTTGTATACATTAGGTTCTGCATTACTTTCAAATGAAGCATACTCTGTGTAGATAGTTTAATAGCCTTCCCTACTCCTACTGAAATCTTGGTTAAACTACTCACCCATCTGATGGGTTACTATGGGAAAAATAAATGTACCGAAGTATGGAGTCTTTAGTCAAATCTCCATTCCCATCCTGTTAAAAAGCAGAAGTACACCGATTAGGCCATCCCAGTGTTCTCCCATTCATGTGCGCCTTTGATCCCGATTCTGCTGGGCAATAGTTTTGAATATATATATTTTTAAATATAGCACAGCAGATTTTGGCTTTGGGGTAGTACATAGAGCACAGAAATCTTAAACTATCCCTGAGCAAACAATGACTCTAATGTGTTGGATGCGGTGGAAACAATGGAGTGAAAGACTGCAAGTAATGCAGAAACTTTTCAGGTGCCAATGCAATTCGATTACCACGGAGATGGTTTCAAATTAAAAAATTTGTGCGTTCATTTGTACATCCAATTCTTCCACATGGACATCACACCCTACTTGTCACAGTCTGGACATCACACCCTACTTGTCAGTCTACCCTAATGTTGTACTATTCTTTCACAATCTCTAAGGGCTGTATCATCCTATTAACACCAAACAAGTACATAAAAATTGTTATAGCTTATGAATTCTTTTATGTACAAAAATGTTTTTTTTTTTAAATTATATTTAATAACCTCTGTTTAAATCTTTCAGTGAATAGCACCTAAAAAGGTCATCCTGCCTGATAATTATTTTCTGTTGCACCTAGAACTGGGGATAATTGTGGAAGTCTGTCCATATACACCAAATATTGTAGGCACTCAAAACAGAGGGTTGAGGATGCTGCAAGACGGTTCAAAGGTTGATGGCCCTCCCAACAAAATTTCCAGATTATCACAAGCACTGGCAGTATCAACTGGTAGAGATCAAAATTGAGGAGCTTTAGAAACACATTGGTAGGTCTTGTCTACTCTGAACTGCATTAACATTTGGGTTCATTTTAGGAGTTATATTTTAACGCTTTTTTCACAATTATGGTAAGCTTACCACCCTCTGCAAAGCAATCCACCACAGATTGCTTTCTAGAGGGTAGTAGGCTCACTACAAATGCATAGCAGTGGTTGACAGGCATTGAGGAGGCCACTGTTACCTCATTAATGCCTTTTTTTAAATTTTATGAATTGCTAATGGCAATTACTGATGAGCCGAAACCCCCCCCCCCCGGTTCGGTTCGCACCAGAACACCACGAACAGAGGAAAAGTTTGTTTGAACAAAACAAACCCCATTGAAGTCTATGGGACTCGTACCTCGAAAATCAAACGGCCTAGTTTTAAAGGCTTAAATGCAAGTCATTGCCCCAAAAAGTGTATGAGGGTCTGGGTACTGACCTGGGGAATATGTAGCAATAAAAACGATTGTTTTTAAAGGAGCAGTGATTCGCTGATTTTAATGAGGCTTAAAGTGAAACTAGAAAAATGAAAATAAAAATAACCCCTCGCAGTTACTCTTGTTGGGCGCAGGAATGGGCCCTGCTGCTAAAAAATCTAAACAAATTTGAAAGTCGCATGTACTTATCATACAGGTGCAGAAAAATTGGGCCTTGGTTGTTGGTGGTGCCTGAACACCACAATCCATCACAGTTACTCTTGCTGGGCGCAGGAATGGGACCTGCTAGTAAGAATGCCATACAAATTTGAAATTGCATGTACTTATCATACAGATGCAAAAATATTGGGCCTTTGGTGTTGGTGGTGCCTGAACACCAAAACCCCTCTCAGTTATCAGGGCACAGGGACAGGGCCTGCTATTAAAAAATGACATACGACATTTAAATTGTATGCACCTGTCATATAAGTGCAGAAAAACCAAAAACATTGTTGCAAGCTAGCAGAATCAAGGTAGAGGAATAGGATAGGCAGCATATACAGTCTTCAAGGGATGGCTGACCCCTAGCAAATTCAATCAGTAGCATCAGGGGCTTGAAATAAAGGACAGGCGTGCCCCCGCCTGCAGAGGATGCACCATGTCGACTGTGACCACCACTTTTCACAGTGAACACAGAGGCGGCTTGCCCTCTTTTCCTGACCTGTGAGCGTCTGCCTCTCTTTGGCCTTTCGTACATGATGTTGATAGAGATCAAGATAGGGTATACGCAACTGACCGATCGATACTCAATGACCCGATATGATGTATTCGATAGCTCTATATATAGATCAGATGGATATAGGGTATACGCAAGTGACTGATAAAATACTCAATGACCTGATATGATGTAATCGATAGCCCTATATATAAATAGAGATGTGATAGAGTATTTTAGCGGTCACTTGCATATACTGTATATCCATCACATCTCTATCTATATATAGGGCTATTGATTACATCATATCAGGTCATTGAGTATTTTAGCAGTCACTTGCGTATACTGTATATCCATGACCTGATAGGATGTATTCAATAGCCCTATATATAGAGATCTATGTATGGTATATGGTGTATGGTACGCACTACTGAATATACTTCACTATCTGATCTCTGAATTTGTAAAAAGCACAAATCTCTCTCCCTCCCTACACTGCTAGCTAATGTCTCACTGCACTGTTTGACAAACTGCAAAGAAACAATTCTCTCCCTGCTTCAAACACATTCCTCTACCTCCCTGCTAGGAATGTCTCATTGCACTGTCTGACAAACTGCAAAAAAACTCTCTCCCTGCCTCAAACACGTTCCTCTCACTGTCTCATCCCCCGCACAACCACACCACATGCTGCGGCAGCAGCATTAATGTAGTGTGGGGCGTGTAATTAGCCCCTGAGCCATGATTGGCTAAAGGCAGCCTGCCTTTTGTCCAATCATGGCAGAGATCATTTGATTGGCCAAAGCATGAGGTCAGGGTGCATGCTTTGGCCAATCATATAACGTGCCACACGCGTGCAGTACATTATGGGATCTCAAACTTCCCATGAAGAAGAACATTTGTTCATAATTCGACGAACAATCAATGTTCGAGTCGAACTTGGCTTCGACTTGAACTTGAAGCTCATCCCTAATGGCAATATTACATTGCAGGACTGTGCTGCAACTGTGAGCCAAGTGTTTGACTTGTGGTGGGGCCTCACTGAACTCAAAAGGAGAGTTTGGCTGTGAAGTCAACAAAGCTGCAAAGCAAAATATTTTAGCGTGTGTACAGCTGTACTGTTACAGTTAAGTAGGGCAGCCAGGAGGAGGTAAAACCAAGGCTCAGCCACCTGTTTTTACTACCCTCTGGCCGCCTGTGTGAAAGAGCCTTAAGGTTTACACTAGGGATAAGATTTAGGTCAACTGAGTTTAACCCAAACCCAAGTCAGTCACAGAAATTAGCAATCAATTGCTATCAAATTACCAATCATGTGATTTCTGGCCTCTAAACTGAAAAGGTGGCTTAGTAAGATCAGTCATGGGGATCATCATATGTGCCAGGCCAGCCCACTCCCTAGAAAAGTCAATGTTTCAACCAGCCTTTATTTGGTGTGGTGGAAGAGAAACGAAGTAGTTAGGGACAAATCAAAGACTAAAAAGGGAAAGTTAGGTACTCATACTAGTACTGTTTACTGAAAATATATATTTTTACTTTGATCTTAAAACACACCAACAATATGTTGTACAGTGGTATAGAAGATTACAGAGATTTGAGAGTGTTTACAGGGACAGTTAAATACTGGCGTCATCGATGAGAATGTCCATATTCACAATATGACACCGTTTTGCACATTCCCGAAGCCGATTTTGGAGACATCAGTGTTTTTCCAGGGAGATGCCCCTTTTCTGTGCTGCTCCACTTCAGACACGCCCCCCCCACCTCATTTTTTTTTTTTTTTTTAGGGGTGCTTTTTTATTCCACAGTTTTCCTTCACTTCGGATAGCTAGTGTTTGGTAAAAGGTGTTTATAGACTTTGCACATAATCATTAGAATATTTTGGGGGCTTTTTTCAGTTAATCTTTTTTTTTTTTTTTTTAATGGGGCTGATGTAGATCCTGTTGAAGTGGCTTAATTATTGTTCTTCAAAAGCGTGCACCCACCCACTACATTTTATGAGAACTTTTTACTCTGAAACATCAGAGAAGGTTGTAATGACCTTGTGCATTAACTTGGATACATTTAAATAGAAGTAAATAAAATGTACTTTAAGACACCCAAAGTCATTGCACCCATTGAGAGCCCAGAGCAGAAGAAAACACCTAGCAGCCTTCCGTAGCCAGAGTCAGCTCTGCGTTTGGGCAGAAACGGTCTTGGATCCCTGCTGGGTGAAGTGGTGGGCAGCCAGAAGCAATAACCGATGGCAGCATTCTTATAGCTCCCAAGTAACCTCACTTCTGGGTGGACAAATAACCCAAATGTAACATGTTTCAGGGATATCTGTCACGGAACCATGAACCAGACGTACAACAACAGATAAGTGAAAATAAGAAAGCTTTATTGGAAAACAAGCTGTAAAGCAAAAGTCCAAACGGATGGCGAAACTGATGCAGAGTCTTTTGCGAAGCCAGGGGTCAGGAACCGGCAGGGTAGTCAAACGAAGCCAGGATCAGGAACCAGCAGGGTAGTCAGACGAAGCCAGGATCAGGAACCAGCAGGGTAGTCAGACGAAGCCAGGAACAGGAACCAGGAGCAGCAGCAGTCTTAGAAGCATGTGAACACAGGAGGACCAAGCAGGGAACTGAAGCCACAGACCTCCTATATATATGAGCTAGGCATCCAGCTCCTCCCAGTGGGAAGGAGGAGCCGCAGGGTGGGAGGCTACAAGAAACCCAGAAACCAAGATGGCCGCCAGCACATGTCAAACGAAGGAGAACAGCAAGAAGGTAAGACCATGACAGTACCTCCCCCTCAAGGGCCCCTCCTCCGCGGAGTAAAGAACGGTTTCTGAGGGAAGCGTGCGTGGAAGGCTCGGAGCAAGGCAGGAGCATGGACATCTGTGGAGGGAACCCAGGAACGCTCCTCTGGACCATAACCACGCCAATGAACCAAAAACTGCACCCGACCGCGGACCAGGCGTGAGTCCAGGATATTGCTCACCTCATACTCCTCACGATTGCCCACTCGGACCGGACGAGGCCGAGGAACCGAGGAAGTGAAACGATTACACACCAGTGGCTTCAACAGGGAGACATGAAACACGTTGGAGATCCGCATGCCAGGAGGAAGCGCAAGGGCATAGGCTACCGGGTTTACCCTGCGAAGCACTCGGAAGGGACCAACAAAGCGAGGCGCCAGCTTGGGAGTGGGCACCCGAAGGTTGAGGTTGCGGGTGGACAACCATACACGGTCTCCGGCCTGGTAGGAAGGAGCAGGCGCTCGTCTGCGATCAGCCTGGAGTCTCTGGCGCTGCGCAGAGACCTCAAGGGACCTCTGGATCTGTACCCAAGAAGCACGTAGGACGGAAAGGTGATCCTCCACAGCCGGAATATCCTGGGGAGAGAATACCTCCGGTAACACGGCAGGTTGGAACCCATAGTTGGCCATGAAGGGAGACGTCCCAGAGGAAGAGTTCACCGCCGTGTTCCTGGCAAACTCAGCCCAAGGCAGGAGGTCAACCCAATTGTCTTGGTGATCGGAGACATAGCAACGAAGGAATTGCTCCAAGGCCTGATTGGATCGTTCTGCGGCCCCATTGGACTGAGGGTGGTAGGCCGAGGAGAAGGAGAGATGAATCCCCAACTGGGAGCAAAAGGCGCGCCAGAACCTGGACACAAACTGACTCCCCCGATCCGACACAATCTCCTTGGGCAAACCGTGCAACCGGAAGACCTCCCTGGCAAAAATCGTGGCCAACTCCTGTGCAGAGGGTAACCTCTTGAGAGGAACACAGTGGCACATTTTGGAAAACCGATCCACAATCATGAGAATGACCGTATGGCCTCGGGATGCAGGGAGGTCCACAATGAAATCCATCCCCAGGTGTGACCATGGGCGCTCCCTGGTGGCTAAGGGTTGCAGAAGGCCCAACGGAAGGTGCCGAGGAGACTTACTCTGGGCACAAACGGAGCATGCCGCTACATATGCGGCGATGTGGGAACGTAGGGAAGGCCACCAGAACAGACGTGAAACCGCCCAGGACAGCTGATTCTTTCCAGGATGCCCCGCGGTCTTGGAGTTATGGTAGGTTCGCAACAACCGAGTGCGCAACTCCTCAGGCACAAAACATCTGCCGTTGGGTCTCCCAGAGGGAGCACCAGATTGAGCCGCCAAAATCTGCTCACCCAGGGGAGAGGTCAGGCTGGTGCGAATGGCGGCCAGGATCTGATTCGGAGGTATGACCGAAGTCGGAATCGACTCCTCCCTGGACAGGTCGGAGTACTGCCGTGATAAGGCATCCGCCCTGATGTTCTTGGAACCGGGTAGGTAGGAGACCACGTAATTAAAACGTGACAAGAACAGAGCCCATCTGGCCTGACGTGGTGTCAATCTCTTGGCCTCAGAGAGGTAGGTCAGATTCTTGTGGTCCGTCAGGATGAGGACCGGAACCACCGAACCCTCGAGCAAGTGCCTCCATTCTTTAAGAGCCTGCACGATGGCCAATAACTCCCTGTCACCAATCTGGTAGTTGCACTCCGCGGAAGACAGTTTCCGGGAGTAAAACCCACAAGGAAGCAGAGGACCCTCTGGTGTTCTACGCTGAGACAGAAGGGCGCCTACTCCCGTCTCAGACGCGTCCACCTCGAGGACAAAGGGCAACCCAGGGTTGGGATGCGACAGAATCGGAGCTGACACAAAGGCGGACTTTAGAGCCTCAAAAGCTCGGATGGCCTCGGGCGGCCAGACCTGGGAATTGCTGCCCTTCCTGGTCAGATCCGTGAGAGGCTTGGCTAGCATGGAAAAGTCCCTGATGAACTTCCGATAATAATTGGCGAAGCCCAAAAAGCGCTGCAGGGAGCGAAGACCACTGGGCTGGGGCCACTGTAAGACAGCCGAAACCTTCTCAGGATCCATGGAGAACCCCTCAGCGGAAATGATGTAACCTAAGAAGTTTACCTGGGATCGGTGAAATTCGCATTTCTCAAGCTTACCGAACAGCTTGTTCTCTCGTAACCGTTGCAACACTCGTTTGACATCCAGAATGTGGGTCTCCATGGACTCAGAATATACCAAGACGTCATCCAAATAGACCACCACACACTGCTGCAACAGGTCACGGAAAACATCGTTGATGAATTCCTGAAAGACTGCGGGCGCATTGCACAGCCCAAAGGGCATAACCAAGGATTCATAATGACCGGTCCTGGTGTTAAACGCGGTCTTCCACTCATCGCCCGCCTTGATCCTTACGAGGTTATAGGCCGCCCTCAGGTCGAGTTTGGTAAAGACCGTGGCCCCTTTAAGGCGATCGAACAGCTCGGAAATCAAGGGTATCGGGTAAGCGTTCTTGATCGTGATGCGATTGAGACCCCTGTAATCGATGCAAGGCCTCAACTCACCGCCCTTCTTTTTCACAAAGAAAAATCCAGCCCCTGCCGGGGACGAGGATTTGCGAATGTGTCCGCGTGAAAGCGCCTCCCTCACGTACTCCTCCATGGCCTCATTCTCCGCTACCGACAGTGGATAGACTTTGCCACGGGGAGGAACAGCACCAGATTGTAACTCGATGGCACAATCGTATGGGCGGTGCGGAGGTAGGGCAACCGCGCGCACCTTATCGAATACATCCCGGTACTCCTCGTATTCAGGGGGCAACAGAGAGTCCGAGGAAGTACACAGCAACTTGACAGGCCCATGGATGCAACTAGCCCCACACTGCGGTGACCACGAGAGGATCTCGGCCGATCTCCAATCGAAAATCGGATTATGCTTCTGGAGCCAGGGGTACCCCAAGACCACCGAGTAGTGTGGAGACGAAATAACCTGGAAGCAGACCGACTCTCTGTGGACGGCACCAATGGCTAACCCCACTGGAAGGGTCTCATGAGTCACGTGTGGCGGCAGAAGGGGTCTGCCGTCTATCGCCTCAAGAGCCAGAGGAGAACCTCGAGCCTGCAGAGGAATGGAATTGGCGGCAGCGAACACACTATCAATGAACAAACCACCAGCACCAGAGTCCACCAACGCCTGGGTCGTCACCGAGCCCCCGACCCAGGAGAGGACAACAGTGATCAGTGGTTTGTCAACACGGGAAACCGGGGACGAGGAGACTCCACCCAAGATCTGCCCCCGACAGGATCTCAGGTGCGAGCGTTTCCCCGGACGGTTCGGACATGCCAACCGAAAATGCCCACCGAGACCACAGTACATGCATCGGCCCTCGCGTATCCGGAGTACCCTCTCCCCTTCGGACAGGCGAGCAAACCCCAGCTGCATGGGTTCACCCCCAGACAAGTCATCCCCAGGAGGCGTGGGAGGAGAGGGAGGCACGGGTGGGACAACAAAGGTAGGCGCCAATCTGTTAGGAGGCCTCCGCAGACTCTCCTTAAAGGAAGGTCTCTCCCTGAGTCTGGTGTCAATCAAAATCAGGAAAGAAATAAGAGACTCGAGCTCCACTGGTAGGTCCTTAGCTGCAACCTCATCCTTCAAGGCATCCGAGAGACCATGAGAGAAAGCAGCGACCAGAGCCTCATTATTCCAGCCCACCTCTGCTGCCAGGGTACGAAACTCAATGGCGTATTCAGCTACGGATCGTGAACCCTGTCTGATGGACATAAGGAGCTTCGCAGCAGAGGCAGCACGAGCCGGCACATCGAATACCTTCCGAAGAGAAGCAACAAAACCGGAAAACTCGGCAACCACCGGATTGTTGTTCTCCCATAAAGGGCTGGCCCAGGCCAAGGCCTTGTCCGAGAGCAGCGAGATTAAGAAGCCCACCTTTGATCTCTCAGTAGGAAAGGCATGTGGCAGCAACTCGAAATAAATGCCCACCTGGTTAAGGAAACCTCGGCACTGAGTTGGCTCTCCCCCAAAGCGCTGTGGAAGGGGGGCAGAACCGGACATACCCCGAAACACCGCAGGCGCAACAACAGGTGTCGGGGTAGACTCTGGCGCAACAACCGGAGCGGCAGTAGGAGCGGGCCCAGGAGCGACAACCGACCCATCGGCAACGGGAGCGAAATGAGCCGTGCGTTCAAGCAGGGTTTGCAACGCCACGGCGAACTGACCCAACAGGTGATCCTGCTGATCAAGTCTGGCAACCAGCGAGGGTAGTGAGGATGGCCCTGTACCGTCAGAATTCATGGCCTGTGGTACCGTGCGTTCAAGCAGGGTTTGCAACGCCACGGCGAACCGACCCAACAGGTGATCCTGCTGATCAAGTCTGGCAACCAGCGTGGGTAGCGAGGATGGCCCTGTACCGTCAGAATTCATGGCTTGGTCCTAATGTCACGGAACCATGAACCAGACGTACAACAACAGATAAGTGAAAATAAGAAAGTTTTATTGGAAAACAAGCTGTAAAGCAAAAGTCCAAACGGATGGCGAAACTGATGCAGAGTCTTTTGCGAAGCCAGGGGTCAGGAACCGGCAGGGTAGTCAAACGAAGCCAGGATCAGGAACCAGCAGGGTAGACAGACGAAGCCAGGATCAGGAACCAGCAGGGTAGTCAGACGAAGCCAGGAACAGGAACCAGGAGCAGCAGCAGTCTTAGAAGCATGTGAACACAGGAGGACCAAGCAGGGAACTGAAGCCACAGAACTCCTATATATATGAGCTAGGCATCCAGCTCCTCCCAGTGGGAAGGAGGAGCCGCAGGGTGGGAGGCTACAAGAAACCCAGTAACCAAGATGGCCGCCAGCACATGTCAAACGAAGGAGAACAGCAAGAAGGTAAGACCATGACAATATCTTCCCCTTTCTCAAGCCTGATGGGTATGTTGTGGATGCCAATTTAAATAAACTGCTACAAAAGTGAACCTTTTCATAAAATTGGGAGAAAATCTGCCTACAAAAATGTACTTACAAAATGTACAACTTTCTAAATATGCATTTCAACCAAAAAAGGGCACAAAAAAAGCTCCACGGAGTTCAAAGTAGTAGTTTGATTCTGCTAAAAGAGAAGAGAAAAAACAAAAAAAACACAAACAGGCAGCCAACACATTTTGGGGGGGGGCACTCCCCTTTATCAAGGATGAAAAAACACAGAAGTCAGTCATATTTAAATATTGATAAGAAATGTAAGGCCTATAATTTGTTAAGCTTTCAGTCCCAGTGCCGTTTTTTAAAGCAAAGCGCTGGTATTAGAGGCTTTAAAAAAAAGGGAAGGGAAGGCTTCTGGGAGATGGTTACATAGTTACATAGTTACATAGTAGGTGAGGTTGAATAAAGACAATAGTCCATCCAGTTCAACCTGTGTAGGTGTGTGTGGCTGTAATCATCTCACATACCCCTGAATGTTCTGATCCTTGAGATGCAAGTCTGAGTTTACAGGAAGCCAATGCTGAGAAAATCTACAGGAAGCGATGGAATCTAAAAATCCTTTTAATATATCAAATAACCGGACAAGTTTTAAAACATTCTGTGGATAAGGGTTTACCGATAATGAGATCGTTGAGTCGATTTGTGTAGACAGAAGGACCCTGGATCACATAATGACCGCCCACCGCAATTTTACTGCGGCAGGCAGCCGCTCCTGGGCAAAGCGACATAATATAACGTCACTCACTCAGGAGACTCTAGGTGGTGCGCTCCTGCCCCCGCTCCTCAGCTGGGGAACCAGTGCATGTGACCGGCAGCTCCGATGGCTGCCGGCCACTCGCAATCTCCCGCAGCTGAGAGAGAAAGACAGACGGCTGATGTAAACCCAGCCGTCTGTCATTCTCCCTTAGATGATCACAGAGGCTATGTGATCCTGCTATATAGGATCGCATGTCTCTGATGTTCCAACAAGCCACATCCCCCTGACAGTTAGAATTATGCCCAATTTCATTTGGGTACGGCATCACACGACCATGCAATTGTCCGTTAAAGTAACAGTGCCGAATCGCAAAATAGGGCCTGTCATTGAGCAGCCAAATCCTCTGGGGCTAAAAGTGGTTAAAGGCCCCAGCTGGGTATTAAGCCACAAGTGTTACGGACCTCCAGTAATGGGGTCAGTATTAAGCTGTAAGAGACCATTTCAGCCTTTGGTGGCTACAGTGTTATTAGTGCCTACCTATGGTGACAGGGAGGTTTTCCTCACATCAAGGATTTTTTTTTACCACTTCACTCATGGATTGTTTCTCGATCTTTATGGGCACTCATTTTTAGTGAAACTTCAAGCTCTTATTTTTGTATTGTGTATATCTCACAAATACTTGCGGCTCACTTTGTTTTATTTATTTATATCAACACTAGCATGGCATTTTTCCTTTTTAATTTATTAAAACACGCTGCGCTAAAGCAGCTACCAGCTGTCAAGCCACCCAATCACTTCCATAACTGCCGCAACATGCCTCTATGCCCCGCCATGTATCTAGGTCTTCCCCAATGCCCATCAGTGGGCCCAGGATGGTTGATCCCGCAGGGTAGAGGGGAGGGAGACCAGAAAAGGTCTGCTCACTGGTCTCCCCTTTCTGTTACTAACCTGAACTTCTGGGGCCCAATGTTATTTTAGCTTCATGGGAGGACAGGTGAGATATCAGGTGTCTATTAGGCTCATTAAATAGAACTGGTCACCAAAAAGATAATCATCCTAGGGGACTCAGTGTAAAAATGTAGAAGAAAAAAAAAAAAAAAGAAAAAGTACATCCAAGCACTTGCCAGAGTGAAAGCAATCATTTTAGGCCCATTATTCACTCTAAACTGGTGACCTATAGGGGCTTTTAAAGCATTGCTTACAGAAAATATAAAAAGGTGCTGAAATTGTGAACGGTTTCACAATTTTAAAGGTGTGACACATTGGGTATATTTACAGTGCTACCTCATCTTTTATAGTTCCCAAAAAATGGGTAATATATTTCACTTGCATGCTCTAAAATGAACTAGTGTATTTTTTACTGAAATGTAATGTATTAAACCATTGCACTAATATTGGGTAACAAAAAGGTAGAATGACCCATTTTATTCTCCAAGGTGTCTGCTTTCAGAAAATATATATTTGGGAGTAATAACGAATCTTCAGGGCTAAATCAATTTTTTTTGTTAATGTGAACAAAAAAATGAAAAAGGCTCTAGGAATGAATTAAAGCAGCATTGAGCCCAAAAGCAAAGCATTTATTATACTGTATTACCACTTAATAGTGCTTAGATAGAATAGCTGCATTTGTTTTCTTTAAGCTTATTGTCACCTGGTGATCTAGCCAGCAAATGTTTTTCAACAGAAAAAGCAGTCCTGTCAATGTAGCAGTTCCTGTTGAGACAAATCATTTAACACTGACAGGGGTGGTGACAATAGACAGCCTTTATGTAAAACTTTTATTACAAAAGAATGGAAAAACGGTTGTAACTGCCTTTCAAATGTTAGCTGGAGTTTAGCTTCAATTGGTTATTGTATCAAAATCTGCTAGAACACTCCCTGATTGTCTATTGGACATATTCAAATATTATTTGTATCTCACTTTCAACACTCACAGTCTTTGTATACTGAGCATGTAATTCAGATCCTGGCTTGTTAAACTGTTAGGCTACGTGGATAAATATAACTTGTTAGTAAAACCCACATGGACTTCTTCCCCCATATTAAATTATCGGTAAATAGTAGGGACTAAATGCTCAATCCAAAAAAAAAAAAGAAGATGCTCTTATTTGTGCAAATCATTCTTCATATCCAGTAGGATTTTCACTCCCTCTTGTGGACAGTCTTAAAACTGTTCCACATTTTACTCTTTTTTTTTTTTTTAACATGTATTTAATGAACATTGTAATCAATACATATGACCAACACTGTAATCAATACATATGACCAACCTTCTGTGTTGTGTTTTTTTGTAGTCCTGATGAAAGGGGGGTTCCTGTTTTTCCCGGTCATTTGCTGAATCATACCACTTTGAACTATACCTGTTGAAACTTTTGTTCAACACCTTTCAACCTCTTTTGGTTGAAATGCATCCGGATCACTCAAATCTGACAACCTTCGTTCTTTTTAGAGGGGCACCTATTTTGCAGAGCTGCCAAATTTAAGCCATCTGGCTTTATAAGGACTTATTACATAGAGAGGCTCTACTGTAGATCCAATGCCTCATTCTCATCTCTTCTTACAAAATGAAGACTCAGGGAAATTAACTTTGGGTGTTCGCATAATATTCTAAAAATATGATCAAGAATGTACAAAAAAGTAGAACAAATTTGAAACTACCATAAACCATAATAAACCACCATAATAAACTACCGTATACCATAATCAAAAGATATTGTCTATAAAAAAACCAATGTCAAATGTTTAAAAACTCCATGGACCAAGAACACCCCCAATGAGAGGGAAGTATTTGGACTACCTGGTGCAAATAGGAGTAATTCAAGTATACATTTTTAAAGAGAATTGGTCTATGATAAAACACATCTATGTATAAAGTCCATCCACAATTGTCTAACAGGGTAAAAAGATCCATAAAAATATGTAAAATGTCGAGGATTCACATATCGGCTATGTCTGCAGTCTCTCCTCTAGGTAGGGTCTGCGGCACTTCCCAATGCTCATAAAACAGAGGAAAATAAAAATGTTTTGCCTGTGTGTTGTCACACATACGACTCTCAAAGGCTGAGTGTTTCACATGGGCAAAAAGCAGTGGCCAGGGGTGGTCACTGGCAATAATCACATTGCCAACACTGCCTCCACACATCTTGCACAAACAGCTGCAGCTATCAGCGTTAGCAAATGGTAGGATATCCAGCGCACTAAAAGTGATCAGTCCCAATAACTGGATAAATAAAACAGTCTCGTAGAAGGAGAGTCCAATGTGGCAGCCGCTGTAGAGGAGCTAGAAGTGAATCTGCAGGGAAGACAAGAAGAGAGGCAGCGCCATCTAAGAGTACCAGTATGAGACTTTAATAGCCATAATAAGTAAAAAACTCACAAGATAAAGATATGTAAGCGCTCATCAAAAGTAGAAGAGTCCCCGCTGTGTACGACTGGACCTAGTCAGGGAGGCCGGATAGCAACACTTCCTGGAGCAGGTCTGAGGATCCTGGATGAAGCTGATATCCCGGGCGTTACAAGCAATAGGTGTGGAACTCGTTCTGAGCATGCGTGCTCCTTCAGGCCGTAGGGGGGTTATGTTTGAAGGTGGAATTGATATGCAGCCAAAATCAGCAGGGTACAGCAGATGGCGCTTATTAAAAAGTCATGGAGAGACAAGCCCCCTACTAACTATTATCAATGGACAAGCATTAGAACATAAATTAAATACACAAGGAGTGAATTATTAATACTAAAGGTGCTGGCATACTTACAGATGAGTGTTTTCAAAGATGATGAAATAAAAAGACCCTATGGGTCCTGTATAAATGAATAAATAAGTAAAAAGAATTAAAAACTAGTTCGAATACAAGCCACTAAAATACATTTAACCACTTCTGGACTAGAAGGTTTCCCCCTGCGTTACTTTAAAAACAGACAATTTGCACGGGCGTGCGATGCTGTACCCAAATACAATCGATGTCCCTTTTTTTCACAAAATAGCGCTTTCTTTTGGTGGTATTTGATCACATGTGCGATTTTTATTTTTTTGCGGTTTAAAAAAAAGAGCGACAATTTCACATTCTGCTATATAACATCCCCAATAAAACAAAAAAATAAATAAAAATTCTCTCATCATTTTAGGCTAATTTGTATTCATACATACACATGGACAAGTGGGCTAGGGTAGACTTTTTCTAGAAATGTTGGTGTCATCAATTGACCATGTTCAGCATAGTTTACATCCCGAGTGCAGATGCCCTAAGGCGATTGAATTGGCTTTTAGGGATGTTATCCTTCCATTTGAGATGGTGACAACTGTGATAATGTAGGAACGAGTTGTTGTAGTTACGGGCGTGGATGGTATAGCACAGTTCTAAGTCCAAGAAAGCCAGTGTGTCGGCATCATGCACAGATGTAAGAGACTTACATATTACACACATATATATATATATATATATATATATATATATATTCTTGCTTTTTTTACTGCCTGTGATTTTACTGTTTAAAAATATACTTTTGTCACTTTAAATAAACAATATGATTTTTTGCATATACTATTGACTTGAATTCAATTTTGTGCCTTAAAAGTCCCAAATTCAGGGGAATTTTTCTCTATTATTACAGTAACAGTGCATATTTTTAGCACTGATTACTGTAGTAATGTCGCTGATCCACCCCCCCCCCCTCAAAAGTGTCAAAAATGTCAGCTAGGGGTCCGAACTGTCCGCCGCAATGTCACATGCCTGCTAAAAATCACAGATCACCGCCATTACTAAAAAATGACAAATCTTTCCTGTAGTTAGTAGATGCGATAACTTTTTGCGCAAACCAATCAAAATATGTTCATTGCGATTTTTTTTACCAAAAATATGTAGCAGAAAATAAATTAAATGATAAATTTTGATTTTTACATATTTTTTTTGGGAATGTTATATAGCAGAAAGTGAAAAATAGTTTTTTTTTTTCAGAATTTTCGTTCTTTGTTTATAGCGCAAAAAAAATAAAAATAAATAAAAATGCAGAGGTGATCAAATACCACCAAAAGAAAGCTATTTGTGGGAAAAAAGGACATTATATTGGGGTACAGCGTTGCACGACTGCGCAATTGTCCATTAAAGTAATGCAGTGCCAAATCGCAAAATAGGTCATAAAGTATAGTATAAAGAGTCAAAGTATAGTAAAAAGTCTGGGGGGTTCGGGGGGGGGGGGGGGGGGAGAAGGCCGGAACCTCACTTTGAGGCCCTGCCCAACCACGAACCTACATAGGACTACGCACAAGCCTTTAGGTTTGAGGGTGTGCGTACAAATAACAAGTAGTTAATTTAGCAGTTTTGGGTGGGTGGTCTGTTTTTTTTTATTTTTTTTTTCTCTTTTCTTCCCTTCCCCTTTCCATTTTCTGGCATGACAATTTGGCAAATATAAAAGTAATGACATTAAATTCAAGAGGCCTTAATACTCCCGAAAAAAGACTTGGTTATTAAATGATTTAAAAAACGCTCTCAGATAGACGTAGCATTAAATCAAGAGTAACACTAAGGAAAGTAAACTACCCATACTGAGGAATAAAAAATATCCATGGGGATACCATTCGACTAATACAGAGTCCAAGTTGAAGGGTGTCTCCATACTTATTTCCAATAGAATCCCATGGACTCTACAGGAAACGCAACTGGATCCTGAGGGACGATATGCCTTTGTAAAGGGTTCATTAGGAGGGGTGAGAATGACTTTAGCACCAAACTACAAACAAGATACCTTTCTGACACGCGCTCTAGATAACCTGTTGAATTTTTCAGAAGGTGAACTGATAACGGGAGGAGACTTAAACGTCCCTTTATTGCCTACAATAGACACTTCATTAGGATCTTTTTATATTCCTTTACGAATAAGCAAACGCGTAATGCAAGAATTACATAAACATTACTTGTAGATGCATGGCACTTAATACACCCTGGAGAAAAAGACTAATATTTTACCTCGGTTCATGGGAGCTATACAAGAATAGACTATTTAGTTCCTCATAGACAGTTACATGCAATACAAAAAATTGAAATTGGAAGTATAATCTGGTCCGACCATGCCCCAATTAATTTATTCACTTTCTGATACTTTATCATTTACAAATAGATTTTGGAGATTAAATGAGTGCTTATTACAGACCCTGGAGATCCTCAAAGATATAACAGAAGAAATACAACAATATTTTCAAATAAGCGAGTCTCCAGAAGTTGATCCAGGCATACTATGGGAAGCACACAAAACAGTAATCAGGGGTGTATTGATTAAACATGGTTGCAGGGTTAAAAGAGAACGAGAGAAAAAAATGGCATCCTTGCTCTCTCTACTACATGAGATGGAGATTAAACATAAAAGATCCCCATCAGTTAACACGGAGACAGAGATCATTTCTGTCTGGAAACAAAATACTGATCTTCTAAGTTATAAGGCCAAAGCTTCCTTACAAAGGAGCCGTAAAATTGGATACAAATCTGGTAATAAATGTGGGAGACTCCTTGCTAGAGCGGTAAAAGATATCAAAGCAGCTACATATATCCCTCAAATCTCATCTCCTAAAGGAAAAAAACTATCACTACCCAAACAAATTGCTCAGACATTGAGACTATTCTGATTTATATAACCTTCCAGATCAATTTTCTTCGGCAGCCCAGATGGAAGACTATATTAAAATCACAGCTTCCTAAATTATCAGCAGAAATCTGTAAAGAATTTGATTCACCAATAAAAATTTGACAGAAATTCAACAAGCTCTGAATGCGATGAAGGCTGGGGCCAGATGGCTTTACTCTCCAATACTATAGGGTTTTCTTCCTGATTCTGGGACCATATTTACCGAATCTGTTTAATGGTGTAGGATCGAATACTATATTTTGTAGAGATACTTTGAGAGCACACATTGTAGTTATACCCAAGGAGGATAAAGACATAATGTTATGCGGGAGTTACAGGCCAATATCATTGCTCAATATAGATTTAAAACTTTTCACTAAGATATTAGCAACCCGACTGACGCAACATTTACATTCCTTAATTCATTTAGACCAAGTAGGATTCATAAACAGAGAAGCGAGAGACAACACTACAAAAGCATTGAACTTATTATATGCCGCAGACAAAACACAATTTCCATGTGTCTTTTTAGGAACTGATGCAGAAAAAGCGTTTGTAGATAGAGTTAACTGGAAATTTATGCTATCACTTAAACATATTGGCTCAGGAATGTTACAATGGATATCTTCCATATACTCTGCTCCATAAGCCCAAGTTAAGGTTAATGGGATTCTCTCTGAACCTTTTCTGATTAAGAATGGGACGAGACAGGGGTGTCCCCCATCACCCATACTCTTTGCTCTTTCCCTGGAACCATTTTTATGTAAAATAAGACAAAATGAAGATCCCAGTGGGGAAGAAACAATATAAAATATAAAATTTCTGCCTATGCAGATGATCTTTTTTCAATCGCTAACCCATTGATTTCACTACCAAACCTTACCAGGGAATTTGAACAGTATGGTACCATCTCCAACTTGAAGATAAACTTTAACAAATCAGAAGCCATGGGAATAAACTTACCTAGTAGAACCTTACAGAATTTAAAACAGAACTTTAAATTCAAATGGACAAATAGGGCATTAAGATATTTAGGTACTATTATACCGGTTAATCCTTCAAGTTTTTGAACTTAATTTTATCCCTCTTTTAACCGAAACCCACCTTCAGTTGGAGAAATGGAACACAGGTTTACATACATGGTTTGGTAGGTGTAATTTGCTAAAGATGACTATACTACCTAGATTTTTATACCTTTTTCAAACACTACCCATTAAGGTCCCAGCTTATTATTTCAAACAAATTCAATATTTATCAAATTTGTTTGGGCAAATAAGAAACCCCGTCTCTCAAGACAGTTACGAACGCTGTCTAAAAGATCGGGAAGAGCGTCTTTACCAGATATGCATAAATATTTTCAAGCTTCTTCCTTTAGATCTCTCAGTATGACAGGTCATTTCCAAGTCATACATTTCTTAAGGGAAGATAAATGGCCTTCTTTGACCTTAATGAATGAGATGGATGTTTTTAGACTTCCCTTCTGGAACGCACTTCAATTATCACATTTTCTTCGCTCAATCCCTAACCCTGAGAATTATAACCGTCAATTGACAACCTTTGAAAGATACTGCTCAGATACAGGAAATATTTATCACGGGATATCCAAAATATATGATCTGATAAATACACCTGAAAGGCAATATCAATTATCTTATTTTGACAAATGGGAGAGGGAGTTGTCTCGTGCCTTCTCACCGAAGCAGCGTCCGAGTATGATCAACCATGTCCATAAATCCTCTATATGTACTAAATATCAAGAAACACATTTTTAAATATTGACAAGGTGGTATTACACTCCATATAAATTACACAAAATCTCGATTAATAACTCGGATCAATGCTGGCGCTGCTCGGTAGAAGAGGGCACGTTAATCCATATTTTTTGGTCTCTCTATTTTTTGAACCCTTTGGGTAGGACACCAACTGTCATACCCATCATACCCAAAGGGTTTATCATTAAATGATGAAATTGAGGAACATCTATCGTCAGTGTCCTATTGTACCTTTGAAGAGGCAGTGTGCAAAATCAGAAAATTTGGAAGAGCAGCATTGCTAGCAAAAGCAGATATCAAGGCTGCTTTTCGGCTTCTTCCCATTGACCCATCAGCATATAATTCATTAGGTTTTCATTTTGAAGGGGAATTTTACTATGACCTGTGCCTACCTATGGGCTGCTCAATATCTTGTGCCTATTTTGAGAAATTTGCTACTTTCTTACAATGGGTAGTAGCTTTTGAATCAGGATATGATGGGATTTTACACTATTTAGACGACTTCCTATTCATAGGTCCCCCAGACTCTCCATTATGTTTTCTCCTGCTCCAACTTTTTGAAAAAATTGCTGTGCATTTTGGCGTTCCTTTGGCGACAGAAAAAAAAACAGTTTTACCTTCTTTTATTGAATTTCTAGGGATAAACATTAACACAAACATTTGAATTTAAATTGCCGTTCGAAAAAAAAAAAAAAAAAGTACAATATTTAAATTTTCTGAGAAGGAAAAAAGTTAAATTAAAAAGAAACTTCAGTCACCATTAGGATTATTAGCCTTTGCGTCGCAGATTATGCCAGTTGGAAGGGTTTTTTCGCGTCGCCTATATTTAGCCATGTCAGGTATTAAATCCCCCTTTGCACATATCAGGCTAACCTCGACTTAAAAGAGGATTTGTCTATATGGTTAAAATTTTTTGATGCATATAAACGGACGTTCCTTTTTTCAAGACGATTTCATTTTGATGCCGATTTTGGTTTACTGATGCTTGCGGTTTTTCAGCGGTATGGAAGACACATTGGTGCTGGGGAAAATGGCCTACTAGATGGGTAAACATGAAAGCAACCAAGAATATAGTGCTACTAGAGCTATTTCCATTAGTAGTCGCGTTAGAAATCTGGGGTGAACAATTTGCCAAAGAGTTCTAATTCAAACAGATAATAAAGGTTATGTATGCAGTGAATTGTTCATCATCCAAATCATTATAGGTGGTGAAACTACTAAGACATCTGGTATTTGTCTGCATTTTAACATATGGTTAAAAGCGAAACATCTGCCTGGGAAGGAGAATCAAACTGAAGACGCTTTATCTCGATTCCAGATTCCGTCAGTTACTACCCAACGCAGACTTGGAAGGTATAGGACCATTGGGAATTGATTTAGAGATACTCCCAGACTATATTAAAAAGTCAGTGGCAAGCAGAACATAGGCAGAATATTCTGCTGCATGGAATAGATGGATGCAATTCGCTAGTGAGCTAAATTTTTGCTTTGATTCTCCTTCAGAACATGTAATACTAGTGTTCTTGTGCTCTTTAATGCATAAGGAATTGTCTTATAGCCATATTGTTAAAATCTTAGCAGAGGTATAATTTTTTTCTGAAAATTAAAGGTCTACCTGCTTGTACAGCATTTTTTTCAGTACAACAGGCACTAAAAGGATATAGAAGACAGCATTTTACCACCGATAATAGGAGTCCTCTTTCAATCGATTTACTAAAGAAAATGTGTAAGATGACCCATACAGTATGTTTTTCCGAGTTTGAAGCCATATTATTTAAGGTGGCATTTGTTATAGCATTTTTTGGTGCAATGCAAATTTCTGAATTGTTGCCAAACAATAAGTCCTCTCCTGGTGGTCTGTTAACCGTTTGCCGACTGCGCACAGTATATTTACTGCGGCAGTCAGCCCCAGCCAGGCAGAGTGACGTAGATCTACGTCGCTCGCCTGTCACTGGGATTTGAGCCAATAGCGGGCGAGCGCGCGCCTGCCGAGGCGCGCGCCTGCCTCGGCTCGTTCAGGGAGGAGTGCGGGCGTGTGACCGGCGGACCCGATGTCCGCCGGTCACACTACGATCGGCGGTACAGTGGGAGAAAGGCAGAGCGGCTTATGTTAACAAGCCGCCTGTCATTCTCCCCTGTGTAAAAATGGAGATCTCTGTTTTTACACTAGTAGCCATGTCCCACTACAGTTAAAATCACGCCCTTAGGACACACTTAACCCCTCCCTGTCCAATACAGTTAACCCCTTCCCTGCCAGTGTCATTTTTACACTAACAGTGCATATGTATAGCACCGATTACTGCAGTTATGTCACTGGTACCCCCAAAAGTGTCAAAAATGTCAGTCAAGGGTCCGATCTGTCCTCCGCAATGTCGCAGTACTGCAAAAAAAAAAATCGCAGATCGCCGCCATTGCTCGTTAAAAAAAAAAAACACCAAAAATGACAAAAATATTTCCCTTTGTTAGTAAACGCGATAACTTTTGCGCAAACCAATCAAAATACGCTTTTTGCGATTTTTTTTTACCAAACATATGTAGCATAAAACAATTTGGCCGAAAATGTTAAAACATTTTGATTTTTACATTTTTTTGGGGGGGGAATTTCATATAAAAAAAAAGTGAAAAATAGTGTTATTTTTGCAAAAATTACACTCTTTTTGCTATAAGCGCATGATCAAAAAAAAAAAAAAAAAAAAAAGAATTCGCACAGGTGATCAAATACCACCAAAAGAAAGCTCTGTTTGTGGGGAAAAAAGGACGTGAAATTCGTTTAGGTACAGCGTCGCACGACCGCGCAATTGTCCGTTAAAATACCGCAGAAAAAAAAAAAAAAAAAAAAAAAAAAAAAAAATCGCAAAAAATCCCCTGGTCAGGAAGGGGGTAAAATCTTCTGGGGCTTAAGTGGTTAAAGAATGTGGATATTTTAGATTCAGGAATAAGACTATTTATTCCAGTGTCGAAAACGGATAGGATTGGTAAGGGTAAGTGGATTAATCTTTATACATGTGATGATGAATCCATATGTCCTTTTATTTTGGTTAAAAAAAATATAGATATTAGGCCAGAAGGGGATAACCAATTTCTTCTACATGCAGATAATTCTCCCTTTACGAGGTATCAGTTTAATTTTGTGTTAAAAGGATGCATGAAGCAGTTAGGATTGCAGAAATTCAGGATTACATCCCATTCTTTCAGAATTGGAGCTTCTACTGAGGCTGCAAGAATGGGACTTGATTCCATTATCCAAAAGTTGGGCAGATGGGAATCGCAATGTTTCAGAATATATATCAGACCTGACCTCTGTTTAATTTATAGGTAAAAGAAGAAATATTTGGATCCTTGGACATTCATTCATTTACTGGGCTTTTAAAAGAGCTACACGTAGTTGCTACTCTTCTAATCTGTCCTTGGATCCTGTTAAAGTTTCAAGTATTTTGGAAAGGCATTCGTGGTCTTCGCTAGGCTAACTTATTTTTTCATGTTTTCAGGTTGTGTGAAGTTTGGCCAATGCCCGATATCATCATCCACCTTGGGGGAAATGACGTGGGAAAAGTAAGCACCTTGGAGTTAATGTTCGAAATAAAGAGGGATTTTCACCGCCTATCAATTTCATTCCCAAATACGAGAATTGTATACTCCGAACTAGTTCCTAGACTTTTATGGTTAAATAACCATAAGCTTAGGAATTGTGAAAAGATTAGACATAGAATAAATAAAACTATTGAAAAGTTCATGCCTAATATAGGTGGCTTTTCATACAGACCTGTGGATCTCGAGGGAGGTTTTAGTGGTCTATATAGATCAGATGGAGTGCATCTTTCGGAAATTGGATTACACATCTTTAACCTGGGTTTACAGGCTAGTATTGAAATGGCCGCGCTAATGGGGTGTGGCCAGGCTTGAGTAGTCAAGGCCGGCTGGTGGGGACTGGTTATTTTTTATGCTATTTGTGCTCGAGTCCTTTATGACTGAGCAAAGTTTGAATTTTGCATTTAATAAGGTTGAAAGTATAATTATTATTTTTGAATGGTTAGAATGTGATGAGATTAAAACATTTATTTACACCAATAAACGTGCCGTGGCCAAAATTCTTGCCAACCTAAATGGTGTCTGTTTTATTTATTTATGTATTATGATTTTTCTGTATTAGAGAGAGGGAACAGGTGAGGCCTGCATTCCCATGGGATTGTGACACCAGCAGGAGTTTCCAGGCTCCCACCCCCTGCACATGTACCTGTAAGGGAAGACGCATGAGGGAAATGTAAAGTGTCCTTTCCTATAGGTTCTAGAATGGTCTAGTGACCTTTTAAAATGTTCTAGAGGGGGGCTTGTACCCCTATATAGGGCTGAGGTGAGCCCTCAGAAGTGCCAGCTGTCAGAAGTACACCACCTGAGAGCTCCCCGCTCATTTTGTCATTGTCTATATTGGGGTGGGTTACATTGTTAGCAAGGAGGACATTTTTTTTTTTTTTTAACTGGCTGAAGTCATAGTGACCAGGTCAATTTGGTTGATCGATTTGATACTGTGATGTATTTTTAGATATACTATTTAGGAATACTATTTTGAAATATACAATCCTATTTTAGTGTGTCATTTGTTGTTTTTTCTGCTTGCTGCCTACAATCTCATGGGACATTGCCTTCATGAAAATACCTAGCTAAAGGCATCACACCCAGCAGGGATTGAGTGTTTTATGGCATTCCCCAATGTGAGATCATTCCAAGTTTTACTTTCAGAGGACTTGTTAGACTAGAAGTTCATGTAACATGACTTTCGTAGAAATGTTTATCAGACCAGCTAGTAAAGTTTTTAAGATCTCTTTATTCTTAACCTCATATAGACATCACACCAAAGGTTTGGGAATAGAGAAATATTGTGATTTCTTTTTGAGGCGAAATATAAAGAAAGTGAACTAGTAGATACTTTCTATACTAATAAAATTCATGCAGCTGGTTATCAAACCAAAGAAAGGAAACTAGTAATATGTGGGGAAGCTATGAAAGAATAGTTTAACAGCTCCTCCTGATGATGATATAAGAATGGCTAGATGTAGCAAATTGAAATGTTCAGAAATTTGAATACAATGGAGATAAAGCAGATTACAAACAAGAATATATATATATATATATATATATATATATATATATATATATATATATATATATATATATATATATATATACACACACACACATACACACACACACACACACACACACACACACACACACATATACATATATACACACATATACATATATACATACACACACACATACACACACACACACACACACACACACAGGATATGCTCACCCCCCAATGCCTATCCACCTCTACCTAAGAGTCTCAAACCTATATCCTGTTTTGTAAACTATGCCTGCCCCACAGGGATACCTTAAGTAGAATTATAGGCAAAAAAGTTTCTCAGTTTGGATAGTGCAAGGGAGGGCTATAACCCCTGGCAGATTTTTTGGGGAGATTTCCCTTCACTCCCTGTCCACAGCCAAACAAAGTGAGGGGAAATCCCTGCAAATTAGAAGGGATTTTCCCCTCTTACTTTTCTCGTGACAACCCAAAATTTGAGATTTTCTTTAACTTTCACTTTCAATGAGAATGGTAAACAGGACAAAGAGGATACATCTCCTTAAAAAGGGACACCGATAGCAATAAAAAAAAAAAAAAAAAAAAAAAAAACACTGACAGGAGTTCCAATTCCTCCCCACTGTCCAAAAAAATAAATATCCCATTTACAAGGAGCAGATAAAAGGTCCAGAGTTCATTTCAAGTGTGCTATTTGCATTTGGAATCTGTTGCTGTCAACTCAATATGTGATCCAAAGAGCTGTCACCATCAGTGAAGCAAGCCATCATTAGGCTGAAAAACAAAACAAACCCATCAGAGAGATAGCAAAAACATTAGGTGTGGTCAAATCAACTGTTTGGAACATCCTTAATAAGAAAGAACGCACTGGTGAGCTCAGCAACACCAAAAGACCCGGAAGACAACGGAAAACAACTGTGGTGGATGACCGAAGAATTCTTTCCCTAGTGAAAAAAACACCCTTCACAACAGTTGGCCAGATCAAGAACACTCTCCAGGAGGTAGGTGTATGTGTGTCAAAGTCAACAATCAAGAGAAGACTTCACCAGAGTGAATACAGAGGGTTCACCACAAGATGTAAACCATTGGTGCGTCTCAAAAACAGAAAGGCCAGATTAGAGTTTGCCAAACAACATCTAAAAAAGCCTTCACAGCTCTGGAACAACATCCTATGGACAGAGGAGTCCAAGATCAACTTGTACCAGAGTGATGGGAAGAGAAGATTATGGAGAAAGAAAGGAACTGCTCATGATCCAAAGCATTCCACCTCATCAGTGAAGCATGGTGGTTGTAGTGTCATGGCGTGGGCATGTATGGCTGCCAATGGAACTGTTTCTCTTGTATTTATTGATGTGACTGCTGATAAAAGCAGCAGGATGAATTCTGAAGTGTTTCGGGCAATATCATCTGTTCATATTCATCCAAATGCTTCAGAACTCATTGGACGGCGCTTCACAGTGCAGATGGGCAATGACCCGAAGCATACTGCTAAAGCAACCAAAGAGTTTTTTAAAAGGGAAAGAAGTTAAATGTTAGGCAATGGCCAAGTCAATCGCCTGACCTGAATCCGACTGAGCATGCATTTCACTTGCTGCAGACAAAACTGAAGGAAAAATGCCCCAAGAACAAACAGGAACTGAACACAGTTGCAGTAGAGGCCTGGCAGAGCATCACCAGGGATGAAACCCAGCATCTGGTGATGTCTATGCATTCCAGACTTCAGGCCAGTGGCGGCTGGTGCTCAAAATTTTTTGGGGGGGGGGGGGGGGGAGGCGCAAACAGAAAAAATGTAATAGGCATTGCTTCTCAGTAATCAAGCTACAAAAATATGTAACAGAAAACAAATTGGCCTAAAATGTTAAAAAAAAAATAGATTTTTACATTTTTTTTGGGAATGTCATATAGCAGAAAGTAAAAAAATTTTTTCTTCAAAATTATTGCTTTTATTTTGTTTATAGCGCAAAAAAAAAAAAAAAAAAAAAAAATCGTACAGGTGATCAAAATACCACTAAAAGAAAGCTCTATTTGTGGGAAAAAAAGGTCTTGCGTTTAATTTGGGTACAGGGTCTCACAACCACGCAATTGTCCGTTAAAGTAACGCAGTGGCGAATCGCAAAAAACGGATTTTTGTAAAATCTTACCGTAAAATCCTTTTCTCTTAAGCTCATTGACAGACGCAGTCCTCTTGATTAATATCAAATCGGGTATACTGCCCTCTATAGGAGTAGGACACTAGGCAGAAGGAAAACGTTCTGGCCACACCTTAAGGGCAGTCCCAGAGGGTATATCCTCTCACTTCCTGCTACAGGATGTCAGTTATGTCACAAAGCAGTGTCAGAGAATTTAATCCAACCCAACTCAAAAGTAGAGGGGCGGGTACTGCGTCTGTCAATGAGCTTAAGAGAAAAGGATTTTACGGTAAGATTTTACAAAAATAAATTTTTCTCTGTCGCTCATTGACAGACGCAGTCCTCTTGATTAATATCAAATCGGGTATACTGCCCTCTATAGGAGTAGGACACTAGGCAGAAGGAAAACGTTCTGGCCACACCTTAAGGGCAGTCCCAGAGGGTATATCCTCTCACTTCCTGCTACAGGATGTCAGTTATGTCACAAAGCAGTGTCAGAGAATTTAATCCAACCCAACTCAAAAGTAGAGGGGCGGGTACTGCGTCTGTCAATGAGCTTAAGAGAAAAGGATTTTACGGTAAGATTTTACAAAAATAAATTTTTCTCTGTCGCTCATTGACAGACGCAGTCCTCTTGATTAATATCAAATCGGGACGTCCCAAAGCAATGCCACAAATGAGGGGTAGGATAACAGAAATCAAAATCCAGAAGGCCCAACCGGAGCCAACTAGAAGCATCAAGGACTCATCGAGCGAAAAGATGAGACCTAAGTGAAAAACCCAACAAACCCTCGAGGTAGACCAACAGTCTCCTCACACAGCGGCCTGCAGGAACCTTGCGGCCAAAAGAGGCATCCGACGATGCCAGCACATCAACCTTATACAACTTTGTAAAGGTATGAACCGACGACCAAGTAGTCGCCTTGAAAACCTGGACCACTGACGCCTAATGGCGGAAGGCCCAGGAAGCACTAAGCGCCCGAGTAGAGTTCGCCTTAACAGGAAACGGGGGATCACGACCCTTAATAGAATAAGCCTATACCACCGTCTGTCTGATCCATCTAGAGATGGTCGCGGCAGAAACAGGCAACCCCTTTCTAGGGCAATCCGTGATCACAAAAAGTGAATCCGTCTTACGAAGCGAGTTCGTAGTAGTCAAGTGTACCCTGATTGTCCGAACCACATCCAAGGAGTGTAATGCAAACTCCCAAGGATGGCTAGGCTTAGGACACAGGGAAGGTAATATAATATTCTCATTCAGATGAAAGGATGGATTCGGACGAAGAACCACCTTATCCTTATGTATCACCAGATCTGGGGAACGTCAGGACAATGTGGCCAGTTCTGACACCCTGCGTGCAGAAGTGATAGCCAACAAAAAGGCCCCCTTCTGGGATAGCAAGGGAATCTCCCTAATATTTTCAAAGGGAGGTTTCTGAAGAACCGACAACACCAAATTAAGATCCCAGGGCAGTAAGGGCGCGCACCGGTGGAGCCAGGTGCCGCACCCCATGGATGAAATTCAGCACCAAGGAATAGGTAGCCAAAGGCTTCTGAAAGAAGATTGCTAACACTGAAACCTGACCCTTGACAGTACTCAAGGCCAGCTTCTGCTCAACCCCCTGTTGCAGAAAAGCCAAGATTCGGGTCACCGAATAGGCACGTGGAGGAAATCCAAAACATTTGGGCAAGGGAAAAACCTTCGCCATTTTAGTAGGCTTGCTGGTACCAAAGGGAATTTCAGAGTCAGCTACCTCTGCCGGTGTAACCTCAAGACTTAAGGTTTCCCGGACAGACATGACTAGTGCGTCCACCAACGCTTCTTCTTGCGCTATGGCGGAGGCAGAAACGTCCTCCTCAGTGTCTGAGAAGACCGTACCCGAGACAGCAGCCCCAGAAGAGGGACCTGCAGCTGCAGTGACCAGCTCAGAATCCGTATCTGAAGTGTCAGATTAAATAGGGGTAGGCGGGGGTCGCTTTCTTGACCCCTGTCCCTGACAGGCCACCTCCACCCGGGATACCAAAGACTCCAAAACTGCTGATAATGCATCAATCACAAGTGGGGTACTGGAGGGTCCTGCGGCCACCTCGAGGGGATCAGGTGGGGATACATGTGTGGCAGGGTCCAGGGTGCCAGCAAACAAAAAATAATTGCAAAGAAAAAAACTTTTTTTTTTTCTTTTTTTGTAATCTCCCAGCGCAACAGCACCCCTCAGTGTTACCTGCTTGGACCCCACAGACAGAGAGAGAGAGAGAGAGAGAGAGAGAGAGAGAGAGAGAGAGAGAGAGAGACCCCAAGGCTCACCACCTGATGCACAGAAGTTTCTATCAACCTGCTCTCAGCGCTGTCTCTTACAGACAGGAAGTCTTTTGGATTGTTTTCCCAGGTAAAGGAGGCGGCTCCGCCCCTTTACACGCCTTCCGGCGCCTCCCATGCTACTCCTCGAGGTAGCTGGTCATCTCCAAAATGGCCGCCCCCATGCTGGAGACACGAGGCTTCGCCAAGATGGCGGCCTGTGGAAAGATGGCAGCGGCCTGCGGAAGGTAGTCATCGGCCTGTGCGGCCTGCGGGAGGTGTACGGCCTGTGGGAGGATGGCGGCCTGCAGGAGGATGGCGGCCTGCAGGAGGATGGCGATAGTCCAGGCACAGGCATCGGCATGTATTGCAACCTTACGTATCAGGTAGGATGCTATCACCTTCTTACATGGCCATCCTAACAGAAATGCAAGCCACTGACTTCAGTCATGGTCCCTTTACAGTGCCCCTCATACAGTGACTTCCGATAGTCAGCTCCCAAACCAAGCCTCCTGGTTCTTATTCACTAAATCATCCTTAAGAGGGGGATCTGTGACCTTATTATAGGATAGAGGGGGGATCCATGATCATAAGGGTCCGATCATCCCAGGGAGGGGCCCGCGTCCACCCACAAACCCGTCAGGGGGAGAGGGGGAACATTTTACTCACCATACCGGAACAGGCGGGCACCAACTCCTGACAGAACCCCTCTCCACCGAGGTGGGGGGGCTGTCGACCAATACGAACGCCGCGACTCAGTTTCCAACTGGTCGTCGGCGTCCCGGCGAGACGTTTAACTCGCAGGGTCAGTCCCCGTCCAGTGGGACTATGTCGCGGCCGACCCAGCCTGCACGCGCTCGTAGGCTGACTGGGGTGACCACTGGATCTTAACATCCAGCCCGTTGCCCAGTTTTAGCATACTTGCTTGAAGATCTCACAGGAACAACTGGAGAAAAAAGCTGCCTAAAAAAAGTTTTTCTAAAAAATCTTGCCAGGACCAAAGATCCCAGCAAGGAACTTCGGTCCTTACTCCTAACTAGACAGAAAAAAACTGACATCCTGTAGCAGGAAGTGAGAGGATATACCCTATGGGACTGCCCCTAAGGTGTGACCAGAACGTTTTCCTTCTGCCTAGTGTCCTACTCCTGTAGAGGGCAGTATAACCCGATTTGATATTAATCAAGAGGACTGCGTCTGTCAATGAGCGACAGAGAAATAGGGCCTGGTCAGAAACGGGGCAAATCCTTCCGGGCCTAAAGTGGTTAAAAAGTGTATTTAAACACCAACAATACATTTTACTTATTTGCTCCTCTAAAAATACAATTAAAAGCGTTTTATTTTGTTGGGCAAAAAAAAAAAAAAAAGAATAAACTGTTCATGCAGCCAGGAATCTTGTGAGATGATAACTTTATGACCTTTCTGGACTTATCAGTTAGCATTGTTCCCTGTTATCCCCATGAACTACAAAACACCTCCCCCTGTTATGAAGACGAGAAGGAGGCCTTATCTCAACTCACAGATTTTAATCAAACAATTTTCTTTTGTAAATGAGGTCCTATTAAATTGGATGCATTTAAAATGTATGTGATTTTACCTTTTACATTCTCTTTAAATACCCGCAAAAAGTAAAAGAGGAAGTCTGATTTATAAGGAGTTTGTTACCCAAAACAAAAAACTCCTAAATCTAAGGACCTCATTTACAAAAGAAAATTGTTTGAATTAAAATCTGTGCATGGAGGTAAGGCCTGGGGGGTGGAATAAAACTTTGGTGCTCAGTTAGATGGTGAAAAAATTCTGATGCTCAGTTGGGGGTTGCTCCTTCTGTTCTTGATAACAGGGGGAGGTGTTTTGTAGTTCATGGGGGATTACAATGCTAACTGATAACAGTCCAGAAATCTCATAGTCATGTAATGGCCCACACTGAAGGATTGAGCAGGAGTGGTAAACTCCTGCTAAATCCTTCCAGTATGGGCCATTACATGATCCATTCCCTCCCTTTCCTGGCAAGCTGTTGATGGGGGGTTGCCAAGTTCCACTCTCCTTTTGTTTGTGTTTGCAGAACTGGATTGACTGGGCTGAGGGCTCCCTCCCTCGCTCTCTTGCTGTCCTGGCTGGCTGGTAGCACTGTTCTGTCTGACCCGTCCTGTGTAGCACCGTAGCAGTCTAGCTAGCAGCAGTCAGAGTCAAAGATGATGAGAGAGACTATCAATGAGACAAAGACGTCTGGGCTCTGGGCAGTGCTGGGGCAAGGTCATCCAGTGCCCATGGCGAACATGGCAAGCTGTGCCCTCCTCCCGTAGATAGGGCTAATAATGGTGTAAGGTTTTTTATGCATATAATTTTGGGGACATCCACTGAAATAGTGTTAACATACATATCCAACTTTTGAAGTTGAAAGGAGGAAGATTTCAGTGAGAAAGTGGCATGTGGCGTGCATAGTGCGCTGCAGCGATTAATGGGTGTGGTTTAATTATGATGGCTGGGAAGGTGCAAGCTGACACCCCCTGGGTGCCTCAACGGCCATAGCTGCAGAGGGAGTGCCTGGGGATGTACACATGCTGCAGGTGTGATGGTTTGCTTCACTGCTGCAGCATAAATGGTACTCCTTGCTGAACTTGACCCACTGAAGTGAATGGTGCCCCACAACGATGTTCAATGCACATGATTGCAGCATGCTTGTGCAGGGTTGGAGGGGTTAAATCAGACAGTAAGGAGGCGACAACGGCACCTTACCATATGTCAAATGCTCTCTGAAGACCAATCTGAATGCTGATTGCTTTTCATAGACCAAAACATGTGTGAACAGGCCCTTAAATATTTTTTTATTTTTTACATTTTTTTCAGATAGACTTTTTTTTTTTTTTTTTTTTTTATTAAACTGCCTTTTTGGGGGGCTTTGATGAAATATCAGGGCTCTAAACAGTCCTCAGATGGTTCATGTGTGATGCATTTTTGGTGCATGTGTTAGCAGATGTGTGGGGTGCCATTACCAATTAATGGCACTGTCGCATGTCTGCTAATGGACGGTGTGTCTGAGGGTGTCAGGAAAGCCAAAATTTTGTGGCTGACATGGAAAGATGTGAATAGTTTTATAGAGGGTTCACACCGGTGCGCTGTGGTTTGGCTGCAGAGTGATTGTATGTGCACTTTACCTGGGTCCTATGTGCGCTTCTATTGAATTCTATTACACAGTGCATTTTCTGAAACCGCAAAGATGCAGCATGCGGGACTTTTATGCGCTTTCATGAAAAGCACACTGTGGCCAAACGACAGCGCACCGGTTATTAGGGATAGAAGAGTGAATAGGCGGGTAAGGGAGGCGGGGGGGGACGTCTGGGTAGTAAGAATACGTGTTAAAGAAAAAGTGAAGGACTGTAAGGAAAGTGCTTAGGCTGCATTTTAGTGACAGGACAGTTAATAAGGGACAAACTGGGATGGAAAGGGTGTCAGTCAAAGGCTGGGTGAAATGGCCAGAGCTGAAAGCAGAAGCTGCAGGACTGCAATGTAGATTTATGGAGGGGAGAGCTAGAAGAAGCTGAAGAGTTAATGTGAACATCAATCATTGCTTACTTACGATTGTGCAGACTGCTGGAAGTGAGAGACCACCACAAAGTGAAAGTGACCAGCTAGGAAGACTGAAGTGACTTGGCCGGGAGGGAGAACGAGCAGACAGGGGGGAGGGGAGCTTGAAAGGAGGAGAGAAAGGATGCAGGAGAGACAAGGCATTGTTTAAGTTGCTGGAACGGAGGAGCGGGGGAATTGATTCCTTGTGCAGTAACAGGAGGGAGCATGACAGTCACTCCTGTTAGCAGCAGAAGCTCCCAGTGCACCCCCCCCCTCATCACAGATTTGGACACTGCCCAGGCTCTGGGGTAAGGTTCAGTCAGAGAGTGACGCTGGCCCAAGCACCGCCCCTACGACGTCGGACGTCCCGATTGGTCCAGGCTGGACCAATCACAGGACGCAATCGTGAGTGGGAGTGTTCGGGGCGCATCTCTCTGTGCCCCGAGGACACTCTAAAAGGCTGCCAATCACTGCAAAAGAGAAGAGGCACATGATGCCAAAGTCCCCACCCCTCCCATAGCCAGCAATGTGTCCGGGACCCCGCTGGCATCTTAAAAAGGTACACTTTTTTATGCTGAATTTTACTGTAACTAGCCATGGGGGAGGTGGGGTGGCTCCCCTGCGTCCCTATTGACCAGGTGCCACTGCTTCAGGCTGTAATTGACTGCAAAGGATTTTGCAACCAATATTAAAAAGTGAAAGTTTGATTTATGATTGTTAATCTCTCCCATTACTTTTGGTCCCTTAAAAAGTGTGAGGCACATATACAAACTGTTGTAATTCATACACCGTTCGTCTGATTTGGATGTAAATACCCTCAAATTAAAGCCCAAAGTCTGCAGTTAAAGCACATCTTTTTTTTTTCATTTCAAATCCATTGTGGTGGTGTATAGAGCCAAAAGGATTAGAATTGTGTCAAGGTCCCAATATTTATGGTCCTGACTGTATATACACACACATATACACACATATATACGCAAGCCACTTTATTAGGTACATCTGTTTAATTGCTTGGTAACACAAATTGATAATCAGCCAACCACATGGTAGCAACTCAGTGCATTTAGGCATCTAGACATGGTAAAGACAAATTGCTGAAGTTCAAGCCGAGCATCAGAATGGGGAAGAGAGGGGATTTAAGTGACTTTAAACGTGGCATGCTTGTTGGGGCCAGACAGGCTGGTCTGAGGAGTTCAAAAACTGCTGATCTGACGATCTGGGCACAGCTCCTCTCATGGACAAAAAAACCTGTTAGGAGTAAAGCTTTAAGCTCATGCATAAACTGAACTGAAGTTGCTTGAAAAATCTGTGAAACGTCCCGTTTAATATGAAGTTATACCATGACCTGGATAATTGACAAACATTCATAGATACTTAAGTTTAATAAAAAAATACTTACTGTAGGTTGAAATTGACGGGCAAACAGCATATACCTCTGAATATCTTCAATTGAATAAACTCTTTCTATAGACTCCTCATTGCGTGCATGTAAATCAACTATCCTCCGTGCTATTGCATAGTCTACCACCTTTAAAAAAAACGCATACAGATTATTGAAGCTAAAACCATACGTCACGCCTTTAACTTAAAAATGTGAAACATGCAACATACTTTAACAAAGTTAAAGAGTGGGAAAACAAGCTGTATGTATGTATGTATGTATGTATGTATGTATGTATGTATGTATGTATGTATGTATGTATGTATGTATGTATGTATATATATATATATATATATATATATATATATATATATATATATATATATATATATATATATATATATATATATATATATATATATATATATATATATATATATCCCTACAAGGTAGGTGCTAGGTAAAAGCATAATGGGCCGTGATTTTTAGCTGGCCTGTCATGTCTCCCAGGTGTGACTGCTGAGAGGGGAGTCTCCCCACTTGCTCCATGAGAGGATTCTCATTGGGCAGTGGAGGAAACCCAATCAATGGCCCATTCAGGGTATAAGTTTGAGGGGAACGCATGACATAGCATCTTTGGCGGAAAGCAGAGTCCCAGAAGGGAGAGTACGGCTGTCTCTCCTCCTGTCAGAAGGATCAGGTGTCTTGGGTGGCTGCCTGAGAATTTAGAACTGAGAGCGGAGCTGCAGTGAGGATCCGGTGTGCCAAGGACCAGTGGAGAAAGGGGTTCAGTTCCAGGAAAATCTTCCAAGGTCGCGAGTATTGTGAACTGCCCCCGGGGTCTGCCTAGTTTAGAGGGGACCACTCTGGTGAAGGTTCCAGTGATCCTGGAGCCTGCAAGTGTCAAGGGGGGTTGCCTAGTGAAGGGACCCTGAAGTGTCAAGGGGGGTTGCCTAGTGAAGGGACCCTGAAGTGTCAAGGGGGGTTGCCTAGTGAAGGGACCCTGAAGTGTCAAGGGGGGTTGCCTAGTGAAGGGACCCTGAAGTGTCAAGGGGGGTTGCCTAGTGAAGGGACCCTGAAGTGTCAAGGGGGGTTGCCTAGTGAAGGGACCCTGAAGTGTCAAGGGGGGTTGCCTAGTGAAGGGACCCTGAAGTGTCAAGGGGGGTTGCCTAGTGAAGGGACCCTGAAGTGTCAAGGGGGGTTGCCTAGTGAAGGGACCCTGAAGTGTCAAGGGGGGTTGCCTAGTGAAGGGACCCTGAAGTGTCAAGGGGGGTTGCCTAGTGAAGGGACCCTGAAGTGTCAAGGGGGGTTGCCTAGTGAAGGGACCCTGAAGTGTCAAGGGGGGTTGCCTAGTGAGAGGACCCTGGAAGTGTAGAGGAGGAGCAAGGGGTTGGTCCCTGAAGAGTCAAGTGTGCAGTGTTGGGAGTTGCAACAGTACAAGCAGTTACAAGGAGCTACCTCAGCCAGTGAAGGACTGGAGGGAGTGAGTCATACACAGGATTTTTGAGATAGACAGTGTCAGAAGATCCAGTACTGTAATGATCCTTGACTCTGATTTAACCAAGGAGTTAAAATCGAAGTTTCAGCACTTTCAGCAGAACAGTATTTAAAGCGACAGGAAGCGTTGGCCGGCATTCAGCTAGCGTCAGGACAGCGCTAACCGGCATTTTCTACAAAGTGTCCCAGTTAAACCTAGTTGAGCCAGAGGGGTATCCCACTAATTGCGACAAGCCATATTGTAACACAAGACCTTTCCTTTTCAATCTGCAGTGCTGTAATTTTTTGTAAAACTTAATGCGATTCAAGGGGTAATCAATTGAAAAGTGCCATGGCAAGACAAAAGTGGCAGAGTTGGTGGCTCCTAAAAAAAAAAAAAAAAAAAAAAAAAAAAAAAATAGATGACAAACCAATATATGTTCCAAAACCAATTCCTTTTCCTGGAGTAAAGATGAAGTGGATGCTTTGTTGTTGCTCCCTGATGAGGTCAACCCTGAATCCAGCTCTTCATTGGGTGCAAAGGCTGCATACCCACTGCCTCTTTGGCTCCTCAGAGAGTACAGCGGAGGGGGCAGGCATTTGTCACTGTGGCTGAGAAAAAGTCTGTGTGACACTACCCTCTAAAATGGCATCATGGAGTTCAGGGATGAGGACGGCATTAATATCTGAGGCTAAATGTGGGGAACCAAAGATATGGGAGGGATGCAATCGGCGAGGATTTGCAGCCATTACAAAATGGATCTCCCTTTGCCCTCTGAATTTCTATACGGAATTTTAAGTAAAGAACCCCCCCGTTATTGGGTGGAGCTTTAATAGCAACAAAACACCCAAGTTTGAGTAAAATGTGGACATTTAATTATGATAAAATGGATCGTATGTAACAGTGCTCAGGAGAGAGGCCAGAACTCTGTCTAACTGGGGGGAGAAGGCAACACACTGTCCCACTAGAGGGGGGGAGGGGGTAGACACCTCCCTGCCCCAACGAAGGTCCTCACAAGGATGCCTCTGTAATCTGCAGGTGGGGTGAGATTCATAAAAAGCAGAGATTTCACATGAGTCTGTAAAAGAAGTAATTATTCCCTGTACATACAACGGCGAACTGCTATGGCAATGCTGGCGTCTAAGTGGCACCTCTCCCTCAGAGTGCTGTGGCCATAGCATAGCAAGAGGTATTTGAGTGGCTGACAAATCCTTATTCCTACTTCCCAGGGTAAGATCAGCCAGTTGCAAATGCATCCTCTTCATATAGGGCAGTAGGCAGGATTTCCTCAACTCTATGAATAACTTAACTTATTTAAATAATTGACACCACAAATTTTTTTAAAAGTATGGAATAGAAGAGGCCGCGGCCGTTTATTATTTAACAAAATATAATCAATAACTCTTTAAAATATCAATATACAACAGAATAAAACAACCCGGTCACCACGACCCAGGTTGCAATTAGCAGAATTTTAAATACTTACGCCCGCCTGGCACCACCCCAACACGCGGCCTCTTCAATGCAGGTCCCCAAATTAGCGTTAAAGGTGTCGAGACCTATGTCAGACAAATGGGGGTCATCAAATCTATATAGACCCCTAGTACCACCCTCTAGTTCCCTGTGTCTAAATGACAAAACGCCCGCAGTGCGCAGCAGCTTTTCCAAAGCTCTGTTCACCCGTTTCCGAATCCTTTCAAGGGGCTTTAGGTAGCCATGTTTAAACCATGCTAGCCTGGAATGATTTTGGAGAATACTACAGTCATATATGGGTATGACAATTTCAGAAGCTGTAGATCATCCCGTATGGCAAAAATCAAATCAAGAGTCTTGGCCCTACCAACGTCATTACCCCCGAGATGTACAATGAGCACATCTGGGGGGGAAAGGAACTGTAATAGTCTAAAAACCTCGGGGCAAAACTCAGACCATAACATCCCTCTCTTAATAAACCATTGTACTTGAAAATAGGCAGGATCCAGACCAATAAGTTCACCATACGTTCTTCTCCTGGCTCTGGCACGAGCCCAGTGCACAAATGAATGTCCGATGATCCATACAGCCACTCTGCGTTCTGAAACATTAACAGAAAGAATCAGGGCGAATATACGACTGAAAAACATCAGATTTCCATCTACCCAGCTTCTTAAGTAAATGTTCGTCCAAACCCAACCTGGCAGCTTCCATGGCTGCACCGATACGAAAAGAATCAGAGGTCAGTCTTTCATTATCCAGTTTCAAAAATTTCAGACATTTCTTAAAAACCGCATTAAACTGATAGCCAGTCAATGGCCTACCATTCTTGTGCGTGAACAAAAATTCCGAACCGGCTGAACGTATTGTCAAAAATTCATTCATTAAACGAACTGGACATATCGCAGATTCCTTAAACATGTGTAATTGAACACGTTTCCCTACACCCAGCTGATCCGTCTTCGAAAAACGAATTAAAATGCTAACACTTTTGACTGATAGAGCAACGTCCGAAAATAAAAGCCCAGAATTACGCATCCTTCTAGCAGGCACCAGTTCGGAAATCCTCAGTGCCGCGAAAAACATTAATGAAAAAGCCGCCTTAAACAGGACCGACTTGTAAATGGAATAACAAACCGAAACGGAAACTGCGCATAGATTAATCCATATGGGAATGGTGACAGGCTTTCTAGAATCCGGCTGAAAATTTACTTTATGATAACCTTTCAGGGCTTGGCGTACCGCAAAAAACGATGAACAAGGAGGAAAATTCTTAAGTTTGGCAAAAAAGGACACACCAGCCAAAATTTTGTTGATATGTGCCCATGCATATCTCTTTTGAAATAAAGAATTCAGGAATAGCAACACCAATTTTTCAGAAAAATTATTCGGGGGTTCACCCAAAGAAACCAGGTGCGATAACCACATAGACCACGCCGATTGATATCCGACGATGATCGACGGAGCCAGCAAATGCATAATATTCCTAGTAACCAGATCTAAATTATGCTCCACAGATGGGCCGGGTACCGATAACTCACCTTGTCTGCTCCCGGGAACAATGCAAAAAAGCGCTCCATCTGCAAGCGAGACAAAGCATCCGCCAATACGTTATCTCTGCCTGGGACGAAAGTAGCTTTAATCCATATGTTCAGCAATAAACACTTAGATACCAGATACCTTAATAAGGCAATAACAGGGGGGGGGATTTAGAAGATAAGCAATTGATCGCAAACAGGACCCCCCTGTTATCCGTCCTCACCATCAGTCGTTTATTTCAAAAGTGTCAACCCCAAATTTCTAGGGCCACCACAATAGGAAACAGCTCTAACAGAAAACTATTGCGGGTGTACCCCAGCTGGATCCATCTGTGACACCAGCGATCGGCGCACCAATGCGTGCGCCAGACAGCTGCAAATCCAACCGAACCCGCTGAATCTGTAAATAGGCAGAAATCCTTGTCCAGGATGAATTCTTCCTGCCAAACATTCCTGCCGTTAAAATCGTTTAGAAATTGGAACCATACTAACATGTCCTCCCTGATTTCATGAGTCAACCTAATGTGAGAAGTGGGGGATTTCAAACCTGCTATAGCCGCATACAGCTTCCTGGAAAATAATTTGCCCAAGGGGATGACCCTGGAGGCAAAAGCCAGCAAACCCAGCAAAGACTGCATTTCTTTCAAAATTACCTTACGCCTGCGGATCATGTTCAATAAGCAAACTTTTAGCTTAGCAATTTTTTCTTGGGGAAGCCTAAACTCCATGTTGTCCGAATCAATGGTAATTCCCAAAAACTGGACGCATGTCGAAGGCCATTCCATCTTCTCGTGCGCCAGGGGAATCCCAAACTGTTCACGCCTATTGAAAAAAACTGCGCAACAAATGCGGACAATCGGCAGACCCCGTTTTTCCTAAAAACATAAAATCGTCCAAATAATGGACGATCGCATTGGAGTTGCAAGTGACGGAAACGACCCATTCCAGAAACGTGGCAAAACATTCAAAATAAAAACATGATAGTGAGCATCCCATCGGGAGACACCTATCAAAATAAAACTTACCTGAAAAGAAAAAAACCCAAAGAGTTAAAAGCATCCGGGTGTACAGGCAACAAGCGGAATGCAGATTTGATGTCCGTCTTAGCCATGAGAACACCCTTACCTAGACTCCTCAATTTAACTAGCGCATCATCAAAGGAAGAATATTGTACTGTAGCCAAGTCCTCGCTTATCTAATCATTTAGAGAATCACCAAAAGGAAACAATAAAGGATGTATAAGTCTGTAAGTGTTAGGCTCTTTCTTTTGGACAATGCCCAACGGAGAGATCCTAAAATTAAAGAAAGGAGGAAAAGAAAAAGGGCCAGCAAATCTACCTAGCTCCAATTCCTTATTAATCTTCTCAGCTACTACGGATTCCAGATTCTGCACAGATTTTAAATCATCAACCAGTTTACACCCATGCCCAGAAAACCTGGGCAAGGGAAAACCGTCTCTAAAACCCTCAATTAGAAGGGTGGCCTTCGCCCTGTCTGGGTACTGTTGAAGCCAAGGAAGCATGGCGGTGAGACTCACCGGGGTTGTTGCTTTTTTGCACAACACCTGAAGACTGACTCCCTTGTCTTTTAAAAGACTTTGCAATGGGGTGGGACCCAGAGCAAAAGGCGCACTCATGTCTATATTTGCACGACCCCGGCCACTTACAGGCGGACTCGTTATAGTTGAAGCACACACCTTTCTTAAAATTAAATCCTGAAGTGGAAGGCTGGGGTTGCTGATTGGGAAAGGATTGTCTGGAGAAGATTGACCTTCGCGGTAGAAAAAAGGTACAGCCATAGGCTGACGTCCTTCACTCCCCACTTCATGTTTGGTTGGACTGCTAGCTTCTGGCGAAAAGGCACATCATATTGAAACCATGAATTACCTCCAAAATTTTTGTATGCATCCAGAACGATGTCCAGATGTTGAAAAAGTCCTATACTTTTGGTAGGAAATTTTTCACACATCACAGAAGAAAATATAAAAAACGCCTGCAGCCAGTTAAAGGATTTGGTTACAGGGCGCCTCCTCTCATCCTCATCTTTTGTCACTTTTTGAGACAAAATCCCTAGCCACGGGCAAAAGAGACAAAACGTCTATAAAATTACCCTGCCAAATCCTCTCCTTCACAGCCTCCGATAAGTGAAAGCCCAAAGGAGAAATCTCACAGGTAATTGGCTCCCTTAATGTTGTCTCGGGCAAATTTTGGGATTTTGCCAACAAAAAGGAATTTGAAATCTCAGAATGAATACTCTGTGGCCTAGCGTGGCTAACCTCCAAGCTTCCACTAGGTGGCACCCAAACATCCATCGGAGAAGGGACAGGCTAAGCTGTGACAATTGGGCTGCTTGAAATCACAGGGTTGGAGGCATCAAAGATTTAATATCGCTCAAAAATCCCTGTAAAAGAGTAGTAATGGCCGAAGTCTGGACCGAACCCTCTGCACTTCCAAAATTCCCACTAGCCTGAGCCGCCCCCACCCGAGACATTGCAGGAGGCTGTGCTATCAACTCCGGTGTGGCTACCAGTGCAAGAAGCTCTTCCTCACCTGGCCCTGGATGGACGTTCCGCTCCGGACTCCTTGTCTGGACGGGTGGGGCTGTCCTTGCCGCTTGTCTTCTCGCTCCGGTCCCGTGCGCAGGTCTTCTGGCCGCTCTCCGTCCCGGAGAACCACCCCCGCCCCTCCCGGCGTGTCTGTCACCGGCCGGAGGGGAGAACCGATGGCGTGGGGTGCGCCTCCTCTTTACCGCTCCGGCCTCGGCTCTTCCGGGGGTGATGCGCCTGCACACCCCCCCCCCCCGCCGTGGCGTCTTCTTCCGCCGGTCTTGACGGTGATGACGCCCTTCCTCCACTGACGTCCGCGTCATTCGGTCCGCGTCTTCTGTCTCCTACAGGTGCTACTTGAGATGACGCTCCGGCCTCCTCGACACCCGACGACTCTTCTTGACCCGCGATGACAGGGCAGCTCCAGGCATCTTCACCTCCTTCCTCCCCGGCGCGCTCGATCAAACGGCGAAGCAGGCTCCTCTTCTCCAGGTAACAGGAACCGCTCGGCTGTCTTCTTCTGTCAGGCGATGTGAAGTCCGTTGGTGAGGTGACCCCTTAAATGGGCTTGCTTGATTGCTCTTGACTAATCAAGGACCTGTATTACCGGAGGGAAGAAACAGGATAAATCAAGTAAGGGCCCTATTCTCCCTGGATACTTGGGCAGCTAAACCTTAACTGACTTATCCAATCATCTATCAGTAATAGCTGACAGGCTAAAACTTTCCCTAACAACTGGGATTCCTCATGCTTTTACTATACTATCCTTACCTGCCACTGCCCCATAAATAAAAGGGGCTATTTAGCCCCTTTTCTCTTTATTCCTTCTGCTAATTCTACCATAGACAGGAAAACTGACAGTGAGGAATCGGGAGTTTGAGCACAAAATCTTGGTAATGCTTTTACATACTGATGAGCAAGATAGCACCATGACTAAAGAAGCGGACATCAGGCAGGGAGAAGCAAAAGGCAGTGATGCTGGAGCCTAATGCACAGTGGGCTTCAACGATGAGGGGGTGATGAGATGGCAGACTGTGGGTAGCACTAACTGGAGAGGAGGAAAGTTCAGAGGGAGAAGTTGAAAAGCAGCAAGTGAGGAAAAGATGAACAAAGACCACATATCCTTCACACCACACTGGGTCAATCTTATGGTACCTGGGAATGATTTAGGACAGGGCACACCTCTGAAGATGGTGGTGCAGCCATGCATTTAGTCTGATTGTAACATTGCAGTCACCTGTACCACCACCTCCTCACTGGCTTCATCCTCCAACTCTTGAGAACCAAAAGTCCCTCATAACCCTTTTGCTGCCAGAGCAGTTTTTGCGGGTTTGTTTTTACACAAGTTTAAAACATTTATTTAGGCCTAAAGACTGCATAAAACCCTCAAAACATTTTCTGAAAGACACCCTGGAGAATAAAATAGTGATAGTTCCATTTTTTTTATGTTAATTAAGGTTACCGCAAAGGACTAGGGAATGCAAACTCTCAATAATAGAAAAACACACTTAAGTAAATTTTAGGGCACAAACCCAATTAAACAAATTTTTGGTAAAATGTAAAACATGAGGTTGCACCGAGTAAATATACTCCAGAGTCTGTGAAATGGCAAAAAACTTTTCATAGCGGACACTTTAACCACTTAAATACATGGCACTTTCACCCCCTTGCTGCCCAGGTCCATTTTCAGGCTTTCAGCGCTGTCGTAGTTTAACCACTTTACCTCTGCTCACAGTAATATTACTGCGGCAGAGTGGCTCGTTATCGTCTGACGACGTAGTACTACGTCGTCAGACACTCCCCCTTCTGGGCGGCGCTTGCGCGCCGCCGGAGGCTCGCTCCCGCTGTTTTCATTCACAGCGGGAGTCGGGCCAGGGGAGGAGCAGCGGCGATCGCCGCTGCTCTTACCCGATCGTCGGGGATCGAGTCTGGAGATCCGCCCGCTGTGTGTAAACACAGCGGGCGGATCTCCATAGTGACAGGGAGTGACAGATCGGACTGTTCAGCATAGCTGGACATCCGATCTGTCCATGACTCACTCAGTCACCTCCCCCCCTACACGTCAGTAAGCACCAGGCATACATTAACCCCTCCCTCTCCAATAAAATTAACCCCTTCCCTGCCAGTGTCATTTTTACAGTAACAGTGCATATATATAGCACTGATTACTGCAGTAATGTCACTGGTACCCCCAAAAGTGTCAAAAATGTCAGTCAAGGATCCGATCTGTCCGCCGCAATGTCGCAGTCCCGCAAAAAAAAAAAAACGCAGATCGCCGCCATTACGCGTTAAAAAAAAAAAAAACACCAAAAATGACAGAAATCTTTCCCTTTGTTAGTAAACGCAATAACTTTTGCGCAAACCAATCAAAATACGCTTATTGCGATTTTTTTTACCAAACATAGGTAGCAGAAAACAAATTGGCCAAAAATTTTTAAAAAAATTGGTTTTTACATCTTTTTTGGGGGGAATTTCATATAAAAAAAATGTTAAAAATATTGTTATTTTTTCAAAATAAATGCTCTTTTTTTGTTTATAGTGCAAAAAGTAAAAATCGCACAGGTGATCAAATACCACCAAAAGAAAGCTCTGTTTGTGGGAAAAAAAGGACGTAAATTTTGTTTGGGTACGGCGTCGCACGACCGCGCAATTGTCAGTTGAAGTCGCACAGCGCCGAATCGCAAAAAGTGGCCTGGACGGAAGACAGCAAAATCCTCCGGTGGTAAAGTGGTTAAATGACAATTGCGCAGTCATGCAGCACTGTACCCATAGATGTGTACAGCCTATTGCATTAGGGTGTGCACCTTAAAACTCAAACATGTGTGTGCAGGTGTATATATACACTGACGGTGTGAGTAGATCAGTAGAGGGTGACAGTAGGGCAGGGATTGGTGTCAGTAGTTTATTTGTATTTTATTCTTTATTATTTTTTACAATTTTTTTTTTAGGAGCCCCATTAGGGGGCTTTGCTGAAATATCAGGGGTTTAAATGGGGAATCTGCACCACACAGGGTGATTAGAGTGTGCCCAAGCACACCCCTGTGCACAGTGGTGTATTTAGGTTTTATGCTGCCCTAGGCCTGACTAAACTTGTGCACCCCAAATTTAAATATCTTCCTTCCTGTAAAGGCCACACCCATTCCTGTTTATTGATTCGCCCTGTCATCTGTAAACCACAGACAACAACCACAGTCTATCAGTGGCCATCAGCGTAGCCTCATCAGTTCCCACAAGTTCAGCCTCATCAGTTCCCATAAGTTCACCTGCATATCAGTGCCGCATATCAGTGTGGCCTCATCAGTAGCCATCAGTACAGCCTCATCAGTGTTCACCAGTGCAGCCTATCAGTGCCCATCAGTGCAGCCCCATCAGTGACCACGAGTGGCCATCAATGCAACCTATCAGTGCCCATCAGGACAGCACATCATTGCAGCCCCATCAGCGGAGCTTATCAGTTCTGTCTCGTGCCCATCAGTGCAGCCTCATAAATCGCCCATCAGTGCTGCCTTATCAGTACCCACCATTGGTCTCATCAGTGGCAATCAAAGCAGCCTATTGTGCCCATCAGTGCAGCATATCAGTCCTCTTATCAGTGCAGCCCCATCGGTGCAGCTCATCAGTGCCACCTCATCAGTGCCCATTAGTGCAGCCTTATCAGTGCCTATGGATTAGTAAGATTACTCTTTTTTAAAAAAATATTTGGACTTGTGTTCGCTGCCACTGATTGTAATCATAGGATTATTTCACTTATTTGTATAATAACTAGGAAGTCCACAGTCATTACAGAAATAAGTGAAATAATCAGTGGCAGCAAACAATTCCAAATATCTTTTAAGATAGGAGTAATCTTACTAACCCAGTGACATATGGCGACAGCAAATATGAGGTGAGCAGGTTCAAAATATTATTGCCATCATATACAATTTGAAGTGTTAATTGTATATAATGCAAACCAATATGCTCGCTCAAGGACAAGGATGTTTAAAGAAATTACATCTTATTGACACAATGCCTGCCATACCTGGGGGCGGAGGAGGATAGGCGGAGCATTAGGCTGCAGTGCAACACTTATTAGCATTGGCGGCCGTCGGGCCAGTTATATTAAGTGTGGTCGGCGGTCTGCCCAAATGTCCTCGCCTGCCGATGTCATCATACCATCAGGTAGCAGCGAGAACGCTTTATGGGGGTGCCAGACTGATTTGCCTACTGGACCATGCTCTCTGGCCCAATTCGCCCCATAAAACTGGCACTATAGTAGAAATGTAGCACAAGCCGGCGGGGACCCTTTTCATGCGGAAGCCGGGAGGAGGCTGTTTTTTTTTAAATGCGGGGTGCAGCATATATATATATAAATAAATAAGTGAGGGCGCGGGCCGTGGCCACAGAGGGAGGAAGTGGAAAATAGGTGAGTATTTCTTTCTACAATTACAAGGCAAGTAAAAAAAAATAATCCTAACTATCCAATTCCTTTTCAGGTGAAGAAGAGCAAGCGGATGGCCACAAAATCGATTAGGTCAATTTTGTGCCCGGAACTCCGCTTTAAACCTCACCCCTAAAATCTCATAAGCCTTAGGCCTCATGCACATTGGACATTTGGCCATCTTTCCTACTCCCTCCTGACTGCAGTGTCCTGGCAGAAAAAAACCCTTGAAAAATACATGTAATGCATTTAGGACCATCAAAAGCACTTAATGGGTTAAAGGTGTTTAATTTCAAGAGCAAAAATAAAAGATTCTGGCCAATGAAACGAAAAATTGCTCAAGTGCTAAACAAGCCTAGTGTTGACATCACATTTTTTTCTGCTCTTGGACACTTTGGCAGTGGGTTTTTTTTTTTTTCACTGCCGCTAACAGCAGCAATAAAAATGTTCAGTGTGCATAAGGTCTTAACATAATATCACTTGGAAAGCCTATTTTAAATCAGTAGCGGCCTTTGATCATGCAATTCTTGGTCTTCAAGACGCAAGGGGACAGATGCAGCATCCACCTAGATGAGCATAAAAGGTTTGTTTAATGTTCCCGCACTTCTGTTTTAGACACCTTCCCAGCTCAGCAGTAACATCACTAAGGCTCCATTCACACCTGGGCGTTTTTGACCGTTTTTCAGCTCCAAAAACGCAAAAAAAAAAACATTCCAAAAACGCCCAACAAGTAAAACCCCATTCATTTAAATGGCCCCTGTTCACATCTGAGCGTTTTTAACGCCTGAAGCAAAATGCCTGTAGCTGAAAAAAGTACATGAGCTTCTTTTTGGGCTGATTATGAGCGTTTTTGATAGAGGTCAATGCCTGCCTCCAAAAACGCCTGAAAAAAAAACGCCTGAAAATCGCGGTAAAACGCTATGGTCAAGTGTGAATGCAGCCTAAGGGGGGGGGGGGGGGGACCATGGAGCTTTTACATAGTGCATTGAAATTGACATTACAATTTACAATACATTATAAGAATAAAGGGGGGCGGGGGGTGCACGGAAGGATTACCCCTTTACTTATCACACTTCAGTTTAAGGATGGACTTGCAGCATACATACAATCAGCTAAAGTAAAAGGTGCTTCTGGTCTGCAAGGATGAAAATCTTCATAGGCGGTCCAAAAAAGAAACTGGGTTATCACATATGAAGCAAGGACTGCATAGACTGTGTGTAACTGGAGAGACTACTATGATCTATATTTTCTGGCCTAGCTATCACCTAGCCAGTCTAATGATTTTCTTGAAGTACAACCAATGGAACCAGGATTTCCAGGATAAACCTATGTCCCAACTCCTAGAAACTTCTGAAGATTGTTCCCCAGTGTGTGGATTTTCCCCACTTGCAGGGCCTAGCCCACAGAAATTTGTTTTAGTGGTAACCCTCATGGATTAGCTGCACTTTTGCTGAAGGGCAGTGGGAAGCTGCCCTTGAATGCAACTAGCGTAAGTACCCAAATTTTGTCTGGGTATAGTCCCTTCTACTCAAAATCCAATGAAGAACATGTAAAAACAAGTGAGTAGCTATATTGCCAATGTAGGTGTGTAAATTAATACAAGTGAACAGGTAGTCAGAAGATAAAAAGGATAAAAAAAAAAAACCAACACACTTACCTCATTGCATTCATCTACAAGAATGAAAAAAAGATCAAATCTGGACATTATAGGAGCTGAAAGATTGATATTATGCTTTAGAGATTTTGAGCGCTCATATCTTCCACCAATAGGATTTGCAGCTGCCAAAATGGATGTTCGAGCATTCAAAGTGGCCTTGAAATGAAAATGAAATTAAAAATTTTCCAACGTTACCAGGTTTCCTTAAGTGTATTTTTAAAACATGCACCAATCTACCAACTTAAGTATTTCAAAAGAAATGACAAAAAGGTCCTTTAACCACTTTAAGCAAAAATTTTTAAAGACTTGCTCCTGATCGAAGTGAATATCAGACATTTTGGCTAGCAGAAACTAAACAATTTTATGAAATTTAAGTCGCATATTTCGGCAACTGTTTTCAAACCTATATCTGTAATACTCAGTAAAATTATCAGTTGATGCCTAAATTTCCTTTAGGCTCCTTTCACACAGTGTGTCCGTCAAACGGACTCCGCTTTTCTCAGCGGGGGATCGATCCGCCGATCCCCCGCTGAGCAGGAGAATGACAGCTGTTCTCCGCACTGTGTGCGGAGACACAGCTGTCACAGCCCCATAGATCTCTATGGGGGAATCGGATGGGAACGGACCGTCGGTCTGTTCTCATCCGATCCGATGGACGGATAGAAAATAGGGTTTCCATCCGACCAGATTTGACGGATCGGATTGGGTGTCAGCGGACATGTCTCCGCTGACATCCGATGCCCCATAGAGATGCATGGGGGGACCATTCAGATCCGCCAAAAAAACGGACAGGCGGATCTGAACGGTCCGCCTGTGTGAAAGAGCCCTTTGAGAGCTTTAGTTCAGAGTTATTTGTAAAGGCTCTTTCACACCTGCAGTGCCCTCTGAAAGCAATCTATGGAGGAGTTCTATTGCCTGCTCACTGATTTAACCTTGTAAAGCCAGGCTACCAAGCTCGTGCGTTGTGGCCCAATTGATTTCAAAGGAGGGAGTTTGACAGGAGATGTCACTTGTCAGTCTGCAGTCAGTTAAAAATGCTACGGCCATGGCATGTATTCAGTCCTATCTAGGCTATATTGCTTGCATTCGGGTGGGTGGCCAGGGAGCAGTAAAACTTCAGTTCTGTTGCTTTTTTTTTACCTCCTCCCCAGCCCTTTATGTTCACAATCCCTACATGTAAAAAAAAAGATTTCTCACTCACTCTGAACCAAGCTGATATTCAATCAGCTGGTAATTTAAAGCCAGTATGTCAGCAGGGTCATCTGCATCATTGGGGTACCTTTTACATGGAGTATGCTACTCAATAGTGATGGACGAACATCGGCCGGGGCGGTTCACGTACGCCAGCCGCAAATTTTCTCAAAAGACTGAACCGCGAGTTCGCGGCGGACCCCATTGACTTTAATGGGAGGCAAACTTTAAAAACCTTCAGGTTATATTTGTAGCCACAAAAGACATACTAGCTGTGCACAAATAGTCCCAGCACATGGACAATGTCATAACAGAAGAATTGCAATTGAAAAAGTTGCTCTAAATTATTATTATTATTATTTTTTTTTTTACAGCAAAAAATATATATATTTTTTTTCATAAATCAGCCAGAACTGACAGCAGCCGGTAAATACATTGTCTAATACATATTGGGTCCATTCACACATCTGTAAAATGGGTCCACATCCATTCCACAATTTGGCGGAACATTTACAGACCCATTGTTTTTTATTTCCAGTCTGAAAAATTTGGCATTAACAGGATAAAGTAGTGTCGGCCATTCCAGGCCCCAAAAATTAGCCCACGTGCGTTTACCTGACAGCTAAGAACGTAGTATTCTGTGGCTGAAAGTACATTAGGCATTCACACAGTATACAGAAGGGTCGGTCTGTATAGGCTCCAAAAATGAGCTCACAGTTTGAACTGACAGCAAAGAACGTAGTATATGATGGCTAGAGGTACGGTAAGCGTTCACAGTACATAGAACCGTAAGTGTCAGCCTGTATAGGCTCCAAAATAAGCTAAATGCCTTTTATGCCGCTGTATGTAGCGAAGCCAAAGACCAGGAATTGTTGTGGGTGGATGGCGGTCTGACAGATATTTGTGGCCTGGCTTGAGGAATTTCAATGAAACCTGGTCTACTGGTCACATGTGTTGAATTCCTCAGAGATCCATGCCTCATTCATTTTTATAAATGTGAGGTAGTCTACACTGTCATGAGCTAGGCGAGTGCGCTCATCGGTCACGATCCCCACTGCTGCGCTGAACATCTTTTCTGACAGGACACTGGACGGGGGGAAAGCCAACATTTCCATTGCAAATTGTGCAAGCTCTGGCCAGAGGTCAAGCCTGCCCACCCAGTAGTCCAGGGGTTCATCACTCCTCAGAGCGTCCACATCGGCCGTTAACCCGATGTAGTCGACACCTGTCGGTCTAGGCGTTCCCCCGTGCTGGATCCGGAGTACAGCGGTCGATGGTTCGGCTGAAAGGAGGATCTCATATCTGAAGTGACCAAGACATCTTCCAACCGCCCTCTTCTTGCAGGCGCTGTTGGATTGCTACCCGCAACTGTCGCTCTGTGACTGGAAATTCCTCTGCCAGCGCACGGAAAAGCAGAATGCAGCATTTCCCGCAGCAAGGCCTGGAAGTGCTGCATTCTGACCGCCCTCTGATTGTGGTAACATTTCCGCCATTTTGGGTTTGTACCGGGGGTCCAAGTACGTTGCCACCCAGTACTGGTCCTTGGCCTTTATGCGTTTTATACGGGGGTCCCCCTTAAAACATTGCAGCATGTAGGCCCCCATTCCCATTAAACTGGAAGCGGTATAGTGGCCTGCTTCCAGCTCATCCAGGATAATGTAGTCCTCGTTCTCCTCCCCCCCACATCCATGGATAACACCAGGGATCCCAGAAAGGTTTAAAGCATGCTCTTCTTGCTCCTCCTCGTCCCCCCCAGCACTATCCTCCTCCTCTGACTCCTCTTCAGACTCCTGCTGTTGGTGTCTAAGATGGAGTAGCACCCCCTGGGAATTCATCCAACTTTGCGACTTCCTGATCTTCCTGCTCCTCGACAGCTTGATCAATGACATGACTCCAGAAAGAAGGCGTAAGGTATGATATCACTTATGGCGCCCTGGCCGTGACTGACCAGTTTGGTGATCTCATCGAATGGCCGCAGAAGTCTGCAAGCATCCCGCATGAGCAGCCACTGGCGAGGTGAAAAAAAACCCAAGCTCCCCAGAACCTGTCCTGCCGCCGAGTTCGAACAGGTAGTCATTAACTGCACGCTACTGCTGGAGCAGCCTATCGAGCATATGCAACGTTGAGTTCCATCGTGTCGGGCAGTCACAAATAAGATGCCTGAGGGGCAGGTTGTGTCGCCGCTGAATGTCAGCAAGGCGAGCCATGGCTGTGTAAGATCTTCGGAAATGGCCTGAGATTTTCCTGGCCTGCCGCAAGACGTCCTGGACCCCAGGGTATTTGCCAACGAATCGCTGCACCACCAAGGTCAGGACGTGTGCCATGCATGGCACGTGTGTTATTTTGCCCTGTTTCAGCGCGCTCAGCAGATTGGCACCGTTGTCGCACACCACTTTACAAACTGACAAATTCAGCGGTCTCAGCCACTGATCTGCCTGTGAACGCAAAGCTGAAAGGAGTGCAGGACCAGTGTGGCTCTTGGCTTCCAGGCACAGACACACAGCACAGCATGGCAACGTCTCACCTAGAATTTGGAATAGGTTCTGGGGATCTTGGGCGGCGCAGGAGAAGAGACGGTAGCAGCGAAAGAGGAGTCAGCCGAGGAGGAGAGGGAGGATGGAGGAGGAGAAGAGGCAGGCATGCTTGCAATCCATGGCGGTACAACATTATCTACACGGGTGCCACGGGTTACATGCTTAACGGCCGTCAGGAGGTTCACCCAGTGGGCAGTAAAAGTGATATGCCTTCCCTACCCGTGTTGGCTAGACCACATGTCTGTGGTCATATGTATCTTTGCACCACTACTGTGTGCCAGAGATATATTCACTTGCCGCTTAACATGGTCATACAGCTCTGGAATGCCCTTTTGCAAGAAATATTTCCTACCTGGGACCTTCCATTGTGGTGTTCCAATGGCCACAAATTTATGAAAGGCCCTTCGAGTCCACCAGTTGATATGGCAGTAGTTGGTGGGCTATCAGTTCCGACAAGCCAGCAGTCCAACATTGGGCAAGAGGGTTATCCGGTGTCATTTTTTTCCGATCCAACATTTGGACCACGGAAGCCTGCCTTTTTCCAGAACAACGCGACGACGGAATCATGGAAGGTGGAGTGGAGGGCAAATGTGAGGAGAGAGGAGAAGCAGAAGGAGAAGGGGCTGGACGGTGAGAGCCTGGAGTGTGGCTTTGTGGGTTCTGACGTGTTTCTCCCACTGGGCTCAGTGATGGGAGTTTAGGTGCCTTCTTAAGGCGGTTGTCCTTAGGTGAGTGTTGGGCTCACAGCGACTTATGCGTTGACTGCAAAGGCTGCAGATGGCAACACTTGTCAGCAACGGACACATTAAAAAAAGCCCACACTACGGAGCCGTGTGCCGGCGTCCTGGGAGCACCAGATGTGACTGTACATGGTTGATGGCTCTCTCCTGATACATTTGCAGTCTGCTTTCTACCTCTTGTGCAATGCAAGTTCTACCTGCCTCTCCTCCCTATCTGCAGGTCCGTCTCTCCCTCTGAACTCCCTTCTTCCTCTCTTGTGGACTCCCACGTGACATCCATAGACTCATCATCCATGTCATCTTCCCCACCACTAACATTCGAGATCTCTGAATAGGCAGCAACAGCGGGGACCAACCTTCTTGGGCTGATCTGGGTACTGTCGTCAGACTGCTAAGTGGCGGCTGTTGCTACCTCCTCTTCCTGATCTGATTCCAACAATGGCTGCGCATCGCAAACCTCTTGTGATGGATCGAAAAATAATTCCAGTGACTCAAGTGGAGGGTATGTGCTGGTGGTGTCTTTGGGGGTGCACACAGCAGAGCGTGAAGAGGGAGCAGATAGAGAGGATGAAGAGGGTGCAGAAGATGAAGGCTGAGTGACCCACTCAACCAAGTCTGGTGTGTCCTTTGTCGTAATTGCACGCGGCTTTTGAAACTTCACAGTTAGGCTCCGCAAATATACAAAAAAAATCCTGGCGCTGTAGGACAGATGTTCAGGGTTCCAAGATGAAGTGGGGTGGACGAGTTGTAACCAAAAAGCCAAACAGCCAAAAGTCATGTCAGGGTTGCAGCCTACCCAAAACCCAGATCCTTACTGAGAAACAAACTGTACAACAAATAGATGGGTGTGTTGGCGCTCCCAAAAACGATGACAATGGGCTCTTATAATTCACTTGTCTTAAGTCAAATTGGCAAGTTTATTTAAAAGGCTAAAATAATGATGGCGATAAACAATGGAATCTACTATGATGACAGCAAATGTCCGACGATGAGGCAATACCTTGAGGGAGGACCCAGAAAGGGTGGAGACGCCTGTCCGTGTGTAAGGCCTTGGAGATGGAAACACTCAGGGGCTGGAAGAGGAACGGGAGGAGGAGAAGAGGGGGGAGAACCCCAGCTCCCGCAAATCAATTCGGCCGCGAGGATCGTTCAGGCTGCACCGCGGCGTCCACTCCTAACCTCGAGCGGCTGAGGCGGCGCTGGAAGATGACGTCACTGGTCGCCCGCAGCCGAGTCACGGAGATGTACTCAACGGACCCTGCTTGCCTCGTAACCAGGGAAACTGAAGCAGAGGCAGCCTCACTAAGCCAGGCACAGCACACCACCATGTGAGCTGTCAGCCAGTTGGGAGGACATTAGTGGCCACAAAACGGGGAGGATAACATGTTTCGGGCAAAGCCCTTCATCAGATCTGGTGAAGGGCTGTGTCTGAAACATGTTATCCTCCCCGTTTTGTGGCCACTAATGTCCTCCCAACTGGCTGACAGCTCACATGGTGGTGTGCTGTGCCCGGCTTAGTGAGGCTGCCTCTGCTTCAGTTTCCCTGGTTACGAGGCAAGCAGGGTCCGTTGAGTACGTCTCCATGACTCAGCTGCGTGCGACCAGTGACGTCATCTTCCAGCGCCGCCTCAGCCGCTCGAGGTTAGGAGTGGACGCCGCGGTGCAGCCTGAACGATCCTCGCGGCCGGATTGATTTGCAGGAGCTGGGGTTCTCCCCCACTTCTCCTCCCATTCCTCTTCCAGCCCCTGAGTGTTTCCATCTCCAAGGCCTTACACCCGGACAGGCGTCTCCACCCTATTTCTGGGTCCTCCCTCAAGGTATTGCCTCATCGTCGGACATTTGCTGTCATCATAGTAGATTCCATTGTTTATCACCATCATTATTTTAGCCTTTTAAATAAACTTGCCAATTTGACTTAAGACAAGTGACTTATAAGAGCCCATTGTCACCGTTTTTGGGAGCGCCAACACACCCATCTATTTGTTGTACAGTTAGGCTCCGGCCTACTGCTCCTGCCCTACCCTTACCACCCCTGTGTACGTCTCTGCCTCTTCCTCTGCCTGTCATGTTTTTTTAATTACCCTGTGACAAAAGTCTCTAGCGAATCGCAGTATATCTGCAAAAAGGTAGATAACACCCCGCTTCAGTCTGTGGTATTGGGGGGGGCCACAGGTTTATCACACCAGTTCTACAATAATTGGCCAGTAACTGTTGTCACTGTGTGTAGCACAGGCAACACAGCAAGAGAGGCCAAATTTTTGACTAAAATACACTTAGAAAAGTATACTGGTAAATAACACCCCGCTTCAATATGTGCTATTAGGGGGCTACTGGTTTATCACACCAGTTGTTGAAAAAAATTGGCCAGTGAGTGTGACGCTGTGTGTATCAGACTTCACACAGCAACAGAGGCAATGTTGTTGCAGGACACAAATACACTTGTAAAAGTATACTCAGATAACACCCCACTTCAATATGTGCTATTGGGGGGGCCACTGGTCTATCACACCAGATCTACAAATAATTGGCCAGGGAGTTTGCCACTGTGTGTAGTGTTGCTGCAGAAACGCTCAGTGTCACCACCACACCTGTCACAATGCTGCACAGTGCACAATACTACTAATCCACTATAATATGCTTTCTACAAAAATATATTATACTGTGGATTAACCCCCTCCCCCCCCCTTTTTAGTGCACTGCACAGCAATACCAAAAAATGTGCAGCCCTTTAAATGACTTTTTTGGACATTGACAAAGCGATTTGTTTGACTGCAGCCGATCTCTAACTGCCCCTACAGCAACCACAGGATACCTGACCCTATAGTAAAGAGACTGTAATAGACCCTAAAGCGACATTGGAGCTTTTTAAATGACTTTGGAGGACATTGACAAAGCGATTTGTGTGTGAAGCAGCCGATCTCCAACTGCCCCTAAAGCAACCACAGGATACCTGCCCCTAAGCTCTAAAGATACTAAAGATACTAAAGATACTAGACCTATACCGAAAGAACAGCCCTCAAAAAGGACTTTTGTGGACATTGACAGAGCGATCTGTGACTGCAGCCGATCTCTAACTGCCCCTAAAGCAACCACTGGATACCTGCCCCTAACCTGAAAAGAATGTAGAAGGCCTATACTGAAATACCAGCCCTGAAATGGGCTTTTGTGGATCTTCACAGCGCTATATGTGTCTAGCAAACTCTCCCTAATGAGCACAGCAGACCTCTCCCTACACTGGCAGAAAGCGGAATGTGAAATGGCCGCCAGATCGGGTCTATTTATAGGGTAGGGGGACTGTCCATGTGCTGGAATGTTTCAATTGGCTGTCCCGTTCCACCTGACGGCTGTGTCACGGGTCAAAGTCCTCCCCAATGTAAACAAATATGGCCACCGCGAACAGCGCCATGTGTCCGAAAATTTGGCAGGTAGCGAACAAGCAAAATTCGCCACAAACCGACCGCCGGGTGAACCGCAAGGCCATCTCTACTACTCAATGCCCCGAACTAGGCAGAGACTGTGGTCACGTAAAGAATCCTAACATTAGGGGCAGTTCCCCAACTTAGAAATGAGCTTTCACTATGTGCATTAATTAAAAGTACAGAGTTCCTCTGAAAAGGCTTTTTTGTCTCATGTCACTGCACATTGACGCATGTTGCCCCACTTTGAATAACTTCAGACCAGGCTCATAACAGTTTTTAAACTGAACCTTTACTGATGAAATATGGCAGAACAGTTCAATATGAACTTTGAATAACTTTCCCCTAACCCTAGAGTAGTGTAAATCATACCTCGGTAAGGCGTCTATTACGCCATTGTCCATAGCTAGAGGTCTTCCGAAAACCCTGGTGCCTTCAGCTCCAGAGGATTCCATGCACAGGTAATCTGGGACCTAAGCCATCCCCCTTTTTATAGCACAGATGGACTGGCTAGGACAAAAAAACCCAGGATCTGAGCTTGTAACATTTAACCCTTTCCCAAAACTTGGCCCACTACCAACTCGCTATAACCACCACAGTTCAACCTGCCTACAAGTTGGCAGTAGAAAATTCACACTGAATTTTTTTAAAAAAATTGCATTTAGTTGATCTTTAGTAGATCACAAGAAATCATGCAGAGGATACGTGCCAGAAACACTTGCTTTCACAACATAGGTCTGGTAAAACACAAGTAAACCCTAACCCTAAACTTCTCTTGCTTCTTAAGGTAAAAAATATTCCAATGTTTGTATTTATCACCCCTCAGTCCCCTTTATACTTGCCCAAGTCCTATCTCAATCCAGTTTTGTATCCATCTGCAGCAACACTCTCCTCTCTCTACTCACATAATCAAACCCTGTGAGCAGAGTGCAGGGGTGGGGCTGAGCCATGCTGTGTCTCAGATGCACACAGCCCAGCTTGGGATTGAGACGGCAGGTGTGCCACCATAGGAAGTGACTTTGTATGGTGGCACACCAAGAAGAGGAGGAGCCTGGAATGGCAGTGGAGGACCCCAGAAAAGGAGATTGGGGATCGCTCTGTACAAAACCATAGCACAAACAAGCATGTTTGTAAAAGGTAATTTTCTAAATAAAATTACCGTAAATGCTTTAACATGCCGTCATTTATGCCAAAAAAAAAAAAAGTTAGATTATGGATCTTTACCAAACTACAGAAATGTTATCCAGCTTCCATTTCAAAAAGGCAGCTTTATATAACTATAAATATTGGTGTTTATTACTTGCCCAGAGAGCATCATGCAACTGGATCCTCAATTTAAAGCCTTATTACGTCACAACTATACATTATTCTGTGTCATAAAGGGTGCAATCTACTTAAAACTATTTCAAGAGATTTGGGGGGGGGGGATCCTCATACACTTATCTGTTAAATAGCACTACAAATATTACACTGGTAATAGCTTTAAGCCATTATGGATAATGAAGTTGTTACCCTATGGAAATCTCATATTCTTACCTTTACACCAGCTTTGGTAATTGATATAGTTTGCTGTTCCATTGCCTCATGAATTGCCACCTGATCTTTCAAATCCATTTTGTCAAACTCGTCAATACAACAAACTCCCTAAATATAAGAAATGCCACAAATAAAAAAAACAAACACATTGCAAACTAAAACAAATAGAAGTTGGAAGAAAAATGTATAAAGTAAGCTAGTGATCTATATTTGCAACTGTATTCAATTTTACACATTTGTACATTAAATATTTTGAGAAATAGCAGTGGTATTACCAGGGCTTTTTTTTCTAGCAGAACGTGCTGGGGCGACGTTCTGGCACCTCTGCCAGAGAAAGAGGGAGCGAAGAACTCTATATATCATGTGCACTCTGCCTCTCTGTAAAAAGTCTAAAAATGCCAAAAAAACGTTGAAAAATTCAGTTGTGTTTATCAGTGTTTTTGAGTCAAAGCTTTTGTGGAAGTATGATTTTGCTAAGAAAAACTAAAAACACACAACAGCTAAACTAATTCTACGGCTTTCTACAACTAACGCTGCTTCCGTTTTTATAACGTCCAATGTGAGGCCCAGGGGCTCATTCACATGGGCGCTTAGGGCTGTACAGTAGGAACACGCTCATGCATTGCTTTTTATTAAATTCCATACAAATTACTTGTATAGCCTCCCAAATTATACTTGGTTCCATGGGCAGGTGGGTGGCAGAGCCAAGTGTAACCTAGGGGAGGGGGCGAGTTCCTGCACATTTTCTCTGAGAAAAAAAGCCATGGGTATCACTAAGAAAAATGGCAGGTAAACCTGAAGGTTATGGCAGTAGGTGAAAGGATCTTGACAGTCAGCAATATGGAGATTGACCATTCTCACTCTGCAAAATACATTTTAGCAGTTTCGGTTTAAACCAAAATCTGATTCTATATCAATTGGACCAAACCAATGGTTTCCCCATACTAGTTTGACTTTTTATAGAGTGGTCAGCAAGGTTAAATGAAGAAAGAACTTACTTCTATATCATGCAGAAGGGCAGTATAACCAAATAGATTATACTCCTTGGACACGAGAACCCCTAGAAGAAAATACTATATCTTGGCCTCCTTATGTGAGCATTATATGGATCTGCTCTGCTCTCATGTAGGACCAACTCACTGGGACTTCGTGTATTGTGCCTAAAGGGCATACTTTCCCAGTACTGTGAATTTGCTCAGGAATAATTTGCCTCAGGCTGTTTCGCTCTGCTTCTTCTAATATAGCTGTGGTGGACTTCTGTCCTTCTTACAACATAATTGCCAGTTACTGTATTCTCAGTTTACTAGTAGTGTCAAGTTTCGATGGAGAGGTCGGGACATGATATACAGTTCATGCTGGTCTTACTTGTAAGAGCCCAGGAGATTTAAACTTTGTGGCCATTTATGGTTCTAAGGAGTGCAGTAGACATTTTGCAAAGACTGATTGGCCCTGCAAGCTGGGTGGTTTTGCTCCTTTTTCTGGTAAGAGTTGTTCTAGTGGTTGCCTTATTTGTTCATTTTGCCTGTTGCTTATTTGGGGGGGGGGGGGGGGGTTCGATTCTTTTCCTTATTACAGGACTTACAGCTACCTTTTTCTCCCATTGTTTACCAGTGTCAGTGTGACTGAAGAGGAGTAGGATGTAGGGAGTGTTTGTTAAATACTTATTTGGGGCTCATTGTTCTTCAGGGAGAGAAGCCCGGGAAGGGTGGGGGATAAGGTTGTAATTGATCGCTAAGCAGTTGGTTCAGCTTAGTAAACCACCACATTGCACCCATTATTTTAGAAAACCCCTTTTTTTTTTAAACACAGTTTCTCGCTAAGTTATCGCCATCAGTCCAGGGGGTCACAGTCTCAGTCCTGGGTTAGGATTTCAGTCCTGGGTTAGGATTACTGTCTCATCCAGTAGAGGGAACATGCTGGATATGTAGCACTTTGGCCTCATCTTTGAGGTTGGTCTGTGCATCAAGCCTTTAAAAGGCAATGCAGGACAAAAAGGAATCTCAAGTAGTCCTTCCTACATTTGCCAAAAAGTTATGGGAAGTATGCAGAGCTATTTCACTCTGAATCCTCCAGTGGAAAAGCAGTTTGGAACAGAATGTCCAAACCTTAATGTCTAGTGTGCGTCCAGTGGAGGTTCAGGAAGAAGACTGTTGGCAGCTAGACTCAGAAGATGTTGGGCAATAGGTGCTTGAATTTTGTATTGTTCCACCTTTTGTTTTTTTACAGTCAAAAACATAGCTGACTGGAAAAAGGAACCTGGGCCTTCCCAAAGGCCTCACAAGTATTATACCTGCTTAATGAAAAAGCTGCCTTCCTTCCCTTTAATGCCTGAAATAAATGGATCTAAAGAAGCCGAATAGAAAAATTTGGAGAAGTCGTCATCTCTCAACTATAAATGCACCGCTCAGATAATTCAGCCTCATGGGACTGTCAGGAACATCACGTCAGCTGGCAGAGATCATGCCAGTTGTAAGACAAGCATGTATAAACATGCACACGTTTTCAGGCATGGGAGCTTAAGCTTACAGAAATGCTTTCTCGATGTGCACGTTGACACACAGGCACATCCACCACAGATGCTGGCATCTAGTGACCCATTTAAACCTGGGACCTGAATTAGATAGTATCTGTTCTTTGATCCTGAATCTACTTGACTATTGACACAGATTTTGTCTGACCTGCTTCTAGGTAGCCCCTGCCTGTTTAGGTCTACTGCCTACCTAGGTTAGTAACTGAGAAATCCTTCTGGTCTGATGCCTAGAATCCTGCTAGGTCAACAGATTCTCCCCTTTATGTGATCTTGGCAGAACATGTTGGATTAATGGATCTTTATTCAAATGAGACTAATTTTTCACAAAACTAAAAAGAAATGGGTTTGTGAGAACTTACCTTCACAAGTTCAATAGAAAAAGGTTGATTTTTAGATATTGTATGTAAAATAATTGTTTCAGTCCAGAGCAATTTGACATGTCCTAGAGGAAGAAATGGGGGGGGGGGGGGGCAGGGGGTTTCCAAGCTCTCTGGTCAAAAAAGCCTCCAGGGGCTACATACTAGGGGTCGACCGATTATCGACAAGGCCGATATGTTGAGGGCCGATATGCACTTTCCCCGATATATCGGAATCGGCCTCTGAGGTTACCGATATTGCAGTGTTGTCATTGCGCATTTTGTGGCCACGTGCCTCTGCACACTACTGGGACATCTGCCTTCTTAGGCCGCCTCCCTCAGCCTGGACTCTGGGAGTCTCGGCCCGACAGTGAGTGTGTACACAGTGTGTTTAACACAGCCACCATACACCCACCCACAGCTGCCCAGTGCCAGCCACCGACCCACCCACCGGCCTGTTCCAGCCAGCCACCCACCACAGGGTGCCAGCCACCCAGTTTTCTTGTTTAAGCCAATATTCAATTTCAGTAGTGTCTTTCAAATTTCAATGGAGATGGATGCAGATAGAAAAATTAAAAGTGTAGTCTGGGACTATTTCTCATCTCCAGGAAAAGCAGCAGCATTGTGCAACACGTGCACAAAGCATGGGATCAATAACTGCAAAAAACAAAAATATGTCAAATCTTTGGGCCCATCTAAGAGTTCATGTTGAATTATATAATGCAGCACAGAAAAAACAAAATGAACAACAAGGTGAAACATCACTTTACTAGGCAATAACAGATATGTTTCAGAAAAAAAAACGTGGCTAAAATCGAATGGAAGATCCCAACTGCTGGACAGAGTAATCCCAGAGATGGTCACTGATAACCAGCCATTTACAAAGGTGTCTGACTCTGGATTTAAGTGGTTGATGTCCATAGTTGGAAAATGTGAAAAAGTGCGCTGATATGAGTCAATAAGCTGCAACCAAAGATCCAATAATGTTGGAATAAAGATAAATGAAAATAGTCTGGTGCGCCAATTGTGAAGTGTTGTATACAGAATAAGTGATGTGCAAAACACAATAACCTATCCTGAAATGAATATAACATATTCCTTAAACAAATATTTACACCATGGTGAAAATATAAACCATGTGCTCCATGGGTGTGGTATTAATAAAACAAAGCCCCAAATTGGGGGTAAGTGAATAGTCCCAAAAAATATTCAATACAAAGTCCAAATTTCTTGAGTCACAATTGACGTGAAAAACGGTAAAAAAAACTGGTGCTGAAAAACAAACGGTGCTCCAACGTGGATGTGACAATTTCCACCACCTCACAGGTTTGCTTCTTACCAGCAAATGCGGGCAAGAAAAGGCAGCCACCTATAGGGAAAAAGGACCTCTTGTGACAGAACGGTAAGGTGATCACTTCCCACAACTTGCAATAAGCAAATGGGCCTCTTACCAAATGACAAGAAATCTTGAGCGTAAGCGTGTACTTCTCCGGTCTCTCCTGGTCCCCTTTAGTTTGGATAGGATGGAAGTCCCCTATGGTCTTGCACTCGTTCAGTAATCTTTTACGGTACTTTTGCTCACTCTGCATTTATAGGGCACACTGGAGGTGAGATGGACAGCGAGGGGAAGTTGTGTGTATGTGAGCGCTAAGACAAAGTCCGGCCAGCTCTACAGGCTGGAGCAATCTTTCTTGATGACATCAGCTTTACAGGTTGAGTGAAGTATGACATCATTCAACCCAGAAGACTGAGGATATCTTGTGACCAAGCAAAAAAGTACTGTAGAAGACCGCTTCAGATTACCGAACCGAGTGTGAGACCATAGAGGACTTCCATCCTATCCAACCTAAAGGGGATCAGGAGAGACCGGAGAAGTACACTCTTACGCTCAAGATTTGTCATTTAGCAAGAGGCCCATTTGCTTATTGCAGGTTGTGGGAAGTGATCACTTTACCGTTCTGTCACAAGAGGTCCTTTCCCTATAGGTGGCTGCCTTTCCTTGCCCTTATCTCTGCATTTGCTGGTAAGAAGCAAACCTGTAAGGTGGTGGGAATTTTAACATCTACGTTAGAGCACCGTTTGTTTTTCAGCACCAGTTTTTTTTACTTTTTTTGACGTCAATTGTGACCCAAGAAATTTGGACTTTGTATTGAATATTTTTTGGGACTATTCACTTACCCCTGATTTGGGGCTTTGTTTTATTAATACCACACCAATGGAGCACATGGTTTATATTTTCACTGTGGTGTAAATATTTAAGGAATGTTATATTCATTACAGGATATATTATTGTGTTTGCACATCACTTATTCTGAATACAACACTTCACAATTAGCGCACCAGGCTATTTTCATTGATGTCCATAGTTGAGCCAAGGTACACACTGAAGAGTGACCTGTATTATTGAACCAAAATGCTGGGAAAGATTCACCAAAAAAGGTGGTTGAGAAAGTAAAGGTTATGCTGAAACCAGAGAATGCTGGCAACTCACTCATTCACGATTGACTACTGGTCAGGACAAACAGAATCACTAATGAGTATTACATGCCACTTCATTGACAGCGGATGGACAAGGCGGCATTTGGTGTCAAAATACAAAAATGTGATGCAAGCATCCCACACTGGGAGTACATTGGAGAAGGGTTTCTAGGCATGCTAGAAGAATGGGGAATCACCAAAGACTGAGTGATGCTTGTGCTTCAAGACAGCTGAGCGAACATGGTGAAAGGAATGATACTTGTAGTGTCAGACCTCAATTGCATGGCACACACCCTCCAACTTGTGGTAAATGATGGTCTGTCAAACCAGAGATCTTTGCTTGATATAATTAGCATGTTGAAGAGGTGCGCAGGCCATTTCCACCATTCAATCCATGCCAAGCAGCAACTGAGGTGCATTCAGGAAGACCTTGGCCTACCCAAAAAACAAACAACAACTTGATTAACGCTGTTCCAACACTTCACATGTTGCAAAGAATGCTGGAGCAGAAGCGAGCTCTTAACATATATTCAGGTGAATATGGGAGGATATACTTGTCCTACTGCTGATCAGTGGGACATTGTAGCCAATGTCATTGAGACCCTCCTCCCCATAGAGGAAGTGACACTAGAGGCGAGTTATTACGACTCATTTGTCTCATCTGTCATCCCATGTGTGAGAGTGCTGAGATGCTTCAAGAGAATGAAGGACCCAATACACGTGGCACTAACACATGTAGGCAGGCCATGAGGGACAGCCTCAAACGTTTTGAGAAGCATGAAGAGACTAAAAATGTTGTGCTTGCATGTCTTTTGGATCCTTGATACAAGAATCATTCTCTCATCTGATTATGTATTGGCCAAGTTAAAACAATAGCGGACAGAAGATATTCAACAGGAGGTTCCTGTCGAAAAGAAAAGTCAAGAAGAGCAGGATGCTTCAAAAAGAGAAAAAAGGTCCAAAAAGACAATGGACAGAAGAGAAACATCATCGTGGTCGAATAGATGCTATGTTCAGTCTTTTATTGGGGCCTCACGCGGAGGATGCTTCTGAAATTTTCTATAATGAGCCTGGATGATGAACTTCATCTCGATTTGAAGGAACCGGTAATTGACAGAAATGGGGACCCTCTTCAGTGGTGCAAAGAAAATGAGGCACGCTACAAAAGACTTGCCTCTAATGCTAGAAGATACCTTTCTGCTCCTCCTTCCTCAGTACCAAGTGAGCGTGTTTTTATATAAAAAAAACAGAAGCCGTTTAACTGGTGAACATGCTGAAATGTTGCGCTTTCTGCACTATAATATTGTTCTACTTAACTGGGAGTATTGCAAGTGTAGTAGTATAGTATTAGTGTCCACTCCAATCCACTGTCTAGCTATTTTTTTCTAGCAGTTTTGCACTGACTGCCCTGCGGTCAGTGCAAAACTGCTAGAAAAAAGCTGGACAGTGGATTGGAGTCAGTGGACTACTGCTGCAGTAGTGTGCCACTCACTGCTGCAATAATTTTAAATCACTACTGCAGTGCAGTCACTGCAGTAGTGCTTTGAAATTATTGCAGTGAGTGAGTACTACTGCAGCAGTAGTCCACAGACTCCCCACTGTCTAGCTTTTTTTTTTTTTAACTAGCAGTTTTGCACTGACTGCAGTTAGTGATTTAAAATAATTGCAGTAAGTGCACTACTGCAGCGATAGTCCACTGATTCCAATCCACTGTGTCTAGCTTTTTTCTAGCAGCTTTTCACTGACTGCACTGCAGTAGCGATTTAAAATTATTGCAGTGAGTGCACTACTGCAGCAGTTTATGCATCATTCACAATCAGATGATGTGAAAATGATGTCCCTGCAAGTGCGGTTTTCCTATCAGTTTTCATGCAGTTAAGGTGTGAAGAATGAGCCCTTAATGTTAAAAATGTTAACAAACATTAACATGTTCAGTAACAGATGTCGAAAATTGTGTTTATTTTGCAAACCTTTAAATGTTCAAAATATTGGCCCATATAGGCCGATACCGATATGCAATGGCCAAAATATCGGTATCAACAACGAAAAGCCAATATCGGTCGATCCCTACACTACATACCAGTGCTAGACCTGAAACATTTGAACTTTCAGGCACACAGATTATGGATGGAGTCATTAGAAGCCATAATCTCAGTGATAAAGGACCAGATGGTATCAATTTGGAAAAGAATGCATATAAACATTCTAATTCTTGCTTCACACCAGAAAAGTGTGGGACTTGCAGCCCAGGAGGGAACAGTAACAGTTTCAAGCCCTTCTGTTTGAACCAACATCTGCTCCTACCACTCGTTGAAGATGCTACTGCCCATGTGCAGAAGATTTGCGTATTTCATTATCTGGACAACAATCCCCCATTAGCAGAATCTCCAGTGCTGCTAGAATCACACAAGTCTAAGAGGTCTCAATATTCCATATGGCTGCAGGACAAGTTTTTCAATCCAAGAAAGGTGTCCAAAATTGTTGAGCTTTCTGAAACCATGATCAGCAAGGTTCCGTTTGAGTCTCCTAGGGAAACTGGCAGCTTCTTCAATTCTGTTGATTCCATGGGCAAAGTGGCATTGCAGGTGGTTACAAAACTGTTTTCTGCAGCAACTGGATCACAAATTATTACCCCAAGTGATCTTCCTTCCATCCCCAATTTGGCAGATCTTCTGGGGTGGACCAACATCCAGAATTTAATGACTGCTGCATCTTGGCTCCCGGATCATACTTCCATTAGGTGATGATTGTGATTAATCTCTGTAGACTGACATCTAGAGCAGTGGTTCCCAACTCCGGTCCTCGGGACCCACCAACAGGCCAGGTTTGCAAGATAACTAAATTACATCACAGGTGATCTAATTTGCTGCTCAGTGATTGCAGTATTCTAGTCTGCATCCCCCAAGGTAATACTTAAAATCTGGCCTGTTAGTGGGTCCCGAGGACCGGAATTGAGAACCACTGATCTAGAGTACAAAGTCCACAAAAAAAAAATGAATTTAACATTTTTAGTGTGAACAGCAAGAAGGTGGCCCTTTAATTAGGTGGTCGCCTAAGGCCTTGCACTCACAGGGGCCTTGAACGGGTGCCAGAAATGCCCCCTCCTGCTTTCTCTCCCCATAGGCAAATGATAGGATCGCGTCTGAGGAGGAGAGACTGTGCTGCCCTCATCCACCCCCCCCCCGGGCGCTAGAGCCACCACTGTCAAAAGTGGGAAGATGGCTCTCGGTTTCCTGCCCATATTCCCCCTCCCTTCATCAGCAGTGGAGCAGAATAGCATTAGATCAGAACAGCTGCGGGCTCTTTCCCCTTTCCTCTCCTCCTCGTGCCGCTGTACTCAGGAGTGACGCTTACCAGGACAGCTGCCTGCTTGGTTTCTTCCCTCTCCTCCTTATTGGCCAGGGAAAAAAAAAAAAAAAAAAAAAACACAGAAGAGCAGAAAGAAGGATCATGGGATAATTAATCCCTAGGACTGGTGGGCCCATTGCAATCCTAATGAAGGAAACCGCAGCCCCCACCAAGCCCAGCTGGAAGGAAACCGCAGCCCCCGCCATGCCCAGCTGAAGAGAAAGGAGAGCAAGTGAGCCAGGAGCCCAGGAAAGCTTTCGGGGAAGTGCACCCAGGACTCCAGAGGGAGAGGACATCATGAGAGAACCACACTGCCCTGGGCTAGAGGGAAAGACACAGCATAGCGCAAATCTCTGGTAAAGAAACAGAGTTATTGCAAAAATACAGATCTGGGTGCTACGGGCAACTCCGAGTAATCCGACTCCTGATCAGGGGAACCGTTGTTGCACTGGATCGAGTGAAAGGGCCGGTCAGCCATTATCTTCTGCCGTCCATTTGGAACTGACACATTAGGAATTGATCACCCTGTTATTATTTGGCTTTAGTACTGCCTGCAAGTCCAATTCATGGCTGCAACATGCGCCAACAATTAGCCGGTGAAGACTTAGGACTAAAGCCTGCCCATCAACAGTAGTGGCCCAAGAACAGGGCCGGCACTACTATAAAGGCAGCGCAAGCAGCCCCCTTAAGCCCCTTTCACACGAGCTGTCCAATCAGGCCAGTCTGTCCGTTTTTCAGGCAGACCTGATTGGACCCTCGAGTCTCCCCCATGGAGCAGTGGAAGTTAGCCGTCACATGTTTGCTGACATCCACCGCTATCCAATACGATCCTGTCCGCAAAATAGAGACAGACGGTGGTCCTATTTTCCATCTGTCTGGCGGTTGGAATTGGATATGATTGGATGAAAATGGACCGGCAGTCCCATTTTCACCCGATTTCCCCATAGATGAGAGCAGGACTGTCAGTCTCCGCTCTGCACAGTAAGCAGTCATCCACCTGCTCAGCGAGTATCAGTGGAACAATCCCCCGCTGAGCAAGCGGCGTCCATCAGGCGGAGGCACTCGTGCGCAAGGGGCCTTAGGCTGTCAGGATGGGGGTGGGGGTAAAATCCAAATCCCCAGCCTATTGCTGGGTATTCATATTTTTACAGTGCTGTACTTCAGTAAAGCCGACTGTCAGCTTTCACTTGGAAGTGATACAAGTGACTGTGAAGCCGCCCATCACTTGTGCGACTTTAAGAGTCATACTTAAGCCACAGCAGGCCTTGTAGTAGCTAAACAGCCGATTTGCAGCGTGACTGTAGAGGTGACAGGACACCTGAACACTGCTGTGTGCACGCAGCATTAAGAGCCCTGTCCCACTTACCTCTCGCATAACCGAAGACTTCTGGAGCTTAGGCTGGGAACATCAACTGAGGATCTCGATCTGGGAAGGCCTGCTGCATAGCTGATGGGTGTAAAGGGGGCCTCATGTCTTAGTTTTTTGCCTAAGGCCTTACAAAGCCTAGAGCCGCCTCTTAACCATGTCCATTGAAGCCCTCTTACCATGGCTGACACCGCAGGTAAAGATGTTCAAGGAAAACAATACAGTGGGGTATCAATGTGTCCATATAAGGTGGTACTCAAGTCTTCTCAGATAAGAGTATAGTCATCCAGATTTTTTATGCAATTTCCTATTCCCATTATGACACAATCCCTAACCTTAGTGTAGCAACAGATTTTCCAATGGGCAGAGGGACATGCCTTAGCAGCAACCAACTTTCGGGGTCAGAAAACCTGTTGGCAGAAAATTTTGCTAAAAAAGAATGAACTTGCACTACCTGCAGAAGCCTTCTCTACCTGGGGAATACCACAGATTGACTTGATGGCCGCAGAGAACACCCACTTGACACCCTTTATTCAAATACTGATTCAGAAGTTGTCAGGCTATAGCACAAGATGCCTTTTCAAACCAATGGGATTTTCAACTTGTGTATCCTTTTCTTCCCACTGCATTAATTATCCAGATGTTAAAAGATATAAAGCAAGGGTGGGAACCTGGGGCCCGCAAAATCATCTGGTCCGGCCCCAGTGCCACTGAGTCGGTCTCTCTCAGCTCAGCTGCCAGAACAGTGCCGAAGTTGCCTGTATAGTTCCGGCTCCATTCTGACAGTCTAAGTGAGTCACAGGCAGAGTGATATCAAATGCACTCTGCCTGTGACCAATACAGAAAGCATTGCCTCTCCCTCCAGCGCGGTGCCACTCCTACCAGTGTTTACCACCAGCAGTATCAACAGCAGTACAGTCAAAGCCAGCAGAACCCACAGCAGAACCAGCCAGAGTCAGCAGTACCCACAGCAGTACCAGCCAGAGCCAGAAGTACCAGCCAGCAGTACCAGCCATCAGTACCAGCCTGCGCCAGCAGTAACCACAGCAGTACAAGCCAGCATTTCCCACCAGCATTACCTTCCACCAGTTATTTTCAAAACTTACCACCACAAAGAGTCGACTGCACTCCATAATGACTGAGGCAAACCTGGAAAACCAGTTCCGAGTAGCATCATCATCAATACCAGCTAACATCACACACCTCACCAAAGAGAAGCAGTTCCAGCCATCACATTAGGGGCGAGTTAATTAAATGTTTGACCAAATGTAACAGGCACATTTCTAAAATTTGATAATTTTGTATGGCTCCCAAATGATTTTATAAATATCCAAATGGCCATTGGCAGAAAAAAGGTTCCCCACCCCTGATCTAAAGAGAAAGTAAAAGCTATTGTGGTAGTAGCCGGAGATAGCCGTGTTTCTACCTTGGCATCTTTCACACAGATTAGCTGTCATTAGGAGAGTTAATCGATCACAAGCCCAGAAAAAGGTTTGATGGCACAGAGCTAAAATTAACACATGAATCCATTTTGGTGCTCCCCACAAGGTTGAGGACATTGTGTTGAAGGGCTGAATGGTGTCCACCAATACCACAGATTTCAAAATATGGAAAAAAAAAAAAAAAAAAAAAAAAAATATTTGCCTCAGAATCTGAGATTGATTAATCAAATCCTTCAGCTTGGATATTCTGATCTTTCTGGATTTGTGTTTAGACAGGAGTCTAGGATAGGAAATCAGGCTCTCAAATGCAACCTTTTCAGGCCTTGTAGTATGCCAAAATCGGCCAGGAAAGGAAAATTACTAAGTATCGCTAAACAATTCTCTGTTATACTTCCTTCCTAGGACAGCACATAATAGCACTTCCTTAGTAGGTCTGTTTTCACAGGGAGTGGGTAATTGTGCCCCATAATCCTCTTTGCATGTAAATAGGTCAATCTCTAATTGGATTTTGACCATACTGCTGATCAGAAAACTGATGAGCAAAGAGAAATGTTGCCATTTTTGTGAACTGCAGAATCACCTAAAGACCCACACCTAAAGACAAATTACTGCAGGAGAGAAGAGTTGTGTGTGAAAACTAGAAAAATTTGGTTCTAACTGGATTTCCAAAAAAAAAAATAAAAAATTTCCTCTGAAATAGTTCAAGAGTTAATCCACTTATTGAGAGGAAAAAAAAAACCCTTTGTGTGATCTATGTTCATTGTAAGGATTTTAACCAGGTTGCCATAACGCAATATACATTTTATAAAGAAAAAAAAGAAAAAAAATGAATTGTATACATTATCTGCAAGCATCAGAGCTCCAGCTTCAATCACAAACTCGTGTGATTCTTCATCCTTTACAACAGCAGCGGTTAATCCTGCGGCACTGCTAGCTTTTCCACTAGTATACACTGCTCTAGGACTAAATTCCTCCACATGCCTAAAATAAGATTAAAAGAAGAAAAAAAAAAAAAAAAAAAAAAGAGAAGTTTGTATAAAATTGGCAATTGAAAAATAAAGAAACTTGTATGCATGGCAACCTTACCCACATGGAAGAAAAATATATTTAAAATATATTTAAAAAAAACATTTTTTATTTTTCCCAAATATATTTGAAATGCTACAATTTTGGCAATATTCAATATATTTCTAATTTTTTTTCCCTAAATATTATTGAAAATCTATTTTTCTTCCATATGGGTAGCCACAAAAAAAATATTTATATATCAGATTAATGCCCACACACGGGGTCTTGTCATGCAGCTTGAAGGGCAACATTTAAAATACCCTTTTTATAAATGATTTTTACTGAATATTCAAGTTACATCAAAAGATAGTGGAGGGAACCACTGCCAGGGAGAAAAACTAAACAAAAACAAAAATCTAGGCAAAAATTACAATCAATAACAGTTACATAGTTAGTCAGGTTGAAAAAAAGACACAAGATCTCCACCAGACCCAGCAAGCAGACTCAACTCGCAGGACACTGAAATGGCCATCACCATGGAGATACATTGGAGGACTCGTGTTCAAAAGTCAATAAGTTATGGGACAACTCCAAAACATGTGAATAAAGTCTGCATGTGGGCTGAAACAGCGCCAGCAACCCAAAGAGCCAGTAGGTCCAAATTTTCCCACCCTATCTGGGAACAAGTAAATGCAGTGACCAATTTTGAATTGAATCAGTCTCTTACAGAGACAAGGTACTGAAAGGGATAATTCCTAACATCCCAATCATTATCTAGGTCGGGAACAGCGGATAACGTTCGCTTTCCTCCAATCCCCCGCCGGTACATTTCCTGTCAGCAAGGATGAGGAACAGTGGTCTAGATATAGTTTTACTAAGTTCTTTGAGTACTCTCGGATGTACGCCATCCGGGCCTGGTGATTCATTTGTGTTAATTTTATCCAGCCTTTCCCTAACTTCACCCTCTGTTAGCCATAGCGGCAAGTCCTGTGAATTACTGCTAACCATACAGTCATGGTCAGTGTGCCCCTCCTTTTCCTGTGTAAAGACTGAGGAGAAAAAAGCATTAAGCATGGTTGCCTTTTCAGTGTCCTCTGTAACCATCCTCCCATCATCGTTAATTATGTGTGCAACATGCTCTGCCCTTGTTTTTTGCTGTTGATATATTTAAAGAATTTCTTAGGGTTCTTTTTACTATCCTCCGCTATTTGTAACTCGAAGTTGATTTTGGATTTACTTTTCTTATTTGCCTCCTTGTATTGCTGGAAAGCCGATAATGTGCCCCCTGATTTAGATTTCTTGAAGGCCATTTTTTTTCCCCTAATTAAGTTTAACATTACGGTTTAGCCAGCCAGGTTTGGCCTTTGTCTCTTCTAAATTTATTTCCCATAGGAATGCACTGCGAGCTGCATTTGTTTAACCTCCCTGGTGGTATGATTCTTTCGGAAAGCAGTACCATTATTTTGCAAGTAATTCTTAAGAATGAGCAGCCCAAACCAACTATTTACAAATGATTTTTTTTACTGTGTGTTCTTTATAACATCTCGGGTATGATAAAGTTTGAAACAAAAAAAATCATAAATTATAATAAAAAACTATAAATAAGTTAAAGTATGTATACATATATACACACACACACACACACACACACACACACAGTGGGTACGGAAAGTATTCAGACCCTCTTAAATTTTTCACTCTTTGTTATATTGCAGCCATTTGCTAAAATCATTTAAATTCATTCTTCTTCCTCATGAATGTACCCCATACTGACAGAAAAACACAGAATTGTTGAAATTGTTGCAGATTAAAAAAGAAACTGAAATATCACATGGTCCTAAGTATTCAGACCCTTTGCTCAGTATTTAGTAGAAGCCCCCTTTTGATCCAATACAGCCAGGAGTCCTTTCGGGAAAGATGCAACAAGTCTTTCACACATGGATTTGGGGATCCTCTGCCATTCCTCCTTACAGATCCTCTCCAGTTCTGTCAGGTTACATAGTTACATAGTAGGTGAGGTTGAATAAAGACAATAGTCCATCTAGTTCAACCTGTGTAGGTGTGTGTGGCTGTAATAATCTCACATACCCCTGAATGTTCTGATCCTTGAGATGTAAGTCTAAGAGTCTTTTGAAAGCCACCATACTACCCGCAGAAACCACCTCTTGTGGTAGAGAATTCCACAATCTTGTTGCCCTAACAGTAAAGAACCCCCCGCGTTGCCTGAGGTTAAAACGCTTCTCCTCTAATCGCATTGTATGCCCTCGAGTCCTCAGGCAATCCCTTCGAATGAACAGCTTTTTTTCTAAGCTGGGATCCCCATTAAGATATTTATAAATTGCTATCATGTCCCCCCTCAGACGTCTCTTCTCCAGGGAGAATAAATCGAGCGATTGTAGACGCTCTTCATAGTCAAGGTCCTCCAATCCCCTAATTAGTTTAGTTGCCCTTCTCTGGACTCTCTCCAGCTCCAACACATCCCTCCTGAGGACTGGCGACCAGAACTGGACGGAATACTCCAGATGCGGTCGGACCAGAGTTTTATAAAGTGGAAGGATTATAGTCTTATCTCTGGAATGCATCCCTTTCTTTATGCATGCTAATGTTCTGCTGGCTTTGGCAGCTGCCGCTTGACATTGCATGCTATTTCCTAATCTATCATCAACCAAGACTCCCAGATCCTTCTCCATTTTTGATTCCCCCAAGGGCTCCCCTCCTAACGTGTATTGTGTTTTTATGTTTTTAGTCCCCAAGTGCAAAACCTTACACTTCTCCACGTTAAACCTCATTTGCCATGTCATTGCCCACTCCGTTATTTTGTCCAGGTCATTCTGTAGGATATCTGCTTCATGTTGTGAAGTTATTGCCCTGCCCAATTTTGTGTCATCTGCCAAAACTGATATCGAACTACTGATCCCGACCTCAATGTTGTTTATGAATAAATTGAACAAGGTTGGTCCCAAGACTGAGCCTTGGGGGACCCCGCTTACCACCTCAGACCAGTCTGAGTATGCGCTGTTTATTACTACCCTTTGGACACGCCTTTTTAGCCAGTTCCGTATCCAAGAGCAAACCCTGCTATCGATACCTGCAGACCTTATTTTATAAATTAAGCGCTTGTGGGGAACTGTATCAAACGCCTTAGCGAAATCCAAGTACACCACATCCACTGGTCTCCCCCTATCTAGCTCACAGCTCACCTCCTTGTAGAATGTTAGGAGATTGGTTTGACAAGAACGCCCATTTGTAAACCCGTGCTGATTACTGCTGATGATGTTGTTGTCTTTAGCAAACTCTACGATATAGTCCCTTATCATCCCCTCCAGAAGTTTACATACTACTGATGTCAAACTGACAGGCCTATAATTTCCCGGGATATGCCTCTGGCCCTTTTTGAATATTGGAATCACGTTAGCTTTCTTCCAATCCCCTGGTACATCTCCTGTCCTAATACTGTCAGCAAAGATCAGGAACAGTGGTCTCGATATAACTTTACTGAGTTCCTTGAGTACTCTCGGATGTACGCCATCCAGTCCTGGTGATTTGTTTGTGTTAAGTTTATCCAGCCTTTCCCTGATTTCCCCCTCTGTTAGCCATAGTGGCAAGTCCTGTGTATTACTACTAACCATACAGTCATGGTCAGTGTACCCCTCCTTTTCCTGTGTAAAGACTGACGAGAAAAAAGCATTCAGCACGGTTGCTTTTTCAGTGTCCTCTGTAACCATCCTCCCATCATTGTTAATTATGTGTGCAATATGCTCTGCCTTAGTTTTTTTACTGTTGATATATTTAAAGAATTTCTTTGGGTTTTTTTTACAGGTTGGATGGTAAACGTTGGTGGACAGCCATTTTTAGGTCTCTCCAGAGATGCTCAATTGGGTTTAAGTAAGGGCTCTGGCTGGGCCATTCAAGAACAGTCACGGAGTTGTTGTGAAGCCACTCCTTCGTTATTTTAACTGTGTGCTTAGGGTCATTGTCTTGTTGGAAGGTAAACCTTCGGCCCAGTCTGGGGTCCAGAGCACTCTGGAGAAGGTTTTTGACCAGGATATCCCTGTACTTGGCCGCATTCATCTTTCCCTCGATTGCAACCAGTCGTCCTGTCCCTGCAGCTGAAAAACACCCCCACAGCATGATGCTGCCACCACCATGCTTCACTGTTGGGACTGTATTGGACAGGTGATGAGCAGTTCCTGGTTTTCTCCACACATACCGCTTAGAATTAAGGCCAAAAAGTTCTATTTTGGTCTCATCAGACCAAAGAATCTTATTTCTCACCATCTTGGAGTCCTTCAGGTGTTTTTTAGCAAACTCCATGCAGGCTTTCATGTGTCTTACACTGAGGAGAGGCTTCCGTCGGGCCACTCTGCCATAAAGCCCCGACTGGAGGGCTGCAGTGATGGTTGACTTTCTACAACTTTCTCCCATCTCCTGACTGCATCTCTGGAGCTCAGCCACAGTGATCTTTGGGTTCTTCTTTACCTCTCTCACCAAGGCTCTTCTCCCCCGATAGCTCAGTTTGCCCAGACGGCCAGCTCTAGGAAGGGTTCTGGTCATCCCAAACATCTTCCATTTGAGGATTATGGAGGCCACTGTGCTCTTAGGAACCTTAAGTGCAGCAGAAATCTTTTTGTAACCTTGGCCAGATCTGTGCCTTGCCACAATTCTGTCTCTGAGCTCTTCAGGCAGTTCCTTTGACCTCATGATTCTCATTTGCTCTTACATGCATTGTGATCTGGAAGGTCTTATATAGACAGGTGTGTGGCTTTCCTAATCAAGTCCAATCAAGTCCAATCAGTATAATCAAACACAGCTGGACTCAAATGAAGGTGTAGAACCATCTCAAGGATGATCAGAAGAAATGGAAAGCACCCGAGTTAAATATATGAGTGTCACAGCAAAGGGTCTGAATACTTGGGACCATGTGATATTTCAGTTTTTCTTTTTTAATAAATCTGCAACAATGTCAACAATTCTGTGTTTTTCTGTCAGTATGGGGTGCTATGTGTACATTCATGAGGAAGAAGAATGGAGGAAGAATGAACTTAAATGATTTTAGCAAATGGCTGCAATATAACAAAGAGTGAAAAATTTAAGGGGGGGTCTGAATATATATACATATACACACACAGTAAAACTGCAGGAAAGGGCACTTTGGGGGGGCAAACTAATGTGACTATTTTATTTTGCATTGTATCAGTGCGTTTTACATTTGAATTTGCCGCCGGTTCCTCCCCCCTGTGAACGTCACGTCGCAGGAGACGGAAGCCGGGCTCACAGAGGATCGAAAGGAAGCTCCGCCGCCGTTCACCGCCGAGATACATCGCTGGATCCCGATGACAAGGTAAAGTAACCCCTCTACCAGGATCCAGTGATCTTCCTGGCAGTACCCCGAGCGTGGCTCGGGGTTACTGCTTTTGGCACTGAAATTTAACCCCGAGCCATGCTCGGGAATACCACTAGGAAGGTTAATATGTTCAGTAATATGTTCTCTGGCGCAACTTCTGCTTTCTCCACATATAAAGATGGTCAGGCATTGGTAGAATGGGCTGTGATCCCCTTGGGTGGTACCTGGTAGAGTTTGGTAGCTGTACGAGATGCTAGTCTGATCTAACTGCCAGCTCTGTGGAGCTATTAAGGGGAACCCCTTTCTCTGTCCATACCGAGGTCAAAGATTTGAGAAATGAACACCGACTCCACTGAGAGGTTCTCCCTTTAACCAAGAAGAGTAACAGGGAACCCCTAATAAATCAGTTTTAGGAATCATACTGAAATTGATTACTCTGTGTGCCATTGGAATAATGTTCCATGCACTGGAGACCGTAGGGACCAAAAACTCCCTACAGCGGTGATCAGAATGCCACCCTAAAAAATTACCACAAAAAAACATCACTATGGTGTCACTTGGTTTTCTAAGCGTCATTGGCCCAAGGACCATCCCATGAGCAGCCAATTAGACACTAAGCAAGGAAACACTGCTTTCCATCCCTGGTTGGGTCTGAAAATAGCCAAGATCACCCATACCTCAAATAGGAGTGAACTACTGTAAAGACTATAGAGACTGGAGCATAAAACAGTATAGTAGAATGCCATGATACCTAGACAATAATTACCACTGTGTCCAAATAGATAAAGCATGGACTAACAAACAATGCCCTTGACCATCAGTGTAGAAAGGGGTGAACAGGAAAGCACTCTGACCACAAAAGAAATACACAGAAACTGCTAGATTGCCAATCAGTTACTACGCATATAAGCAATATGAAAGAACAATCATACAGTACATTCTTGCATACGCAATATAACTGTCCCCTCATCTAAATGCAAAGGTCAGGTGTTCTTCCCGTGTATTAAGTCGGAGTCCCCCCAAAGTACTCTGGCGCTAGTTGAGATACTGGTAGGAGTAGAGTTGGTAGATCCCTGCTTGAAGAGAGAGTGTTGCAGTAACAGGATAACCTGTTCATGTTGATTGTTACACAACGTTCTGTTAAGGAGGGCTGTCAGAAAACCAAGTCCTGCTATATCACTCAGACTGGTCCCTTCTGCAGGTATAGCTGTGTAAAATAAGGGTCTCTACTGTGTAAAATTCAGTAATACACTAACTTATCCTGCTTTGCACATGCTCAGTTGCTCCCCATTTTAGGCATTTTTAGGCACTGCCGAGATTGTAGACCAATCTGTTGACAGCCTTAAAGAAGAATTAAACCCCATTATCCTTTACCGCCAAGGAAGCTGCTTCTGTCTGATCTGCAACAGTCATGGTGCTGCACATACGATGCAATTCATGACACCAGCCATTTGATAGTTTAACAGTTTGGTTGATGCAACAAGCACATGTGAGTCAGCAACCCAGGCATTCCAGGGATGTAAATTTTTAGAAACCTAAAACCGATGGGATTTGTTCCACTTCAGGCCTCTTTCTCACTTAGGCATTGCTTTAGTCCAGTCAAAATCACGTGACTTTTAGGTCGCATTTGTTATCTTGAGGTCTATAGACCTCAAAACGCATCAAAGGTCGGACCAAAGTATTGCAGGGACTAATTTGAAGTTGCTGCCACTTGAAGTTGCACAGATATGAACAGTACTCATTGGAAATCGTCGAGTATGACTTGTCATGCGACTTGCAGTCCCAAGTCACAGGACAAGACTAAAGTGTAAAAGGGACCCTATAATTTACTTCTACACAGGGGCCACATAAAAAGATACATTTTGACTATATTTGAATATAGTGCCATAAGAACCCAAGCCAGGTATAAGGTCTGAGTGATGGCAAATGATAGGCTGAAACACTCAAACACTGCACATAAAATGTGCTGCAGATCATCATGTGAATAGACTGGCTGCCTCTGCGTCATGGCCCAGGATATACTATTGTATAGAACAGACACTATAATATAATGTAGTGGCCCCACATCCTTAGTGTAGGCACACCCTCGCATATATAGTGCCATAACCTGAAGACCATCTCTACTGTAGGGATGTTTGCATAAACACAATTGATTGTGAGGAGATAAGTGATATACAGAGGCGTAACGAGAACCTTCAGGGCCTCGGTGCAAGAAACCATGAAGGGCCCCCCGGACCCCTGGCCGGGGGCCCTTCCCTTCAAGCCTGGGGCTCTTCCCACTGATCCTAAGGCTCTTTACTCTGATTGTGGGGTCCTTTATTACGGTCCCGCAGCAGGACCCATTCACAAGTTCTGCAGTGGGCCCTTTTCCTGCCATCTTGGTGCCTCCCCACGGTGGTGGAATGCCAGGGCAAGGTCGCAAGTGTGACCTTTGCGATCCTGGAATTTCACCCACTGGTGTCAGTAGTTTTGGGTTTTTTTTTTGGTATTTTAATTGTATTATTTTTAATAATTTTATTTTATTTTTTACAATGACTAGGACTGTTCATTCAAAAAAGAAAGGGGCTGGTAAATTACATATTTACTGACCCCTTCCTGGTTTTCTATTGTGACCCATCCCCTGCAGCAGCCGGCAGGAGAGGGAAGAGAGCACAGTGGGGGGGGGGGGGACCACACAGGGGCCCAGAGACAGCAGAACACAAGTGAACTGGATAGGAAGGGTGGTGGGGGCAGCATACAGAGGAACCAATCTCTAAAGGCCCGTACACACGTACCGATCGTCGGCATACAAACGTCGGTGGACGAAGGATCTGCCGATTGTATGCGTGTTAGTATGGTGCCTCCGACAGATGTCTGCGCACAATCCGCGGACAAAAGTCTTTCTTGCAAACATGAAAATTTTTGTATGCCGACACCAGAACGGACGATTGTTCGCCTGTCAGTACAGAATTCGGCCGACAGACCGCAGATTTGCAAGACTGGGCATGCTCAGAAAATAGAAAACACAGGGAAAGTTAACCATTACATGACATCACTTCTGCAGTCGGCGGACAAAATTCTTGTGCTGTCCTTGTGCTGTCTTTGCACTTTTCAGCAGACACCGACATCCCGGGGAGAAAAGAGGAACATTTGTATGCCGACCATCGGTACGTGTGTACGGGGCTTTACATTTTCCTCCTGAAGCTACAGGAGGACAGTGATTTCTCTACATGCTGCCCCGCCACCCCTCCTATCCAGGTGTGCAGGGGATCTGCACAGGCCCCCTGGAGCATGGGGGCCCGGTTGCAATTGCAACCCCTGCAACCCCTGTAGTTACGCCCCTGGTGATATACAATATTCCCCTGAAGCTAGAGGACTGGAATAATGTCCTATAAGCTGCCAGCGTCAGGCCCATGGAATGTGTTTGATGATGCCTGAATGTGTGGGATAGGCTTATATGCTGGATAAAGCCTCAAGAGCTAGGTCTCCTGGGCAACCCATATAAAAAGGACAAGATACAACTGGGGTATAATCAAACTATAATTAAACTGAGTACAACCCTCACATTTTTCTAAATAATTTTAGTATACTGTAGCTTTTCATGTGACAACACTGAAGAAATGTCACATTGCTACAATGTAAAGTAGTGAGTGTACAGCTTGAATAACAGTGCAAATTTGCTGTCCCCCTCACAATAACTCCCAGTCATTGCCTAAACCGCTGGCAACAAAAGTGAATACAGCCCTAAGTGAAAATGTCCAAATTGGGCCCATCAGCCATTTTCCCTCCCCAGTGTCATGTGACTTGTTAGCGTTACAAGGTCTTAGGTGTAAATGGGGAGCAGGTGTGTTAAATTTGGCGTTCTCACTCTCATACTGGTCACTGGAAGGTCAACATGGTACCTCATGGCAAATAGCTCTGTGGATCTTAAGAAGATAATTGTTGCTCTACATAAAGATGGCCTGGGCTATAAGAAGATTGCCAAGATCCTGAAACTGAGCTGTAGCAGTGGCCAAGACCTTACAGCAGTTTAACAGGACAGGTTTCACTCAGAACAGGCCTCGTCATGGTCGACCAAAGATGTTGAGTGCACATGCTCAGCGTCATATCCAGAGGTTGTTTTTGGGAAATAGACGTATGAGAGGTTGAAGGTGTGGGGGGTCAGCCTGTCAGTGCTCAGACCATATGCTGTACACTACATCAAATTGGTCTGCATGGCTGCCGTCCCAGAAGGAGGCCTCTTCTAAAGATGATGCACAAGAAAGCCCGAAAACAGTTTACTAAAGACAAGCAGACTAAGGACATGGATTACTGGAACCATGTCCTGTGGTCCGATGAGACCAAGATAAACTTATTTGGTTCAGATGGTGTCAAGCATGTGTGGTAGTAACCAGGTAAGGGGTACTAAGACAAGTGTGTTTTGCCTACATTCAAGCATGGTGGTGGGAGTGTCATGGTCTGGGGCTGCATGAGTGCTGCCAGCACTGGTGAGCTACAGTTCATTGAGGGAACCATGAATGCCAACATGTACTGTAACCTACTGAAGCAGAGCATGATCCCCCCCTCCCTTCGGAGACTGGGCCACAGGGCAGTATTCCAACATGAAAAACAATCCCAAACACACCTCCAAGATGACAAGGTGATTGACTGGCCAAGCATGTCTCCAGACCTAAACCCTATTGAGCATCCGTGGGGCATCCTCAAAGCGAAGGTGGAGGAGCGCAAGGTCTCCAACATCCACCAGCTCCATGATGTCATGGAGGAGGAGTGGAAGAGGACTCCAGTGGCAACCTGTGAAGCTCTGGTGAACTCCATGCCCAAGAGGGTTATGGCAGTGCTGGAAAATGAAGGCCACACAAAATATTGACACTTTGGGCCCATTTTGGAAATTTCCATTTAGGGGTGTACTCACTTTTGTTGCCAGCGGTTTAGTCATTAATGGCTGTGTGTTGGATTATTTTGAGGGGACCGTAAGTTTACACTGTTATACAAGCTGTACACTCACTATTTTACATTGTAGCAAAGTGTCATTTCTTCAGTATTGTCACATGAAAAGTTGTAATAAAAAATATTTAATAAAATGTGAGGGGGTGTACTCACTTTTGTGAGATACTGTACATGTATAAAGAACTGACTATTGCTTAATCATGTAGAACCTGCAGCAACAAAGCCCATGACCTAGGGAAGGGGTGTAGAAATATCACCAATATATAATGTCACCGGTTGTGAACTCAAATTAACCACTTAAGCCCCGGAGGATTTGGCTGCTGAAAGACCAGAGGGTATTTTGCAATTCGGCACTGCGTGACTTTAACGGACAATTGCGCGGTCGTGCGACGCTGTACCTAAACTAATTGGACGTCCTTTTTTTCCCACAAACAGAGCTTTCTTTTGGTGGCATTTGATCACTTGTGCGGTTTTTTGATCATGCGCTATAAACAAAAAGAGCGTCAATTTTGCAAAAATAACAATATTGGTCACATTTTTTTTATATGAAATTCCCCAAAATAAAATGTAAAAATCAAAATTTTTCAACATTTTCAGCCAATTTGTTTTATGCTACATATGTTTGGTAAAAAAAAAAAAAAAAACGCAAAAAGCGTATTTTGATTGGTTTGCGCAAAAGTTATCGCGTTTACTAACAAAGGGAAAGATTTTTGTAATTTTTTTTTTAGCGCGTAATGGCGGCGCTCTGCGATTTTTTTTGTGGTATTGCGGCGGACAGATCGGACCCTTGACTGACATTTTTGACACTTTTGGGGTTACCAGTGACATTTCTACAGTAATCAGTGCTATACATATGCACTGTTACGGTAAAATTACACTGGCAGTGAAGGGGTTAACTTTGAGAGGGAGGGGCTGTGTGTGTCCCTAGGGGCGTGATTCTAACTGTGATTGGCTGTGGCTTGAGCTGTAGGAACAATGATCAACGGTCCTACATAGTAGAACCGTATGATCATTGTTTCTACACAGGGGAGAATGACAGGCGGCTTGTTTACATTATGTCCGCCGGTCACCCGCGCGGGGGGGGGGGGGTCCGTGACCGCGCGGGGCTCGCTCCCCAGAGCCTCACAGGCTAGTGACGTATATATACACGTCACGCTGCCTGTGAGGGGCTGACCGCCGCAGTATATGTACTTGCGGCGGTCGGCAAGTGGTTAAAGAAAAAAAAAAAAAAAAAAGTACCCTAATCAGGCTCCTGCCCAGGAGGTCTAAACCCCAAACCAGGCACACACACAGTCTATGTAGACAACCATACTGCCAACTGCCATACAGATCTGGTCCTACCTCATCTGGAGTATTCGGTCCAGTTCTGGTCACCAGTCCTCAGAAGGGATGTGTTGGAGCTGGAGAGAGTCCAGAGAAGGGCAACTAAACTAATTAGGGGATTGGAGGACCTTGATTATGAGGAGCGTCTGCAATCGCATGATTTATTCTCCCTGGAGAAGAGACGCCTGAGGGGGGACATGATAGCAATTTTTAAATATCTAAATGGGGATCTAGGCTTAGAAAAAAAGCTGTTCAGTCGAAGGGATTGCATGAGAACTCGGGGGCATACAATGAGATTAGAGGAGAAGCGTTTTAACCTCAGGCAACGTGGGGGGTTCTTTACTGTTAGGGCTACAAGATTGTGGAATTCTCTACCACATGAGGTGGTTTCTGCGGGTAGTATGGTGGCTTTCAAAAGACTCTTAGACGTACATCTCAAAGATCAGAACATTCAGGGGTATGCAAGATGATTACAGCCACACACATCTACACAGGTTGAACTGGATGGACTTTTGTCTTTATTCAACCTCACCAACTATGTAACTATGTAACTGCATGTAGTCAGAGTTAAAAGCAGTATGCGTATAATAACGCTGAACAACAGAAGAGGAATTGCCTCCTGTAATGTCTGGAGTTTCAATCACCCCTTGAAATAAGTCTTGCATTGCCCCAAAGAGACTCCGTAAGAGATCTGTGGACAAGTGCAGGTTGGAAGGGAAAAACACCTTTCACGGAGGACAAGACCGAACTCAATCTCGTATTAGACCAAATAACTTTGTGGACCCACTTGACCTGTACCAGGGAGGTCCATGGATCCGGAAACCAGCGAAGACGTCTCCCCATCCCAGATAGGGGGGAGAGCACCCCTTAACGCAGAGGCAGTCTTGTCCGCAGGTCTGGAAGATCCCGCTTGCCTGCCAGACTAGGTCCGCTTGGAACCTCTGGTGGAGGCCCTGACATTTGATCCCTAATTTTGAGATCTTGAGAGACAAAGAGGCAGCTTAGGAGCTGAGGAGACTAGCCCATATCTATGACAGGGCTCCTTGCCCTTGGTAGCCTGTGGAAGAAGAGTACTCTTCCCCCCTATAAACGATGTCATCCAAGAAATCTTCAAACAGGCGACCGTCTACAAGAGGGAGATCAGATAAGGCCTTTTTAGAAGCCTAGTCCACAGACCAGCATTTCAACCAGACAATACGCAGAAGGACCACTGCTGATACAGACAGCCTAGAAATCAAAGGAGCCGCATCCAAAGAGGCATCACATTCTGTAGCCCCTGGACCAACCAGTCCGCCAGCTCTGCAAAGACAGGGGGAAGCCATTCTCCCTCCAGGTCCCAGTGTAAAAGATCCAGTGACCAAAATTTTAGAGGGGGAAGGGAGGGAGGGGAACCTGGGGGTCTGACCATCCCAGGGAGGGGCCCACGTACACCCCAAAACCCACCAGGGGTAGTGGGGGGGGGGGAACAGCTATTTACCACACCAGGAACAGGGTGAGCACCGCTCCATCGTAAAGTGGTTGCTGTCAGAAGGAAATGCTGCAACTCAGGCTGAAGCCAGTTCGTATGTGTCCTTGCAAGACTTTCAACTGACAGGCCAGCAGCCGTCCAGTGGGGCTAGGTCGCGGCCAACCTAGCACAGAGCTGCAGTCGGCATGTGCTTGCTGGACGGACTGGGGGGACCCTAAGGATCTACATTATCCAGTTCTTGGTTGTAGTTCTTACAGGAACAGAATAAAAAAATTCCATTTAAAGATAAAAAGAATTGCCAGGACCAGAGATCCCAGCAAAGAAATGGGTCCTTACTAGGCAGAAAAAACAGTTAGGTACCTGGTATCTTTTTCTAAGAAGTCTTCCAGGGCAGCATCTGATTGTTTCCTGTTTCAGGTGGGAGGGGCCTCAGTTTACCATTCTAAAAACTTCAGTCATACCTTCTGCCTCAGTAATATTAAAGCACCGAAAGGAACCCTAAGTAGCTAATGAATCCTCAGAAACCCCTTTCCTATTGTTTAGGGCGGAACAAGTGCTGCCCTGGAAGACTTCTTAGGAAAAAAACCTTAGTTACTTACCGGTGATGGTATTTCTAAGAGCCTTTCAGGACAGCAGCTGGAGAGAGCGCAGCTCCACCCAATTCACAGGAAACACTTCAAGATAAAAACTCCTCCTCTTCCACCATGCCTCAGTCATTTAGAGTAACCTCCGACATGCTGGAAAATAGAACATAAACAACAACTACCACAGGTTAAACATTTACAAAAATATATTATAAAAACAAAACCAGGGAGGGTAGCTGCTGCTGTCCTGAAAGGCTCTTAGAAATACCGTCACCGGTAAGTAACTAAGGTTTTCTCAAGTCGCCTTTCAGGACAGCACCTGGAGAGGATAAGCAAGTTACTTACACTTAGGGTGGGACCACTGCCTGCAGAACCTTTCTGCCGAAGGCTTGATCCTGAGCTGACAACAAGTCCAACCTGTAGTGTCTTAGGAAGGTTGAGAAACTGGACCAGGTAGCTGCCTTGCGGATCTGTTCAGGCGAAGCACCGGTCCTTTCAGCCCATGAGGTTGCCACATACCTTTTGGAATGTGCTAGAATGCCTTCTGGAGGTTCTACACCTTGAGCTACATAAGCTTGTTCGATAGCCCATCTGAGCCATCTGCCTAGAGTGCTCTTGGATGCTTTTTCTCATATGCGAGATCCCGAGAAGACAGCAAATAATGCATTTGATTTTCTAAATTCTTTAGTTACGAGGAGGAACTGAAACAAACATCTCCTCACATCCAATGTGTGAAAGGATTCCTCACGAGTATTTTTAGGAGTTGAGGAGAAAGGGTAACACAATTTTTGGTGACCTATGAAAAGATGAAGCAATCTTTGGAAGAAATGCTGGGTCTGTACGCAGCACAACTCGATCTGAAAAAACTGTCAGAAAGGGGTCTGATACTAAGAGGGCCTGAATTTCACTAATTCTTCTGGCCGAGGTTATAGCTATCAGGAAGATAGTTTTCAAAACAAAAATTTTTCAGCGAAGCCTCTTTTAAGGGTTTGAAAGGAAACTTCGTTAAACCTTGTAAAACAATGGACAGATCCCACTTCGGGAAACTTTTAAGTGCTACTGGCCTATTTCGGGCTAGTGCCTTGAAAAATCGAATAACTAAAGTCTCTTGAGACAATGTTTTTTTCGAAAAAAACTGAAAGAGCCGCCACTTGTGTTTTCAAAGTGTTGTCTGCCAGTACTTTCTCCATTCTTTCATGGAGAAACTCCAGCACTGAAATTAAACTTTTAATCTCAAAATCTTTTCCAGACTTTCATATAAAATGTCCCTGGTCACCTTCTTCCTACTGGAGAGAAGGGTAGAGATGACCTTTTCTGACAAGACTCTGGCTCTTAAGAGGTCTTCCTCAGAAACCACGCTGTCAGCTGTAAACGGTCTAACTCTGGATAAAACAGGTTTCCCTGTGTTAATAGTAGATCTGTCTGGAAGCTTCCAAGGAGGCTGCAAGGCCAGATTCATCAGGAGAGCAAACCAAAGCCTTTTTGGCCAAAAAGGTGTGATCAGGATTAAATTGGTCTTTTCCTCCCTGAATTTCTTGAGAACTAATGGAATTAGTTGAAATGGGGGAAATGCATAAGACAAAGGGAAGTCCCATGGATGAGCTAGAGCATCCAAGCCCCAGACCTGATCTTCCCTGTGGAGGGAAAATCATTTTTGGATCTTGGAGTTCTGTTGACAAGCAAACAGATCTGGGGAAGTCCCCAGGCTTCCATTATCTCAAAAAAATACTTTCTGGTTCAGACTCCATTCTGATTCCAGTACTTTTCTTCTGCTCAGTAAATCTGCCAGAAGGTTTCGTGATCCCTTTAGGTGAACAGCTGACAAGGAGGCCAGATTCTTCTCCGACCAGGAGAGAAGCTGGATTGCCAGATCTGAAAGCTGTCTGCTTCTTGTGCCTCCTTGTTTTGACACATAAGCTACCGCTGTCATTTTGTCCGAGAGAACTTGGACATGATGGCCCTTGACTGCCTGTTGAAAGGACACTAGACCTAGGAAGATGGCTTTCAACTTCCGCCAGTTGGATGACCTCCTGGCCTCTGTTTTGGACCATGTCCCTTGCATTGTCCGACCATCTCAGTGGGTTCCCCAGGCATTTGCGTCCGTGGTCAGACGTTTGTTCGGATGGAAGGACCACTGTAGACCCTTTTCCAGATTTCTAGAAATTCCTCCACCACCACAGAGACCTTTTTGCTTTTGTGGAAATTGACAAATTTCTCCAGAGTTGTCCTGATGTGACCATTTCTGAAAAAGGTCTCTTTGGAGGAGGCGAGAATGTAGCCTTGCCCATTGTACAGCAGGGATAGCAGCTGTGAGCACGGCCAGAGCTGCCATGGCTGACCTGACAGTAACCTTATGATTGGTTTGCATCTGGGCCCCGGCAATCTGGGTCTACACTATCTTCTCTTGTGGTAAAGAAGACTTTTTTGGAGGACAGAATCTATCCTGAACCCGAGAAATTTTATCTGTTGAGATGGAATTAAACTGGATTTCTCCAGATTCATGAGCCACCCCAGACCCCTGAGGTGGTCCTGAGTCTCCTGAAGGTGTCTCAACGTCTGGCTTTTGGATTCTGCAAATATTAGCCGATCGTCTAGATATGGGACAATGGAAATACCCTTCAGCCTCAGAGGCTCTAGGGCGTCTGCCATCACTTTGGTGAACACCCTGGGAGAGGATGAAAGACCGAAGGGGAGGGCTCTGAACTGCAGGTGCCAGACCGATTCCCCCAGATTTACTGCCAGCCTCAGAAAACTTCTGGTAGTCTCGATGTATTGGGATGTGTAAAATAAGCATCCCTCAAATCCAGAGATGCCATAAAGCAGTTTGGGAACAGCAGTTTGATCACCGAGTAGATGTGTCCATCCTGAAATATTTGTACTTGATAGATCTGTTTAAAATCTTCAGATTCAAGATCATCCGATACTTGCCAGAGGGTTTCCTTACCAAACAAATGTGTGAATAAAACCCACGGCCTTGTTACTCCTTGGGAACTTGAAAGAGTACTTCCTGTTGAATCAGCTCTTGCAACCGAGACATGATTGAGGAAGCTTCATCACACAAGGTGAAGAAACAACTCTTGAGTTTGGTGCCTTAGACCACTCGGCCATGCTGACCAGACATTCCGGATCCCTTGAGAGTAACCAAAAAATCTGCTCGTCTCCGAGAACTCCAGCATGTACAGTATCCCCAAGCCACAATGTTCTTTACAAAAGGCGCTTGCGGACACTTCTCACCCTGGGAGGAACCCTAAAAGTCTTCCCCCCACTGGAAGGCAGCTGTCACTTGCTTTGGGCCTGCTTGTCAGGAGGTCTAAAGGGAATTCCACTTTTTCCTTTACCTTTGGTCCTGTTCACGCTTTTTGTTGGATTGTGGGACAGGACGAAATCCCTTGCTTGGGATCGATTTCTTTTTGGACGGAAAGGCTTTCTTTTTATCTGCCGTTCTGTCAAAGAATTGTTTCTAATTCAGGCCCAAAAGCAAGTCACCTGAAAAGGGCAAACCACAAAGTTTGGCCTTAGAGGCTGATCTCCCGACCAATCTTTCAACCAACTGACCTTCGAGTAGAGTTGACAAGGGCTGCCGCCTGGCAGACATTATGATCGTTTCAGCAGAAGCCTCAGCCATGTATTTTACTGCTTTTAGGATCAGCAGGAAAGACTCCAGGAGATCTTTCCTTGCTGCACCAGCCTCCACATGTCCCTTGAGCTGGTTGAGTCACCACTCTAGATTTCTGGCTACGACCGTGGAGGCCATGGCCGGCTTTAGGCTGGATGTAGTAGAATCCCAAGCCTTCTTAAGGAGAGAATCTGCCCTTTAATCCATGGCGTCTTTAATATCCCCATATCCTCAAATGCCATATCTGTGCGACAAGACACCTGGGAGAAAACCACATCTGGGTTTTTTGTTCCACAAATGTGTCTGATCCCCTTCAAAAAGGGAAACTTTTTTTTTTTTCTCTTCTTCTAAAATCTAAAAAGAGACCCCTCTGGGTCCTTCAATTCATTTCCAGAGGACCCTGTAAGGACCTTATTCCATCATGGATAGCCATTTCAAAACGTGGAATAAATCGCTTCCAGATCTTTAAATAATTTATATCTAGAGGATTCAGCCACTCTAAATTTTTTGAGGGACAAGAGCACATTCACCCCTTCATCCTCTGAATCACTTAATACTGTGATTTAGAAGTGCACCGATTGTTTGGTAATCTGAGGATAGGGTGCCATAAATGGATAAATTCACTATTCAGCTGAACAGTCTTTATAATGACACACAGCTGTGAGCACACAAGGTGTTATCATGGTTGGGCCTTGAACTCATGCCTATGAGCATCGACCACACCCAAAGAGATTAATACTGCAGACTGCAGAGGGGTTTCACCAGGAATCTCTTAAGTGGGTTTTTACACAAAAGGACACTTCCTTCTTGGTGTTGGGGTTCTGGTTTTCACTGTGGCTTTAACCTACAAGAGAGAAGCCACCATGAATCCCCAAAAAATACCTTAAAAAAAGACCACCACTGTGATTTGATAAAGGAAACAGAGACCCACTGAAGTACGGATTCCAGAAACACACATCCTGCTTGACTGAGATAATTTAATTTATATATTCAGTACTGCAGGGCAGGACTCCCCAGGAGTATTCAAAGATACCAAAAAAGCTCACTAGTAAGGAAATAGGAGGCACCATTGTACCTCTCCTACCTGACCCTGGCCGGTGCCTGCTTCCACCGATACTGCAGTCCTTTCTTCCATGCTGAAAAGGTGCAGCGTGCTGACAGATTCTCTCCATGCATCTAAATGCCGCTTCTCTGCGTCCCCCGTTGTGGACCGGAAGCGGAAAGCATCGGCCTGACCTGCCAACTGACCCCTGTGTTCTGACGTCCGGAGCTCAACGCCGTCACGCCTCCATCTGCAGTCCCGCCTACCGGAACTGACGCCGTTGCGTCTTCCGGGATCAGGGCCGAAATGCGGGAAATTCAAAAAATTACTTTCACCGCCGGCTGCCAATCAGTCCAACCGCGGCACCCCGACACCCAGGCTGGACCCACCAATGGATCTCTGCTCCCGTGAGCGAGCGAGGTTAGTGGCTCCGGAGCGTACCCACTTTGCTAGTTCAGGGAGGGAAGCTGGGATGGTCTCCTAACACACAACCATGGGCAACACCTCACCTCTCCCCGTGGAGAGAGCGCAGCCTCACCAAGCTCCTAAAAGTGCTTCCATGCATGGCGGAGGAAACACAACAACTGAGGCATGGTGGAAGAGAGTTTTTATCTTGAAGTGTTTCCTGTGAATTGGGTGGAGCTGCGCTCTCTCCAGCTGCTGTCCTGAAAGGCGACTTGAGAAAAAAAAAAATTACCAGGTACCCAACTGTTTTCTCTAATAGTCTTCCAGGGCAGCATTTGAGGATGTAGCAAGCATTACTACTAGGGAGGGGATAAAGTCTGGGGCACCTTGCAAGTTACGACCAACCATCTGGTCCTGACTGGACAGCTGGTCAATGCCGTCATGCCTTGCAAAGGCCTTGAAACTCGACCATGTCGCTGCCCTGCAGGTCTGCTCCGGTGAGGCCCTGGTTCTCTCAGTGGTTGATGATGCCCAAGCCCTGGTTGAGAGACCAGTGACTCCACTCTAAGGGCAAGGTTTAGAGCCTGATAGGCTGTCTAAACGAGTATTATTCATCTGGGTGTCGTACTTTGAGGGCAGCTCTCCTTGTTGACTCCTGCATGGAGAATAGTGTGGTTGATTTTCACCAGCCTTTAGTTCTCTCAAGGTACGTTCAGGATCATCCTTACATCCAGCTCATTTTAGGTGACTTTTCTCTGCTATCCATTGAGATTGGAAGGGAGGAAATAACCACCTTCCGAGTTCTGTCGAACAGACTTTTGGTAGGAAGGCTGGGTTCAGAGTGAGGATAACTGTCAGATTTAGACAGCATGGTTCTATCATGGAAAGCGCTCATATTTCGCTGACTCTTCTTGCTGACACGTGTGTCATCAAGAGTACCGTTTTTAGTGTAAGGTACTTATCCGAACATTCCTCCAATGGTTCCAAGGGTGCAGAGAGGAATCCTTTCAGTACTGTGGAGAGGTCCCATGTCGGAGTTCTGCTGATTTTTATCGGTCTGGCTTTTTTCAAAGAGAAGGAATCTTTTAATGAGCATGTCTTCTGCCAGCCCAACGTCCAGGTGGGAAGATAGGGCTGCCACTTGAACCCTCAACGTGTTGTGGTTAAGCTGCTTATCCGCTCCTTCCTGTAGGAAATCTGGTATTGCAGGAATGGTTCCCTTGTTCTTTATACCAAAAGATGAATCCCCTCCCCCCACATTTTCGTAGATCGCTCTAGTCACAGATTTTCTGCTGGCTAGGATGGTTTCAATCACTCTGCTAGACAGACCTTGCTCTGTAACCTCATCCTTTCAGAATCCCAGCTGAGAGCTTCATGACCTTGCAGTTCAGGTGGTTGACTGCCCCTTGCGACAGGAGGTTTGGCATTTCTGGAAGTGTTCGATAAGGCTGAGGGTTTTTTTTTGTTGGGACAACCATGGTCGCTGAGGACAATGTGGTGCAATAAGTATCACTGTAGCCTTTACTTCCTTGACCTTTTGTACCAACCTTGGTTTTAGGGCAGTAGGAGGGCATGCATAACAGATGGGGATCCCAGCTTTGGCTGAACGCATCCACTGTGATGTTCCCGAGGAGGCTGCTTCTGTCTGATCTGTAACCGTTATGATGACTGCACATACGATGCGAGCCACTTGATGGCTCAACACTGCGGCCAATACAGCAAGCACGTGACAGCTAGCAATCAAGGCATTCCAGAAATGTAACCCTTTAGAGACCTAAATCGATGGAATTTGTTCCGCTTTAGGTCCCTTCCGCACTTGTGTGACCTAAACCTCGTGCAATTGAGTGACCTAAACCTCGTGCAATTGAGTGGACTGAAGCAAAGCCTATGTAAATCGAGGTCTCTAGACCTCAAAGCATAAAAGTTGGCCCAAAGTAGTGCAGGGACTGACTTGAAGTCACACAGATGAACGGTTTTCATTGGAAATAGAGTACAACCAGTCATGCAACTTGCAGTCCCAAGTCGGACAAGCCACACAAGTGTGAAAAGAGCCCCACGATTCACTTCTGCTCAGGGACAGAATATAAAAAAAAGCATCTCATTTCTTCCGTAATTACCTTAACGTGATCAACTTTATACCAAGTCACAAATATGGTAGGGAACAAGTGAATGCCCCATCAACATAAAATTAAAAAACGCCCCCAAAAAAGGAAGGTTTTAAGGTTTTTTGAGGTTTTAAGATTAGCGTTCTGAGAAACACTAGCTATACAGATGGCTTTGGCAGTCCTAAAAGCCAGTTAAAAAAAAAAAAAAAAAAAAAAAAAGGAAGGTTAACATCTTACTTGAGAAACTGGCTTTTTGATGTACTTGGGTCTCCAATAATGCATACATTGATGTCTCCCCTCAGAGAAGTGCCTTCCATTGTAGTTTTTGGCACACCTCCAAACAGCATTAAAAGGACTCCTCTTTTAATTTCATCATTCCCTTTAACAAAATGAGAACACAAATGAAAAAAATAAATAAAAAAAAAAAGTTGATTGAGTTCATTGATTGTACGATTTTAAAATATGAACGTCTTTTAAATGCCATTTGCCTAGTTTTCAAGAAGTTTGCTTATCACAAGCTATAAGTAGGGACTAGATACATGGTACAGAGACAAATTTATTAAAGAGATTGGGGTTTGAATGAATTATGGTTGCGTTCTATATATTGCAGTGATGGGGGTACATGTTGTGTCCCGCCGTCTGTGTTGCCCAGTATATTTACATCAAAAACAAGAAAATCTTTCATCAGCTTGGTCTTTCCCCTTTGGGCTATTCATCCTAAACAGTTAAAATTAATAAAGAAAATCAATAAGTGTTAGGGACGGTACTCCTTTGAGCTATATTTGAAGTGTATTTCACGAAAAAGGTTAAGAAATAATAATGGGCGGATGCTCCTTGGTCTAACTCACAAGGGTTCATCAATCCCATCAAAAATTTAAATACAAACCTCATTGAAGTCTGTAAGGGGCAAATCTTGAAAATCAATTCTGGCCGATATTGGGGCTAATAGGCAAGGGAATGTTGAACAAAGCACATGAGGGAGCTTTGGCATTTCCACTGGGGACATGTACCAATAAATAAATAGTCTTTTTAAGTCACTTTGAAAGACCCCCCCCCCCTTTGAAAGTCCCAGTATATGGTATAAAGGAGCAGTACAGATATATAAACTGAAAGCATCAGCAACATTATATTTTGGCATATTTGCATGTGTAATCGATTTTACAATATTGCTTGGCTTAAATACAGCTGCACCACAATCAGGAAACATGGACTGTGGTTAAAAAATGAAATGCAGTTTGCAGGTTCCCCTGTGTGACCACAGTGGCTGCCCATGTTTGCGGTGGTGCACCAGATTACTGTTGGTGCTATTTAGTCCATCAAAGTTTAAGGTGCGCCAAAGCAACTCCCTCCACCAATACAGCTCTACCAATAGTTGCAAAGTATGGAATAAGCCCCACGTAATCAGCAAAATGTCTGGCAGGCCAACAGGGAGAGACAAAAAGTTCCTAAATAATTGTTCAGCTGTAAGTGAGCGAGCAGCTGCTGTCCATAGGCAAAAGCAGTCGTTGTGGTACATCATTTGAAAACAGTACAGATTAGTCCTGCTTTTTTCATTCTCTCCATTAGGCCCAAGATTGTGGAGGAGGTGGAGTGGCTAACCCAGCCTTTATCATTCTATTTCTCCATCAAGCAGGTGCAGACTCAGCCTACCACAGCTGCCAAAGCACCCTATTCTGCCTCATCCACAGCTACCTCTCCTGTTGTCCTATCAACTGTCATATAGAAGTATGCTGAATTATTGGAGTAACTTCTGAAAGAGGATGTGCAGCATTTATTGAGGCTGAAATTAATGAAACAAAGGAAGGGAGGGGACACCAGGCAGGGAGAGCCCAATGGCAATATTTTTCCTGCGGCGTTCTGCCAAGTTAGAATCAGTGATGAGAAAGGGGTGGTGATGAGCTCTGACTGTACTTGGTACCAGGTAGAGCAAAGGAGGAGTGAGACTGGCATATGCCAGGATGCCATCCAAGGGTAGCAGCTCTGTTCCACTAGATACCAGATTTTATTGGTGCAGGGCACAGTTGTCCCATGGTCTACTCGCAGAGCTCCATGGGTGCAGGGCACTTGTCTGTTGTCCTCTTCCCAGATCTTACCTTTTCCAGCAACAGACCATACGTATTTGAAAAGTCTGCCTCCAGCCTGACAAGTGTGGAAATACCATTAGCCATGTGGGTATCCGGTGTGTTAAGACACATCTGACCTCAATGCAGTTCATTGCACCAGAATGCTAGTAGTCAGAAGAAGAAAAAAAAAAAAAGGAAGGAGAGGCGACCTTGGGCCTGGGCTTGGAAGGGACCAGCTTCATGACAGAGGTGTCCTGACCAGAGACACTAAAGTGGAGGACCGCAGTAGAACACTGCTGGGCAACTCTCCAGGGAGGACAGCCAGGTGGGCTGGTGAGTGTTGCGGTCAAGAGAATAGGAGGCATGCCTGAGAGGACTGGGTGCATGAAGTCTTGGATGGATGCAGAGTCAGTCTGGGGAGGACTGTGGAGTCTTAGCCAGGAGGGTTAGAGAAAGGGGAAGCTGCAGCCAGGTGGGCTGCCAGTGGCTGAAGAGGGGGTGCTGGGATCAGTACCGACAGAAGGACAGCTGAGCACTAGGACTTTTTACTACACTATCCAAGAGGCCCGCAGTCCCAACCTGCAAAGGGCATTTTCTATCGGTCTAACTGAGCCTTTGCTAGATCATCCAAACAGTGCCAGATGGTCCTGTGAGATGTAGTTCTACAAGCAAGATTGTACTGGAGGTAGAGGTTTATATATGGACTGTATAAAGTTGTGTCCCTGTGTTCTATCTGATCAAGTAGGCACCCGATAAAATATCCCTATCCAAGTTTATTCCCCTCAAAATCTAAAAACAAAGCACTGGATTGTCCTGACTCAAGTGTGCTGTGAAGATGCAGCGTGCCTGGCTGGGCAGGGTGGGGGATCCCTTTCTACTTGCGGCTCCTTAGGGGGTGCACTACAGGTATGTCAAGGGGTGTCAGAGAGGTCTACCCTTGGGCTCCTCTAATTAGGCGAGAGGATCTGCATTTAGCCATGCAGAGTAAGGGCAAGCGTAGACTGCAACCTTGCTCAGATTCTGCCCACCCAATTTGCTGTAACATTGAGCGGGCAAGTTTCACTGTCCAAGTAGCTAGAGCAAAAAATAAATCAATTTCCATGCTCAGAACCTTTGATGGCAGCTTTGATGGTCAATTTGATGGCATTTCAACCCCTGCCTTTCCAGCTGGTAGATTCTGCCCTTTGTCAGGAATTTCTGGTCTGTCCTGGAATGCATTGACAGGTTCTCGGCTGCCTTTTTTGCCTGTTAAGGCCATCCCTGCCCTTTATGTAGAAGGTATGGTTTCATATGGTCAGCAGTAAGGTCCACGTGACCACAGAAACCTGGTCCAGCAAGATTAGGCAGTAATGCTATATATTATTCATGGCCCACTCTGATCCCGTTTACATCCAGGGGGGGATGCAGGAGCCACTGGAGCTTGTTCAGCAGCTCCATTTTCTTACAGTTTATGGTGACCATGCCAGGGTTTTCCAACACCACCTCATCCTCCTTGCCCTTTTCTGCGGAGCCATCCTATTCCTGTCCACTAGGTCTCCTTAAGCAATCAAAAGGCTATGCGCGATGGACCAGACAAAAATATGCCATGCAGTGCTGCAACTGGTATGCCCAGAGGACAGGAGTCACACCAGGGCAAAGATTCTTCAGCTCCACAGGGGTAGGCCCAGAGTTGGTTAATCTTGTGACAACAGCACCAATCTTCTGTTTGCCCTCCAGGGTAGAAAGGACATCTGCTTACAAATCGCCTGATTTGCAACATGCCGATCAGCTGGGACTTGAATTTCTCACATGCAGCATATAGACATCTGAGGACCTATGCAAGTATGGGAGAGCTTGGCTTCTTTCTCCAATACCAGTAGCCGCTTATACAGGATGGATGCACCATATTGTCATTGTTTGATGACAGGAATAGTGAGCCGTAACAATGTGCTCATCAGAGACACCTGTACCAGTTGTGATCTCGCTGAAGCACACACTGAATGGCACCATGAACAAGGCACTCAAGGCAGAGCAGGCGACATCATGAACAAGGCACTCAAGACAGAGCACCAAGAGGAAGAGAAGGACTTCCTTATGTAGCGCTTACTCCCGTAGGAGCCACTGGGATTTTGCCCAGGTTCTTCCCCAGTGGATTTCCCCAGACAGGCACAATTTTCCTCAATAAACAGGTCTATGGGTGTTTAAGTGGTTTTTGTTTTTGGAGAAGTTGGATAGGGTTGAGGGAATTGCATGGAATACTCCAAAAAAAAAAAAAAAAAAAAAACTATGTACAGGTTGAAGACAGTGAACTACTCCTTTCTGTAAAACTGAAGCAGAAATCCTTGCATATAGAAAACTGTGGACTTGGTTTTGTAGTAGAATCAGTTAAAAGCAGGCTAGCTTCTTTTGATCACTAAATCAGGGTCCCTTCACAGAGAACTAGATAGACTAAGCTCTTCAGGACACCAGCTGATTGTCCCCTTAGAACAGACAGATACAACACAGCTGCATCTAGCACAGGAGGAGTGGCTGCAGGCAAAGTCTATAAGAGCTATCACAGCAGTCTGTACTCTCAGAATTCCCAGAACAGCATCCTTCAGCATCCAAGCAAACATGGCCGTGTTTCCTTGGAGGGCAACAGCTGTTCAGGCTGGACTGATCCTCTGCAGGAAAAGACCCAGAAGCTCAGTCTGAGTATTTATGCAGTTGCCCAGCAGCTTTCAGGGCCCTGCTCCCTGGGATTGGCCAGGGCTGCATAAATACACTGCTAGGAAAAAAAAAAAAAAAAAAAAAAAAAAAAAATTAAAAAGGAACACGTTTTAATCAGCGTACAGCATCAAGTTAAATAAACTCCTAGGATATTGATCTGGTCACTTAAGTAGCAGAGGGGGTTGTTAATCATTTTTACCTGCTTTGGTGTTCATGAAATGAACAGGTGCACTAGATAGGCAATATTAAGACAACCCCCAGAACAGTAATGATTTTACAGGTGGAGGCCACTGAACTTTTCCCCACTATTTTTTTTCCGACTGTCACTAGTTTTGCATTTGGCTAGGGTCAAGGTCACTACTGATAGCACGAGGAGATACCTGAACCCTATAGAGGTTGTACAGGCAGTCCAACTCCAGGATGGCACATCATTATGTGCCATTGCCAGAAGGTGTACTGTGTCTCCCAGCACAGCCTCAAGAGCATGGAGGAGATTGCAGGAGACAGGCAGTTACTCTAGGAGAGCTGGACAGGGCCAAAGAAGGTCCTTAACCCATCAGCAGGACCAGTATCTGCTCCTTTGTGCAAGGAGAAACAGGATGAGCAATGTCAGGGCCCTGCAAAATGACCTCTAGTAGGCCACTGGTGTGAATGTCTCTGACAAAATCAGACTTCATAAGGGTGGCCTGAGAGCCTGATGACCTCTAGTGGGCCCTGTGCTCACTGCCTGGTACTGTGGAGCTTGATTGGCATTTGCCATTGAACACCAGAATTGGCAGGTCCACCACTGGCGCCATGTGCTTTTCACAGATGAGAGCAGGTTCACCCTGAGCACATGTGACAGATGTGAAAGGGACTGCAGAAGCCGTGGAGAATGTTATGCTGCCTGTAACATCTTTCAGCATGACTGGTTTGGTGTTGGGTCAGTGATGGTCTGTTGAGGCATATCCATCCATGGAGGGATGCATAGACCTCTACAGGCTATGCAATGGCACCCTGACTGCCATTAAATCGGGATGAAATCCTTGGACCCATTGTCAAACCCTACGCTGGTGCAGTGGGCCCTGGGTTCCTCCCGGTGCATGACAATGCCTGGCCATATGTGCCAAGAGTATACAGCCAGTTCCTGGAGAATGGAATGGATACCATTGAATGGCCCCCACGCTCCCCTGACCCAAAACCAATAGAACACCTCTGGGACATTATGTTTTGATTCATCCAACGCCACCAGGTTGCACCCCAGTCTGTTTAGGAGCTCAGTGATGCGTGGTCCAGATCTGGGAGGAAATACCCCAGGATACCAGACATTATCTCATTATGGAGCATGCCCAGATGTCAGACATGCATACAAGCACGTGGGGGCCATACAAACTACTGATTATTTTGAGTTGCTGCAATAAAATTTCATCAAAATGGACTAGCCTGCTGCATCATTTGTCACTTATTTTCAGATTTTTGAATTCAGCCCTCTCTAGGTTGATAATTTTCATTTCCATCAAATGATGTGGCATCCTTTTGTTCCTAACATTACCCAGTCGATAGCAGTAAAGATATCCAGCATGAGATTTCCCCATTGAGAACTGATGTGTTTTCAAAGTGTTCCTTTACCTTTATTAGCGGTGTATATTTATACTGTCATCTGCATAACTCCACACCTATCTTCCAGAGAATTCTACCACTCTGGAAAGCAGAGGGAGTAAAAAGACGTGCAGCAGCTGAGAACACTGAACTGACCCAATCAGCTGCACATATTACAGTGAGCCCAGCTAGATTTGCCTAACAAAATTATAGCCACACTGATTACAGTGAGGCAAGCTAAATTTAACAAAACAGTGTTTCCTTCCAAACATCAGAATTAGTACATGGCCGGGGATAGGTAGCATAGGACAACGTACTACTCAGCAACCATATAGACTGTGGATCCTGAACCCTATTAATTTGACAGTAACTTGCTTGGGCTCCCTCGTAATCTAGAGCCTGCAAATAAGACACTGATTTGTTGCATTAGAGATAAGAAACCTTACTGGTTGCAACCCGCCTCGATCCATGTTACAAGGAGAAAGTCACAGCTAAGCCTGCACTTGCAGAGGCAGCAGAGACAAACATCTGAAAGATGCACTATGGTGGAACCTATGTCACTTGTTTCCAGAGGCTGGCAGGATAGCCATCTCATGCACAAGGTGTCAAGAGGAGGAGCAAAAATGGGGGTCTCTGCCTAAATGATGCCTTCTGAATGGATGGAAATTAGGATGGATTGGGCAGCTTATTAGTAATAACGAATACCAAAACAAAAACTTTATACAATTTACTTCAGCTGTCTAAAATATTGACTTCATTATTACACATTAGATAAGTTAGTTGCAACAAAAAAGGTAAAAAAAAAAAAGGTATTAAAAATAATAATGTTCTGAAATTGTTGCAGGGTATTTCACATACCGTGTATTGTGGGAAAGAGACTTGTACATAGATTGTGGTACAAATTTTTATCTTGGCTCATTTCAAATACTTTCTCCCACTCCTGGTTAGTCATTTGATTTTTTAGGCTTTCAGCAGTGTGATCTTCCTCCCGCAAGTCTCTTCCACCAAACTGTAAAATAAAATGAAAAAAGTGCAGAATTATAAATGGAATACAAGGTGTTCAGTTCCAAGACAGATTTAGGCAAGCAGACACTTACCCTTGGATTAGTAGCACCTACATAACATGCTAAAAATGCCAATCTATAGGACAGATCCCTCACACCCAATGCTTTCAGTCCTTGGATGCCTTCATTATTAAATCCTTCACCACCTGTTACTTTTGCTCCAGATTCTAGTCGTGCATCTGAAAAATTGACAAGACAAAAATTACTCCCCGACTTCTGGACAAAAATTGGCTAATCGGTTACAGGAGCCTATGTAGATTATAGCAGGGTTTATGGAAAAAAAAAAAAAAAAAAAAAAAAAAAAAGAAGAAGAAGAAAGAATCAGTTGCAGACCTTCACATCACACTGAAAATGTAAACACAGTGGCACACCTAGACAGCTCTGTGACCACAGCGCCTTCTGCATGTTGTCAGTCTAAGCTCCAGTGTGAAATAGTGTCAAAGTTTATGCTGCATTCACAGGGTGTTGGACAAAAAATACAATGGCCTCAAATTTTCTTTATTGTACATAAACGGGACACAGAGGCGTATTCATTACCATATGGGTTATACGCCACCTAGAGGTGAATGGACACTGGCAACCAGACAGGAAGTCCCCCTATATAACCCCTCCAAACACAGGAAGTACCTCAGTTTTTTTCGCCAGTGTCTTAAAAGGCTATGGTCACGGTGGAGAAGCTCTCCAGATTTATTTGTTTTTTCAAAGAAGAAAGATTATGCTTCAATCTCCGATCAAAGATCTCTGAATTTAGGGGTTAGCAATCAGATTCATCCTAACGAGTCAAAGACTAAAAAGGATGGTACCCCAGCCTCGGAAAGGAGATACAAAAAGGTTTTTCCTGTAATGTCTTTTTTAGGCACTGGACCCTGGGATCCGGACCTTTGGTAAAACCAACCCCAAAGGCAGAGTGCTCTACAGGTGCAAGGGAGTGGCCTCTCAAAGAAAGGTGACCCAGTCCTTGAAGGTCGGCAAGTGATAAATTCCCCATGATGGGTGAAGATTGGATTCTTGTTACAAGACAGAACCCTGCGGCGGGACTGGCAAGTCCACTTTAGGATCAGCTGTGACAAAATGCACTTGTTTGCTTAATCTGCTCTCACCCCATGTTTGGAGTACAGATTTTCCCCTTGGCGCGAAAGCGCCCACGTTATTAGTCTCCTCGGAAAGCTCCGGCAATTCATCCCCTTCAGTGGCATGTCTGTAGCGAAGGATTGTCCACGCACGATAATCGCCATTTAAGCAATCGTAAGGATGAAACCAGGAGGGGCGTGTCATGATGTGATTGGCATGCACATGGACATCACGTAGCATGGCATGCATGTGCAAACGGTGCGATTTCTTAAGGAAGGGTTTCCAGCACAAATGCCTCTGTCAGAGGCTGGAGGGGACACAGAAACTGGGTTGCGCGAGTCACTGTGGGTGCATGTTTACAGGCATGGTCTGGTTCTGGTACTTTGGGATAATCAGTGGTGTGTGCGATTTAGCTGTAAAGCTTGGCACCAGCCTCGAGTACACTAAAGTTAGTTCCTCAAGTTTGTCTTGCCTAAGGGGGGGCACAGCTGGAATGGGCACTGTGTTGCTCCCGACAGGACTTTAAGATTCTAGTCATGCTTTCTCAGTTTACCTCCCCTGAAGGCCAGAGGCGACTAGCCAGTCTGAGCCATTACAGTTGTCAGGCATAGTAGCCACATCTAGTGCTTCTGCCACAGCATAGGTCACCAAGGACAATTTGGCATTGACGTTGGCTGGCTTTGAGGGCAAGATTGCTGGCATGATTGCAGCATTGCAAGGAGGGAGGAAACGCGATAGATCCCCTTCACCTGAGCCACACCGAGTCAGTTCTGGATTGGGCAGAGGATGTGGAAGATTTAGCTGTAAATTACCCTGTAGAAGGTCAAGCTGAGGTTTCCACTTCTGGGGAGCCAGGACCTGAGGAGTCATACTCGGCCTCTCAATCCCAGAGATTGTCAATTCAGTTACTCATTGAAATGGCCTGGTGTGGAGAGGTCTGAAGTATTTTCCTTTCTAGGCTCATTGCGTCGTCCTCATAGTCCTCTGTTTTTTCCTTACATCCGCTCTTGGAACAGATAATGTATGCTGATTGGGATTATGATCCCGATAGGAATTTTGTTCCTCCAAAAAGGTTTTCACTATTGTATCCTAATGGAGGAAAATTTCACAAGAAAATGGAGTATGCCTTCTGTGGATGCTGCCATTTCTTCTGTTAACAAAAGTTTAACTTGTCCTGTAGATAATGTTCAGGTTTTTAAGGATCCAGCTGATAAGTAGTTGGAATCTTTGCTAAAGGCCTCCTTTGTGGTTGCAGAGTCTGTGATACAACCAGCAGTAACAGCTATAGGAGTTTGTCAGTCTTTAAAAGACCGTATTAAAGCAAGTTTCCAGGACGGCTCCTTCTCAAGGAGAGTCTGGAAGATTTGACAGATCTACCTCACACTTTATGTTTTGCAGTGGATGCTCCTAAAGACTCCATACAACAAATGTCACGGTTTGCTTTTCTAACAGTGCATACACGCAGAATCCTATGGCTAAAAAGCTGGCCTGCGGAACTACCGTGTAAAAAAGTTGCTGGCTGGCTTTCCCTTACATAGAGAATGCCTATTTGGTGAGGATCTGGATAAATATATCCAAAGATTTCAGGGGGGGGGGGGGGGTAAGAGTGCATTGCTACCGGTTAAGAGGAAAAGCAAACAACCTTTTAAGATTCCCAGCACTCAGACTCCCCCGTGCTTCTCATCCCAAGCAGTTGCGAAGGCCCCAGCCATCTGGATCTAGAGCCAAGCCTTCAGGGCAAGGGCAGAAGACACCCTGGGCCCAGAGATCTACCAAGTCTACCTCTAAGCCTACCTTGTGAAGGGGCGCCCCCCACTCAATCAGTAGGGGCTGCTACAGTTCTCAGAGGTCTGAGTAGAAATAATTTAGGACAACTGGGATATTTCCACTACCTCGCAGGGCTACAAACTGGAATTTTAGGCGTTTCTACATCCTCAGTTTGTAAAATCAAACATACCTGCAGATCCTCTCAAAAGGTGATCTCTTTTTCATGCTCTGGAGCATTTAAGGTCTCAGAGTGAATACAAAGGTTCCGAAGGACAAAAGATTCAGGGACTTTTACTCAAACATTTCGTAGTCCCCAAGCCAAAACGGAGACGTGAGACCTATTCTGGATCTCAAAGCTCTAAACCAGTTTCTAAACATTCATACTTTCCGAAATGAGTCAATCTGCTCAGTCATGGCCTCCCTGCACGGAGAGGAATTTCTAGCATCCAAAGACATCAAGGATGCATCCCTTCACCTGCCTATTTTCCAGGCCCATAAAAGGTTTTTACGGTTTGCAACAAAAACAGTCAGTCATTCAGCTTGTGGCCCTGCCCTTTGGGTTGGCAACGGGTCCAAGAGTGTTTACAAACATCCTAGCTCCAGTATTGACCTGCTCTAAGGTCTCAAGGGATAACAGTGATAGGATATCTAGACGATCTATTACTAATAGAGCGATCAGCTTAAGGTCTTAGCCAGAATATTTTCCACACAGTTCAGTTCTTAGAACATCGGGGCAGGATTTTGAACTTGGCAAAGTCAGCATTACAGCGTCTGGAATATCTGGGTTTCCTTGTGTACACAATGCAGGCAAATCTTGCTCATTTCAGGAGAATGCTCCCTTCCTTAAGAGCTGATCCATCATCCTAAAAGCTAAAGTTTATACGGAATAAGGCAACATGAATACCTCACCCTCAACCATTTTCACTGGGCGGGGCCATATAGCACCTGTGTTGACCAACAACATTAACAAGGGAACATCTTATAGAGAGATACACACCATCTGTAAATTATTATACATTCATCTTTGTTAGATGCTGGCTGTAGCCCCACATGCCAATGGGATCCCACATCTCTACAGCATCTCTTACCATCAGTGTTAATTTTGGCAGCAAATTTCAATTTAGTTTTAGTCTAATGCCCCGTACACACGTGAAGATCGTCGGCCGAACGATCGGCCGTCTTTTGTCCCCGGGCTGTCGTGTCTGTTGAAAAGTGCAAAAGACTGCACAAGAATTTTGTCCACCGACTACAGCCGACTGCAGAAGTGATGTCATGTGATGGTTAACTTTCCCTGTGTTTTTTCTTTTCTGAGCATGCCCAGTCTTACAAATCTGCTGTCTGTCGGCCGAATTCTGTATTGACTGGCGAACAATCGGCTGCTCTGGTGTTGGCATACAAAAATTTTAATGCTTGCACGACAGATTCTTTTCGGCCGAAAGTGCGCTGCCGGCAGCATCATACTAACAAGCCTACAATCGGCCGATCGGTCGTCGGCCGAATCTTTTCGGCCGACAATCTGCACGTGTCTACGGGCCTTTAGTCTTGGGACTAAAATGGCATTTTAGTTTTAGTCCCATTTTAGTCTTCTGCAAGTGTTTTACTTTTAGTCGTATTTAGTCGACTAAAACTCCAGTACATTTTAGTCGACTAAAACGTCCTACATTTTAGACTATAACTCATTTTAGTCATCTATATGGGTGTAGTTCAATTGTAATTTGTAATGCATTATTTAAGCATTTCTCTACAATTTCCAAACTCATTATATTCTACTGCTGGTCCTGGAGTGAAAAATCTAATATGTTATTTATGGTATTAAGCTTTGAGCATGCACCAGTGTTAATTTTGGCAGCAAATTTCGATTTAATTTTAGTTATAGTCTTTTGACTAAAATGCCATTTTAGTTTTAGTCGTATTTTAGTCATCTGAATTGTTTTAGTCGTATTTTAGTTGACTAACACGTTTTAGTCGGTTTTAGTCGACGAAATTAACACTGCTTACCATAAGGGGCATTCAGACCCTTGGTCATCTCAACATATGACCATTTCCTTGAATCACCACCATAGATCTCCTACTCATCCTCCCACTCAGTGTGCTGCAAACAATCTCTTACCCCTTGCTGGGACTCACTGTAGTGATCCGGAGGAGCCTTCCTCTCTGATCACCGCTGGATGTGCCAACTTCTGGGGCCTGGAACGCATACCACTCTGCACTCTAGACCCACTGCACGCCATCTCTGGGAAAGGGGCCACGTCATCTACATGACTTCCTCCGACAGTAATTTGAGCCTTTAGGATGATGGACCAGCTCTGAGGAAGGGAGCATGCCTCCAGAAACGCGTCAGTGGTCCTAACACAGGGGCATATCCTTTTCCACGAGGTGGGTTTGCTATGCAATTTTACTCTTCATGTTTGGGAGTAGGTTTTTGGCATTAAATACATTTTAGAAGGTGTCCAAGGTAATGCACTATGTTCTTGCGCCTCTTTTCTTTTGTATTTTCAGAAGTGTATCAGAACTAGCAGCTCCTTGTAAAGAGTCATTCTTGATTTTACAACAAGATAGGGGGATTCTACGTCCATACCCAGGTTTTTTATGGCCAAGATGGTGTCCGCTTTTCATTTGAATCAAAACATTTTACTACCTTCCTTTTTTGCATACGTTCACTAGATTCTATCAAGTGGATGTTAGGACCCATGTGCATTTGGCTGCAGTGTTCTGCAGGCAGCTATGTAGATCTTGTGGTCTGATGGAGATAATTTGGTGTCCCCCCTTCTTACGTGCTATGGAATGGTAATGGTATATGGTAATGAACATGGCTCTGTGTCCCATGATGTACGATTAAGAAATGTGGATTTTTCTTACAGCTTACCTATATAATCCATTTCTTGGAGCACATCACGGGACACAGAGGTCCCTCCCCTCTTGTATGGGATGTTTATTGCTTGCTACAGAACTAAGGTACTTCCTGTGTAGGAGGGGTTATATAGGGGGACTTCCTGTCTGATTGGTTGCCTGTGTCCATTCACCTATAGGTAGCGTATAACCCATATGGTAATGAATATGGCTGTGTCCCGTGATGTACTCCAAGAAATGGATTTTACAGGTAAGCTGTAAGAAAAAGCCACATATTGCTGATATTCAGCTTAACTCTTACACACTAAAACAAGTCTGAATCAACAAGTGAAAAGACTCGACAGACCGCTGAACATTGTTCAGTCTGACCCAAAAAAAAAAAAAAAAAGGCCGGTTTACAAAAGCTCAATAGTTAAAAGCTAAAAATGTTATTCACAAGTGAATGAGTTAGAGCAGTGACTCGTTCCAATCCCACATTACCTCTGTTTAAGGTTTCAATGAGCACATGTTTGAAATAACTGCTGTCTAAAAAATGATAGCACTCCGGGACTCAAAAAAACACAGGGAAAAAATCCTCTCAAAAGATTAAAAAATAAAATAAACCAATATCACAGATGATGATTAGGAGGATACATGATTTATATAGCACCAACTTGCACAGTGCTTTACAACATAAGAGCAGACAGTACAGTTACAATACAATTTCATAAAGGAATCAAAGATAACAAATTTAAAAAAAATTGCTTTTAGTTGGCTTTACAATGACAGAAGCTTGTTCTAGTACAGTCCAACAATTGTTATTTCAAGATGAGATTTCACATCGATTCTACTGTACTCCAATTTATGGTAAACGTGGCTTTATTCTAGGTTTCTGCCCCTTATGCCATTGAATTGAAAGCTACATTATAACTAAATGAGTGCATAATCTTTCCATAACTAGTTAGGATGTTTTTAAAACCTCCATTATGATTAGAAATTCTTTCATTACCTCCAACTGACAGAGCAGCTATATCAGGTACAACAATCAATGTACCAGTGAAATCACATCGATCCCCTGCCATAGCAGTTTCAACAGCTTCTGCACGAAGAATAATTTCCACATTGCGTGGAATTGCACCACGAGGCAATTCTCCCTGAGTTTCCTGAATTCTTACCTAAAAAGGCATGGAAGAAATCAATTTGAATAAATGGTGTATTACAAGAGACAAGGAAGGAAAAAGTGGTGTATTAAACGATGAAAACAATGCAACAAGGGTATATTCACCAGGTGACCAAAGAAAAACAAAAAAACAAACAAACCAAACACAAAACCTTCCCAAACAGTCACCAAGACATACTGGATAACGTCAAGATGGACAGGTAAACATGCCTCAAAATGGCCCACTAAGAGCCGGTTCACACTGGGGCGACTTGTCAGGCGACCTGGTTGCCTGACAAGTCGCCGTGGGTCGCCTGCCATAGATTAGCACAGGACCCGTTCTAATAGTAGCAACACAAGTCGCTCCGACTTAGAAAAGGGTCCTGTACTACTTTGGGGCGACCTGCATTTGACTTCAATGATATAAAGTCCGTGCATGCCGCTCCGAGGTCGCGGTGCGAGCTGTGCACCGCGACTTCACAGGTCGCCCCGGCAAGTCGGGTCGCGCCTATGTGAACCAGCTCTAAATGCTTGCAGCCCTGCACATAGTACATCAGCGAAGTACTACATTGTAGAAACAAAGCAGAAAAAAAACAAAAAACACACAAAAACACTGATAGCATAGATGAAACTTTAATAAAAAAAAAAAAAAAAAAAATGCATGCAAAAAATAATGTAGAGATTAAAATCACAGTTAGCTACCAACCGCCAGGTAAAATGAACAGAATCGATATGCTCTCAATAGTAGCCGGCATGCAGAGAGTAAGAAAGCAGCGCCAGCCTGGATAAAATGGTCTCAATCAACCAGTGCATAGAAGGGCCAGGAGTTTTATACACCGTAGCTCAGTGTGACCAGCAAACCATGAAGGATGTCATCACTAACATTGAGGCTCCACCTCATCTTCAAATTTGGGGAGGTGTCAAGATTGACATCAACTGACCTCCTCCAGCAGGTTCTCTTCCTCTAAACACTCATACTTTTCATGCAATAGGCTCATCCTGAAACAATTTGAATTTAAAAAGAAAAAAAAAAAAAAGTGTGGGGTAACAGTAAAAGTTGACGTGTTTCAAGCTGTATACTCCTAGCCTCACTGAATTTGCACTGCATGGCTCCACCCTCTATGCATAGCTTTGCCCATTCCCTGACATATAGGGGAAGCTAGACCAAAATGGCTACAGGGCACACAACTCCTGAAACCTGCCCAGGCCCCCTAAAACACCAAAATGTTTTATGGTAGAGCGCCTTGTCTACTATGCTGGCCCTTCCATTTACTGGTGGATGTGGTTGAACACAGTTTTATCCAGATCGGAGCCACTTTATTTGATTTCCTTCTGGATGATGTCTACCATTGAGACTACATGGATTCTGTACATTCACCTGGCTATTGGTAGTTCTTGCTGAATGATCGCCACATCAATTTGTGCAATTCTTTTTATTCATTTTAATCGGAAATATTTCATTTGCACCATTCATAACTGTACTATTGATGAGGTTACCAGACAAGAAGAGCTGATGTCGGATGTCCAGTAGAAGCCTAAAAGGTCACAATTTTTTATTTTTTTTTGTGTAGGTGCTTCCCCAGTGGATTGCCCCGCAGCCAGGCACACAATCTCAGCCACACTTATCCTTACCAGTCTAGGGGCGTTTTGTTTTTTATTTTTGGAGAACTTGGATAGGGTTGAGGGAATTGGGTGGGATACTGCAAAAACAGACACTATGTACATGAGGAGGGTGAATTACTTTCTGCAAAGCTGAACCAGAAGTCCTCTCATATAGCAAACTGTGGACTTGGCTTTGTAATAGAAGCAACAGCAAACAAGCTTCTTCCTTTGGAGCAACAAAAGCAGAGTCCCTTCACAGAGAATTTGATAGACTATGCTTTTCAGGACACCAGCTGATGTCCCCTTTAGACAAATACCAGCTGATTCTAGCACAAGATGGGTGGCAGCCGCCCAGCAGTCTGTACTCCCAAAATGTCCAGGGAAAGCTGGTTGTCTCCTTCCAACTGACACTTTTCTCCAGTGATACCAAACTAAATCTTTAGCAGACAGCCCCTCAGTCAGCTCTCAGCAGCTTCAGTATCCAGGCCCTCAGAATGCCCACCCGAGGCCTCACGAACAGCACGCACATGGTAGCTTTGCCCTGGAGAGCAGGAAGCCCTTCAGGCTGGGCTGATACTTCCAGGAAAAGAACCAATGTGCTTAGAGAATATATACATTACAGTCTCCCAGCAGCATTCAGGGCCCTGCTCCTTGGGATTGACCAGGGCTGTAAAAAATAATCCTACTGCCATCTGTATAGCTCCACACCCGTGTTCCACAGAATTCTCTCTGGAAGCAAAGCGTCAGACTGGCAGCAGCTGAGAACACTGAACTGACCTAACAGTTGCAATGGCTACAGTCAACAGAACTAAATTCACTCTCTGTGAATACAGTGAGCCAGCACTAACATCAGCCTAATCCTAGCACCTATCTACAAAGGTGCTACATGTATATAAAAAGCAGATTTTTTATTTTTGGAGTGGCTGTCAAGTATAGTGGGTCTCTTTAATTGAACAGGATAGTCCCATCAACCCCACCACCACCACCCTCCTTCCAGAAGTAGATTTATTGAACCCTGTATGCATATCTTTGTAAATAAATTCCAAAGTACTTCCTCTTTTTTAGCAGAGGGTTGTAGTTTCAAAAGTTGTGAAAGATATTTGAATACTAGAGTTAGGTCCGGTTCACACTGATGCGATGCGGGAAGGCTGCAAATTTGCAGCCTGTTCCCGCATCGCTCACGCACCCCCGGCAGTTCACACTGCCATATGCGATCCGCTGGGGGTGTCAATGTAATCTTGACACCCCCAGTTTGATCGCATATCGCAGTGCGATCGTGCAGTTCGCGCAGGATCGGATTGCACAAGTGTGAACCGCTGTGCGATCCGATCCTGATGCGGCTGCAAAAATGCCTCCTGTGCGTGTTTTCTGCGGGTGCGATGCGAATTTAGCCATACAGTTTGTATGGCTAAACTCGCACCGCACAGCCGATCGCATGTAATGTTGGAGCAGTGCGCTCCGATATTACATGCGAACCCCGCACACGCACAAGTGTGAACCGGGGCTCAGTGTTCAGTATTTTTTTTACGCAGACTTCTAGACCGTCTTAAATAAATAAAAAATAAAACACTTTTGGCATGGTGTGGTGATGGTGGATAGGGTCAGATGGATTAAAATTACCACAATGATCCTACAATCTTATATAGCTAAAAGAAAGATTAGTGGATTAAGGCCTGCTGAATTACTAAGGAAAGTGTAGTTAGCTGCAACACAAGGTTCCATTTTTCTGGCCATCCAATCACTATATTCGCACTACTGCTCAGTACAGTACTAACTATGTTGTCAGCAATCCTGTTGTGTATCCTTGATTTGGGCATACATTATGTTAAGATCAATGATTACGGTTACAGTTGCCATTAGCAGGTGTCACAGACATCAAAGTTTGGATTGTAGAAAGAAAAAAAAAAAAAAAAAAAAAATGGAACCATTAGATGCAAAGCACTAATTTGCTCATATATGGAACTTTTTGGATGAAAGATCTAATATGGAAAGAGCTGCCGATAGCAATCACGATGCCTGGTACAGCCTGACAGGGCCACCTACCCACAGAAATTACAAAAGCAATGTTTTGCTTAAAAAAAAAAAAAAATCACTAAAATAATTATTAGCTGCCAGACAACATTACAAAATATCTGCCATGTGGCCTGTACAGTGTGAATCAGTGGATTTTTTTTTATGTGGCTGGAGCCACCTGGAGTTGTGTGCAGGCAGCCCATGTTACTTTATGGGCACACAGCAGCTGTATGAACACATTTGCCCAATTTGAAAAGGTGTGTGGGTGTAGGTGCATGGCCCCAAACATGATAAGTGGGCACCCACACCTGTCAGATTAAAACCTGCAGCTGTGTTCATAGAGTAACTGGTGGCTCCAACCACATGAACAGACCACTCAATTCACTTGGCCAGAATATCTGTAAGAGTAAGCCCCCCCCACTTTTTTTCCCCCCACTACTTTAAAACAATTTAACAACCCTGTTGAGCAGATTAACAGTAAGTGCTCTGAATAGAGGCTCCGTTCATGCACAAACTGAAGAATAGTAAACAGTTTACTAGGCTCCAGTTCTCAATGAACACGGCGAGTGATTTTTTACCAATCACGCACTGGGTTCATTGAGGAAGGAGGAAAGGATGGGCTTGGTAAATAGGACATTTTCCGACCCCACCCTGAAACTATCTCAGAGTGCTCGCAGCTGACGATAGCCAAAAATGGGAGGCAGTTGAAGCCGCTACTGCAGGGTGAGAAAGGAGGGGACATAAGGGGCTTGGAGCAGTGGAAAATGGGGGTGGGAGCTTGATCCTGGATAGGGAGAATGATCAGAACTGATCCCCTAGCAGCAGCTGAAGAGAAAGGAGGAGCCATAGTGTGTGTGTGGGGGGGGGGGGGGGTTGTTATTCCAGAAACCCACCCCCCTCTAAAACTTGTCCATAGGTAAAAAAAGAAAAAAAAAAGTTAAATCAAAAGGTTATTATAGGTAGGGTAATGGGACTGCCCTGAAATTGTGCAATTAGACTAGAGCAGAGACTCAATTTGGAATCCTATAATGATGATCTAAGCGATAGGTGAAATAATATGGGACACATTAACCAGATCAATTAATAAAGGGATAAATAGAATTGGTTGAGCAGTGAAGCATTGGATTTGTAGAGGGAACTGGGTTTGTAATGGTGAAGTAGAAGTTGCACCTAATGAGGGATTTGTGGCAGTTAACTGAGGGACAGGTCAGATTAGGAGAGGAGTGGGAAGATCAGCTACATAAAACACTAAGACACTCTGCACAAGATAAAAGACATCAATGGCGGTGACTGTCAGGGAGGCAAAGGTTGGGGGGGGGGGGGGTGAAGAAAATACAGACTGGGCAGGTTGGAGGAATGGGATAGACTAAGAAAGGGTAGATATAATCAACATTTATAAATACATAAGGGGTCCATATAGTGAACTTGGTGTTGAGTTGTTCACTTTAAGGTCAACACAGAGGACAAGGGGCACTCTAAGTCTGGCCATACACTATACAATTTTCTTATTCAATTTCCTTTAGATTTACCTTAAACTATGTAGTGCAAGGGCCTGCCTGACTGCATACAAATTGAAAGTGTTTAGGTTTGACCCTATATTACATGGTTTTGGTAAATCCAAAGGAAAGTTGAACAAGAAAATTGTATAGTGTATGGCCAGCCTAAGTCTAGAGGAAAACAGATTTTGTCGCCAAATACGGAAAGGTTTCTTCACCATAGGAGCTGTGAAAATGTGGAATAGTCTCCCTCCAGAGATGGTTCTGGCTAGCTCACTAAACTGCTTTAAAAAAACGCCTGGATTCTTTCCTAGGCAGTGGTGTATTTAGGATTTGTGCTGCCCTAGGCCAGACTAAACTCGTTCGCCCCCCAATTTAAATACGGCCCACCCCTTCCTGTTTCAGACCCACCCTGTCATCTGTAAACCACACCCCTTCCTCTTTAGGCTCCAACTCTTCCTCTTTGCACACTAAAAGTAGGTACAAAAGTGCCTACTTGTATATTTTGTTGTTTTGTATGGGTAGGTCGGTTCATGGGAGCTCTCCTGGGAGCCCTCACTAGACAGCGGGGATGCCAATCCACAGTGCTTGCGGCCACAATTGCCGCTGGGCACCGGCGATCGCTTCCCACAGAGAGAGAACAACGGTCTGCTGTTGTAAACAGCAGACCGTTATTCTCTCTGAAATGATCACAGAGCTCCTGTGTTCCTCCTATTTAGGATCACAGGTCTCTATGTTCATTTCACAAGTCCCTCCCCCATAATGTCATTAGTACAGTAACAGTGCATATTTTTAGCACTAATTACTGTAGTAATGTCACTGGTCCCCACGTGTCAAAAATGTCAGTTAGGGGGTCCGATCTGTTCGCCGCAATTTCACAGTCCCGCCAATAGCGGATCACCGCCATTTCTAGTAAAATTAAATAAAAATTACAAATCTTTACCATAGTTTGTAGACGTGATAACTTTTGCGCAAACCAATCCAAATACGCTTGTTGGGATTTTTTTTTTACCAAAAATATATAGCAGAATACAAATTGGCCAAAAATGATGAAAAATTTTGATTTAAAAAATTTTTTTTGGGGAATATATATATAGCATAATGTGAAAATAAAATTGTTGCTCTTTTTGTTTATAGCGCAATAAACAAAAAAAAAAATAAATAAATTGCAGGAGGTGATCAAATACCATGAAAAGAAAGCTATTTGTGGGGGGAAAAAAAGGACATCCAATTTTTATGGGGTACAGTGTCATACGACTGTGCAATTGTCCATTAAAGTAATTATTTCCGGATCGCGGGCAGAATCGCGGTGATTCTGCTCACGATCGCTACGCTCACATGTGAACGTAGCCTAAAGTTCACCTGTCACCAGAGACTGCCATTAGTACTGCCGTGCACCATCGCCCGTCACCTGTCACCCATCGGTGACCACCACCCGTCACGCCATCAATCACCGTCACCTGTCACCAGATCAGTCATCGCCATCTGTCACCCCATCAGTGATCGTCCTCTCTCACCCCATCATCGTCACCCGTCATCCCATCAGTCATCGTCACCCGTCAACCCATCAGTCATCTGTCAACCCATCAGTGACCGTCAACTGCCACCTATCAGTCACCTGCCACCCATCAGTGATCATCCGCAGTCAACCGTTACCCGTCGCACAGCCCATCACAGCCAGCATGTCAAAAAAGGATGTACAGCAGTGGAGGCCCTTCAGGTCCTCTCCATGACTGATGAGAGCACCGGGGAGCTCTCATCAGTATCCGAATCCATATCCAAATCCGATTCGGAATTTGAAATCGCTAATAGTAGCGGATCGGAGATGGACTCGGACTATTCCTGTACACTTTCCTTTATTTTGGGGTACAATTTTTGCTATATACATGCAACCACTTACCGACCGCCTAACGACTATATACGTCGGTCATTAAAAGCTAAACACTGGGGTTATGGCAGCAGATAGCGGCCATAACCCCGGTATTTTTTTTAAACAGCGGGCGGTTGGCTTTCAGATAAGGGTAGTCCCAGTGGCGGATTCGCAGCGGAATTACCCTTACGGTGCAGGGGAAGAGGTGCCCCCCCTCCCAGACGTTTTCCCAGCTTACCGGACCCACCGGCAGCGGGGAAAACTATCTGGTCCCGGATCCTCAGAGACAGGAAGTCGAGTGAGGGCAAGATGGCCCTCACTCGACTCTATGGTCTTGGAGGACTGGAGCTACGTCAAAAGTCGTTGCCTAGCAAAGGGGTTTAAAGGGCCGCTTTTTTTTCCTCCTTCAACAATTTTTTTTTTCTTTTTTAGTGTAGTTGTTTAGGTGTGAGATCTTTTTGACCCCAGATCTCACAATAAAGAGGACCTGTCATGCCTATTTCTATTACAAGGGATGTTTACATTCCTTGTAATAGGAATAAAAATGATCAAAACTTTTTTTTTTTTAAACTGTAAAAAAAAAAAATAAAAATAAAAAAAAAAAAAGCGCACTGTCCCCGTTAGCTCGCGCGCAGAAGCGAATGCATACGCAAGTCCCACCCACATATGTAAACGGTGTTCAAACCACACATGTGTGGTATCGCCGCGATCGTTGGAGCGAGAGCAATAATTTGAGCCCTGGACCTCCTCTAACTCTAAGCTAGTAATCTGTAGAAATTTTTAAAATGTTGCCTATGGGGATTTTTAAGTACCAATGTTTGGCGCCATTCCGTGAGCGTGCGCAATTTTTAAGCATGACATGTTGGGTATCCAATTACTCGGCGTAACATTATCTTTCACATTATGGAAAAAAATTGGGCTAAATTTACTGTTTTCTTATATTTTAATTAAAAAAGTGAACATTTTTCAAAAAAATTTCATTTGGAAGACTGCTGCGCAAATATGGTGTGATAAAAAAAATATTGCAACGATCTCCATTTTATTTTCTAGGGTCTCTGCTAAAAAAAATATATATAATGTTTGGGGGTTCTAAGTAGTATTCTAGCAAAAAAAATGATTTTAGCTTGTAAACACCAAGTGTCAAAAATAGGCCCAGTCTTAATAGTGGATAAATGGACAACTGTGTAAAGTGCTACTTGGATGTTAGGCCTCTATGTGGTTAGGCTGTGTAAAAGTGTTACACATGTGGTATCGCCATACTCCGGAGGAATAGCAGAATGTATTTTGGGGTGCAATTTTTGATATGTGCATGCTATGTGTTGGAAATATTTCATAAATGGACAACTTTGTGTAAAAAAAAAAAAAAAAAAAAAGTGCATTTTCATTTTCTTTCCACAGTTTCCAAAAACTTGTGGAAAAAAAATGACACGTTCAAAAGACTCATTATGCCTCAAAAATTATACGTTGGGGTGTTTGCTTTCCAAAATGGGGTCATTTTATGGGGGTTTCCATTGTCCTGGTGCTCCAGGGCCTTCAAAAGTGCGATTGGTTGTCAGGAAATTATATGTGTAATTTATGCTCCTAGAATGCCGGACGGTGCTACTTGGATGTTGGGCCTCTGTATGTGGCCAGGCTGTGAAAAAGTCTCACACATGTGGTATCGCCATACTTAGGAGTAGTAGTAGAATGTGTTTGGGGTGTAGTTCCAAGTATACATATGCTATGTGAGAGAAATAACCTGTTAATACGTCAATTTGTAAACAAAAAAAAAATCATTTTGCAAAGAATTGTGGGAAAAAAAAATACAACTTCAAAAAAACTCACCATGCCCCTTATTAAATACATTGGAATGTCTAATTTCCAAAAAGGGGTCATTTGGGGGGTATTTGTACTTTCTTGACTTTTTAGTGTCTCAAGAAATGAGATAGGCCTTCAGTACATCAGGTGTGATCAATTTTCAATGAATAGCACCATAACTTGTGGACTCTATAACTTTCACAAAGACCAAATAATATACACTTATTTGGGTTATTTTTACCAAAGATAAGTAGCAGTATAAATTTTGGCCAAAATTTGTGAAGAAAAATTACTAATTTGCAAAATTTTATGACAAAGAAAAATGCGCTTTTTCACAATGTTTTCAGTCTTTTTTTATTTATAGCACAAAAAATAAAAAACCCAGTAGTGATTAAATACCATCAAAAGAAAGCTCTATTTGTGTGAAGAAAAGGACACAAATTTTTTATGGGTACAGTGTTGCATGACTGAGTAATTGTCATTCAAAGTGTGAGAGCGCTGAAAGCTGAAAATCGGTCTGGGCAGGAAGAGGGTGAAAGTGCACTGTAGGCAAGTGGTTAAAGAGCAGCTGGTTTGGCCACTCACTGCGGCTCTATGGGGGCGTGAGCTCCTCCCTTCCTGTGGCACGTACGCCCCTACTGAAAGCCGGACTGTGTGTGGGAGGCAGGCAAGGACCAGGTGAGTGATGGAGGAGGCGGGAATCGCAAACAAGATGACCGGAGCACTATAATACATGTCTCGGTTCGGGGTTTTTTTTTTTTTTTTCCTTTATGTAGCGGGGCTGCCCTCCCGCCAAGTGTCGCCCTAGGCCTGGTCGGCCTAGGCCAAAATACAGCAGTTTTCCTAGGTGTACATAATATAAATGGGTACTAACATTTTTTAAAGTTGATCCAGGGAATATCCGATTGCCTCCTGGGAGATCAGGAAGGATTTTTTTTCCCCTGCTGTAGCAAATTGGATCATGTTTTGCTGGGGTATCTTTTCGCCTTCTTTTGGATCAACAGCGGGTATAGGATTGTGTATATGGGATTGTATGGTTGGGTTTTCAATACTGTTTTTTTTTTTTTTTAACCGGATGGACTTGTGTCTTTTTTCAACCTGACTAACTATGTAACTGCCAAAATGATGTGCACCTTCCATACTGATCGCTCCAGGGCCAATCCTGGCAGAGGAGGGGCACTGAAGTGCAAGTGCCATAGTCCTCCCCTCCCTCCCTCCTCGTGTGTGTGTGTTTCATCTCCCACTGCGACACAGAACTTGGGTTTGAAATGCTGGGCGGTCGCTGTAACAAAGTCCCGCCTCCTAGACCAGCTCCTGTGATAAGGGGCACACTGATCCAATGCCGGGAAACTGGATCAGGGTGATGTGCATCATAGGAGCCAGTCTAGGAGGTGGAACTTTGTTACAGTGGCCGTCCGGGAAATTCAAAAGCTTGCGGGAGATTGCCGGTCTTTAATCTAGGCACGGATGAGGCTGCATTGGGTGGGCACGGATGAGGCTGCATTGTTCCCTTGCATCATGGCCGCAGTCTCTGACCATCTCCTATAGAATGTCTGGAGTATGTCTGGGGGCTCCAACAGACTAATGAACACAGCACCCATTAGAGTACTCTACTTCTCTTCCAGTATTATTTTGGATATGGTTTAACGACTGTGGGGAGGATCCCAGGGTAACGAAGACTCCTTAGGAGAGCATCTCCGTTTGAGTCATTGCCATTGAAACATTTATACAGTGGAGGAGTTAGTAAGATGAGCACGCCCATGTGGGGGCGCTAGAAATATTTTTGCACCCAGGCATCTGTGACCCTTAGATCGGCCCTGGCTCACTCAAGAATAAGAATACATACCTAAGTTAGACCAGAAAAAAAACAAAAAAAACAAACACTAAATCAGTAGTTAAAAATAGAATCTGAAGCTGTTGCAGACACGAAGTACTAGAAAGGAGTGTTGGGTCCATTTACTGTAAACACAGGGTGGGGACAGATTATGTAGCACACCACATTCCAGTACTTTTAGTACTGTATATAGTACAGGCTAGCACAATAAAATAGCAGCTCTCGATTCCTGCAAACCCTACCCTCCAAGTCTACCCAACCCCCGCCCATTTACATTATGCTAGCATTTAGTTCAGACTTCTGAACAGGCTGGGTTAGCCTCAAACTCATGCCCAACCGGAACCTGAATGACACTTCGTTTTTAGTTGGAAGCAGACAAAAAGTGAAAATGCCACTGTGGTTCTTTTAGAAAGTCCAGTGTATTATACAAACAAAATGTCAATCATTTGTATTTAAAAGGTTTGCAAAAAAAATAAATTTTGCTACAAAAACAATGAAAAACCAAGTTAAAAACCATTATAACATTTGTAAATATTGAAAAATGTATGTATGCTTGTGACTGGTTATCACTGTAATGTACATATTTGTACAGCAGAGGTCTCCATTTACCATGTAATTTAGAATCAGATTGCTCCTGAGCTTAAACCAATGTTTTACAAAAAAAAAAACACAGTAGTTTAAAAATCTAATTACTTCTAAATACTGTATTAGTGTACAATTTACAGACTAGCTGAGCAATAAAATCAAGTAACCATCAAATGTATCAAAGATGTGGACAAAATACCAAAAAGTGAAATTGAAACCAATAGCTGGGCGGTACTCTTGCCCAGAGTAAGTATGTAAAACTATAATATATATATATATATATATATATATATATATATATATATATATATATATATATATATATATATATATATATATATATATATATATATATATATATATATATATATATATATATATATATATATATATATATATATATATATATATATATATATATATATATATATATATATATATATATATATATATATATACACACACATATATACACACACACACACACACACCACGAGTTCACTCTCACATTTTTGTAAATATATTATAGCTTTTTAATGTGGCAACAACTGAAGAAATGACACTTTGCTACAATGTAAAGTAGTGAATGTACAGCTTGTATAACAGTGTAAATTTCCTGTCACCTCAAAATAACTCAACACACAGCCATTAATGTCTAAACTGCTTGCAACAAGTTAGTACACTCCTAAATGAAAATGTCCAAGTTGGGCCCAATTAGCCATTTTCCCTCCCTGGAGTCTTGTGACTCATGTTACAAGGTCTCAGGTGTGGTAAATTTGGTGTTATCGCTCTCACTCTCTCATACTGGGCACTGGAAGTTCAACATGGCACCTCATGGCAAAGAACTGAGGATCTGAAAAAAAAAAAAAAAATTGTTCTTTCTACATAAAGATGGCCTAGGCTATAAAGAAGATTGCAAAGAACCTAAAACTGAGCTTGAGCTGCAGCACAGTGGCCAAGAGCATGCAGCGGTTTAACAGGACAGATTCTGCTCAAAGAAGTTGACTGCACATGCTCAGCGTCAATACGGAGATTGTGTTTGGGAAATATTTGTACGAGTGCTGCCAGCATTGCTGCAGAAGTTGAAGGGGTGGGGTCAGCTTGTCAGTACTCAGACCTAAGCTGCATCAAATTAGTCTGCATGGCTGTCATCCCAGAAGGAAGCCTCTTCTAAAGATGATGCACAAGAAAGCCAGCAAACAATTTGCTGAAGACAAGAAGACTAAGCTTCTTGAATAAGCATATTTTGATTGGTTTGTGCAAAAGTTATTGCGTTTACTAACTAAAGGGAAAGATTTGTCGTTTTTTGGGGTTTCTTTTAATGAGTAATGGCGGCGATCTGCGATTTCTTTTGCGGGACTGCGACATTGCGGCGGACAGATCGGACCCTTGACTGACATTTGACACTTTTGGGGTTACCAGTGACATTACTACAGTAATCAGTGCTATAAATATGCACTGTTACTGTAAAATGACACTGGCAGTGAAGGGGTTTATTTTATTGGAGAGGGAAGGGGTTAATGTATGCCTGATGCTTACTAACGTGTGGGGGGGAGGTGACTTTGTGACACAGGGACAGATCGCAGGTTCAGCTATGCTGAACCCTGCATTCTGACCCTGCCTGTCACTAGGAGATCCGCCCGCTTTGTTTACACAAGCGGGCGGATCTCCAGACTCGATTCCCCGACGATCGGGGAAGAGCAGCGGCAATCGCCGCTGCTCCTCCCCTGGCCCGACTCCCGCTGTGACTGAATACAGCGGGAGCGCACTGCCGAGAAGGGGGAGTGTCTGGCGACGTAGGTCTACGTCGCCAGACGATAATGAACCACTTTGCCGCAGTAGAGCTCTAGTGAGCAGCGGTAAAGTGGTTAAATTATATATACCCCTTGAAATTTTTTACAAATTACAACCAAAATCGTAAAAAAAAAAAAAAAAGGTTATTGGGATTTTATGATACAAACCAACACGAACCGGTTGCCCTGTATTTGGCTCCATCTATCTTCCAATCAGCTCCGACTAGCTTTCCTGTCCCTGGTCACGAAAAACATCCCCACAACATGGTCCTGCCACCACCATGTTTCGTGATTGGGATGGGGCATCCAGGGTGATGTGCAGTGTTAGTTTTCTGCCACACAGCATTTTGTTTGAAGGCGAAAAGTTCCATTTGGATCTCATCTGACCAAAGCAGTCTTCCACATGTTTTCTGTGTCCCCCACATGGCTTCTCGCAAACTGCGAATGGGACTTACGGCTCTGTCAAAAATTGCTTTCTTCATGCCACGCTTTCATGAAGGCCAGCTTTGTGAAGTGCACAAATAGTTGTCCTGTGGACAGGTTCTCCCACCTGAACTGTGAATCTCTGCAGCTCCTCCAGAGTTACCATGGCTACCTCTTGGCTGCTACTCTGATTAATGTTCTCCTTGCCTGGCCTGTCAGTTTAGGTGGATGGCCATGCCTTCATAGGTTTGCAGGTTGTTGAGGTTCTCCAACAACCTCTGAGGGCCTCACAGAAAAGCTGTATTTATACGGAAATTAAAATCACACCAATGGACTCCATTTACTAATTAGGCAACTTCTAAAGGCAATTGGTTCCACTAGATTATTAGTTAGGGGTATCAGAGTAAAAGGGGCTAAATACAAATCTCTTCAGATATATTTGTAAAAAAATATATTTTGAAAACCATTAATTTTCCTTCCATTTGACAATTATGTGCCACTTTGTGCTGGTCTATCACATAAAATACATTTAAGTTTTTGGTTGTAACATGACAAAATATGGAAAAGGTCAAGGGGTATGAATACTTTTTCAAGGCTAGATAAAGTATCAGAATGGGTTTTTGAAAGGCAAATTTAGTTGCCACACTGTAGGCAGTGCGACTTAATGTTGGGGTAAGCAAAAGCATAATTTGGCTCACTGTACCTAGTGAGTGGTTATTTTTACAGCCCCAGCCTATCCCTGGGAGGCAGGCTCGGATGGCATGCTGGGACACATTTATTCTGGTAGCACACACAGCTTGGGGGTCTTGTCCAAAAGTGGGAGGAGTCCAGCCGGGGGGGGGGGGCACACTGCCCTCCCAGGCACAAGCTGCCTGAGGGGAGCTGTGCTACAGATCTGTTTGTTATCACTGTAGGGCATGGCTTGGAAGGAGGCTCCATCTGTCCTTGGGCCTTGCGAGTACAGACATTGAAAGATCTTGGGGACTTTGTGCTTTATCTACCCCTCTGGTACCTTATTATAGTCAGCTGTGGGTCTATTAAAGGGGACACTGGCTCTGTTCAGACACTTTGTTCTAATGGCTCTAGTACAACTCTACAGTTTGTTACAAGCCCCGACATCCTCATTGCTTGTTCTAGAAGTAAAACCAAAGTCCTCAGTTGTACATATTTCTTATCTTTGGAGTATCCTACCACTACCCCCATCCCTAGCCAAGTTCTATAAAAAAAAAAAAAAAAAAAAAAAAAAAAAAAAAAAACACACAACAAACATCCCTTACACTGGTCCTTGGAGAAGGAGCCAATGAGCCTACTGTGTGCCTGGCTGCGGAGCAGAAGTTGGGAAGACTTGGAGTAGCACTACATAAGGTTTTATACAGCGGGAGCATCTTTTAGTGATCTTAATAGTATGTTTGGACCAACTTTGTGCAAAGCATTGCAACTGAAATGCACAGGCCTCTGCAGATTCTTCAATCACATTGTCTGTATCAAAGTGCAGAGTAGGAGTGGGCAAATACCCGAATTTGCAGGGTGCTCGTCACTCAGCACGGCACCATTTAGGAGGCAACAAGCCAGCCACTCAGCATGGCAAGTGGGGGGAATCACAGGAGTAGTGGCATCTACTTTAGTGATTTCCAGCTTTCAGGGACATTGGTATGGAACTTTCAGTTACATTGGTCAAGCTGTAAATATGTTAAGTATCCATACCTGGTATTCTTCTTTAAAAATATGTGGATTTAAAAGCTCTGGTATGTTCCCGACACTCGCTGGAACTGGAGTGGCTTGGATAAGCTACAAGATGCTTCAAAAATACAAGTTCAGAATCTGACCAACTACCACCACCTATGCAGCCTAGGCAAGACTATCCTGAAGTAGAACTATAGGCAAAAACGTTTTTTGGGATAGTGCAAGAAAGGATTATAACCTGTCAAGATTTTGCCTTCTGTGTCCCATTGTGGAGACTTTCCTTGACTTCCTGTCCCAAAGCCAAACCGAAAGGGGAAAAAAAAAAAAAAAAAAAAAAAAAAAAATTCAGCCATGGTCTCTGATCACCATGCCACAGCAGTGCAGTGTCACCATACCAATGCTTACAGTCAGTGTCCCTGATCACGACTACACCAGTCCCAGTCACCCCATAAGGAATTGTTGGCATGTACAATTATCTCTGAAGAATAATCTGTGGAAGGCAAAACTCCAGTAAAGCATGATCCAATTTTCTCCTGATCCCAAGAGGCAATCCAATGATCCCAGGATCAACTTTACTTATAACCGTTAGTATCCAGTTATGGTATGTGCATTTAGGAAAGAATCGAGAACTTTTTAAAAGCAATCAGAGCTGGACAGAACCAGCTCTTGAGTGAGTATATTCAACATATTACAGCTCTTACTGGGAGGAAGCCTTTTTATATTTGGCTATTCTATCGTCTATCCTCCAGATGTAAAGTGTGCCCCCTTGTCCTCAGTGAATACCACCACCAAGTTCACTATATGGACCCCTTATGTATTTATACATGTTGATCATATCCCCCCCCCCATCTCCTTCTCAAGAGAAAAAAATCAGTTCCTCTAATCTTTTCTCATAGCTGAGCTCCCCAAGCCTCTTATCAGTTTGATTGCTCTTCTCTGCACTTTCTCCAGTTCCCCGATATAGTTTTTGTGAACTGGTGCCCAAAACTGAACTGCATATTCCAGATGAGGTCTTACTAATGATTTGTGCATAACTTTTACATTTATCAACATTAAAACTTAATTTGCCAAATAGTTGGCCATTAAACAGACAGGATGAGCAGGTAGACAACATTTTTGGAAGAACAGGTTATAAAAAAGTGTATTGCAAACACTTGGGAAGTGGGGGTAGATTTAAAATGGATTAACTCGCCTGTCACTAAGATGAATCCCACATTTACGACATGGAAAGAAACAAACACTTTAATTCATGGAAATCAGATACTGTCATTATGTACTGTCCTATGAGTTCCTTTATTTTCTGGGTGTACCAATTTGATCGAGTGTAAGAAAATCTATCAGTCAGATCCTTGAGTCTATGATATATAATATCCTACTGATTGGGAGAGTGTGTGGGTTTCCCTGGGGATGAAGCCTGAGAGTCATTTAAAATGTACTGTGCATTATTTCTGATCATCTGGTAAGCAGATTTGACTGCATCACAGTGCTGGTGGAGGACATTCATCTTTTCATCATTACCGACACACAGGCTGGTGGGGGACATTCATCTTTTCATCCTGTTTTGATCTTTAAATCAATGTTCTACCCAATTGGAGCGCTGCATATGGACGTTTTTATATAGATTGTTGTAATGGTCATTTACAAATCATGCTGGCTGCTTATTGATGATTTCCGTTTTTGGCATAGCGCGGATATTCCTCTTTTTTTATATTTGTACTGCTATAAACAAAACTACACCACATTAGTCTGATCGCACCTAGAGAGCAAGGGAATCCAGGGGTCCGAGGAACAAAAAGAGGGAGAGGGGGGAGCTGTAAACCCTAACTAAATGACATTTAGTTTAGTTTTGCTAAAGTCCTGCGTATTAAACAAGTAATAAAGTTCAGTGCCAAAAGATGTGCAATCCTGTGGCATCTCAAAGGCACTCCAAGACATGACTAACAATAGGTGTGCAATGTGCATAAAAAGAACATCTATTTTCATGTGTTAAAAAAAAAAAAAAAACCAACACCACAAACCAACAATATTACTCCACCCAAAACTGACTTTCTGTACATAAAGTGGAAGTTCATTCTAATACTAAAATCTCTAAATCTACTTGCTGTCACAATCTAAGACTAACCTATCTAACCCTGTAAAGAAGAAATTGCTATATACCTTTTCTGAAGCCGGTCCAGTCTCCAGAGGCAGAAGCCCTGCATAAGGGACAACAGCTGGGAAATTATTGGTAAGTGACGTCACCCATAGACTTACTATAGGGCTTTTCGCTGTCAGCTGCCTCCTCTGCACACTCCTACACACAGAAGCTACCTCTGACAGCTCAGCGTGGGACCGGACAGGAGCGGTTTCAGAAAAGCTACGTATACCAACCAATTTCCTCGATACAGGGCAGGATAGGCAAGTCTTAAGATTGTGGATGCCCATAGATTTACAGATTCCAGCATTTGGGTGAACTTCTACTTCAATTGCATGTGCAATACTATTTCTTTTACTGCAAGTCCACCAGTCTCTGTTAAAACCAGAGACTGGTGTGTTAAAACCAATGTCCTCAAAGTATTCCACTTAAGTGTAGAAATTCACTTCAAACTCCAACCTATTTCAGTTGCTCTCTTTAGGTATCAGATGTGCAGATTATTGGGCGGGGCTGGGGAGGACCCAGCGGTCATGGCGCATGTAAGTGAGAGAAAAAGGTGGAGGATCCTAAAAAAAAAAAAAAAAAAAAAAAAAAAAAAAAAAAAAGATTTCAGGGGCTTAGGGAATAGTTAGAGGAAAAGGACCTCCTCCAAAGATAGTTTTCTCTGAAATACTGACTGTACCTCGTGCCACTCCAGAGAGGCAGGAGGAGCTTAGGAAACTGAACAAGTGGCTGGGCAACTGGTGTAGGAAGGAGGGGTTTCGGGTTCATGGAGAACTGGGCTGACTTCTCAGTAGGCTATCAGGTCTTTAGTAAGGACGGGCTGCACCTTGATGGGGATGGTATTGGGAAAAAAGATGGCCACAAAGTTGGAGGGGCTTTTAAAAAAAAAAACTAGGTGTTGGGGGGTGGCTCAGAGGTAGTGACAGTTCGTAGGGAGCAAAGGAAAGCAGGTATTAAGGGGGGGGGGGGGGGGGTCAGCAATGACATAACCATAACCACCACTAGAGGGAATGTGCAGACAAACCGCAATCCAAGCAGAAACTTGAATAAATCACTATCCACTCCTACAGCACAGAGGTGTATACGCAAATGCCAGGAGCCTAGCTAAAAAAAAAAAAAATGGATGAATTGGAATGGTTAGTATACGAGGAGGACAGACCTTGTAGGAATAACAAACTTAATTTGACCCCTCACACGACTGGCTGGCAAATATTTAAGGGTATTTTGTGTATAGGAAGGACAGGGAAGGAAAGAGAGGGGTGAGGGGTAGGTCTATGTCAAAAATAATGTAAGGGTGGTAGAGAGGAGTGACATTGTGGAAGGGACGAGGTCAGAGGTGGCATCAGTGTGGGTAGAACCCCATAGGGAAGAAATAGTGGGGTAGGTTAAAGGCCACCCAACCAAAAAGAGGAGGTAGGGCTAGAATTTTTATCGCAGTTGAGAAACGTGGCAAAGCTGGGATAAGTCAAGTCATCATATTGGGGGGACTTAAATTATCCCGATATTGACTGGGAGGAGGGGACTGCACACTCAAAGCCCCATCATTTCATGAAGGTCTTACAGGACAACTACATGTCTCAGTTGGTGGATTCTCCTACTAGAAAGAATGCATAGCTAGATTTACGAACGTCCCAGGTCTAATCACAAATGTAGGAGTCCAGGACAACTTGGATTCTAGCGATCACAGGATGATCACATTTAGTGTAAATCAAAAGATAGCAAGGCAAGATGGCAACATAAGAACCCTAAACTTCAGAAGGGCAACCTTTCCTGAACTGTGCTCAATAACCGAAAATAAATTGGGACCAAACCCTAGGAACACTGAACAAGGAGGAAAAAATGGGAATGCTTTAGGAAGATATTAAAACAAAAAAAAGGTATCTCGCTGTGTATTTCAACAGGAAATAAATTTAGAAGAGCCAAGGTGAAACCGGGGTGGCTAAACCGCAACGTAAAAAAGCTTTAGAGAAAAAATGGCCTTTAAGAAATATAAATTGGAGGGGACATCATCGACTTTCCACCAATACAAGGAATAAAAATGTAAAAATATCAGGACAGCGAAAAACTACTACTTCGAGAGACACAGAGGAAAGTAAAAAAGAACCCCAAGAAGGTCTTTTTTTAACTATATTACTAGCAAAAAAGCGAGGTCAGAGCACGTTGCACACCTAATTAACGATGACTGGAGGATGGTTACAGAGGAGACAGAGAAGGCAACTGTACTAAATGCTTTCTTCTCCTCAGTTGTTACACAGGAAAAGGAGGGGGTATACTGACCATGACTGTATGGTTAGCAGCACATCACAGGACTTCCCGCTATGGCTAACAGAGGGTGAAATCAAGAAAAGGCTTGACAACATTACCACAAATAATCACCAGGACCGGATGGCGCGCCCCCGAGTACTCAAATAACTCAGTAGGATTATTAGCTAGACTGTTGTTCCTGATCTTTGTAGACAGTATTTTGACAGGAACTAACAGGTGACTGGAGGAAAGCCAATGTGATATCAATATTCAAAAAAGGGCGGAGGCAGATCCTGGAAAACTATAGGCCCGTCAGCCTGACGTCAATAGTATGCAAGTTACTGGAAGGGGTGATAAGGGACTATATCCAAGAATTTGCTAAGGACAACAGTATCCGCAGTAATCAGCATGGGTTTACAAAAGGCCATTCTTGTCAAACCAATCTGTTAACAAGGAGGTGAGCTGTGAGCTAGATAGGGGGGGGGGGGGGAAGACCTGTGGATTCTGAATTTTACTAAGGCATTTGATACAGTTCCCCAAAAATGCTCAATCTACAAACTAAGGTCTGCAGGCATCGACCACAAGGTTTGTACTTGGATAGAAAACTGGTTACCGGGGCGTGTCCAAAGGGTGGTGATAAATACTCAGACAGACTGGTCTGGAGTGGCAAGTGGGTTCCCCCAAGGCTCAGTCCTGGGACCAATTTGTTCAATTTATTCATAAACATCGAGCAAAGGATTGTTCGCTCAATCTCAGTTTTTGCGGATGACACAAAAATAGGCAAGGCAATAAGTTCTCATTCAAATAGAAATCTTACAGAATGACCTGAACAAAAAAAAAAAAAAAAAAAAAAAAAAAAAAAAGTTGGCAACTTCATGGCAAATGAGGTCTAATGTGGAGAAATGGAAGGTATTGCACTTGGGGACTAAAAACATGAACGCAAAATACGTTTTAGGGAAGGAACCTCTGGGGGATTTAAGAATGGAGAAAGATCTGGGAGTCTTAGTGGAAGATAGACTAAGCAATAGCATGCAATGTCAAGCTGCAGCTGCCAAAGCTAGCAGAATATTAGCATGCATAAGGGGATTCCAGAGATAAAGCTTTATTCCTACCCCTTTATAAAACCATGGTCTGGCCACATCTGGAGTACTCTGTCCAGTTCTGGTCACCAGTCCTCAAAGGATGTGCTGGAACTGGAGAGAGTCTGGGGAAGGGAAACTAAACTGATTAGGGGATTGGAGGGCCTTAATTATAAGAAGCGTTTGCAAGCGCTTGATTTAATCTCCCTGGAGAAGAGACGCCCGAGATGGGACAGGATAGCGATTTACTAATACCTCAATGGTGATGTCAGCATAGAAAAAAAAAAAAAAAAACTATTTTGTCTCAAGGAGTGTAAGAGGACATGGGGCCACACAATGAGATTAGAGGAGAGGCGGTTTAACCTTAAGGGGTTTTTCACTGTAAGCACGATAAGATTGTGGAACTCTTTCACAATTGGTAACTGCAGCGAATATAGCTCCTTTAAGACTCTTGGACGTGCATCGCAAAGATCACAACATACAGGGTTATGGGAAATGAATACATCCACACACCTGCACAGGTTGAAGTGGATGGACTGTTGTCTATTCAACCTCAACTACTATGTAGAAAATTAAAGATGAGATCACATTTAATACCTAAAGAGAGTAACTGAACAATACCATTACCTAAGGGATTGTGGCTGGTGGCTGGATGCACACATTGTGTCCAGCTGCTATCCTCACAGGTAATTGCTGGCTGTGTGTCAGGGACGAGGTTCAAGGAGAACTGGCAGATACGCCAAAGCCCAAAATGGCCCCGCTAAGGCGCGTATGTGCATTAGCAAAAGGTGCGCGATGGCGAATTTGCGTACGTCATAATTACCAGCATCCACTGGCCTATATAAAGTCAGCACTGGTGATCACTCATTGCTCGATTATCTTCAGCTAGTATGCTGTGTTCCCTGTGCCTTGAACTTTAGCTTGATTACCTGTTACCGACCCGGTTTATCCCTGACCTGCTCTGGCTTCTCTCCTGGCTCTGAACCCGGCTAGCTTTACGGACTTGCTCCTGCCTATTTCTGATTGCCTTCACGTGTTTGACCCTCGCTTGATCCCGACTACTCCATTCAAAGCATGTGAAGTTTTGTATATTGAAACGTGTTGCACTAATTAGAAATGGTTTTGATTTTTTTTTTTTTTATACTTTACCTTCATATAAATGTTTCTGATCAGTTACTTTTTGAAGCACAAAATAAAGAAGGGAGAGGGAGAGCAAATGAGGGTGAGAGATATGGGAGACAGGAGGGAAGGAGAGCTCTTTCACAGTGTTTACTCATAGGCTTATCCCTGGAGGCTTAGGTAGAGTATTCATGTAGAGGAGATAGCTGCCGGCTTTTCTGTTTCAAAGTTCCCACCCACACATCCTCTTCTTGCGCTTAGCACAGCCACGGGAATTGGGAGTGAGGGGGGGGGGGGGGGAGCAGAAGCAGGAGTAGATTGAGGCTTTCTGCTCTGTTTGTGCAGAGGGTTGGGGGGGGGGGGGGGGCAGAATGGTACTGCACTGGCTAGGCTCTGCATGCGTCATGGCTGCGTGGCTCTGACAGTCTCAACCATTGTATGCTACTGGCACAGGGGTTGATTAGGGTGTGTCTGGGAGCACCCGCCACATGCCTATGGGTACACCACTGATAACCTTAGACCATTCAGAGTATGAATCATTGACCACTACTCTCTGAATTTAGTCTTTTAGCCAGTTTTCTATACATTTACAAACTGATCTTTCCCAAGCCTGTAGACTTTACCTTACACATTAGCCGTGTGTAAAGAACTGTGTCAAACACTTTTTCAAAATCCAAGTATACCATGTCAGTCACTCCTTTGCCTAAAGTTTTACTTACTACCTCAAAAAGAAAAATCAGATTTGTCTGGAAACTTCTGGCTTTCATGAATCCATGCTGTCTGTTGCTTAAAATATTTTTTTTCCCCAAGCAAGAACTCATCCATTTGGTCTTTTATTACATTTTCCATTATCTTTGCAACTATAGAAGTTAAAACTAACAGCTCTATAGTTCCTTGGTAAAGACTTTGATCCCTGAACATGCATCACATTGGCCTTAGATCAATCAAGTGGTACTATTCCAGTCAATATAGAGTCCCCAAAAGCTAGAGACAATGGCTAGCACTTATACCCCCTTCCTGCTCAGACTAATTTCCACCTCCCAGTGCTCTCACACTTTGAATGACAATTGCTTATGCAACATCGTTTCCATATGAAAATTGTACTGTCTCTTTGTGGTATTTAATCACCACTGTGGTTTAATATTTTGCGCTATAAATGGAAAAGAAAAAAAATGTATGTATGAATGATATACACACACACACACACACATTTAAATTATGGTGAGGTTTTTTTGAAGGTATAATTTTTTTCCCCCACAACGCATTGCAAGATGAAGATCCCCCTCCCCCAACAAATTTGCCATTTTAAACAAGGCATTTCTCACACAGCAAAGGCAGACTTGCAACTACACCCCAAAAACCATATGCTACCCCCTGAGTATTGCGATACCACATGCAAGGCTCGTCAGAGAGGCCCAACATGCGGGGAACACCGTCCGGTGTTCTAGGAGCATAAATACACATCTAATGTCTTGACTACCAATCACATTTTTTGAAGGCCCTGAAAAAGGACAGTGGAATCACTGACAAAATGACCCCTTTTTGGAAAGCAAACACCCCAACCTATATTCTATGAGGCTTAATGAGTCTTTTGAACATGTCATTTTTCATAAGTTTTTGGAAAAATTAGAAAATCAATGAAAACACCCCCCCCCCCCTTTTTTGAAGTTGTCCATTTATAAGATATTTCTAACACATAGCCCGTTAGTGGGCCCTGTGCTCACTGCCCGGCATTGTGGAGCTCGATTGGCATTTGCCATTGAACACCAGAATTGGCAGGTTTGCCACTGGCAATGAGAGCAGGCTCACTCTGAGCACATGTGACAGACATGTAAGGGCCTGGAGAAGCCATCAAGAACGTTTATAATGCCTGCAACATCCGTTCAGCTTGACCGGTTTGGTGGTGGGTTAGTGATGGCCTGGGGAGACATAACCATGGAGGGATGCACAGGCCTCTACAGGCTAGACAATGGTATCCTGATGAACTCCTTGGACCCATTGTGAGACCCAATGCTGGTGCAGTGGGTCTGGGTTACTCCTGGTGCACGACCATGCCCGGCCTCATGTGGCAAGAGTATGCAGCAAGTTCTTCGATGATGAAGGAATTGATACCAATGAAGGACCCCCATGCTTGCCTGACCTAAATCCAATAGATCATTTCTGTAACGTTGCGTTTCGGTCCATCCGACGCCACCAGGTTGCACCTCAGTCTGTTCAGCAGCGCAGCAATACCCTGGTCCATATCTGAGAGGAAACACCCCAGGAAAGCCATCTGTCATCTCATTAGGAGCATGCCTTGACATTGTCAGGCATGCATACAAGCACGTGGGGGCCAAACAAAAGTACTGTGTACCATTTGGAGTTGCTGCAATTAAGAAATTTCAGCAAAATGGACTAGTTTGCTGCATCATTTTTTTCCCCCTTTGATTTTCAGGGTGTCTTGTGACGGTACTAACCATCACTACGAGTGATGAAAGACAGATAAGTAATGGTTTGGATTGCTTCAATATTTGTCAGAAAAATCGAGAGAGACAGAGACAGAGAGAGACAGAGAGAGACAGAGACAAAAGACTCATTCGCAGACTTCCCTATTGTCTGTGTATTGATAGGGAATGTGTATTGTGTTAAATAGGGTTGAGCGGACACCTAGATGTCCGTGTTCGACGGGTTCGGCCGAACTTTAAAAAAAAGTCCGGGTCCGTGTCCCGGACTTTTACCGAACTTTTCCCGGACACCGAACCCCATTGAAGTCAATGGGGACCCGAACTTTAAGGCACTAAAATGGCTCTAAAACACCAAAGGAAAGGGCTAGAGTGCTGCAAATGGCAGCAAAACGTAATTAAGAGCATGGCAAGTGCTCTGCAAACAAATGTGGATAGGGAAATAACTTAAAACAACAAAAAAAAACAGAAAAATAAAACAATGTTCTTCTTCATCTCTGAAGGACGAGGCCCATATGGAGTAGGAGGGAGGTTGAGGTGGTGGTGGATGTGGCGGTGACATAGGCGTGCGCACAGGGTGTGCTGGGTGTGCCTGGGCACACCCTAATCACCTAGGGCACATAGCATTGCCAGTGAGGAGATGGGAAAGATCTCCCTGGGACCTGCTCTGCTCTATTTCTCCTTGCCTACAGGTACATGGCCCCGATACATTACTCTCCCTGCTGGCAAACACATGCATGTGTATTTCAACTTTGGGGTGCACACCTTAATGCAATAGGCTGCGCACACCTATGGGCGGTGTAGGTGGAAGCGGCGGTGGAGGAGGACCAGGGCCGGATTAACAGCATCATGGGCTTGGTGCTGAGGATTTTGAAGGGCCTTAGGGCCGTGCCTTGCCATGCACCCAGAGGAGGAAGGGTGCAGCCATGCATGCCTAATTCAACATGGGATGCTGTCTCTGAAGCCCATAAACACATCCATGCATCGCCAACTGTCCCTCCTTGTCCGGCCTTCACGCTGTGTGGGGAGGTTCTGAGGGTGCTGCCTGGGGAAGCGAGCATAGAAGCCAGACTTCTGTGTTTACAAGTGACAGAAGAGCGGTAACAGTGAATATGGCCAACCCGGGGCCTATATAAAAAGGTAGGGGCCTGGAGCTGCAGCTCCAATAGCCCCTACATTAATCTGGCCCTGAGGAGGAGGACGAGGTAGCCAACACTGCTTCTTTTCACAAATTTTAAATGAGGGTACACCCCAAAAGAGTGAGAAAGAGCAAAAATGGAACAATGGGTGGGTAAGGTCGGTATCCATTGCTATTCTGCATAAGGTACGGAAAAGTCCCGTGGGATCCATGCCTGGTTCATTTTAATGAACGTGAGCTTGTCCACATTGTCTCTGGACAGGCGGCTGCGCTTGTCTGTTATAACGCCCCCAGCCGTGCTAAATACCCGTTCAGATAATACACTGGCTGCAGGGCACGCCAGCACCTCCAAGGCGTAAAGGGCAAGCTCAGGCCATGTGCCCAATTTGGAGACCCAGAAGTTGAAGGGGGCAGACCCGTCATTCACTACATGTAGGCGTGTGCACACATACTGCTCCACCATGTTGGTAAAATGCTGCCTCCTGCTAAGACGTTCCATCTGAGCTGCTGGTGCTGCTGTTTGTTGTGGCGTGCTGACAAAGCTTTTCCACATTTCGGCCATGCTAACCCTGCCTTCTGAGGTGCTGGCGGTGCCCTGGTTGCGTTGGCGACCTCCTCCTCCTCCTCCTCTGCCTTGTGCTTCCACTGTGGCCCCGCTGTCAGATGGGAATGCCAGCAGCATGGCGTCTACCAGCGTGCGCTTGTACTCGCGCATCTTGCGATCGCGCTCCAGTGAGTGAATTAAGGACGGTACGTTGTCCTTGTAACGGGGATCCAGCAGCGTGGCCACCCAGTAATCAGCACAAGTTAGAATGTGGGCAACTCGGCGGTCGTTGTGGAGACACTGCAGCATGTAATCGCTCATGTGTGCCAGGCTGCCCAGAGGCAACGAAAGGCTGTCCTCTGTGGGAGGTGTATGGTCCGTGTCCTCTGTATCCCCCCAGCCACGCACCAGTGATGGCCATGAGCTGGCCTGGGTGCCACCCTGCTGTGAACATGGTTCCATCTCCTCCTCCAGCTCCTCCTCCTCCTCATCCTCCTCATCCTCCAGAACTGTGCCCCTGCTGGACAATTGCGTCCCTGGCGTTTGCGTGTGCAGGAACCCACCCTCGGAGCCCCTTGCGAATGACTGCCCTGAAAGCCTTGGAAATGTTACCTCTTCATCCTCCTCCTCCTCCTCATCCTGTGCCACATCCTCTTCCATCATCGCCCGAATTGTTTTTTCAAGGAGGCATAGAAGTGGGATAGTTAAGCTGAGAACGGCGTCATTGCCACTGGCCATGTTGGTGGAGTACTCAAAACAGCGCAACAAGGCACACAGGTCTCGCATGGAGGCCCAGTTATTGGTGGTGAAGTGGTGCTGTTCCGCAGAGCGACTCACGCGTGCGTGCTGCAGCTGAAACTCCACTATGGCCTGCTGCTGCTCGCACAGTCTTTCCAGCATGTGCAAGGTGGAGTTCCACCTTGTGGGCACGTCACATATGAGGCGGTGAGCGGGAAGGCCGAAGTTACGCTGCAGCGCTGCCAGGCGAGCAGCAGCAGGGTGAGAACGCCGAAAGTGCGCACAAACGGCCCGCACTTTCTGCAGCAGCTCTGACATATCGGGGTAGTTTTTAAGGAACCTCTGCACCACCAAATTCAGCACATGCGCCAGGCAAGGGATGTGCGTCAAACCGGCTAGGCCCAGAGCTGCTATGAGATTTCGCCCGTTATCACACACCACCAGGCCGGGCTTGAGGCTCGCTGGCAGCAACCACTCATTTGTCTGCTGTTCCATGCTCCTCCACAACTCCTGCGCGGTGTGTGGTTTGTCCCCCAAACAGGCAAGTTGTAAAACTGCCTGCTGTCGTTTACCCCTGGCCGTGCTGAAGTTGGTGGTGAAGGTGTTACGCTGTCCGGATGAGGAGGCGGTAGAGGATGAGGAAGCGGAGTAGGAGGAGTTAGGAACAGGAGGCAAACTGAAGCGCCCTGCAATCCTCGGTGGTGGAAGGACATGCGCCAAATTGCTATCCGCCTCAGGCCCATCCGCCACTGCATTTACCCAGTGTGCCGTTAGGGAGATATAACGCCCCTGACCGTGCTTACTGGTCCACGTATCCGTAGTTAGGTGGACCTTGGCACAGATGGCGTTGCGCAGTGCACACCTGATTTTTTCCCCCACTTGGTTGTGCAGGGAAGGGATGGCTTGCCTGGAAAAGTAGTGGCGGCTGGGCACGACGTACTGTGGGACAGCCACCGACATAAGGTTTTTAAAACTGTGCGTCTCCACCAGACGGAATGACAGCATTTCAAAGGCCAATAATTTTGAAATGCTGGCATTCAGGGCCAGGGATCGCGGGTGGGTAGGGGGGTACTTCCTCTTCCTCTCAAGTGTTTGGGAGATGGAAAGCTGAACGCTTCCACGGGACATTGTGGAGATGGTTGTTGGTGACCCAGGTGGTGGTGTTGCTGACAGATCGTCTGTTTGCGGGGTGGCAGGTGCCGGTATCACTACAGATGTGGCTGGAGCGGCCGAGACTGCAGCAGAAGAGGAAGCAGGATGAGCCAGAGACGTTTCTTGGTTTTGAAGGTGTGTACTCCACTGCAGCTCGTGCTTTGCACTTAGATGCCTGATCATGCAGGTTGTGCTCAGGTTGAGAAGGTTCATGCCTCGCTTCAAGCTCTGATTGCACAGGGTGCAAACCACTCGTGTCCTGTCATCAGCACATTTTCTAAAGAACTTCCACGCTAGAGAACTCCTTTGAGCTGACTTTGGTGCGCTCGTTCCCTTGCTGCGTTGGGCAGTAGCGGGCGTAGTGTCTAGGGCACGGCCGCTCCGCTTCTGCACCCTGCTCCCTCTTCTGCTGTGCTGGTGGCTCTGTGCGACCACCGCCTCTTCCTCCAAACTACTCAGTTCACCTGCATGACGTTCATTCCATGTGGGGTCGAGGACCTCATCGTCCTCCACATCATCTTCCACCCAGTCTTCACCCCTGCCCTCCTTGTCGGTCTCCACAATGCTGAACGCCGCAGCAGTTGGCACCTGCGTTTCGTCATCATCGGAGACGTGCTGCGATGATCCTTGCATGTACTCATCTTGAGAAATAAGTGGTTGGGCATCGCTGCACTCAATCTCTTCCACTTCTGGGGCAGGGCTAGGTGGATGGCCCTGGGAAACCCTGCTGACAGAGTCCTCAAAAAGAATAAGAGACTGCTGTATGGCTTGGGGCTCAGACTGCTGGCCTGATTTGCAAGGGGGTGAGGTGAAAGACGGTTGGACATTGGCTGCAGGTGCCAACTCTGACCTTTCTGCAGTAGACTGGGTGGGAGACAATGTGAAGGAACTGGAGGCACTGTCAGCAGCAAACCAATCTACTATCGCCTCAACTTGTTCTGGCCTCATCACTTCTAGGGGCGTTTGATGCCCTACCAAATACTGATGCAGGTTCTGTCGCCTACTCACACTTGAGGAAGGTGTTTCACTTGTGCGTGTAGCTGGCACAGATCGACCATGTCCTCTCCTTGCAACAGGAGCTCTACCAGCAGCACCACGACCCAGGCCACGGCCCTTATTTGACGGTCTCCTCATATTTCTGTAATTTAAGATCTTGCCCTAGAAAGGTTTTTATTGAATAGCGGAATAGAAAAATATGATCCAAAAAAAGTGTATGTATATCACACGTACACAACCACACTAGGCCCCAATTACTATTGTTTGTACCCCTAAAAGGCTAGATGAGGAGTAGGGGGAGTATGGAACAGGCAGCACCCTCAAACCTTCAGAAGTATGAGATGAACCCCAACAACTTGGAAAGGTGGATCTCTCTCACACGTACCGACACAGACTATCCCGCAATTCAATTGATCCTCAAAGGTTTTTATTGAATAGCGGAATAGGAAATATGATCAAAAAAAGTGTATGTATCTCGCACGTACACAACCACACTAGGCCCCAATTACTATTGTTTGTACCCCTAAAAGGCTAGATGAGGAGTAGGGGGGGTATGGAACAGGCAGCACCCTCAAACCTTCAGAAGTATGAGATGAACCCCAACAACTTGGAAAGGTGGATCTCTCTCACACGTACCGACACAGACTATCCCGCAATTCAATTGATCCTCAAAGGTTTTTATTGAATAGCGGAATAGGAAATATGATCAAAAAAAGTGTATGTATCTCGCACGTACACAACCACACTAGGCCCCAATAACTATTGTTTGTACCCCTAAAAGGCTAGATGAGGAGTAGGGGGGGTATGGAACAGGCAGCACCCTCAAACCTTCAGAAGTATGAGATGAACCCCAACAACTTGGAAAGGTGGATCTCTCTCACACGTACCGACACAGACTATCCCGCAATTCAATTGATCCTCAAAGGTTTTTATTGAATAGCGGAATAGGAAATATGATCAAAAAAAGTGTATGTATCTCGCACGTACACAACCACACTAGGCCCCAATTACTATTGTTTGTACCCCTAAAAGGCTAGATGAGGAGTAGGGGGGGTATGGAACAGGCAGCACCCTCAAACCTTCAGAAGTATGAGATGAACCCCAACAACTTGGAAAGGTGGATCTCTCTCACACGTACCGACACAGACTATCCCGCAATTCAATTGATCCTCAAAGGTTTTTATTGAATAGCGGAATAGGAAATATGATCAAAAAAAGTGTATGTATCTCGCACGTACACAACCACACTAGGCCCCAATTACTATTGTTTGTACCCCTAAAAGGCTAGATGAGGAGTAGGGGGGGTATGGAACAGGCAGCACCCTCAAACCTTCAGAAGTATGAGATGAACCCCAACAACTTGGAAAGGTGGATCTCTCTCACACGTACCGACACAGACTATCCCGCAATTCAATTGATCCTCAAAGGTTTTTATTGAATAGCGGAATAGGAAATATGATCAAAAAAAGTGTATGTATCTCGAACGTACACAACCACACTAGGCCCCAATTACTATTGTTTGTACCCCTAAAAGGCTAGATGAGGAGTAGGGGGGGTATGGAACAGGCAGCACCCTCAAACCTTCAGAAGTATGAGATGAACCCCAACAACTTGGAAAGGTGGATCTCTCTCACACGTACCGACACAGACTATCCCGCAATTCAATTGATCCTCAAAGGTTTTTATTGAATAGCGGAATAGGAAATATGATCAAAAAAAGTGTATGTATCTCGCACGTACACAACCACACTAGGCCCCAATTACTATTGTTTGTACCCCTAAAAGGCTAGATGAGGAGTAGGGGGGGTATGGAACAGGCAGCACCCTCAAACCTTCAGAAGTATGAGATGAACCCCAACAACTTGGAAAGGTGGATCTCTCTCACACGTACCAACACAGACTATCCCCCAATTTAACTGATCCCCAAAGGTTTTTGATTAAATAGCGGAATAGAAAATATGATCCCAAAAAAGTGTATGTATATCACACGTACACAACCACACTAGGCCCCAATTACTATTGTTTGTACCCCTAAAAGGCTAGGAGTAGGGGGAGTATGGAACAGGCAGCACCCTCAAACCTTCAGAAGTATGAGATGAACCCCAACAACTTGGAAAGGTGGATCTCTCTCACACGTACCAACACAGACTATCCCCCAATTTAACTGATCCCCAAAGGTTTTTGATTAAATAGCGGAATAGAAAATATGATCCCAAAAAAAGTGTATGTATATCACACGTACACAACCACACTAGGCCCCAATTACTATTGTTTGTACCCCTAAAAGGCTAGGAGTAGGGGGAGTATGGAACAGGCAGCACCCTCAAACCTTCAGAAGTATGAGATGAACCCCAACAACTTGGAAAGGTGGATCTCTCTCACACGTACCAACACAGACTATCCCCCAATTTAACTGATCCCCAAAGGTTTTTGATTAAATAGCGGAATAGAAAATATGATCCCAAAAAAGTGTATGTATATCACACGTACACAACCACACTAGGCCCCAATTACTATTGTTTGTACCCCTAAAAGGCTAGGAGTAGGGGGAGTATGGAACAGGCAGCACCCTCAAACCTTCAGAAGTATGAGATGAACCCCAACAACTTGGAAAGGTGGATCTCTCTCACACGTACCAACACAGACTATCCCCCAATTTAACTGATCCCCAAAGGTTTTTGATTAAATAGCGGAATAGAAAATATGATCCCAAAAAAGTGTATGTATATCACACGTACACAACCACACTAGGCCCCAAATACTATTGTTTGTACCCCTAAAAGGCTAGGAGTAGGGGGAGTATGGAACAGGCAGCACCCTCAAACCTTCAGAAGTATGAGATGAACCCCAACAACTTGGAAAGGTGGATCTCTCTCACACGTACCAACACAGACTATCCCCCAATTTAACTGATCCCCAAAGGTTTTTGATTAAATAGCGGAATAGAAAATATGATCCCAAAAAAGTGTATGTATATCACACGTACACAACCACACTAGGCCCCAATTACTATTGTTTGTACCCCTAAAAGGCTAGGAGTAGGGGGAGTATGGAACAGGCAGCACCCTCAAACCTTCAGAAGTATGAGATGAACCCCAACAACTTGGAAAGGTGGATCTCTCTCACACGTACCAACACAGACTATCCCCCAATTTAACTGATCCCCAAAGGTTTTTGATTAAATAGCGGAATAGAAAATATGATCCCAAAAAAGTGTATGTATATCACACGTACACAACCACACTAGGCCCCAATTACTATTGTTTGTACCCCTAAAAGGCTAGGAGTAGGGGGAGTATGGAACAGGCAGCACCCTCAAACCTTCAGAAGTATGAGATGAACCCCAACAACTTGGAAAGGTGGATCTCTCTCACACGTACCAACACAGACTATCCCCCAATTTAACTGATCCCCAAAGGTTTTTGATTAAATAGCGGAATAGAAAATATGATCCCAAAAAAAAGTGTATGTATATCACACGTACACAACCACACTAGGCCCCAATTACTATTGTTTGTACCCCTAAAAGGCTAGGAGTAGGGGGAGTATGGAACAGGCAGCACCCTCAAACCTTCAGAAGTATGAGATGAACCCCAACAACTTGGAAAGGTGGATCTCTCTCACACGTACCAACACAGACTATCCCCCAATTTAACTGATCCCCAAAGGTTTTTGATTAAATAGCGGAATAGAAAATATGATCCCAAAAAAGTGTATGTATATCACACGTACACAACCACACTAGGCCCCAATTACTATTGTTTGTACCCCTAAAAGGCTAGATGAGGAGTAGGGGGAGTATGGAACAGGCAGCACCCTCAAACCTTCAGTATGAGATTGAGTTCACTGCACCCCACAATGATTGTGTTCACTGCACCCCACAAAGATTGTGTTCACTGCACCTCACAAAGATTGTGTTCACTGTACCCCCCAAAGATTGTGTTCACTGCACCCCACAAAGATTGTGTTCACTGCACCCCACAAAGATTGTGTTCACTGCACCCCAAAAATGATTTTGTTCACTGCACCCCAAAAAGGATTTTGTTCACTGCACCCCAAAAAGGATGTTGTTCACTCCACCCCAAAAAGATTGTGTTCACTGCACCCCAAAAAGATTGTGTTCACTGCACCCCAAAAAGATTGTGTTCACTGCACCCCAAAAAGGATTTTGTTCACTGCACCCCAAAAAGATTGTGTTCACTGCACCCCACAAAGGATTTTGTTCACTGCACCCCACAAAGGATTTTGTTCACTGCACCCCACAAAGATTGTGTTCACTGCACACCAAAAAGGATTGTGTTCACTGCACCCCAAAAAGATTTTGTTCACTGCACCCCAAAAAGATTGTGTTCACTGCAGCCCAAAAAGATTGTGTTCACTGCAGCCCAAAAAGATTGTGTTCACTGCAGCCCAAAAAGATTGTGTTCACTGCAGCCCAAAAAGATTGTGTTCACTGCAGCCCAAAAAGATTGTGTTCACTGCAGCCCAAAAAGATTGTGTTCACTGCAGCCCAAAAAGATTGTGTTCACTGCAGCTCACACACAGAAAAATGGATGTGGATCACTGACACCTGCCTATCTCCAATCCCACACCACACAGCAATATCGATTGTAGTTTGTAGAACACAGTTTCCCTAAAATTCAGCAGACTCTGTCCCTAACAGGATTGAGAAGAGATCGTAGATCAGGATTGAGTGCAGACCCCACCCCCCACACAGCAATATCGATTGTAGTTTGTAGAAGACACTGACCCTATATAATTCAGCAGACTCTATCCCTAAAATGCCTACAACTCGCCCTGCCTAAACACTCCGACCTGTCCCTCAATTCTATCCGGACACAAATGGTTTTTTCCTGCCTATCTTTCCCTAATCAGCAGCCAGCACGTTGATGTGTGCTCTGTCCCTGAATCTAAGCAGCATAATGACGCCGCTGCGGCTGCCTCGAACTTATAAAGACTTGGTCACATGCTTCAGACGGCCAATCACAGCTACTGAGACATTTGCAGGCATGGCTGGGATGGCTTAAGGCACACCAGTTAAACGATTGTTGATTGGCTGTTGAAAGCCCGCCATGAAAAGAGCGCCAAAGCATGCAAAACCCGGAAAACGACCGAACACGGATTTTTACCCGAACATACAGTAAAGTGTCCGTGTCCGTGTTCGGGTACAAAAAATCCAATTATTCGGTACGAACACGAATAATACAGTCCGTGTTCGCTCAACACTAGTGTTAAAGTTTACCTGTCTGTTCCATTGTTAAATTTTTTTTTTTTTTTTTTTTTACAAACAAGGTTGCTCTTTATTGAAAAAAATTCAGTAAAAAAACAGTATACAACACACGTGTAGCCAGTGGCCAACATCAGAAACCAATGGGAAAAAAAAAAAAAAAGAACGCTAACAGCGCACAAGTAAGCGTGGTGGAAAAAACATTGCAACATACAGTACAGAAAATGCAAATAATAAGTATCAAGTATAGAATCGGCAGATCATAGAACAAAAAGTGCAGCAAGGGGAAGGGAAGCTAAATCGCATCATCCACCCAAGGCTGCCAAATTTTTTCGTATTTGTGGGGACAATTTCTAATATAAGTTTATACATGGGGAGAGCCCCATTCACAAGGGCCACCCAGGCAGACAGCGTGGGGGGGGGGGGGGGGGAACCCCAGCGAAGAATGATCTCCTTCCTAGCATAATACAGCAACAAGGAAATCATCAACCGTGAGTACTTAGGAGCGTCTAACCTTATCAGGAGTGCCAGTTCCGGGGTACAGGTGACAGTGAGGTGGAGACGGTTGTTCAGAAGGTCAAACACAGCACCCCAAAACTCCTCCACCTCTCAGTGGAGGGCAGTCTCAGTGGAGTGAAATAGACACTGTGCAGAAATTTAGTATGAATAAGTTTGTCTCTAGATGCGATAACCGAACCATGATCCAGGCAGTCCCCCCCACTCCTCATCTAGGGCAGGCAAGTCCGAAGACCAGCGCTGCCACAGACACTCCAGGGCAGGAGAGTCCGTAACCAAACAGGGTAGCGTAAAGGGCAGAAAGAGACTTGGGTAACTCAGCTTGCGCAAGGACATCCTCCAGAAGATCAGTCTGCAGGACCGGGGTGGTCAGAACTGGGCATGAACCGCATGGCGCAGTTGGAGGTAGCGGAAACCTATCTGGCGGGGTAGAGCAAAATCCGCAGATGAGGGAGCGACGGATTGCCCCACAGGAGCTGATAAGGGGACCAAGTGTTGGGCTGAAGAAACCACGCTCTAGCAACCTTCCAAACCCGGAGCGTAGTCCTGGTGGGGAGGGGGAGAGACAGATGAGCACCCGCGCCCCGGTAGGCCAGGTTGCCGAGACCCGCCAGGGAGCCCAGACAAGCAGCCTCCAGGCACGTTGCCGCATTCGACCGAGACCCCGCAAACCACCAATGGATGATGACCAAAACAGCCGCCCAAAAGTAAAAAAAATTTAAAATGAGGAAGGGCCAGGGCCAGGCCCCCCCCCCCCAGGGTCCTCGCCTCCGGATCCAGTGGGAACAAACGACTTGGACCAGTTAATACGTATCCCCGAAAAACCACCGAAGGAGTCGAAAATGGCCAGGGCAGCCTGTAGGGACGAGGACGCATCAGCTAAATAGAGCAGGGTATCATCGGCATACAGGGACACCTTCTCCTCAAGGGGACCAATCCGCCCGCCACGGACAGCCTCCGAGGAGCGTAGCAAGGCTGCCAGAGGCTCCAACGCCAGGGCAAAAAGACCCGGCGAGAGCAGACACCCCTGCCTCGTCCCCCTACCAAGCGGAAAGGCAGCAGAAGCGGCACCGTTAGTGCGAACTCGGGCCAGCGGACGATGAGAGCAGGCGCAGCCAACCCATGAAGCGAGGGCCAAACCAAAAAACGGAGCACAGACCAGAGATGAGGCCACTCGACCAAGTCAAAGGCCTTTTCCGTGTCGAGGGAGGCCACCACCCGCTGACCCAGATTAAGGTGGGAGGCAGAGAGGTTCAGGTGAAGACGGCGGAGATTAATATCCGCCCCCTTCCCTGGCATAAATCCGGTTTGGTCCACATGCACAAGGTCCTCAATGACCGAGGTCAAACGGATGGCCAAGACCTTGGCCAAAAGCTTGGTATCGGCAATCAGCAGAAATATAGGACGGTACGAGTCACAGTCCTCCTGGTCCTTACCCGGCTTAAGGATTAGCACAATGAGGGCCTCCGAGAAGGAGTCCGGCAAGGCGTCCAGGTCCGTGAACCGACCTAACAGCTCCACCAGCCACGGAGCCAGGGATTCCTGATAAGAGGAATCAAATTCCACAGGAATACCATCCGGGCCCGGGGCCTTGCCAGACTGCATCCGAGACAGAGCCGTCTGGATCTCCTCCAGCGTGATAGGACCATCTAAGCGGTCTCTAGCCTCATCATCCAACTCCGGGAGCGAAACATCGGCCAGAAAACCCTCCAGGTCATCCGCACTATAATTCACCCTAGACGTGTAGAGAGCATGATAATAATCTCGGAAGCAGCCATTAATCGCAGGGAGTTCAGACAACATGGTGGCACAAAGTGACCGGATCCGACCAATGTGCGTAACGGGAGTCTGTTCCCTCGATAGCCAGGCTAGGAGGCGCCCATTCTTATCTCCATGTTCAAAGATGCGTTGGGCCGTATAGGATCCACATAGGACTCCTCCGCAGAGCGGGAGGTTCGCTTCCAATTGTTCAGATTGCACAGAGCTTCTGCGGGCCGCCGCAATATGAGTGATATACACCCCCCCCCCCCGGAGCCAGGCCTTGAAAGCATCCCACAGAACCAAAAGGGTCAGAGTGCTCCTCATTGCGTGACCAAAATTGGGACAACTCAGCCAGCAGGGCAGCAAAAATAGAGGGTTCCATAATCCAGTATCTAGACAGCCACCAACCCCCACCCGACCTCTCAGACACCCGGAGGGAAAGCAACAAGGGGGCATGGTCAGATATGCCCCGAGGTAGAATAGAGGCAGATGTGACCATTTGAACGACCTCCATAGGAGGCCAGAGCTAAGTCTATGTGGGAGAAGGTCCGATGAGAGGCCGAGTGACAAGTAAACGCCCTATCCGACGGGTGTAAGCACCGCCAGACGTCCACCAAGGAAAAGGCGGACATCCAGCGGGCCAAGGCGTCAGACCAGACCGAGGGGGGATGCAGGCGGTCCAGATCCGGAATGGGGGACATATTAAAATCACCCAGCAATAATACAATAGAGACATCAAACGAAACAATCAATCAGTTGCAGTATAAAGAAAGGTATGGTCAACAGGAGGGGGCAGATACAGACCCACCAAAAGAAAGGGCACAGAGTGTATGGTAGCATATAGCGGCCGGGCGGGTCGGTCTGAACCTCCAGCAAATGAAATGGCAGGGACCGATGCACGAGGACACTGACCCCCCTGGCATAACTGGAATAGGTGGCATGGTAATGAGAGCCCACCCAGGCCCGCTTGAGGCCCAGGGTACGAGAGTACAGCAGGTGAGTTTCCTGTAAGATACAAATGTGCGGGGCATATCTGCACAGGAAGGTAAAGACCAGGGAACGTTTAACCGCAGAGTTCATACCCCGCACATGCCAAGAAATCACATCAACCCTCGCCATGAAAAACTGAGATTTCCAGCAGTAGCAGGATAGGCATACATCACCACGCCACTGACAACAGGAGGGCCAGGCCGCCCGCCCACCGCCCAGGCAGCAGCAGGGGCCAGGAAGAGGGCCTCAGCCACACTAAGGCACACAAAGAGCAACCATAAAAACAAAACTGACAAAACAAACCACCAAACCTATACAAACCCAAAAAATGTTGGTCCCCCCCCCCCACCCCAAAACAGAGGTAGGCATGGATCCCCAAACCCCACAACAGTCAAGTCAATAAAGTTGCGTGTAACCAAGGGCCAACAGGCACCAGGGTGAAACAGTGCAAGGCACAACAGGTACCAATTCGGTGCAGCTGCGTGGTGCAGCCGAGAGCAAAAGTATCGGATCCAAACGCTTGAGTGAGGGAGGCCAAAGCCAGCTATCCATCCGACTGAAGGAACAGGACAATATTCCGGAGAGATCCAGGCCTCGGATGCCCAGAAACAGGGTCACCGCAAGCTGCCGCAAGCAGGACTTCAGGAACACAAAAAGTACAGGGAAAGGAAGAATCACAATGGCCAGCGGCAGCAGCTCAAGGAGGAGGACAAAGAAATCCCGATCATCCACAGGGGGGGGGGGGGGGGGGAGGGGAGGGGCAGTTGCGGCATCCTCGGCCCGGAACTCCAGCGCCCGCACTTTAGAATGTAGGACCCGCAGGGAGGCCGAGTGCTCCGTCAGAGTGTCCTCCACGGGGCCAACATGCTGCTCCACCTCGGTGAGACGGGACCGGATCTTGTCGAAGTCCTGCCGCATCAGGCACATGTCCATCTGCACAGCCTCAATCTTCGTGGTAAGTGCCGATTGACAAGACACTTATGGCCGCCGTGACGTCTGGGATTCCGGGTGGAGGGGTGTCAGCGTCAGCCTGCGGATCCATCTGCGAAGCCATGTTGGCAGAGGCCGCGGTGGCTGCGGCCTAGTCTGTGCGGGAACGGAAGCCACAGGGGAGTGCAGCGTCTGCGGGAAATGGAGCTTCTTCCCTCGCTGAGGATGGGCGGAGGACTTGCTGGGCATGCAGAAGGCCGAATTGGGGATCAGTGAGTAAAAATCAAGCCACAGATAAGCAGGATAAAGCACTCTGAGCTCTCAGCAGGCACGTATGCTCAGGTCGCCATCTTGGACACGCCCCTCCATTGTTAAATGTTAATGACCTCACATTGTTCTGTCCAGATGGCTAGATAATTAGTTTAGTTTCTGTATACACTTTCATCTGCATATGCTACTGTAATCAGCCAGAGGGGAGGGATTGTGTACACTGTATGGGAGTGTAAAACCCTGTTCCTATTGGATTGTGAATGTCACGTCCAGTCTTCAACAAGGTCCACCTCGTCGGTTACCTTGTGGGTGAAAACTGTATACAAGTCTGTTTCTTGTTCAATAAAGTGGTTCTAGAGTTACTTCACCCTCAATCTAGAGTCCTGTCTCTTATTGGGGGAATATGCTACAAGGGATTGCTATGGTCTTCCATACTCCCTTAGATAATCACTAAGCTCTTGCAAGAGCTTGTTCTGCTGCCCTCTCTGGGGAAAGAGATTCACCCATGGGAACCTGGAGCCTTGTCGTAGGTCCAGGGTGGATAGATGGTGAGACCCTAACCATGCTGCGGCGGTTTGTGGGGTCTTAAGTGGTTACGGTGTCTGGTGGAGTGCTTGGAGCCCTCGGGAAGCACTAGAAGAATCTGTCAACGGAGGTACCCAGTCAAGGGTGTCCCGTTCCGTTACATCTTTGAATTCAACCCTCTGTAGGTTGATCATTTTCATCAAACAATGGGGCATCCTTTCATCCCTAAACACATCACCCAGTCCATTTCAGTATAGATATCCTGCATGATATTTTTCCCCATTGAGATCTGACGTGTTTTCAAAGTGTTCCTTTAATTTTTTTGAGCAGTGTACATTTTGCTACTATTTTTTGATGAGCACTGTACGGCACTGATGAACACTCTGATGGGCACTATAGGATATCAAAAGGGCACACAGAATGTTGAAAAACTCACGATCGGTGTGAGGAGAGGTGAGCTGCACCGGGTATGACCCCGATTTGTTTGCAAAGTGATTGCGCCGTCATTGGACAGAGCGATCAAGTGGTAAAAGGCCGATGCGATTGGCCCTTTAACATGATCTGATGAGCTGTGTCCTGCGGACCCAGCGATCACAGACACTTCTGGATGCGCGTCCCAGGAGGCACGCAAGAAGCGCAAGCATGGGATGCCATTATATGACTGCATCCCAGAACTAGCCAAACACGCTGTAGCCGTCATTAGGCTGTAGTGCAGTCGGCAGCTGGTTAATGATTTGTTGGTGTATGCCATCTGCCCACCATGCTTTTTTCACCTTTATGCTGTCTAAATATTTCTGGACCATATCACTTTTGAGCCATTGTGGAGCATTTGGGGCTGTATCAATACCATCACCATTATGGCCATGAGCTCCCTCATGCTCCCTTCTATACACCGAGCTGAAGGTATTTACATTTGCATTCTCTTTGACCCTAGTCACCCACTGTAGATTATTTTGTTCCCAACTCTTCCTGCAGTGCCATTGCTCCAGTCAATTTCTGGGTAGTTAAAATCCCCCCATTAGTATCACCTTTCCAGCCCTCTCGCTCTCTGTGCAAGGAGCAGAGTCTCCACCTCCACCATTAACACTTGGTGGCCTATAACAAACTCCAATGAAAACCTTTAACATACACACACCCCCATCCGCAGTTCCACCAATAATACTTCAGCCTCACTTTCTAACTAGGTTCTCATTCATACTCGCTTTGAGATCACTTCTCACAGAGACAGACACCACCCCTTCTCCGATTTTCCCTGCCTTTCCGAAAAAGCATAACCAGGAATATTAATAACTCAATCTTGTGCATAATGAAGCCAAGATTCAGCAAAACCAATTAAATCCTAATTCCCTTTGTGCACCAAAGCTTTCACTCCACCTAGTTTGCTTGGGAGACTTCTAGCACTGGTGAACAAAAACTAATTCATGGCCACATTTTGTTCAGTACAAATCACACCATTGCCAATGGTTGTAACATGGGAACCTTCTTATGTGCCATAGCTCTCCCCCCCCCCCCCCATCTTTCCCCATTCCATCCACCAATAGTGACTGACCCCTGTCTGACCTGTCTACCCCATTAAAATCCCAATTTATCTTCCCCCCTAAATCCTAGTTTATATACTCTAGCCTTCCCATAACCCCACCCCCCCCAGCACAGCAGACCCCCTTCCATTTAGGTGCAAACCCATCTTTAGCATATAATTTGTACCCTAATGAAAAGTCAGCCCAGTGCACTAGAAAGCCAAGTCCCTTCTTACACCAGGTCTTTAGCTCCAAATGTCCCAGTGTTTCCTTTGTTGGGCATGGCATAGGCAAGATTTCAGAGAATATCACCTTGTTGAGGTCCTTCCCTTAAACATGCAGCCTGGTTCTTTAAAATTGATTCTTAACTACCTACTTCCCAAGCCCATTCTTACACTTCTTCACTCCTACATGTAAAAATCTACATTTGCTAGAAAATTACTTAGAGCTGAATTTTTTTTTTTTTTTCTTAGCAGAGATCCTATAGAATAAAATGGTGTGCATAGCAATTTTTTTTATGTCACCTGGTATTTGCATAGCGGTTTTTCAAATGCAATTTTGGAAGAAAAAAAATTGCCCAATTTTTTTGTATAATGTGAAAGAGGTTAAACCTAGTATAGATACCAACATGTCACACTTTAAAATTGCGTCTGCCCGGAGAATGGCAGCAAACTTTGGTGCTTAAAATTCTTCATAGGTGACGCTTTGAACGCCTTTACAGGTTACCAGTTTAGAGTTGCATAGAAGGTCTAGTGCAAGAATTATTGCTTACGTTTGCGACAATACCTCACGTGTGGTGCGATCACTGTTTACATATGCATGCGGGAGTAAGGTATGCGTTTGAATTTGCACGTGAGCATGGTGGCGCTTTTGATTTTAGTATTTTACACTTTTATTTTTGTAATAACTATTACTATCACAGGAGATAAAATATCCCTTGTGACAGCATGAGTTGCGACAGGTCCTCTTTTATGGAGAGATTTGGGGGCTATTAGACTCCAAATCTCTCCTCTGGCCCCCCATTCAGCTGATCAGATTGGGATCATTCCAATCGGCTGCTTCTCTGGCCACTGGTGGCCAGGTAAACAAAAGACACAAAACTGGAAGTGCGACGAGCCAGAACCACAGGGGTGATACGTGAGGTGCACAGTGGGCCGATGAGAGACAGCAATAATACAGTTCATCGGTTTACTCACGGTTAGCAGAAAGCCTCCCTGGGCTGGTCGCACAGTGAAGAGGAAGACAGCACGAAATCCTCCGGGGCACGCTCTGTGATAGGGAAACGCCAGCCAAGATGGTGGTTGAGGTGCCCGTGATGACAGGGGTGTTTAGAGTGCTTGTGGTGGCTGGGTCCCTTGATGGTATTTGTCGTGACGCCAGTACCGTTAATGGTGGTACAACCAGTTGTAATAGCAATAGTGAAGAATGAGGTAGACAGTGGTAGGATACAACTCACAACTTTTACTGTGACTGGTTTTGATTGCAGTACAAACATCCAGATAGAATACAGTCTCTAGGTAAATAGAGGAATTCTGCTTATCCACTGTTAATAGGTTTTAGTAATGCTGGACTCAGGCTGTGGTTCAGTATAATGCTCACTTGTTTCTGATCCCTTTAGAATCCAGTGACATTTGGTGAGATTGCCAGTGGCTAAGGAATCCTTCACCTTTATTCTCAAAGGTCTTTCCTGCCGGTTGGTGGCTTTTACCCTTTGATTTGAGCAGTTCCAATTTGTCCCTTCTTAGGACTGACCTTCACTAACCTCTACATGGTGCCTTTCTCCACTGACTGACTTCCTGAACTGAACACTGACCACAGATAAACCTGAGCTGGGATAGATATCCCAAAGTGGTGCTATCCCCATCTTGTGGTGGGAAGTATGAAGCACACTTGACCAGCCTATGAACAGGGATTAAACAGGTGTAGCAATGCACATGCAAAATATAGCAATGACAAAGAAATAATACATTTGCAGTTCCCACATGTCATGAGTGGGATGCTGCAGAAGTAAACACTTTTCGCTCCCAGTTTCCAGGGTTAGAGAGGGGAACGTCCGTTCCTCTCTCACTGTTCCAGGCAGCCATTGCTGTATCGCTCCAGCCTCCATGATCGGACCAGAGAGCCCAGGTGTGGAGGTGGCAGGAGGGGGGGTGGTCGCCCCTCTGCCACCTGCAGAAGTGATTGAGTGGCTAATTATGCACTTCTGGCAAAAGAAAAAAAAAAAAAAAAAAAAAAAACGCTGGCTGCAAAAAAAATGATTCCAGGATGATGCCTGTAGGTCCCGGTATTACCACTGAACCCCATGGACGTGCGAATAGGTCAATTGTGGAGGGGGGGGGGTGGTTAAAGAGCCTCCACCTTCCATGTATTCTGTCATTGGTTCCAACATGGACCAAGACAGCTGGGTCATGCCTAGCCCCTTCTAGTAATTTATAAACCCCGGTTTACCACATGCCAAACCCTGGCACCAGGGAGAAAGCATAACTATTTGGTTGCAGCAATCCAGGCAACAAATTAGTCCTTATAGAACCCCACATTACCACTAACTGTCTAGGCCTACCTGCACTACCCTCACCACCACTACTAGATGGACTGCTCTCCCAGCTGTTAGGGGTAGCAGTGACATCTAAGGCTGCCACCTCTGAGCTTGCCACCCCATCTTCACCCAACTTGGCAAATTAGAGTGCCTTCCTTGCCTGTGAGCCCCTACCACTCCATCTGACTACAGTAACCCATCTTACTACCTGATAATCCTGAAGTACACCTCCACATCAAGCCTACTAAACAGAGGTTTAGAGGACCCCTTTCAAAGTTGTCAAATCTGCTCAGTGTTGCAATTTGCTCCTCCAGATCTCCAATGTGAGCTTTCTGAAGGGCATCAGTAGTATCCATCCTGGAGAGTTGCTCTTTTACTGTATACATGTGGCACACTGCACAAAACCTTCAGCCTTGCTAGCATCTCTTATTTCAGTTACTTACAGGCAAAAGACTTGTTGTAATCTCGTTTTAAACTCTGGGTTTTTAACTCCCCACTTTCAAATTCCCGGCAAGCAAAAATGTGCAAGCTCAGAAAGGAGTTCCACAGAAAGTTATATAATACCTATAGCACCTGGGACCAATTAACCACTCCCATTAATTAGCAGACTGAAGGTGGGGGGGGGGGGAAGTGGTCTTTATTCAGCTTCCTGCTCATTGAACTTGGCATTCCTGGGGGCAGCCATGTACCAGTAGCCTGGGCTTTCCTTGGCTTCTAGGAATGAGGACAGCTAAAGGTGACGCTACACTACTAAGCTATCTTCCCTGACCACTCATACAGATTTGATCATTACAGTACATTGGTCGATTGGTGCAATAAACCCAATACAAATGTCCTGTACATAAAACACACCAAGCCTTTTTTTTTTGTCTTTCATATGCGAAATCTGTGAGAAGGGGTACACATGTTAACATGAAAAATATATGCATATAACATGAAAAATATATGCATTCAAATGATTACTAGATTTATACAAACATCAAAAAGGTTATCGTGTGTCAGGTTTGAATGATATAATCACGTTAGATGCTGAAAGTGCTCACAATTAGCATCTAGAGACTTGATTCCGGCAAACTACTGCATGTACATTGACTACAGTGTCCCACAGGAATTGCTCTGCATGAGGTTTCAATTTCCTCCCATAGTGCATTCAGTGTAGATGGTTATCTACAGTATACCACAGATAGAAAATCGAGGGGTGTCAAGGCCGGGGTGCGTGGAGGGCAATCCTCTCACGTGCACATTGTTTGACAGATGCACATTGTTTAACAGACTTATGCGTTGAGCATGTAAACATTTCCAATACCATATCTGAGGAAACAGAACTTGTTGCTGTGCAATGCCTTCCAGATCTTTGCTTGTGCACATCACACATAGTGCCATCAGTTTCAAACATAACACAAATTTGTACGATTGTTAGTCATGTTGGTGGTTCTGTACCAAACGCACATCTTCCTTGTCATTGAACTTCACACACATTTTCAAATTTACAATCCCACTTTAAAATGGTCTCGTGTGGCTCGAATGTCAAGCATATCTCTGCAATTTTCTTTGACTCTTCTCCTGACGGCAACAATGATGGGACTGACATCATTAGGGGAAAGATGATGCTACACATTGATGCCATAATTAAACTTGGGTTAAAAAAAAAAAAAAAAAATTGCCATAGATACTTAAGGTGTAAACATTTTTTGGATAATTTTATAGATTTCCTTTGGGCAAAATGTTAATTGAATGTGCAATTAAAGTGACAGCGCTGAAAATGGCTTGGGCAGGAATGGGGTGAAAGTCCAGTATTGAAGTGGTTAAAGGAAATGGACATCTTTCAAAATTTAACTAATGCCCCGTACACACGTACCAATTGTCGGCCGTAAATATTCGGCCGACGACCGATCGTAGGCTTGTTAGTATGATGCTTCCGACAGCGCATTTTCGGCTGAACAGAATCTGTCATGCAAGCATTAAAATTTTTGTTGGCCAACACCAGAACGGCCGATTGTTCGCCAGTCAGTACAGATTTCGGCCAACAGACAGCAGATTTGCAAGACTGGGCATGCTCAGAAAAGAAAAGAGACACGGAAAGTTAACATCACATGACATCACTTCTGCAGTTGGCTTTGATTGGCCGACAAAATTCGTGTGCAGTCTTTTGCAGTTTTCAACAGACACGACAGCCCTGGACAAAAGACAGCCGATCGTTCGGCCGACGATCGGTACGTGTGTACGAGGCTTTAGCATTACATCACTGATCAACATTCTGCTTGACAATTCCTTACCTATAAACCTGGAAAATGGCCAGATCAGATTTTAAAGTTTTGTCTCATATCAACTGTAATGGGGTTCAGAATACCATTCAGAACGGCAAACCTTCCACAAACCAAGGTATGTTCTGCTCAGCCACAGTAAACTGTCCTTTTTAGATACATTTCAAACAATGTCAATCACTACAATCAAGAAACAATCAGGTGTTCCTAAAGCATACCAGGCATTATTGTTTAGTTTCAGCAGGGGAACACATGGGAACACCGGGGGGGAACACCGGGGGGGGAACACCGGGGGGGGAACACCGGGGGGGGAACACCGGGGGGGGAACACCCCTCCCCCCCCCCCCCCCCCCCATGACCTTTACAGAGACTGCTGACATGATGCGAGATTGTAAGGGGTCATCAGAATGTTAAGGAGACTTCTCTAAGCCACCAATGTGTAACTGCTGGAGGCACCAATTTATTGAAACCACTGATGTACTGAAAGGCGTAATTAGAAACCCTGGAAGTTACTATACAAAATGATTAAACAGGCCCAGAAAACTTAAAATTTGTGGAGGTTGTCTGGTTGATCCCCTGTAACAAGCAGCATAACTTTCTTCAGAAACCTTCGATGGTCAGCCAGAAGTGGAAAAGTTGGATAGTCCTGTTAATCACTTTGCTGCAATGCATTTAAAATTTTGTTTATTTCAAGATGGCGCCAGACAAGTTCCACAAACAAACAATCTGCAAGCTGTGAACACCACTCATTGAAACCATTGTGGAATGAATTTAAAAAAAAAAAAAAAGGGGGGGGGGGTGAAGAGTTTACGGAGGTGAATTCTAAACAAATACAGGGTATTGTACATTTATTGCATTTTTAGGAGACATCTTACCTTCTGGAAGTCCACAAAACGAGACTTATTCGTATCCAGCGTAAACCTTTGCCTGTTTGCACAGACTGGATTTTTGCAGATAGTTGGCTGTGTGTACTTGAACTGCTGCTCCACATCTTTGATTACAGATTGGCAGTCCATACAAAGGAATGTTCCACTGACAAGTTCAGGGTGTACAGGATGAGTCCTCACCACTTGACCACTAATGCGTAGTAATGTCCCAATTTTTAAAGAACTGAGTTCACGTATCCTACAAAGTTAAGAGATACTTAAAGCAAAATATTAAGAGTGGGTGCGAAAACTTTAATACCATGTAAAATATATTAAACATGTTGGAGTATGTTCACAAATAAACCACACACAGTTTTCAATCCACGTCATGATGTAGCATTTATTTTGGATATTTGCAAAAAATAAAATAAAAAAAAAAAAAAAAAGTGTGTATACATCCTTAGTGCAGCTAAAAAGCACAAGAGGCCTGGTTATTCCTCTTAGAAGTAGGAAGCCAACAAGAGATCAGTTTTATCCCAAAGTGCATAATTAATGGCAAAACTACTGTACTTACTTTTGTCGTGCAGGAAAGTCTGAAAACGCAACATAAAACTCCTTATTTGCTGGAGTATTGCCTAGTTGTCGGACAAAACTACGGAGAGCGCGACAAAGGTGGGGATATACTCTATAAAAACAAACACGGATACAATGGTCATTTTTTTATCATTTAGTTTACCTAATACAACTGATATAAAGTAAATAGTGGAAAAAAAATTCTTTCAAGAAATACAATTTTTTGTATATTGCATATCACCACATGCTTTTTAATGACAAACCAGGGAATGTGAAAGCATAGCTTATCCACCCTTCTGCTGGTCTATCCTGTCTGGAAATGACCATGCCAGTGGTGGGGGTAGGTTTCTCCCATCAGGGTCCAGAAGCTTAAACTAACATTTCACCCAGAAAGGAAGACAAAAAATAAAAACAGTTCCAATCTGCAATGAGTAAAGCCTAGTACACACTAGTATTGTTTTTTGTTTAACCCAGCAGGGCTGAATGAAATAAAACCAAAAGCTCAGGAGGAGCCACTGTGCTAACTATCCGATGTTAGTACATCAATCTCCTCTCCTGTTCCATTGTGCTCTGACGGGGTTGGGGTTGCCCCCCAAACTCTCCAGCTGATTGGCAGACCAGACATGCCCGATCGACAGAAACTAGCTTCTGTTGGACCAGCTTCAATACACACGAGCCAAATGTCGAATGGTTTCTATTTAACCAGCCGATCCTGCCCAGTATTTGGCCTTTGTGCACTTTAGTCAATGAATTTAATCACAAGATAGCTGAAATATTCCCCACCTTTTTAAGGTTCTCCTGTGCAGTAGTTCTAACACAGATAAACCATATTACTTGTACATAAAGGTGTTTGCCATGTGTGCTTTAGGCACCAAAGCACTCTTTACCATCATTGGCACTGTGAGGGAACATGCGATGTGCTAGGAAGCAGAGAACATTTGTGAATTATAGCATACATTAACCATTTCTGGACCAAAAGATTTGCCCCTTAATGACGAGGCAGTTTGTGATTATTATTTGTTATTTTAATGGACAATTGCGTGGTCGTGTGACGCTGTACCTAAATAAAATTGATGTCCCTTTTTCCCCACAAATAGAGCTTTCTTTTGGTGGTATTCGATCACCTGTGAGATTTCTATTTTTTGCGCTATAAACAAACAAAAAAAAAAAAACACATCAAGTTAAATTAATTTTATTTTCATCCTTTTAAGCCAATTTGTATTCTGCTACATATTTTTGATAAAAAAAAAACCCCAGTATGTGTATTTAGATTGCTTTGCACAAAAGTTATCGCGTCTACAAAGTAGGGGAAAGAGGTCTTTTTTACTAGTAATGGCGGCGATCTGCGATTTTTAGTGGGACTGCAACATTGCAGAGGACAAATCAGACCTCTGACATTTTTGACACTTTTGGGGGGACCAGTGACATCACTACAGTAATCAGTGCTAAAATATGCACTGTTAACCCAGTGGTGTTCAAAGGGTTAAGTGTGAGCCTAGGGCAGTGTTTACTAGCTGTATGGGGGGAGGTACATGTGAAATGGACACAGAGACCTGTGATCCTATATAGAAGGATCACAGGCGCTCTGATCATTTCAGAGAGAACAACGGTCTGCTGGGTTTACAACAGCAGGAGCAATCGCGGCTGCCTGGTGGCAATCGGTGCCGCCGGTCCCATGGATTGGAATCCCTGCTGCCTAGTGGGGGCGGACACGATCCCCCAGGACCGCTCTCACGAACCGCCGTACAGGTTTGGCTATTAACGCAGCCGAGCCAGCCTGCCGCAGTATATATGCTGCGGGCAGTCAGCAAGCGGTTAGACAGAGAATTTATCTCATTTCAGTTCTTGGTGAAAAATCTCCTCCGGCACCCGGTTTGTGAAACAGAGAACATTTGTCTCAGAAAGAGGAGAGGAGAAGGGTTTTCCTCTGAGAACAGCTGAGATCTGTGTAGAAGGGGGTGAGCTGCCTGTGATCTTGTGAGATAACTGATTACAGAGCAGCTGAGCTTAAAAAGTGAAACCAAAGTTAAAGACTGTGTAATTACAAGAAAATAAGTACTGACCGCTGGCGCTTTTTTGGCACATTCTTAAAACATGTATTTTGGGCACTTTTTATTGCTCATTTTTCCATTGAACATGCAGTATTTTTTTTAATACACATCTGCTAATGGTTTTTTTTTTTTTTAATTATGCATTTTGCTGCTTTAGGGACCCATGCACACTGGCTTAAAATCATTGCTTCTACAGTAGTTTTGCCTGTGGAACAGCTTAATGCTATCCTGTGTGTCCATGTACATTAGGATTACAGGCATATTGTGAGCCCAGCGTTTAGAGGCAAGAAAGAAAAACCCTTCTGGTTTGCGTTTTGGATTAAAGCTTTCGGGCGAAAAAAAAAAACATGCAAAACTCACCTAAATTATGTACAAAAATTGTTCTATATAAACGTTTTTTTCTGCCAAGGGAATGGACTTTAACACGCTGGTGTGGAGAGGGTGAGGAGACCCAAGGATTGTTCTTAGTGCACCTTCACAATGCAATGAGTGGCTTTTCCATTTAACCACTTGCCGACCGCCGCAAGTACATTTAACGCGGCGGTCAGCCCCTCCTGGGCAAAGTGACACACATTTATATATATATATATATATATATATATATATATATATATATATATATATACACACACACACACACACAATCGCCCGCGAGCCAATAGGGGGCGAGCGCGCGCCGCCGGCACGCTCCCACCCCGCTCGTTTCCCTGACAAGACCGCGCGTGTGACCAGCCGACCCGATGTCCGCCGGTCACTCACGATCGTCCACTGCAGAGGGAGAAAGGCAGGCGGCTAATGTAAACACAGCCGCCTGTCATTCTCCCTGGTGTAACTGCAGAGACTATACGATCCTGCTATGTAGGATCATATGTCTCTGTGGTTACATGAAAAGCCACACCCCTTTACAGTTAGAACGCCCCTAGGGACACACTTAACCCCTGCATCTCCAATAAAGTTAACCCCTTCCCTGCCAGTGTTATTTTTACAGCAACAGTGCATATGTATAGCACTGATTACTGTAGTAATGTCTCTGGTACCCCCAAAAGTGTCAAAAATGTCAGTCAAGGGTCCGATCTGTCCGCCGCAATGTCGCAGTCCCGAGAGAAAAAAAAAAAAATGAAGTGAAATATTGTTATTTTTTCAAAATTGTTGCTATTTTTTTGTTTACAGCGCAAAAAGTAATAATCGCACAGGTGATCAAATACCACCAAAAGAAAGCCCTGTTTGTGGGAAAAAAAAGGACGTCAATTTCATTTAGGTACATCGTCGTACGATCGTGCAATTGTCCGTTAAAGTCACGCAGTGCCGAATCGCAAAATACCCCCTGGTCTTTGAGCAGCCAAATCCTCCGGGGCTTAAGTGGTTAATATGCGTGTAAGTGCAATAGCTTGAGAATGGAATAAAGAGGTGTTTTTTTTTTTAAACGGTATCACACTAGTGCAGTATATTTCCCTCTACATACCCTTACCTTACTGATTGCGGGTGATTGGAGGATTGGAGAAGGGGACTGCACATCCAGGGGAATCCTTAGGGGGTGCCTATCTGGGACCAGCGCAGTGTGTGATTAGGAGGAAGTGACGGCCGTTCCAGTGGAACCTTTGGGGGGGTTAGTAAACACGCTTTTGTGCCTCATCCATGAGAGTGGGTAGGCATTGCCCTCTGGTGAGTTCCCACTTTCTCTGGATCCATCAACACACTGGTGGAGGATTGTGAGGTGGTTCATTTCCACTGCATACTGGATACCTGTTCTTTCTTCTGGAGTTTACTACATTTATTTATATACTCTGTCAAGACTGTGCATGTTTGATGGACTGTGGTCTATTTCACTTCCTGAATATATTTGACCATGTTATGTTTGCACTACTAATGCCATTTTTTCTCTAAGGATAAGTTAGTGTTTATGATTTACATTTGCTAGCCATTAATGGCACCACAAGCATAACATGCATTTTGCGTGTGTTTCTGGAATGCACACAAAAGTGTAGATTAAAAAAAGTGCCAAAATACAGGTTACAAAAGCACCAAAATGCACATAAAATGGCACTTTTCCACTGCAAGTACCGGCTCGGCTCTACTCGGCCCTGCTTGCTTTTCCACTGCGGTACCGCATGGTATAGTGTCGGAACGGTTCGGTACGGTATAGGTTTGCTTTTCCACTAAAGTAGTACTAAAGTTAAGTGGGTGGGATAACAACGGGGTGGTGTAATTCTCTGACCCATCAGTGGCTAGTAGTGGCTGCATGCAAAGGATTGTGGGATATGGTACCAGTTTGGTACCTGTTGGAACCACAATCGAGTAGGTACTGTTTTTTCAGAGCCGTACCGTACGGTTCCATGCAGTGGAAAAGCAAACCTATACCGTACCGTTCCGACCCTATACCATGCGGTACCGCAGTGGAAAAGCACAAAAGCGCGCCGAGCCGGTACGGTTCTATGCAGTGGAAAAGCGCCAAAAATGTGCTAAAATGCTTTTTAAAAAAAAAAACACGACAAAATGGGTTTTGAAAAAAATTAGCGAAAGTGCGTTAACAAAAACTGTACCAGTACCAAAATGCATCAAAAAAAAAAAAAAGGGCCAAAAAAGCCATGTTAAAATTATTTTGGGCATGGAGCATTGTGCATTTGTTCAAAGCACATTTTGGCAAGTTAATAGGGTATTTGTCAAATGATAAGAATGTGTGGCAAAATGCATGTCTGCTATCTGCATTTGATGTGCCAAAAACAATGAATAGCACCCAAAGCGTTATTGCGTATTTTAACACAATTTTAGCGCAATTTTAGCGCAATTTGAAACTGCGGCACAATTCTGCATTGCTCAGATGTGAATGGGGGGCATAAAAAGACAAAAAATAGAAATTATATATACATACACCATTTAGATCAATCTTTATGTTCGCCGTTGCTGATATTAGGAAGAAAGAAGCCTTCTTCCTCACACCACAGCTGCTTCTCACCCAGATTCTCCACCACGGGGCTGGAAAATCTAGGATGGAGATATTTTATAGAGATGGCCAGTAAGGCTGGGTTCAAACTGGGATGGCTTCAAAGCCTGACTCTGAAGCCGCCCCATGCAGCATGACCTCAGCGTGGCTTGCAAACGACTTCTCTAATAGAAGTCAATGCAAGTCGCCCCCCCCCCCCAAAGTAGTGAAGGAACCTTTTTCTAAGTCGGAGCGACTTGAGTTACTCTGATTAGAACGGTTCCATTGCACTGAATGGAGTGCGACTTGTCAGGTTGCTAAGTCGCCTGACAAGTTGCCCCAGTGTGAACTGAGACTAATGCCCCGTACACACGTGCAGATTATCTGAAGACTTTTGTCTGCAGACTTACCAAAACCATATAATATGAGGTCAAACCTAAACACTTTCAATTTGTATGCAATCCGGCAGGACCTTGCACTACATAGAAAAGGTAAATCTGAAGACAAAAGTCTTCAGATAATCTGCACGTGTGTATGGGGCATAAGATGTTCAGATCTCACCTTCATAAACCGGTCATCTAAGTGACAGAAGGGTGTGCCCTGTGATGAGAAGCAAACATGTTCTCCACTCCTCATCTTCCTAAACTGGCACACCTGAGATAAGCTGTGGTCATGAGGATCTCTGCTTTTCTCTTTCATAAAACGGACACCTATATCGTTCACAACAGCCATGTGTATTACCAAAACTCAAGTTACCTGTAATATTCTTCTTGTATTGTGGTTGCAAGCTGTTGATTGTAATATTCCATGTCAGTAAAGTTTATCACTAAAGTATTTCTTTCTGGCCTAAGCAACTCTTCTGCTGCGGACACATACAAATTATTTCCATCCTTTCCTTTGCATCTGTAATAGAAAAAAAAAAAAAAAAAAAAAGATATATACACATCCATAAAATTTAGTGGACAGTGCCTAAAACAAAATGCATCTTTTCATCTGCTTCTGAAATCATACCTGTCCCTTCCAGGGTATATGTATTTCTCTCATACCATTGAAGCCTGCAGTGCTTTGCAGCCACAACCAAAAATTTGTCTCAGGGGCAATTTCTAAAGCTCTTGCATTTTATTTTTGTTTATAGCGCTTAAGAAAATAATGGACTGAAAGTGCATGATCACCACTACACTTTCTCCATTGCCATCTGTTTGTCCCCTTGCTGTGATGGTAGATGGGACTTCCAGTCTTTCCATTTAAATATGGGTGTAAAAATATAAACAAACAGTCTTATAAAAAGGTGGACTAATGCCTCGTACACACGCATCGATTATTGGCCGGGAATTTTCGGCCAACGTCCGATCTTCGGCTTGTTAGTATGATGCTTTCGACAACCGACTCCAACTTTTCGGCCGACAAAATTCTGGTGTGCATGCTATATAATTTTTGTTGGCCGTCAACACAACGGACGGTTTTCCATCAGTCCGTACAGATTTCGGCAGACAAAAATCTGATGAGCAAGACTGGGCATGCTCAGAGAATAAAAAACACACGGAAAGTAAACCAGCACATGACATCGCTTCTGAAGTAGATTTTTGTTGGCCGAGAAAATTAGTGTGCAGTCTAGGCACATTCCAACCAACAAAACACCACTCTGGACAAAAGACGGACGATCGGTCGGCCGATAATCGTTGCGTGTGTACGGGGCTTAAGCCTCTAAGCACAAGTATAGCAAACATGTCTTACAAGTCTAAGGAGACCCTGTTAAAAAAAACCCACAACACTGTCTGCTGGTAGGCTGGCTATACACCATACAATGTGATTGTATTTTAGATCTACCAAAACTACGTAATAAAAGAAGAATCTAAATTTATACAAATGACCATCAAGACAGAAAGGCCCTTGAACTACATAGTGGATTCTATGTCTAAAAAGTACAGATTGTATAGTATATAGTCAGTCTCACACATACGAAGGCAAAATTTACTCTGTCAAACAGCTCTAGTAAAATGCAATACATTACAAAAAGCTTCCAAAACCAGGCATTAAATGTAATTGAAAGTTATCATAGCACACAGAGGAATACTTTAAGCAAAGTACTGAGAATACCATTCATACCTAGGGCAAATCAGACTGCCTCTCATTTACCAAGATATTTTAGGTTTATGACCCCAGTGCCTGGATTTCTGGCTACCAACTACTATATAGGATTTTTCATCAGACATGAGCCACCCATTTACATTTAGACACATACATAAATAGTTATTTGCCTGCTTTATTTTAATACAATGCTTCTTTTGGGAACTTGGGAGTGTTTTGAATGGTTACTGCTCAAACAACTTGACATAGCTCTAGTACGGTTTGGTAATAATAATAAAAACTCTAAGCAGAAAAACACTTGAGATCATTTCCTGAATTATACAACTTACTCTTCCAAGAACTCCAAAAAGAGTTTTTGACACTTATCAGACAATTCATCTTTCATATGCTGGCCTGCTGTTTCAGTTGCAGCTGGGTCACCTAATTCCATGATATCCGACTACTGAAGCACACAAGCCAAACACACTGGGAATACTTCAAGCTGACTCACTCAAGTTTAAGTTTTAGTACTTAGGGTACCTCCCCAGGTCAATTACCAATTATTGTAATTTAACCCATTGGCAGCAGACTACTTTTTTAAAAAAAAAACTGAAGTAAAGAAAGTTTAAGCAGGAGAGATGCAGTTGCACATTGCAACAATTCCAGTTTTATTCTATGGGAAAGTGAATCAGTTCTGATTGCTTGATGTGAGCTCTGCCTTTGCTTTAAGCTTTAATATTTCTAAATCAGCTCATCAAAATGATGGAAATTAACAAACTTATACACACAGGTGGATTTATGGAAAGAAAAACGCACACTGAAAAATAAGCTCAGTGTGTCATTTTGTTAAGCCCTGTCCTTGCATTTGATATTGAACAGCTTTACAGTTGACTTGATCTTGGCATATCTGTCACCTCTGAAGTGAGATTTTAGAATATTCAGGAAGCTTCTTACCACCAGAAGGATAGAATACAGCTTGAAAATGTTCAGTCAACTTTTACACTTAAAATATAATTTATACTATACCAATAAAAATAGACAGTTGGGAAAATAGCATCCTAGAGGGAATTTAATTAATGTATAACTGGTAAATAAATATAGAATTATGCAAGGATTTCTGTACCCTTAAACTTGTATAATAATGGCATACTCACTTGGAGACATGCATTTTGTCACATGGGGTGAGTGAAAAATGTAATCAAGCTTGCTTTGGGTCCATAATTACAGATTAAAGCCCCGTACACACGCAACGATTATCGGCCGACCGATCGTCCGTCTTTTGTCCAGAGTGGTTTTTTGTTGGTTGGAATGTGCCTAGACTGCACACGAATTTTCTCGCCCAACAAAATTCTACTTCAGAAGTGATGTCATGTGTTGGATTGCTTTCTTTGTGTTCTTTCTTCTCTGAGCATGCCCAGTCTTGCTCATCAGATTTTTCCCTGTCAAAATCTGTACTGACTGCACGAAAATCGGCCGTGCTTTGACGGCCAACAAAAATGTTATAGACTGCACACCAGATTTTTTTCGGCCGAAAAGTCGGAGTCGGTTGTCGGAAGCATCATACTAACAAGCCGAAAATCGGGAGATCGGACGTTGGACGAAAATTCCCTGCCAATTTTCGATGCGTGTGTACGGGGCTTAAGGCTGGGTTTACATGTATGCAAATTGGATGCATTTTGCACCGCATCCAATTCGCATGACAATGGAGCCGGTTCACACATGCCTGGGGTGGCTGTGGTGCGATTTCAAAAAGGGTCCTGTGCATTTTTGGGTCATGTTCAGGTGCGACTTCAGGCAATATTTTGCTATTTTGCACCTGAATCGGTGAACAGGAACGCACCAAACCCCGGACTGCAAACCACAGCTCAACATATGTGAAACCGGCCTTAATGAAATTTAGCCAAAATTGCCCTCTAATTTGCCCTGTGGCATCACAAAGCATAATTGGAAAAACAAATAATTTATAGCTGCCTGTGGTCAGGGCCGGCGTTAGGGGGGGGCAAACTGGGCAACTGCCCAGGGCCCCAAATGTCCAGGGGCCCCGTGTCACTGTCAGTCAGGGCCGGACCGGGCAGACCGGGCAGTGTCCCGACTCCCGGTGGGCCGCGGCGCTCAGAGTCATCAGATACAGTAAGAAGACGATCCCTCACTGCGGGCGGCCGCCGGCCGGTGTACTTGCCAACTACACTGGCTCCGCGGCCAATCAGCCTTCTGCTCAGGGGGGGTGTGAGTCACACCCCCCTGAGCAGAAGGCTGATTGGCCGCGGAGCCGGTCCGGAAGTCAAGGTGTGTGTGTTCCTTCCCGCGGCCGCCGATGATCACTGAAGCCGCTGCAGATGGGAGCTCCTTCAGCCCGACTCCGGGCTGCTCGCGGGGGGGGGGGGCGGCGACGAGAGGGAAGGTAAGAGACTGCCTGCAGAGCAGCCTGTGCAGCCCCGGCCGTGTGTGCTGAATAGGAGGGGGTTGGGGCGGCTCGGCTGCATATAGAGGATTTGATGTTTCCTTATGCCGCTGGATGGATTCTTCTCCTCCCTTCTGCAGGCATTCTGCGGCTGCAGGAGAAATATGGAAATATCAATTTCTCTATATGCAGCTGAGCTGTCCCACCCCCCTCCTATTCAACTTCTTTTACTGCCCCCCAGTGATCTTAGCCACCCCATTGATCTTAGCCACCCCCCTCCAGTGATCTTAGCCACCCCCTCCAGTGATCTTAGCCACCCCCTCCAGTGATCTTAGCCACCCCCCCAGTGATCTTAGCCACCCCCCCCCTAGTGATCTTAGCCACCCCCTCCAGTGATCTTAGCCACCCCCTCCAGTGATCTTAGCCACCCCCCCCAGTGATCTTAGCCACCCCCTCCAGTGATCTTAGCCACCCCCCAGTGATCTTAGCCACCCCAATGATCTTAGCCCCCCCCCCCCAGTGATCTTAGCCACCCCAGTGATCTTAGCCACCCCAGTGATCTTAAACCCCCTGTATTTTTTTACCCCCCCCCCGCCCTGTGCTCCTTAGCCCCCCCGTGCTCTTCAAGTCCCCACAGTGCTTTTCATCTCCCCCTATGCTCTCTGGCTCCCCCAGTGCTCTCCACCCCCCCCCCGTGCTCCCTGGCTCCCCCTAAGTGATTTCCAGTGCTCTCCAGTCCCCCCCATGCTCTCCATCCCCCTGGTTTTCCCTGCCCGCCACCCCCCCCCCAGTGCTATCCACACCCTGCACCTTCCAACCCCCCTGCAATGCTTTCCAAACCCCCCCCCCCTTAATTCTCTCCAGTTCCCTCCCCCCTTGCCCTTCAGCTCCTCCAGTGCTATCTGCTTTCCCTGTGCTCTCCGGCCCCCCTAGTGTCCTATCTTCTATCATGTCTGCAGTCTCTGACCTTCTCTTGTATCACATCCGCAGTCTCTGGACCATCTCCTGTACTATGTCTGCAGTCTCTGACCATCTCCTGTATCGTGTCTGCAGTCTCTGACCATCTCCTGTATCGTGTCTGCAGTCTCTGACCATCTCTTGTATCATGTCTGCAGTCTCTGACCATCTCTTGTATCATGTCTGCAGTCTCTGACCATCTCTTGTATCATGTCTGCAGTCTCTGACCATCTCCTGTATCGTGTCTGCAGTCTCTGACCATCTCTTGTATCATGTCCTCAGTCTCTGACCATCTCCTGTATCGTGTCTGCAGTCTCTGACCATCTCTTGTATCATGTCTGCAGTCTCTGACCATCTCCTGTATCGTGTCTGCAGTCTCTGACCATCTCCTGTATCGTGTCTGCAGTCTCTGACCATCTCTTGTATCATGTCCTCAGTCTCTGACCATCTCCTGTATCATGTCCTCAGTCTCTGACCATCTCCTGTATCATGTCCTCAGTCTCTGACCATCTCCTGTATCATGTCCGTGGTCTCTGACCATCTCTTGTATCACGTCTGCACTCTCTGACCATCTACTGTATCACGTCTGTAGTCTCTGACCATCTCTTCTATCATGTCCTCAGTCTCTGACCATCTCTTGTATCATGTCCTCAGTCTCTGACCATCTCTTGTATCATGTCCTCAGTCTCTGACCATCTCCTGTATCATGTCCTCAGTCTCTGACCATCTCCTGTATCATGTCCTCAGTCTCTGACCATCTCCTGTATCATGTCCTCAGTCTCTGACCATCTCCTGTATCATGTCCGTGGTCTCTGACCATCTCTTGTATCACGTCTGCACTCTCTGACCATCTACTGTATCACGTCTGTAGTCTCTGACCATCTCTTCTATCATGTCCTCAGTCTCTGACCATCTCTTGTATCATGTCCTCAGTCTCTGACCATCTCCTGTATCATGTCTTCAGTCTCTGACCATCTCCTGTATCATGTCCTCAGTCTCTGACAATCTACTGTATCATGTCCTCAGTCTCTGACAATCTACTGTATCATGTCCTCAGTCTCTGACCATCTCCTGTATCATGTCTTCAGTCTCTGACCATCTCCTGTATCATGTCTTCAGTCTCTGACCATCTCCTGTATCATGTCCTCAGTCTCTGACCATCTACTGTATCATGTCCTCAGTCTCTGATCATCTACTGTATCATGTCCTCAGTCTCTGACCATCTACTGTATCATGTCCTCAGTCTCTGACCATCTCCTGTATCATGCCCTCAGTCTCTGACCATCTCCTGTATCATGTCCTCAGTCTCTGACCATCTCCTGTATCATGTCTTCAGTCTCTGACCATCTCCTGTATCATGTCCTCAGTCTCTGACAATCTACTGTATCATGTCCTCAGTCTCTGACCATCTACTGTATCATGTCCTCAGTCTCTGACCATCTACTGTATCATGTCCTCAGTCTCTGACCATCTACTGTATCATGTCCTCAGTCTCTGACCATCTCCTGTATCATGTCCTCAGTCTCTGACCATCTCTTGTATCATGTTTGCAGTCTCTGACCATCTCCTGTACTATGTATATAACACTCTGCAGCCACACCGCACAGCACACCCAAGGTAAGTGGAGGACTGGAGAGAGGAGTGACTTCTACTTAGGGATTTATTTTGCAGATAGGCTGGGCTGGCACTGGCAGCAACAATTTTATTCAAAGAAATCAGGATTTCTTCTGCAAATATACTGGCACTGGCAGCAACAATTTAATTCAAATCAGGATTTCTTTTGCAAATAGGCTGGCCTGGCACTGGCAGCCAGGCATAGTACTAGTCTAGTACAATGCCTGCCAGTGCCTTGTCTGATCTGATGATGTCACTGCCAGGCTATTTGCAGAAAAAATCCTTATTTTTCCTCATTTTTTGATCATGTGTCATGATGACATTGGTTTTGGTAATTGTCTGACTCTGATGCCAGCCTATTTGCAGAAGAAATCCTGATTTGAATAAAATATTTGCTGCCAGTGCCAGCCTACCAGGGGCTGATCTGAGGTGTGAAGGTGCAGAAATTGGGGTGATCTGAGGTGTGAAGGTGCAGGAATTGGGGTGGTCTGAGGTGTGAAGGTGCAGAAATTGGGGTGGCCTGAGGTGTGAAGGTGCAGGAATTGGGGTGATCTGAGGTGTGAAGGTGCAGGAATTGGGGTGATCTGAGGTGTGAAGGTGCAGGAATTGGGGTGACCTGAGGTGTGAAGGTGCAGAAATTGGGGTGGTCTGAGGTGTGAAGGTGCAGAAATTGGGGTGGTCTGAGGTGTGAAGGTGCAGGAATTGGGGTGATCTGAGGTGTGAAGGTGCAGGAATTGGGGTGATCTGAGGTGTGAAGGTGCAGAAATTGGGGTGGCCTGAGGTGTGAAGGTGCAGGAATTGGGGTGGTCTGAGGTGTGAAGGCGCAGGATTTAGGGTGATCTGAGGTGTGAAGGTGCAGGAATTGGGGCTGATCTGAGGTGTGAAGGTGCAGGAATTGGGGTGGTCTGAGGTGTGAAGGTGCAGAAATTGGGGTGGCCTGAGGTGTGAAGGTGCAGGAATTGGGGTGATCTGAGGTGTGAAGGTGCAGGAATTGGGGTGATCTGAGGTGTGAAGGTGCAGAAATTGGGGTGGCCTGAGGTGTGAAGGTGCAGGAATTGGGGTGGTCTGAGGTGTGAAGGTGCAGGAATTGGGGTGGTCTTAGGTGTGAAGGTGCAGAAATTGGGGTGGCCTGAGGTGTGAAGGTGCAGGAATTGGGGTGGTCTGAGGTGTGAAGGTGCAGAAATTGGGGTGGTCTGAGGTGTGAAGGTGCAGGAATTGGGGTGGTCTGAGGTGTGAAGGTGCAGAAATTGGGGTGGTCTGAGGTGTGAAGGTGCAGGAATTGGGGTGGTCTGAGGTGTGAAGGCGCAGGATTTGGGGTGATCTGAGGTGTGAAGGTGCAGGAATTGGGGCTGATCTGAGGTGTGAAGGTGCAGGAATTGGGGTGATCTGAGGTGTGAAGGTGCAGGAATTGGGGTGATCTGATTTGTGAAGGTGCAGAAATTGGGGTGGTCTGAGGTGTGAAGGTGCAGGAATTGAGGCTGATCTGATTTGTGAAGGTGCAGAAATTGGGGTGGTCTGAGGTGTGAAGGCGCAGGATTTGGGGTGATCTGAGGTGTGAAGGTGCAGGAATTGGGGCTGATCTGAGGTGTGAAGGTGCAGGAATTGGGGTGATCTGAGGTGTGAAGGTGCAGGAATTGGGGTGATCTGATTTGTGAAGGTGCAGAAATTGGGGTGGTCTGAGGTGTGAAGGTGCAGGAATTGGGGTGGTCTGAGGTGTGAAGGTGCAGGAATTGGGGTGATCTGAGGTGTGAAGGTGCAGGAATTGGGGTGATCTGATTTGTGAAGGTGCAGAAATTGGGGTGGTCTGAGGTGTGAAGGTGCAGGAATTGGGGTGGTCTGAGGTGTGAAGGTGCAGAAATTGGGGTGGTCTGAGGTGTGAAGGTGCAGGAATTGGGGTGATCTGATTTGTGAAGGTGCAGAAATTGGGGTGGTCTGAGGTGTGAAGGTGCAGGAATTGGGGTGGTCAGAGGTGTGAAGGTGCAGGAATTGGGGTGGTCTGATTTGTGAAGGTGCAGAAATTGGGGTGATCTGAGGTGTGAAGGTGCAGGAATTGGGGTGGTCTGAGGTGTGAAGGTGCAGGAATTGGGGTGGTCTGATTTGTGAAGGTGCAGAAATTGGGGTGATCTGAGGTGTGAAGGTGCAGGAATTGGGGTGATCTGATTTGTGAAGGTGCAGGAATTGGGGTGATCTGATGTGTGAAGGTGCAAAGCTCACTTGATTTCTTATTTATTCTATTTAATGTTATTTAATTAAAGCATATTTTCATGTAGTTGTATGTTTTATTTGGCTAAATTGATTAAATGCGCCTATATTTTTGGTAGAATATAAAAAAATTTGGGGCCCCACTTTTAGGTTTGCCCAGGGCCACACTTTGTCTAAAACCGGCCCTGCCTGTGGTAATGGTAAGTAGCCTCTATTTCCTAGCACCACCAATAATAATTTAGTATTTGAGTGGGTAGAAACATTTTTTTTTTTTATGCTTGTGTCCTCAGTGGAGATATTCATAGTCTCTCCTTTATGTCCAGAATGTTTCCATAGCAGGCACATAAAGGATTTAAAACCCTATTGAAGTTACCACTATTTTTGCAACAATAAATAAAAAGTCGGTAATAGATAAAATGTAATTAGAATAAACAATGCTAGCTACCTGGCTGTGTTTGACCACAATTTTTAAATTATCGGAAAACAAAAAAAAAAAATGCAGCCATAAGATTTCCTGCACCATTACAAACTCCTAGTTAGGTAGGTTCTAGGTAAGGCATCTGTTGCTCCTGCTGCTTATCAGGGGAGCCTGATCTATTAGGTTGCCTGTCACATGTTTCCAGGTGTGATTCACTGGGTCTGAGGGAGTGTCCTCACTGCATCCAATGAGGGAGCTTGTTGGACAGTGGAGGAAACCTAGCCAGTGACACATCATGTTTTATGGCAGTCCCAGTGGGAGGGCATTCTCGCAATGCATCCTGGGATTGGCCATAAATACGGAGAGGACATGTGACAGGGCATCTTTGGCAGGAAGCAGAGTCCCAGGAGGAGGTGGACGGCTGTCTCTCATCCTGCAGTGTGAGAGAAAAGTGGTTTTAAGCAGTCAGCATAGTGAACTCGGGTGTGGAGCTGAGCTGAGCTGCAGAGGATCCAAAGTGCTGACAGTGGAGCTGCTGGCAGAGTCTTTTGGGAAAAACAGTGTATGTGAGTACTGAGGGACCTGCCAAAGGGTCTGGCCCAGGAAGGGGGACCACTCCAGTTAAGTCAGGGGATCAAGGAGCTAGCTCACACGGAGAGTATTACAGTAAAGGGGGTGCCATGTAGAAAGCCCTGAAGAATAGGAACAAAAGGGGGTGCCAGGAAGGGCCCTTAAGAGCGCTCTGCAGTACAGTACAGCTTATCTAAAGCAGTTCATTTATTACTACTTTATCGCTATTTACAAAGGTGAAGCAGCGGCCTTGCCGCATTCAAGTGCAGTTAAACGTCCCAGAAAATTGTGCATAGTTTATTCATGTTGGAGTATCCCACTCATCCCTTCTCCTATCCAAGTTCTCAACAAACAGAAAAAAAAAAAAACCCTAGACTGTTTCTTGACTGAGCCAAGCATTGTAAAGTCGCTAAACTATTGTGCTGTTGCTATGGGTAACCCAGGGGAACCTGTCACCTGCAGCTCCCAAGGGAGTAGTGCTACAGGAGGAAAACAGGTGACGAGAAAAGCTTTAGAAATCTGCATTTGCCAAAAAATCTAAAACAATGTTGCTTAATTTACTAATAGGAAAAAAAGAGTGTTTCCTTGAAAATTGTATTTTAAGATTGAAGTAAATATTAACCATGCTTAGTGAAAAAGGAAAAGCTGTGGTCATTTCAATCTTACAAAAAAAATGCTATGTCTTAAATTTACCTTGCGCAGGACAGAACAAATAATGTCATTACATACACCAATTAAATGTTTACCAGGGATGAGCTTCTGGTTCAGTCCAAAGTTCAGATAAAATATTGCTAGTTCAGAGGTTCAGCAAACAGCCAAGCTAAATTGGTGTTCGTCCAAGTCGAACCTCAGACTACAGTGGGAACGGAAGTGATACATTTAGCAGCTGTATTACAGCTTTCCCTTCCAGTTCTATAATCTGTCAGCCATGGATTCCTGGCTGACAGTGGATAGTAAATAAAGGGATGGAGATTGTGTAAACCCCCCCCCCCAAAAAAAAAAACACAGCATTGATTCCCCCTATATTTTCACAAGACTATTGAGGGGAAACCCCACCAAAAAAAAAAAAAAAAAAAAACATGGGGTCCTCCCAAAAATCCAACCCAGACCCTGATCCAAATGTGCAGCTTAGAAGAAAAAGAAGGGACAGGTGTGTGATCCCTTAACTGCAGCAGACCACATGCACTCAACAAGGGGGGTACCTTGCCTGGGGAGTAGTCTGTACGGCATATCAGAATCTGGAAGCACCTTTTAACAATAAGGGGGTCCCCAGATATGTCTGAATGTGTTGTATCCCCACTTATTCAGATAAAAAGTGAAAAGTAAATAAGCACACGCACAGTTTTTGACAAGTCCTTTGATTAAAAATAAACAAACAAACAAGCACACATGCCCCAATATAAATCCACCATCAACCACATCATCCAGTGATGAGAATCCACATCAGCCATGATGAAATTACCCAGCGGACCCGTCGAAAGAAAAAAAAGCAGATCAACAGGAACATCCGATCCCTCTGGTTCAATTGCACTGAATGGCATCTCCCTGTCCCGGACACCAAAGTAAACTAAGGGGTGAGGTCTATCAGGTGACATCAATACCCAAATATAGACATGCCCATATTTAGTCAATGACCTCACAAGGATTTACATTGTAGGACTTTATTTGTTTTTTTAATTATCGGACTTGTCAAAAACTGTGTGTGTGTTTACAACCAAATTTGCAAAACACTTGGGAAAATAGGTAAAAAAATTAGGATGTGAGGGTGATTTGGTGTGGCATCTGTCACCTCATTGATCGCTAGTGTTTATATGGGCTGATCTGATTGGCTAGGCGGGTGTCCCTTTCCCCCCTCATCTGTATAGCTCTCCTGAAGCCCCTGCGCTTATTGGTAGAGCAAGGCTGAAATCCCTGTAGAGGAGTTGAAAAAAAAATAACATAAAAACAGAATGCAATGCAAATCTCATAAACCCGTGTTTTATTCACAATAGAAAATAGAAAACATATCATATATTTATCTCCTGCCCGGCTACTGCATATAAACAGCCAGGCAGGACAAGCGTTGATCTGGGACAAAAAATATCAAAACTTAAAAAAACTCACCATGTCTCCTACTAAATACATTGGACTGTCTACTTTCCAAAAAGGCGTCATTTGGGGGACATTTGTACTTTCCTGGCCTTTTAGGGCCCCATGAAATGAGATAGGCCGTCAGTACTAGGGATGATCGAACGGTTCGGGTCGACCATCGGTTCGACCCGAACATTGGATGTTCGATATTCGGCCGAATACCGAACTTTTTGCGGCAAAAGTTCGGTATTCGGCCACCAGAACCGCCCAAAATGCACTGGGACAGGAACTGGGCTTTAAAAGCCCGTGATTGGCCCAGAAACGTCTGCAAAAGCCAATGAGGGGGCAGGAGTCTCCTAGGAACGTGATTGGAGTGACTACGGGGACCAGAGGCCAATCAGGAGTGAATACGCCCCACACTATATAAGATGGCCCCGCCTAACCCCTAGCACAGTTATCCAGAGCCTGTTGAAGAGAGTTGAAGCAGTTCTGTCTGACTCCTGCTTGCTACACTACATTTCCTACATATCGAGTGGTTCTAAAGCTCCATATAGCAGAATTGTATTTAGCTTACAGCCAGTGTAGTTAGATACAGCGATTGTGCTGGTTCTTAGAGTTAAAAAAAAAAAACTTAAGGGACAGTGTCAGTCTTCTGCTGTATGGAGCTTTCTATTTAGTGGAAAGGGATATCTAGTGTAGTTAGGGAACTTTGTACTACATTAGTTAGATTTGAAAATTTAGTTTCTGTAGGGAAAGTGTGAGGGTTCTGTTTAGTGAGCACGTGGCACAGTGCTGCTCTATCACAGCAGGTATACGTGCTTGCTAGGCAGCAAAATACAGTGACAACTTAACGCCTGTTGTTCAAAGCGTTAGGTGCACTGTACAAAAGCCTTTGCAACTGTGCGTGACACGCAACTGCTGTGCTGTATCCAGCGACAACTGTGGGTCGCATAGCAGTGTGCGTTTTTCACCGCACACAGTTGCCAACGCATCAGTGACAACCTAACGCCTGTTGTTCAAAGCGTTAGGTCCACTGTGCAAAAGGCTTTGCTACTGTGCGTGAACCGCAACTGCTGTGCTGTATCCAGCGACAACTGTGGGTCGCATAGCAGTGTGCGTTTTTCACCGCACACAGTTGCCAACGCATCAGTGACAACTTAACGCCTGTTGTTCAAAGCGTTAGGTGCACTGTACAAAAGCCTTTGCAACTGTGCGTGACACGCAACTGCTGTGCTGTATCCAGCGACAACTGTGGGTCGCATAGCAGTGTGCGTTTTTCACCGTACACAGTTGCCAACGCATCAGTGACAACCTAACGCCTGTTGTTCAAAGCGTTAGGTCCACTGTGCAAAAGGCTTTGCTACTGTGCGTGAACCGCAACTGCTGTGCTGTATCCAGCGACAACTGTGGGTCGCATAGCAGTGTGCGTTTTTCACCGCACACAGTTGCCAACGCATCAGTGACAACTTAACGCCTGTTGTTCAAAGCGTTAGGTGCACTGTACAAAAGCCTTTGCAACTGTGCGTGACACGCAACTGCTGTGCTGTATCCAGCGACAACTGTGGGTCGCATAGCAGTGTGCGTTTTTCACCGCACACAGTTGCCAACGCATCAGTGACAACCTAACGCCTGTTGTTCAAAGCGTTAGGTCCACTGTGCAAAAGGCTTTGCTACTGTGCGTGAACCGCAACTGCTGTGCTGTATCCAGCGACAACTGTGGGTCGCATAGCAGTGTGCGTTTTTCACCGCACACAGTTGCCAACGCATCAGTGACAACTTAACGCCTGTTGTTCAAAGCGTTAGGTGCACTGTACAAAAGCCTTTGCAACTGTGCGTGACACGCAACTGCTGTGCTGTATCCAGCGACAACTGTGGGTCGCATAGCAGTGTGCGTTTTTCACCGCACACAGTTGCCAACGCATCAGTGACAACCTAACGCCTGTTGTTCAAAGCGTTAGGTCCACTGTGCAAAAGGCTTTGCTACTGTGCGTGAACCGCAACTGCTGTGCTGTATCCAGCGACAACTGTGGGTCGCATAGCAGTGTGCGTTTTTCACCGCACACAGTTGCCAACGCATCAGTGACAACTTAACGCCTGTTGTTCAAAGCGTTAGGTGCACTGTACAAAAGCCTTTGCAACTGTGCGTGACACGCAACTGCTGTGCTGTATCCAGCGACAACTGTGGGTCGCATAGCAGTGTGCGTTTTTCACCGCACACAGTTGCCAACGCATCAGTGACAACCTAACGCCTGTTGTTCAAAGCGTTAGGTCCACTGTGCAAAAGGCTTTGCTACTGTGCGTGAACCGCAACTGCTGTGCTGTATCCAGCGACAACTGTGGGTCGCATAGCAGTGTGCGTTTTTCACCGCACACAGTTGCCAACGCATCAGTGACAACTTAACGCCTGTTGTTCAAAGCGTTAGGTGCACTGTACAAAAGCCTTTGCAACTGTGCGTGACACGCAACTGCTGTGCTGTATCCAGCGACAACTGTGGGTCGCATAGCAGTGTGCGTTTTTCACCGCACACAGTTGCCAACGCATCAGTGACAACCTAACGCCTGTTGTTCAAAGCGTTAGGTCCACTGTGCAAAAGGCTTTGCTACTGTGCGTGAACCGCAACTGCTGTGCTGTATCCAGCGACAACTGTGGGTCGCATAGCAGTGTGCGTTTTTCACCGCACACAGTTGCCAACGCATCATTGAGAAATATGCCTGGTAGACCAAGAAAAGGCATACGTGGCCCTGCTGCGGAAAGGGGCACAGCTTCTAGGGTGTCTAGAGGCAGGGGTGGACGTGGTGGTCAGTCCTCAGCCAGGCCACCATTTGGATTGTTCTCCGGCAGTGGCCAAGCTATACGTCCACAGTATGTACAGGAGGTGGTGGACTATATGAACAAACCCTCATCATCGGCATCATCTGCAACTACAGTGACCCAGGCAGAGAAAAGTGGTCAGTCTTCTGCAGTTGTCAGAACAAATACAGATGAGTCCATGTCCACCTCATGTCCTCCCTTAGACCCAATTTCAGACATGGCAGAGGAGTCAGCTGAGCTGTTTGACCACAGTGTCGGCCATCTACTCCAGCCTGATGCTCAGTCCTTTATGGAGTCTGATGTTGGGTCTGAGTTTGAGGAGGAGGCAGAGCAAACAAGAGGGGAGAGCAGACGGCCCGCTCCATCTAAGGCCGCACCTGTTGTCTCCCAGGCCAGGCCTGATGCTCAGTCTTTGATAGAATCAGATGTTGGGTCTGAGGTTGAGGAGGAGGCAGAGCAAACAAGAGGGGAGAGCAGACGGCCCGCTCCATCTAAGGCCGCACCTGTTGTCTCCCAGGCCAGGCCTGATGCTCAGTCTTTGATGGAGTCAGATGTTGGGTCTGAGGTTGAGGAGGAGGCAGAGCAAGCAAGAGGGGAGAGCAGACGGCCTACTCCATCTAAGGCCGCACCTGTTGTCTCCCGGGCCACTATACACACCTCATCTTGCTGGGCCTTTTTTGAGACATCCCATGCAGATAAAACAGTTGCGATCTGCAAGATTTGTAAGAAGGGTATAAAACGTGGCAAAAATGTCAACCACCTGGGTACAAGCTGCCTAAACAGGCATTTGACAACCCACCACTCGGCCCGTTGGCAGGAGCATTTAAAGAACCCACAAAAGGGCCAAAGATTGGTCAGTCGGCCTCCTAGTTCTCCTCGCGCTCCTCCTCATGCTCCATCTGCTCCACCTGCTCCACCTGCACATCAGTCTGTTCCTGGCCCTGCTATAGTCACTCGTCACCTGTTGGCAGCCTCCACTGGCAGGGATGATGATATAGCAGGCAGTGTCGCATCTACCTCCAGCACACCACCAGCTGTATCATCTAGACGCCAAATTTCGATTCCACACATGCTGGAACGAAAAAAAATGTATACTCCCCGCCACCCACATGCCCAGCGTCTAAACAGTAGTTTGGCTAAACTACTGGCTCTGCAACTATTACCATTTAACCTGGTAGAGTCTGCTCCCTTCCGTGACTTCGCAAAATGTGCAGTTCCACAGTGGCAGGTGCCAAGTCGGCATTACTTTTCCCGTAAGGCCCTGCCATCCCTATACCAACATGTGGAAGGCAATGTAGTGTCATCCCTGGCCAAGTCAGTCAGCCGTAAGATACACTTGACAGCTGACACTTGGTCAAGCAAACATGGGCAGGGACGGTACATTTCTGTCACTGCTCACTGGGTGACACTGCTTGCCAGTGGAAGGGATTGTAGCCAGGGCTCGGTGCTGCAGCCAGTGTTGCCCCCACGTCTGCAAACAGCTGGTGGTGTCGCTGATCCGGGTAAATCGATCACTTCTACCCCCTCCTGCTCCTCCTCCTCTACCTCCTCCATGCCCTCCTCTGCAGAATGGTCCTTTGAATATGATGAGATACCACGTAAACGTTCAAAGGGCTATTCTATGTCTCAGGCCAAAAGGTGTCACGCAGTGCTGCAGCTTGTGTGTCTAGGGGACAGGCAGCACACTGCCCCTCAGATTCTTGGGGCTCTGCAGGCACAGGCCCAGAGGTGGTTGACACCACGCCAGCTGCAGCCAGGGATGGTGGTTACTGATAATGGGTCAAACCTCCTGGCCGCCCTTCGTCAGGGAAAGTTAACCCATGTGCCATGCCTGGCGCATGTCCTGAATCTCGTGGTACAGCGGTTTTTGAACTCGTACCCGGGAATGCAGGATGTGCTAAGGATGGCAAGAAGGGTGTGCAGTCACTTCAGGCGGTCGTACAGTGCCACTGCACGTTTGGCCGAAGTGCAGCGCGAGTTTCACCTGCCGGTACACCGCCTCATCTGTGACATGCCCACCCGCTGGAACTCCACCTTGGCTATGCTGCAGCGCCTGTACACGCAGCAGAGGGCCCTCAATGAATACCTATGCGAGTACGGCACCAGCACTGGCTCTGCGCGCCTGGGCTTCTTTTCACCACGGCAGTGGCTTTTGATTAAGGATGCATGCGCTGTCCTCTCGCCATTTGAGGAGGCCACAAGGATGGTCAGCCGGGACAGCGCATGCATCAGTGACACCCTACCGGTACTGTTTTTGTTGGAGCACACTCTGCGTGGCATTATGGACAGGGCACTGGAGGCAGAGCAGCAGGAGGAAGAGGAGGACTTCCTTGCCTCTCAAGGCCCCCTTTATCCTGAGAATCCTGACCCCATTATGCCTAGCTCCCAGAGGCCCGAGCAGGATCCAGGGGTGGAAGAGGAGGAGGAGGACGATTCTGCGGGAACTTTTGCAGGGTTTGAGGAGGAGGAGGAGGAAGACATGCGGCAATCTGCAAGGCCTAGTTTGACTCCCTCGGGACACTTTGGAGTAGTACGTGGCTGGGAGGAGGAGGAGCCCGTTGAAGATAATGTCGTTATGAGTGACCCCGAGGAGTCAGCTTCTCAGGCCTTCGCTAATTTGCGACGCATGGGAAACATCATGCTCCAGAGCCTGCGAAAGGACCCCAGAATCAAGGCCATTAAAGAGACTAACCACTATTGGTTGGCCACCCTACTTGACCCCCGGTACAAGTGTAAAGTCTCGGAGCTTTTCCCATCCACCCATAGAGTCCACAGGATCAAATCCCTTGAGGACAGTCTCAAGAGGAATCTGGTGAACATGTTCCCCGACTCCCGTAGGGTGCAGGGGCGGGGACAACCTACCATGGATTCTACTGGTGGTCACGAGAGGAGCGTTGGAGAAGGCGTGCGGTTGACGGATGCCTTTCGGTCTTTTTTTAGTCCTCACCGCCCAGGCCTCTCAGCTGCCACATCGCATCGACACCGTCTGCATCACATGGTGGACGATTACGTGAGGGCACAAAGTGACACAGAGGGCTTTTCATGTGACGAATCCGATCCACTGGCATACTGGGTCTTAAGATTAGACCACTGGCCAGAACTGGCCCAGTATGCCATGGAGTTGTTGGCCTGCCCTGCTTCCAGTGTCCTATCGGAACGGGCATTCAGGAGGATTCGTCACAGACCATCGAACTAGACTCTCCACCGACTCAGTCGACCGTTTGACATTCATTAAGATGAATCAGTCGTGGATATCAAGCTTTGATGCACCTGATGCAGACCTTGTAGACTAGGCTATCGTTGTGATGTGGCAGTTGAGCCTCAGTTTAAGCCTGGACCATGGTGCCACCCTCAAACCCTCCTCTCATTCTCTTTACGTTCACAGAACCTCATTTTGGTTATGACAAAAACGACAATGTTTGCGCACCTGTTCCACAGGTGCACACCTTTACAATTTTTGGGCCTCCTTCAACACCAGCTCTTTGGGGTTAAGGTGGGGAGGCTATGCTAAAACAAAAACGACAATGTTTGCGCACCTGTTCCACAGGTGCACACCTTTACAATTTTTGGGCCTCCTTCAACACCAGCTCTTTGGGGTTAAGGTGGGGAGGCTATGCTAAAACAAAAACGACAATGTTTGCGCACCTGTTCCACAGGTGCACACCTTTACAATTTTTGGGCCTCCTTCAACACCAGCTCTTTGGGGTTAAGGTGGGGAGGCTATACTAAAACAAAAACGACAATGTTTGCGCACCTGTTCCACAGGTGCACACCTTTACAATTTTTGGGCCTCCTTCAACACCAGCTCTTTGGGGTTAAGGTGGGGAGGCTATGCTAAAACAAAAACGACAATGTTTGCGCACCTGTTCCACAGGTGCACACCTTTACAATTTTTGGGCCTCCTTCAACACCAGCTCTTTGGGGTTAAGGTGGGGAGGCTATGCTAAAACAAAAACTACAATGTTTGCGCACCTGTTCCACAGGTGCACACCTTCATAATTTTTACGCCTTCTTCAACACCAGCTCTTTGGGCTTACAGTGGTATGGCTCCGCCAACACCCAAACAACAATTTTTGCGCACCTGTCACACAGATGCATATCATTGTAATTTTTTTCCTTACAAAGGCAATTATTGCTTTCATTACCAGCACTTTCATAGGGATATGGTGTCAAGGCATCGTCCGCACCACCAAATGCCCAATTTTTAAGCATCCTTTACTTCTATTCAAAGTCAAGAGACAACAGTATTCATCCAAAACATCTCTAATCTTGTTCACTCTGCACTACATTGTGGCCCCTACCCCTAACCCTCAATGTATCCGTGCATATATGTCTGTTTCTTGTGAGATTTCAAGTTAAAGTGCACCAAACACCATTTTACATGAAATAAAGTGCAATTACATACATCTTTGGACTTCTTGAAACATTTGGTAATAAAAGCCCCATTGTGGAAATACACCCGTTAATTATATGCACATTTAAAGAGACAGCACCTTTTTCCAAAAAAACCTCTAATCTTGTTCCCAGTGCACTGCATTATGTCCCCATCATACACATTGGCTGAGCCGTTGATTAGGAGCAAAAGAAAGGTGCGGTTAAGCAAAAAAGTCATTTTTGAAGGTTTGGTATGCTGTAATTCTGGTTCTGGACATGCTACAGAGCTGAAACTTCACAGGTACACCTTTTAGACCCCCCAGACACTAAATCCAAAGAAATCTCTTTTTTTTTTTTTTAATTTTTTCAATAATTGGCTATCTATCAAAAACGACAATTTTTAAGAACTTTTTTTGTGTGATTAATAGTCCCTGGGGCATGACCCAGAACCCTAGGCACTTTTTAGGGGCATTTATTGGGTTTTAGGGCTTAAAAATGGTGTTTTTTGATTACAGAAGTTCGGGTCCCATTGATTTCAATGGGGTTCTGAAATCCGAACCGAACTTTCGTGAAGTTCGGGTGTTCTGGTCGAACCGAACTTTTCAAAAGTTCGATCATCCCTAGTCAGTACATCAGGACTGATCAATTATATATGCCAAAGTTTTCATACAGACTAAATAATATATACTGATTTGGGTTATTTTTACCAAAGAAATGTAGCAGAATACATTTTGGCCAAACTGTATGAAGAAAGCTTACTCATGTGCCAAATTTTATAACAGAAACTAAGAAGCTTATATAGCAAAAAAAAAGACAACCTAGTAGTGAAAAAAAGTTCTATCTGCCTAAAAAAAAAAAAACGATAATAATTTTATTTGGGTACAGTGCTGCATCAACGAGTAATTGTCATTTCAAATGTCAGAGCAATGAAAGCTTGTCATTCCAAATGTCAGAGCCCCCCTGCCCCAAAGCCCCCACCCCCCCATGTTGAGGGCATGTGGCCTGGTATGGTTCATAAGCGGGGGTGCTCGCTCTTTCCCCCCTTTCCTGACATCCCAGGCTGCATGCCCAGATAAGGGTCTGGTATGGATTTTGGGGGGGACCCCACGCCGTTTTGAAAAAAAATTGGCATAGTATGGACTGGGGGGGACCACGCGCCAGGTGTCGCCAATTGTAAGAGCCATTTGGGATGTATTTTGTTTTCTTTAGAAATTACATTTTTGCTGTAGCATGTTTTATGAATGCTACAGATGCGCCACTTTACAGGCACATTGAGAGGACCCCCCAGGCATTTTTATTGTTGCACTTTAGGCATAATTAAAATATTTGAAAAAAATAGTTTTTATTGATATATGTCCCCCAGCGCAGTACCCAGACCCCCATACCCCTTTTATGGTCAATTACTTGCATACAATATAAGCCTTCAAAATGGGCACTTTTGATTTTTCCTGTTTGGCTCCCATAAACTTCAATAGGGTTCGCCGTTCAGGTTAGAACATTTCCCCTGTTCGGTTTGCAGCAGGACTGTTTGGCCAATCCCTAGAAATATGCAAGGCCTCCCCTGAAAAAGACATGTAGATAGGAGCATATGTGTAGGCAGGGCCAGGTTTACATCTCAGGAGCCTATAGACAGAGAATTCTGAAGCCCCCCCCACCCCAACAGCATTGGCAAGCCCCCACAACTTTTGCAGAATGCAATTTTTTTCTTAGAACCTGGAATATTACAGAAATTCCTATTAGAAACTTAGAGGCAATTCACACTATATGTAAAGACAGTCATTTTACTGCATAGTAAAATGTCTGTCACCACAGGGACAATTGTTTTCTGTGTGTCCCATTCACACTGCAATGCAACCTAGTGCTGCGCTGCAGAGTACTGCGAAAATGCAGACATGCTGCATTTTATTGCAGCGCACTGGCCTGAATCGCAGAGCAATGTCAGGCAGTGCAGCGAGCTGCTCAACATTGTGGTGAATGGAATGTACAATTTGTACAATTCAAACAAATAAGAAAAAGGAGCAGTGGTGCAATACACTGCCCTCTAGAGGGGGGATACAGACAGAAGGGGGGATGGGGCAGAGGGAGGATAGATAAGAATAAGAGGGAGAGAAATAGAGGAGATAGGAAAGTAGGAGAGAGATGGAGGAAGTGGAGAGAGGAAGGGGGTGAGAGAAAGGGGGGGTAAGAGAGTGGAGGGTTGGGGTGACAGAAAGGGGGGTAAATGAGAGAGGGGGATGGCGGTAAGGGGGGGGAGACAGAGGGAGTGTGGGTGACAGAGAGGGGTGTGATAGAGGGGGTGAGATAGAGAGAGGAGGTGAGGGTGAGAAAGAATGAAAGGTGGGGGTGACAGAAAGGGGAGTGAATGAGAGAGGGGAATGGGGGAGAGAGAGAAAGAGGGGGAGTGGGGGTAAGTGAGGGGGGGTGGGGGTGAGAGAGATGACAGTTGGGGTAACAAAGAGGGGGGTGAGAGAGAGGGTGGTGGGGGCGTGAGTGAGAGAGAGGGAGGAGGGGGATGAGTAAGAGAGAGAGGGGGTGGGGCATGAGGGAGGTGTGGGAAGGTGATGAGTGACAGAATGGGGAAGAAAGAGGGTGGTAAGAGAGAGAGAAAGGGGGTGGGGAGTGAGAGAGAAGGGGTGGGGAGGAGGGGGGATGAGAGAGAGAGTGGGGGGGGAGAAAGGGGGTGAGAAAAAGGGTGAGGGTGAGGTGGCGGGGTTTAGGGAGAGAAAGAGAGAGAGAGGTGAGACTCTTCCCCCCTCCTCACCTTTCCCCAGTTCCTGTCTAGACACACAGCCGACTCTGTCATCCTCACTGGGGACACAGTCAGCACAGGCTGAGGCTTCATCTGAGGGAATGCCATGTGCTGTGTGCGTACCAAGCAGTGTACAGTGTCGGGTACTGTAAGGATGAAGAATTACTCACTCAGTCCCATCATCGACTCCTCCTCTCTAGTAGCTTTCCTTATCCCAGGCTCCCAGTAAGCTTCCTCCATGGTCTCTCGAGTCCTTGCTGTCTAAATTATCTCTGACTCTCATGGAGCCCCCTACTGACCTCGGGCCCTCGTGAGGTGTTGTCTGAGGCTCTGCCTCTGTCACCTGCAAGAGATGCTCTGGATGATTGGAGCAGTGTTGCCTTCATGAATCCGCAGCCTGTGCATTGTCACCCAGGTGTGGGCCCTGGCCGGGTGCAACTTTTTTATGAGACATCAGAGTGGCCGGGGGGGGGGGTCAATTGCCACAATGACCCCTGGCCCAATCTGCACTTGGATTTCTTTAGAAATAGAACAAGAAAAACAGAGGGCGCACCGCCTAGCTCACATGTGTCAAACACAAGGCCCGCGTGCCGAATCTGGCCCTCCAGACCATTTCATGTGGCCCTCGCACCTCTCCTGCAGCTGCACCCACCTCATCTTAATTCCCCCTTGTCTTAGCAATCGGCAGCATAGAAGAGGAAAGAACTCCTCCACCAGATCCTGTTATTCTCCATGCAGCCGTGAAGAGGCTTGTATCTTCCCCCCTATCTCAGCAGTTGTATCAGAGATCCCACACAACCTGTGCCCCTCTTTGCAGCCACAGCACCTCCTCCTCTCCTCCTCCCCTGGTCTCAGCATTCAGCAGACTCCAGCCGCTGACTCCAGCCCTCTTCTGATCCTCCTCCAGACCCTACACTTTCTGCTTCCCAGCCCTGTCCCCAGCTTCTTCCCAGCAGCAGCACAAGATAAGGGGCATCTGATCTGGACATCTAGTCTTACAGATAAAATCGGCCCTTTGAGAGCAACCATAATTGCTGATGCGGCCCCTGGTGAAATTGAGTTTGACACCACTGGCCTAGCGCATTACCACAGCTAAAAAGGCTTTATTAAATGTAATTAAGATATAAACTCACAAACAGAGATAATAAGACATATCAACAATGATGTTGTTGCATCATCTAGGATGTCGCATCACAGTAACTGAGTCCTTGGCAGCAACTGGCTAATGCGTTTCGATGACCTGCCTCTTCCTCAGAGCCTGCCGGTTAAAAAGGGCACCTGTAGACACCCCACAGTGCCTTTTGGGAAATCCAGTCCTGTGTGTAGGTATAAATTTATACCTACAGTATGCTGCTCTAAAAACCTGGCTACTTTTTACCTTTTAGCATTGATGATGCCTTTTCAGATGTACAAGCTGCCCATTCTATGCATACTAATGTACCCCAGACCATCAGGAATACAGGCTTTTGAACTGAGTGCTGATAAGAAGACGGAAGGTCAGATATGGCTTCTTCTTTGCATGATAGAGCTTTAACTCTAGCTTTAACTTTAGCATTTTTGTAGGGAACGGCAAACTGTGTTCACAGACAGTGATTTTTGTAAATATTTCTGAGCTCATGCAGTTATGCCCATCGTAGAATCCTCAGACACATAGTGGTGTGGCACTACAACGTACTGTATATAACGTCACTGCAATTTGGTGAGGAGGTCTATAATGCACCACCCTCCACAATTCCTGATGTGAAAAAATCCAATTCCTCCTGCTGTGATGTAGTCAAATGTGGTGTTAGCTGTATACCATCTAGTATGTGCTCTAAATAAAGGTGGACTACAAAACCCTTTCTCCCCTAAATAATACATTGCTGTGAACCAAAAACAAAAAACAAAACCCTTCCCAAAAAGGAATAAAAAGTAAATATATCAATATATTAACGCAATTTGTGAGGGACTACAATTCCCTCCCCCTTCCAATATGGTAGTGGACTACACAACCAAAATATATATTCCTGTAAAAGAAACCCATGTATATAAATACTTCCTTCATATAAGGGACTACAATTCCCTCCCTTTTACATCATACAACATAAAAACATAAAACAAAAAATATCAATATCATTCAAACGTTAGTCCACTGATATCAATTCTAGTGCACCGTTCAGTTGTGGTCCTTGACAAGTGCAGTATAAATGTGATCTTTATGGCATTGTGAAAAGTGCTTCCACTCGGGCCCCCCCAGGACTGCACCCACCCAGAATGTAAGACCACTATGGGTCAAATGACACTTTATAAGGATAATATCTTCTCTGGTTCGTATGTTCCTTGCTTCCTATCTCCAGTTTTCCATTAGTCGGCATACACTGATAAACCAAAGGGATCTTTTAGATGCGGACGCTGTCCATATGTCTCCATGGTCAAGGAGCTTACAAATCTTAGGGAATAGCAGGAGAGCTCAGGGTGGTGTATTTTCGGATTTGTAGAGCTTTCACAGAAGTTAGAAGTTAGCTGAAATATCCAGAGCTCAGGAACATTAAAAATGGCGCTGCTAGTCTACTGGCCAACCAGAAAGCAATGATGCGTAAAGGAGTTCCATCACATGTTGATGCAACAATGTCTAACAGCTACTCATCTATTATCTAAGGCCTCAGGACCTCACATCACATCAGAAGTGAAGAGATATCAAAGAAAGTAATCTCAATTAAATGTGGGCGCTGTAGTTTGAGCTGTTGCTAGGTTGCTTCTACTGTCATAGTGGCTGACAATTTATGTATATGAGCTATCCCTGCATTTAATACACCACATCTCAAAGTATAATATGAAACAAAAAATACAATAAAATATGAAGGAGATTTAGAGGTGTACAGTATATATGATTATTATCAATAAATGTACAGCAATTAAGAATTTATTTTGTATAAATATATTAAAGTATTAAATCAGTAAAGGATTTCTTTTTAATACTGTTCCATATGCATCTACCTTATACTAATTGTGATTTTTAGGTTGATATCTCAAAACCAAAAGGGATTATTCTATCTTTACCAAACAATGCAGTTAGATATAAGATGGTTGGCATTTGTTACACATTTCACAGATGAACTCTGCTTCTTCAGACTGGCGTTGGAAGTTTTGATCTAAAGTATATACTGTAGTAATAGTAATGGTACCATAGCCAGAACAGCTATCTTAACTAAGATTAAATCTTAAATAAAATAATTAAAATAAAAGAGATCTGACAAATATACCTGTGGGTATGCTAGGCCGGGGCCATTTATTAAATAATAAGTAAATTACAATTATATATATTTAACCATTCAAATATACATAAAAAACCTGTAGTTTAGCCATGCAGCTCAAACTACTGCCAATTACAAAAAACACCAACATGCGGAAAGGAAAAAACAAAATTAAACAAACCAAACATAAAAATTCAAGACCGCGACAAAAATCAGGGCGGGAGGGTGGGAACTTGAACTTTCCTCTTGTGCTCCGCTGACCGACTGCATATAACGGTTCTGCTTACCCCTTTTTATAGGCAGTGACTTGTGCCAACAGTTGTTATAGTGAATTGTCCAATTGCAGGTAAGTAATTATTTAATACATTTTTTTTTAATTTTTACAGGTTTTAACTGCTGTCTATCAACAGTCCCATATATGGAAGGCGGGTACATTTCATGACCCTCCCTCCATTTTCATGGTACCGTAGCCAGAACAGCTATCTTAACTAAGATTAAATCTTAAATAAAATAATTAAAATAAAAGAGATCTGACAAATATACCTGTGGGTATGATAGGCCGCGGCCATTTATTAAATAATAAGTAAATTACAATTAAATATATTTAACCATTCAAATATACATAAAAAACCTGTAGTTTAGCCATGCAGCTCAAACTACTACCAATTACAAAAAACACCCACCAGCCATGCTCGAACACTACGAGCATGGCACCACCACAGAGCCAACGGCCAAATCAATACAGGATTGCAGATCCAAATTAAAAATGTCATTGCCAATATCCGACAAATGAACAAAATCAGAACGATATAAACCTAAACGACCGCCCTCCAAATTGGAATGCCTAAAAGACAAACCATTTATAGAGGGCATGAACTTAGAAATAGCCCTATTGACACGTTTCCGATTCTTCTCCAGGTACTTAGCAGTATCTGAAATCCAAATCAGACGCGGGATAATTTCAGAAAAAAACAAAACCACATTTTGAAAAATAAGAATAAAAATGATTAAAACTAGATTTAATACTCAAAATGACATCTAAATTCTTTGTACAATTGACATCATTACCCCCAATATGAAAAATAAAAACATCAGGAGCAGGCCAGCGCACAGATAGATAGTTAAAAATATGAGAGGAATCTCCCAAAGTCTTACCTCTGACACCACACCAATAAATCACGAAAGCAGATGGATCGAAACCCAAATTCAGGCTGTAGTTCCTCTTTTCAGCTCTCCTACGTGCCCAAAAAATATAGGAATGACCCACGATACATACCACTTTCTTGGAACCTGTAAATCAAATGATATTATTAGGTCTAATATACAATTTGTAAGCGTCAGAACGCCAACTACCTAAATTTTTAATAAAACCATCAGAGAAACCCATACCCGCAGCAGCAGTAGCAGTGCCAATCCTGAATGAATGTGAAGAGATTGGCATATGACCTAAATACAAATAATGTAGACATTTTTTGAGAACAGCATTAAACTGAAAAACTGTCAAAGGGGTTCCATTATCATGTACAAAAAATTGACCAATTACAATAGGCCGAAAACAAATAAATCTCTCAGCCAAGGACACAAGGCAAAGAGATAGATCTGAACTATGCAAAAGTTCAATCCATTTGCCCGAACCACATGGATCAGTCATGCTTTTAGCAAGAAAAATGCGAAGTTTGTTCCCTGAAAGAGAGACTTCGTCAAAAGCCAAACCGTTGCTGGCACGAAAACTACTAGCCAGCAATTCAGAGATCCTAAAGGCCCCAAAGAATAAAAACAAAAAAACGCATTGAAACAGCAATGCCTCATATTGGGAAAAACAAATACGGTCAGTGGCTAAACACAATTCCTTAAGTAATGGAATTGAGACTGCGAACCTTCTATCTTTCGTAACATGAGTCCTACGATACCCTTTCATAGCAGACTTGACAGAAAAATAGCTCATGCAAGAAGGCCCTCCAAACATACGACTATAAAAAGAAATGCCCGCCAAAGTCTTCAACATATAAGAATATGACAGATTGGAACCCATCAGTTCGCCCAGAAAAAACGAAATCAATTGTTCATTAAAAGAAAATTGGGGCAAGCCACGGCGGGACAAAAAAGCACACCAAAGAGCCCAGGCTGCTTGATAGTTTTGCCAGGTAGAAGGTGCCAATGAACCAGAAATCGCCAAGGAAACATGCCTCAGATCAAAAGCCAAAGATGTGGAGAAAAAGATAGGCCCACAGCATCCGCATCCGGAACCAGAATCCTGAATTTGTCTGCCTGAAACCGAGATAGAGCATCAGCAATAAGGTTAGAAGAACCAGGTACAAACTTCGCTTTTAACCAGATATTATATCGCAAGCACAGAAAGACAAGATGTCTCAGCAAAGAAATAACTGGCAAAGAGCGAGAGGACAAACAATTTACAGCGAAAACAACACCTCTATTATCAGAATGGAGGAGGATACTCCGATTACAAAATTGAGACCCCCATAACTCCAGGGCAACTAGAACAAGAAACAGTTCAAGCAAAACTATATTTTTCGTAAAACCACGTGAAGACCAAGACAGAGGCGAAGAGGAGGCGGAGCAATGTCCGTTCCAAAATGTCCCATAGCCATAGGCTCCAGAGGCATCAGTGAACGAACGAAGAGCTGACGCAGCACAAAATGGAGCCTGCCACAAAGAAGAACCATTGAAAAATTCTAAAAATTTCAACCAAACCAAAAGGTCTTCACGAACGTCATTGCTTATCCTAACAAAATGTGAAGGTGAGGAAATACCCGAAATAGCCCGATAGAGGCGTTTAGAGAAAACACGTCCCATAGGCATAACCCTAGAAGCAAAATTAAGTAAACCTAATAAAGATTGTAAAGTTTTCAATTTCACTTTCTGCTTAGAAATAATAAAATCAAGCAAAATTTTCAATTTAATAATTTTTTTTTATAGGAAGCCTAAATTCCATGGAGATAGTGTCAATTTGGATTCCCAAAAACTCCAAACAAGTAGTAGGAAAAACAGACTTCTCATCAGCCAAGGGGATACCAAAATCCTTACATACCAGCTTAAACTCGTAAAAAAGATAAAGGCAGTCAGGAGAATCTGCTTTACCAACGAACAAAAAATCTAAATAATGAATAATATTAGATGACTGAGCCATACACGAAACTACCCACTCCAAAAATGTAGAAAAAATTTCAAAATAATTACACAAAAGTGAACACCCCATGGGGAGGCACTTGTCAAAAAAGAACTGATCATCAAAATGAAAACCCAAAGAGCTAATTGCTGCAGGCTTAATGGGCAACAAACGAAATGCAGATTTAATATCTGTTTTCGCAAGTAATGCAGAATCACCAAACCCCTTATTTTCTGCAAAGCATCCTCAAATGTTGAATAAGAGACCGAACACAAGAAATGATCGATCTCATCATTCAGCGATAGCCCCTTGGGGTAAGAAAGATGATGGATCAGCCTGAATTTGCCAGGCTCTTTCTTAAAAGGTACAGTCACCTGGGCTAGAACCCACAAACTTCACCATGATAAGCCTGTTACCCTAACCACCACGCTATAGGAACTATAACTTGAACTTTCCTCTTGTGCTCCGCTGACCGACTGCATATAACGGTTCTGCTTACTCCTTTTTATAGGCAGTGACTCGCGCCAACCTAACAGTTGTTATAGTGAATTGTCCAATTGCAGGTAAGTATTTATTTTTACAGGTTTTAACTGCTGTCTAGCAACAGTCCCATATATGGAGGGTGGGTACATTTCATGACCCTCCCTCCATTTTCAATACATAGCTATTGGTCAGCAAATATTGTTTACAATCAATAATGTTATAATATATTAAATTTCAATTTACAAATGTTTCTTTTATTAGTCTCTGCAGAGCCATAGAAACTCTGTTGCTAGGATGCTTATATTGTCATAGCGGAACTTTTCATAACTAAGTTACAAGTTACAATTATGTGCTGTAAAACATTAACCTGCTCTCGAAAATAACCAGATCCGTGCAAAAGCAGATATAAGTGCAATGACAAATATTTAAAAAAATGTATATCTAAATTCATTGTGACTGCAGCACTCACTGGTATTCACACATTACTTATCCAACATCGAAAGTTTTCAAAAATAGCGTTGCTCACATAAATCATAAATTCATAAAGAGTACATAAATCATAATATTTGCAAATTAGAGTTCAGTGAAAAATAAAACTCAAACTCAAATAGTCTATTGTGAATGAAAACTGTATGTGCATCAGACTACTTATACAAACAAAACAGCTTACCAAACATTTAGACCCCACATCTCAAGAGTTCTAGGTGCTTTCGAATTATAGATACCACCTGAATGGATGGCTCCAGCTCCCTCTCTCGCCACTGGCTCTCTGAAGGTCACCGCTGAGCTCTGCTATGGTGAGATATGCTCTTTGATATTGCTTTGCTTGTGAGTACCCATCAGTTTTAATAGGAAGAGGGGGGAGAGTTTTAATAATAAATCAGTTTGAACTGTACTTTACTATGGGATTCCCTTGCTCCTATCTGGTTATGTGTTACTAAACCCAGGACCCTGCATTCACTAGATCTACTCTCCCACAGTACACAGAACATGGAAATGCAATAGTGTTAGTAAATATAAACTGCTAAATACCTTTTCTCATCAGCAGTTACAGCAGTCTTGTGACTTCTATCAGTGTCCAACAGAGCACTGGTAAAGCTTGTAAAAGGAGTTTTTATTCTACCCTGATTGTCCTATGAGGCTGCAGGGCCTCTGACCCTCTGTCTGGACATTGCTGATTGCCCTGTGTTGATCACATGCACTCTCCAAAGAAAAAAAAAAACTCTCTAGCAATACACACCAAACTGAGCATGTGCAGCTAGCCTCCAAGGCTCTGTTTTATCAGGAGATGGTTTGGGGACAGTAGAAGAAGGGGAGAATCCGAAAATACAAGATCAAACAGCATTTTTACACAATGGAGATGATTAACCCCTTAGGTTCCATACTGAGTATATCAAGCATGCTTTACTGCATATATGGACTGATTTTACTGTTGTGGGTTTAGTAACACTCTGATGCCGCTGAGGCACGTTTTTCTTCGAATGCACTGTTAGACCTCTGTTAGATGTGAGTTCTAAACCTTTGGTAAGCTGCTTTACTTGTATAAGGTGGTTGGTGCATATTCAGTGTGAAGAGTTTGCATTCACTGTGGACTATCTGAGTTTGTGAACTCAGTGTTGCAGCGCTGCTTAAACAATACGTATTGTAAAATGAATGAATATTCTACTTGCAACAATGTGCAAAAGTGCTGAATATACCGTGCAAATTACGCAAAATCATGTAAAAATAATTCAAAATCATACATCAAAATTCATATAAATTCTAAAGTCCATTTAAAGTCCATTAGGGTACAAAATAAGGTGCTCCTCTGCTTTCTCTGTGCGTGAAAGGGGATGACCCCCCTGTGGTTTTCTACTTACCACAATGCGCTTGGTATGAAGCATGTAGCGAATATAATCCTCATAATCTTAGGCTTGGAATCCGTGATATCGCTGGAAAAATCCTTGATGGTATAAGTATCCCAGAGTTCCCTAATGGAGAAAAAGAACCATCCATAGTGAAGTACATTTTAACCAATTTTATTAGAACAGTCAAGAAATATACTCACAAAGATAATATAAATGTAGGCATGTAAGATACGGCACGGTGGTTTGCTGCTCCCGCAGCGTGCGCTCCACCGGCCAGATATGATGTGGCAGTCCGCTCAGCCAATTGCTAGACGCGTTTCGCTGTCAATCACAGCGTCATCTGTAGCTAACGTACTGAGCGTACTAGGGACTTTTTTTATACACTTATCTGAGTTTGAGTTGGAATTTTTCACTGGACTCTCATTTGATAAGGTTATGATTTATGCACTCTTTATGAATTTATGATTTATGTGATAGTGAAACACAATTTTTGTAAACAAACTTACAAATGTTGATATTTCCATATTCTGCTTTTTCTGAAGATTTTTCCAGCAGTCCTCCACTGGCTGTAACTGAACACATGGACTTTTGCACTGGCTGCCACTGTACCTCTACAACTTGTCCACTGACCCCCACAACACCTATGCACATTTCCAATGACTGCCGCTGCACCTTGCACTGCTTTACTGGCCACCACTGTCTGCCAATGAACAGCACTGCTGTACTACACCCAAGCCTTTTTCCATTAACTAGCATTACAAGCACTTTTCCAAATGCCTATTTTTTTTTGTAATAAAATACCTTTTTTCTTCTTTTGTCTGCTGCACTTCCTGGTGCCTCCGCCTAGGCGTTTATGTCACTAGGCGATTTGCAAGGGCTCCTGGGATAGCGGTGTCATGTATCCCAGGAGTCCTTGTGAATCGCCTAGTGACTAAATAACGTGCAAGGGAGTATTGGGATGTCCTAATTGACATGTTGCTATAGCACGGGATGGGAACTTCTACCAATGCTGCTATTGCTATGGCAACGTGTGAGGAGGAGGGATCGCCGTGCAGGGACATTACTGCGCAGGTGCGAGAGCGGCAGGTGCATGCTTGGTAGCCAGCTGCCCCTTATCCCGGAAATAGATACCAGAGGGCTTCAAATGCCCACAGTGGACATGGACCTTGGACCCTGCCATCTTCTGAGATCAAGGTAGTTTTTCTTTATTTAAACTGAAACTAAAAGGAATACACTATAGACACTAGTTAAATGTGGCATATAAAGTTGATCAAACTACAGTGGAGTTTAAAAAAAAAGTTTGTTTGGGGACTGGTACTCCGCTTTAAGTGCATTTCTCCACTGACTGACAATGTAATGCTCCACACTACACTTGGGCACTTTTATACTAGCTGCTATTGCACCTTTATGCTTGTCTACTGACCACCACTTCACAAATGCACTTCACTGGCCAGTGCAGGCCAGAGCACACTTTTAAACTGACCACCATTGTCTCCACACTGTTGTCCACTGGCAACCACTGCGATTGTGCACTTTTCCATTGACCACTATTGGACCTATGCATTTCTCCACTGGGCACCATTGCATTTACACACACTTCTTTCCTGGCGACCAATGCACCTGCACACTTGTCCACTGATTGTTGACAATGTAATTGTAAATTATGTAAAACAAATTTCCATACGACAAATGCTGTGCTGAAAATTACATACCTCAAACTGCTCAGTTTTATACTGTATTATACATTTATACCTTTAGAAAAATGTGGTACTTTATCCCATTCAATGAACAAGCATATTTTAGCTAGTTACATTTTTAGATAAGAAGAACAGCAATAGACTATTAAACAGCATTGTTGGTTTATTGACCTTTAAATAATAATTAGTAGGCTAGGTGTGCATATCTATAAATATTTAAAAAAAATAATAAAAGGATTTCCTACAGTCCATTGACAGCTATTGGATCAGCAATTCAAAAACGTTTAAATAAAATATATTTATGTACATTTTTGTATGGGTTTCAATGTAATCGAGGCACTGTAATATAGAAACATTAATCACCCTTGGTTTTGTTTTGTTTTGCCAAAAGTGATTTCAGGCTGCTGAGCCCATAAATATGAAGAAGCCTTGGGGGTAAAGAAGATCATTTGCTATATGCCATAATACATAGAGTACGTTCAAAATAAAGATCTAGGAGCCTAAAGGCAACCAGTGAGCCATTTGAGTGCTATTGTTCATAATTGATGGGCATCGGTTTCACCAGTCAAACTAAAATATATTGAGTTCATAAAAATCTATCTGCATTGCAAAGCAAAATGTGCACGTCTAACTATATTAAAATATTCAGCCTAGTGGATTAAATAAATAAATAAATCAGCAAGGTTAATATTTTACAACTAAAACATAGTGATATATATATATATATATATATATATATATATATATATATATATATATATATATATATATATATATATCTCACTGTGTTTTAGTTGTAAAATATATTAACCTTGCTCAATTACCAATAATGTGACTATGGTCCTATAGACCATCTTTTAACAATTTCTCAGTCAATTTTTTTTATTTTTTTCAAGAAAACTGTCGAAAGGAGATGAAAACGGTCTTTTACGCAAAAAAAAAAAAAAAAAAAAAAAAAAAAACAATTGACTACTTCTTTTTAAATTAAATATAAATGTTTGCATACTGCTTTAATTAAAACAAAAAAAAAAAAAAAAAAACAATGTGATGCAAAGTTCCGAGTATCAAACTTTAAGAAACTTGCCCTCCTCTACTCAAATTGAACCATATATAATCACTTGAGCACCGGTCTATATGTACTGTACTACTTCTTTTCCCTGGCCATTTTTCAGTTTTCATTGCTGTGACCAACAATTACTTGATGAAAAATGAAATTTATATTCTTTCTAAGACATATAGAACTATTTTTTGGAGGTATTTATTTACTATATAAAAGAAAATTAACTAGAAATATTCCTTTGCTTTCTATCATCAATCAAATAAAGTTAAATTGCCAGGACAGTACATATAGCCCCGAATGATCTTTTTTTTGGAAATTAGACACCCCACAGTGATCTTATTTTGCCACATATTTTAGAAATGAAGAAACATGTTGGTATTGAAGTGGTTAAAACATGGAGCTTGGTAATGGTGCACTGGATAGAGTGCATTATTAATGTGTAGGTCATACAGTGGAAATGTGGAGGGGGGGGGGGTAAATGTACAGGATGAGGGAGGTGAAGTTGTTCATATACAGACTTGTATAAAGTACTCGAAATTTCTACTTGAGTAAAAGTACAAGTGCTCGATCAAAAAGTGACTTGAGTAGAAGTGGAAGTGCTCGCAGAAAAAGTTACTTAAGTAGAAGTACTAAAGTATTCAACATTTTTTTTACTTAAGTATTGCAAGTAGTTTTTCCAAAAAATTTGCTACTTAAGTACTAAAAGTAAAAAGTACCAGTAGTTTTGAAAAAAAATTTCTACTCAAGTACTGAAAGTAGAAGTACAAGTACTGTGTTATGCAGTTATTAAAGAAAGAAGTCAAAAGTTTGAACATCATATTGTTTTTTATTATTTCAAATGATTTATTCAAATGATTAACCTGTGTTTGTTAGTAGTTTCTTGATGCACTTTAAGCGCTGTAGCACCATTTATTTGTTTGTTTCATATTTTCTTTTTATTGGAAAGATTTGGTATAGCAGCTTTTATTATACACAGCCTTTAATTTCATATGCGCTGATTTACAAATGACATTATACACATTTTTTTGAGCTTTATGCAACCTGCCATCTACTGTTCTGGCAGTGGTAATTTTTTTAAAAGTAACGAGTAACTATGCAGCATAAAAAAAAATATCGTAGAAGTATCGAAATCATCGAAAAAATGTAGTGAAGTAAAAGTAGAAGTAGGAGAAAAAAATTCTACTCTAGGAAAGTACAGATACCGCATTTCGGTACTTAAGTACAGTACTTAAGTAGTTCTACTTCGTTACTATACATCTCTGTTCATATATAGGTCACTACAGAGACAGGATGGATAGGGAGTAAAGTAAGGGGTAAAAAAAAAAAAATATATCACACAATAAATTAATAAAATCTACGGCTGCCTACCTTTTAGCCCCGGTTCACACTACTGCGTGTGCGGGGTTCGCATGTCATGTCGGAGCGCACTGCTCCGACATGACATGCGATCAGCTGTGCGGTGCGAGTTTAGCTATACAGTTTATATGGCTAAATTCGCATCGCACCCGCAGCAAACACGCACAGGAGGCATTTTTGCTGCCGCATCAGGATCGGATCGCACAGCGGTTCACACTTGTGCGATCCGATCCTGTGCGAACTGCACGATCGCACTGCGATATGCGATCAAACTGGGGGTGTCGTTAAGTTTACATTGACACCCCCAGCGGATCGCATATGGCAGTGTGAACTGCCGGGGGTGCGTGTGCGATGCGGGAACAGGCTGCGAATTCGCAGCCTTCCCGCATCGCATATATGTGAACCGAGTCTTAATCATTATATATTTCATTAATAACATCCTTATCCGTCCTATTTCCTATTCGTGAGAGGAAGGAGAGGGATTTCAAATGTAAATACTGTACTTGCCGTGTTCATATTTGTGAGTGCTCTGATTGATTATCACAATGATCACAAGGCACTGATTGACACTAATTAATTGCATTTTTTCTGCTATTTAATGACAGCGAATTTACAGGCATTGTGCACGTGCCTGACATGCGCATACTGTATGTAGTAAACAGAGCACTGTTTGTAAATGGTATAAAAAAAATGTATATCCACCAACCCATGGTTTATCATCTAATGGTGGTAGTATGGTAGTTAAAATAAACTTATCACTACAATAATGGTGCTGTACGGGCTACAGCACCACAATCCAGGCACCAAGCTGTGCCTGCACATGGTGATACATTTCTTTTCAAAGCACCATGTGCCCCAGATCCTGGGATGACATAGCTTACAATTTTTGAAATTTACCATACGTAGATTGACTACTCCTGCCTACTCTTTCTCCTGGGTTGCCATTAAGTCTGACCTTAGTGATGGGCAAAAAGGAACGTTCTGGAAACTGTAAAATGTGGTTGAGTGGAAATATCAAAGTTTACATGCTACAGGATGTGAGGAACCAAGGACACGAGACGGAGCAATTTCTATGATAGCAAAGGAAGCGCGATCAATAAAATCAATACACTATTGTGGTTACTTTCTCTTACAACAAAACAACATTAGAAATTATGGTTACAATTCAAGACTTGCCATTTGCACATGTGGATTTAAATTAAAAAGCCTTGATTCTAAATGCAGACATGAATACAGTTTGGTCATGTTATATTAAACCTCTGTCTTTGAATGCCCAAAGGCTCTTACTTAACAAGCTCAGTGTAAGCTATTGTAACTCTGAATGAGTCACACAGTTTAATATCTTGTTAGTCTTATCTAGAAGATTTTTATATCTACAGTAAAATAAATGTGCCACATAACTGAAGCTGTGTCCCTCAATACTTTTTTTTCTAAAAAAAGGTATTATTAAATAAGAAAACCTGTCACAACATGCATTGTATGTAGATGTGGTATGTGGTATATGTGGGTGTTGTAAAGTTAGTTAATAGAATAAAATCCTGAATCAGCACAAGCTGACAAAATGTAATTTTTCAAGTTTTATTCTAGCACATCAATATTTTCCACAGTATTTTCACTACTAAATCTAAAATACAAACGATCACGATGTTAAATAGTTTTTAATATCACACATAGATATGCATGTAAAAGTTAACTATCAACAGTCAATACTATCAACATTAGGGTTCCTTTGATTTTCCACACTCATGTTAAAAATTCAGATTTCTTTTCATTCTGATGTAATAGTTCAGATTGCTATGTAGAAAAAATCCAGCTAAACAGCAATTCTCAACAACAAGTAAAATCAATCCATGAGCTACGAAAGCAATCTATCAAATGATACAGCTATGCCTCTTTCAAATTATTCACTTCATTTACCGACTACTCTGTAATATACTGCAAACACACAACTACAAGGGTATGAAAAAAGGCAAGGGAGGTGTATTTTATGAAGCCTAGGTGGTGTGAATTTCTTACTTAATACATCAATCACATCCAAAATTAGGCTTTGCCCTGTTTCACACAGGGTTAAGCTCGTATAAGAGCAATGTGAACAGCAAGCTTTAACAAAGCATTTGCAGAGCTTTCAGCAAGTTTTGTTAACCACTTAAGCCCCGGAAGATTTTACCCCTTCCTGACCAGGGCCTATTTTGCGATTCGGCACTGCGTGACTTTAACGGACAATTGCGCGGTCGTGCGAAGCTGTACCTAAACGAATTTGGCGTCATTTTTTTCCCACAAACAGAGCTTTCTTTTGGTGGTATTTGATCACCTGTGCAATTTTTTGATCATGCGCTATAAACAAAAGTTTTGCAAAAATAACAATATTTTTCACATTTTTTTATATGAAATTCCCCAAAAAAAATGTAAAAATCAAAATTTTTTAACATTTTAGGCCAATTTTTTTTTTTACCATATGTTTGCCGACTGCGACACTGCGGCGGACAGATCGGACCCTTGACTGACATTTTTGACACTTTTGGGGTTACCAGTGACATTACTACAGTAATCAGCCAGTGACATTACTACAGTAATCAGTGCTATATATATATGCACTGTTACTGTAAAAATGACACTGGCAGTGAAGGAGTTAACTGTATTGGAGAGGGAGGGGTTAAGTGTGTCCTAGGGGCGTGCTTCTAACTGTGATTGGCTGTGGCTGTGTGTGTAAGAACAATGATCAACGGTCCTACATAGTAGAACCGTTTGATCATCGTTCTTTCACAGGGAGAACTGACAATCGGCTTTGTTTACACTAGCCGCCTGCCTTTCTCCCGCTGTCACAGACGATCGCGAGTGCCCGGCGGACATCGGGTCCGCTGGGCACACGCGCGGGGGGGTCCGTGACCGAGCGGCGGCGCGCACTCGCTCCCCACACCCTTACAGGCTAGCGACGTATCCCTACGTCGCTCTGCCTGTGAGGGGCTGACTGCCGACGTAAATAGTCGTGCGGCAGTCGGCAAGTGGTTAAAGCACCATTCAACTCCAGTTTGCAAATGTTAAACACAGAACCTAATAGGAGTGTTTATTACCACGTTAAGCAAGCTGCTAGCATGCTTCATTAGGCATTCAACAAGCTTCAAGAAGTTCTGAAGCCTGCTAGCAGCTTGCTTAACCACTTAAGTTCCACCCTTCAGCAGTTTTACTGCTACAGGGAGGCACCTCTGGGCCGGATCACGTATGTGTATATATATATATATATATATACACACACGTGATCTGGCTCTTCTGGGTAGGAAGCGCCCATGCATGTTCCCACTGTAATCACACACGATAGGAGCACCTGCCGATGATCCAGCAGAGAGGCAGAATGGCGGTCTGCCTATGAAAACATGGCATATGGCCATTCTGTCAGTAGGGAAGGCATGGATCCTGTGTTCCTACAAAGCAGGAAGAAGGATTAATGTCTTCCCCTAGACATAGCACTTCCCACACTATAGATAAACACAGGCTAGGCACACAGTTAACACTTTATTGCCTCTGATGCTAACCCCTGCCCAGCCAGTGTCATTAGTACATTAACAGTGCAAAGTGTCAATAGTGTTTGAATGTCCACCGCAATATCACAGTCTGTAAAAAACACAGAGGTGATCAAATACCACCAAAAGAAATCTCTGTTAGTGGGGAAAAAAGACATACATTTTATTTTGGTACAGCTTCGCATGACTGCGCATGACCTTGGGGCAGTTGAACTGCAGTTTTACCTCCCCCCAACCTCACATGTGAATAAGCCCTAATAGTGCAGCCAGTCAGTGTCCAATCACAACCGAACCAGTCCCAGTATCAGCAAACCACTGTAGCTAGAATCAGTGTTCCTGATTGTCACCACCCCAGATCAGTGCACTCAGCAACAGTTTTCCTGATCACTGCCACATCAGTCCCAGTGTCACCAGACTAGTGTATGCCAGCAATGGTGTCCCTGATTGTCTCCACAACCAACCCCAGTGTCACCAGACCAGTTCCCAATGTCACCAGACCAGTGATAGCGGGCAACTGTGTTCCTGATCACAGCTACAAAAGTCCCACTGCCACTACACCAGCGCAGCCAGCAACAGTGTTCCAGATCACCTCGATACTAGTGCAGTGTTGCCTCTGCCTTACACCTGTACTGACTGTTGTCTGTTTATTGACCATGTTTCTCTCTGCTGTCTGGACCGATACTTTGCCTGTTGGCTAGCAATGTCTCTTCCTGCTACCTGAACTGACCCATCTGCATGCCCGACTGACTACATTTATTTGAGACACCAGTTCTAGGCATCCTCCGTGGACTACTGCACTCCTGGTATCATAGGAATTTCTTGTTCTGTACTTCCTGGCCAGTGAACAAGGTTTTCCTAGGGGCATTCATATACTAGTAGGCTAGGCTTGCTTGACATATAAGTATAGGGACTGCTCAGAGATGTATAGTAACGAAGTAGAACTACTTAAGTACTGTACTTAAGTACCGAAATGCGGTATCTGTACTTTCCTAGAGTAGAATTTTTTTCTCCTACTTCTACTTTTACTTCACTACATTTTTTCGATGATTTTGATACTTCTACTCAAGTATTTTTTTTTTGTGCTGCATAGTTACTCGTTACCTTTAAAAAAATTACCACTGCCAAAACAGTAAATGGCAGGTTGCATAAAGCTCAAAAAAATGTGTATAATGTCATTTGTAAATCAGCGCATACGAAAATAAAGGCTGTGTATAATAAAAGCTGCTATACCAAATCTTTCCAATAAAAAGAAAATATGAAACAAACAAATAAATGGTGCTACAGCGCTTAAAGTGCATCAAGAAACTACTAACAAACACAGGTTAATCATTTGAATAAATCATTTGAAATAATAAAAACAATATGATGTTCATACTTTTGACTTCTTTCTTTAATAACTACATAACACAGTACTTGTACTTCTACTTTCAGTACTTGAGTAGAAATTTTTTTTCAAAACTACTGGTACTTTTTACTTTTAGTACTTAACCACTTGCCGACCGCCGCACGACTATCTACGTCGGCGGTCAGCCCCTCACAGGCAAACTAACGTAGGGCTACGTTGCTTGCTTGTGAGGGTCTAGGGAGCGAGCGCGCGCCCCCGGGGGCGCGCTCCCGCTCCCGCGTGGTCACGGACCCCCCCGCGCGTGTGACCAGCGGACCCGATGTCCGCCGGTCACTCGGCGATCGGCGGGGGAGAGGGAGAATGTCAGGCAGCTTGTGTAAACAAACTGCCTGTCATTCTCCTCGCTGCAAAGACACTGATAAAACGGATCTGGTATGTAGATCCGTTGATCAGTGTCCTTACAGCTAGAGCCACAGCCAATCACAGTAGAAACCACGCCCCTAGGGACACACACAGCCCCTCCCTTCCAAATAAAGTTAACCCCTTCACTACCAGTGTATTTTTACAGTAACAGTGCATATGTATAGCACTGATTACTGTAGAAATGTCACTGGTAACCCCAAAAGTGTCAAAAATGTCAGTCAAGGGTCCGATCTGTCCGCCGCAATGTCGCAGTACCGCAAAAAAAATCGCAGATCGCCGCCATTACGCGTTAAAAAAAAAAACAACAAAAATGACAAAAATCTTTCCCTTTGTTAGTAAACGCGATAACTTTTGCGCAAACCAATCAAAATACGCTTTTTGCGATTTTTTTTACCAAACATAGGTAGCATAAAACAAATTGGCCGAAAATTTTTAAAAATTTTGATTTTTACATTTTTTTTGGGGGGAATTTCATATAAAAAAATGTGAAAAATATTGCTATTTTTGCAAAATTGACGCTCTTTTTTTGTTTATAGCGCGTGATCAAAAAATCGCACAGGTGATCAAATACCACCAAAAGAAAGCTCTGTTTGTGGGAAAAAAAGGACGTCAAATTCGTTTAGGTACAGCGTCGCACGACCGCGCAATTGTGCGTTAAATTCACGCAGTGCCGAATCGCAAAATACCCCCTGGTCGGAATGGGGGTAAAATCTTCCGGGGCTTAAGTGGTTAAGTAGCAAATTTTTTGAAAAAACTACTTGCAATACTTAAGTAAAAAAAATGTTGAATACTTTAGTACTTCTACTTAAGTAACTTTTTCTGCGAGCACTTCCACTTCTACTCAAGTAATTTTTTGATCGAGCACTTGTACTTTTACTCAAGTAGAAATTTCGAGTACTTTATACAAGTCTGGGACTGCTATAGGTGACACTGCCCTAAGCTATATCCTCTGACCACTCATAAAGCGGTGACTATTACAGTACATTGTTTTAGATGTAATTGGTTGTTTTGTGTGATACACAAGATACAATATCTGGTACATACAGTCAGGTCCATAAATATTGGGACATTGACACAGTTCTAATCTTTTTGGCTCTATACACCACCACAATGGATTTGAAATGAAACAAACAAGATGTGCTTTAACTGCAGACTCTCAGCTTTAATTTGAGGGTATATACATCCAAATCAGGAGAACGGTGTAGGAATTGCAACAGTTTGCATATGTGCCTCACACTTTTTAAGGGACCAAAAGTAATGAAACAGATTAACAATCATAAATCAAACTTTCACTTTTTAATACTTGGTTGCACATCCTTTGCAGTCAATTACAACCTGAAGTCTGGAATGCATAGGGAGTTTCATCCCTGGTGATGCTCTGCCAGGCCTCTACTGCAACTGTCTTCAGTTCCTTGCTGTTCTTGGGGCATTTTCCCTTCAGTTTTGTCTTCAGCAAGTGAAATGCATGCTCAATCGGATTCAGGTCAGGTGATTGACTTGGCCATTGCATAACATTCCACTTCTTTCCCTTAAAAAACTCTGGTTGCTTTCGCAGTATGCTTCGGGTCATTGTCCATCTGCACTGTGAAGCGCCGTCCAATGAGTTCTGAAGCATTTGGCTGAATATGAGCAGATAATATTGCCCGAAACACTTTAGAATTCATCCTGTTGCTTTTGTCAGCAGTCACATCATCAAAAAATACAAGAGAACCAGTTCCATTGGCAGCCATACATGCCCACGCCATGACACTACAATGCTTCACTAATGAGGTGGTATCCTTTGGATCATGAGCAGTTCCTTTCCTTCTCCATACTCTTCTCTTCCCATCACTCTGGTACAAGTTGATCTTGGTCTCATCTGTCTATAGGATGTTGTTCCAGAACTGTGAAGGCTTTTTTAGATGTTGTTTGGCAAACTCTAATCTGGCCTTACTGTTTTTGAGGCTCATCAATGGTTTATATCTCGTGGGGAACCCTCTGTATTCACTGGTGAAGTCTTCTCTTGATTGTTGACTTTGACACACATACACCTACCTCCTGGAGAGTGTTCTTGATCTGGCCAACTGTTGTGAAGGGTATTTTCTTCACCGGGGAAAGAATTCTTCGGTCATCCACCACAGTTGTTTTCCGTTGTCTTCATGGTCTTTTGGTGTTGCTGAGATCACTGGTGCGTTCTTTCTTTTTAAGGATGTTCCAAACAGTTGATTTGGCCACACCTAATGTTTTTTCTATCTCTCTGATGGGTTTGTTTTGTTTTTCAGCCTAATGATGGCTTGCTTCACTGATAGTGACAGCTCTTTGGATCTCATATTGAGAGTTGACAGCAACAGATTCCAAATGCAAATAGCACACTTGAAATTAACTCTGGACCTTTTATCTGCTCCTTCTAAATGGGATAATGAGGGAATAACACACACCTGGCCATGGGATAGCTGAGCAGCCAATTGTCCCATTACTTTTGGTCCCTTAAAAAGTGGGAGGCACATATACAAACTGTTTTAATTCCTACACCTTTCACCTGATTTGGATGTAAATACCCTCAAATTAAAGCTGAAAGTCTGCAGTTAAAGCACATCTTGTTTGTTTTATTTCAAATCCATTGTGGTGGTGTATAGAGCTAAAAAGATTAGAATTGTGTTGATGGCCCAATATTTATGAACCTGACTGTATATATGTGTGTATGTATGTATGTATATATATATATATATATATATATATATGTGTGTGTGTATATGTATATATATATATATATATATGTATATATATATATATATATATATATATATACATACACACACGTGTCCCTTAAACCCCTGGTCCCCAACCCTGGTCCTCAGGGCCCACTAACAGGCCAGGTTTGCAAGATAACTGAAATACATCCCAGGTGATATCATTTGGTGCTCAGTGATTGCATTACTCTAGTCTGCATCTCTCCAAGGTAATACTTAAAATCTGGCCTGTTAGTGGGCCCTGAGGACCGGAGTTGAGGACCACTGCCTTAAACCATACCAAAGAATAGAAAAGCATGAGATGGGATAAATCCCCAGCTAACACTATTGACTGACAAGAGGCTCCAGCACTTGACTGTACTAACCCCAAAATGTGCATACAAACCACTTACTTAAAACCTTCAATCATTAAATCTGTCAATCCACCTATGTTTTTGGTTTTCCTTTTGTTGTTTGCTTTCTTTTCATGTCCATCCCCCCATGAAGTGGGTCTCTGTGCAATACATGACTCACATGGAACAGCTGGGCAGCCAATTGTCCCATTACTTTTGGTCCCTTAAAAAGTGGGAAGCACATATACAAACTGTTGTAATCCCTACACTGTTCACCTGATTTGGATGTAAATACCCTCAAATTAAAGCTGAAGGTGCAGTTAAAGCACATCTTGTTTGTTTTTATTTCAAATCCATTGTGGTGGTGTATAGAGCCAAAAGATTAAAATTGTGCCGATGTCCCAATATTTATGGACCTGACTGTAATCAGCCCAAACAGTGGGCTGATTCATTTTCATTTTCTTTCTGCATTTTCCCAAAAACCTGTGGCAGAAAAAATAAGTCTTCAAAAGACTCACCATGCCTTTGGGTGTTTACTCCACAAAATGTGGTAATTTTGTTGGTGTTTCTACTGTTTTGGTGCTCCAAGGCTTCTAAAAATATGAAAGGTAGTCAAGAAATTAGGTGCACAATTTATGCCCCTGGAATGCCTGAAGGTGCTCCTTGGGTTTTGGGACCCATTTATGTGGCTGGATGTTTAATAATCTCACACATGTGAGAATAATCTCACACATATTGCCATACTCAGGTGGAGAAACAGGATGTGTTTTGGGGTGTAATTCTAAATATACTCAAAAAATATGTTAGAAACAATTTTGTGTAGAAAAAATACATTTTCATGTTCTTTAACCACTTAAGCCCCGGAAGATTTTACCCCCTTCCTGACCAGGGGGTATTTTGCGATTCGGCACTGCGTGACTTTAACGGACAATTGCGCGGTCGTGCGACGCTGTATCTAAGCGAATTTGGCATCCTTTTTTTCCCACAATCAGCGCTTTCTTTTGGTGGTAGTTGATCACCTGTGTGATTTTTTGATCACGCGCTATAAACAAAAAAATAGCGTAAATTTTGCAAAAATAGCAATATTTTTCACATTTTTTTATATGAAATTCCCCCCCCAAAAAATGTAAAAATCTAAATTTTTTAACATTTTCGGCCAATTTGTTTTATGCTACCTATGTTTGGTAAAAAAAATCGCAAAAAGCGTATTTTGATTGGTTTGCGCAAAAGTTATCGTGTTTACTAACAAAGGGAAAGATTTTTGTCATTTTTGTTGGTTTTTTTTAACGCGTAATGGCGGCGATCTGCAATTTTATTTGCGGTACTGCGACATTGCGGCGGACAGATCGGACCCTTGACTGACATTTTTGACACTTTTGGGGTTACCAGTGACATTTCTACAGTAATCAGTGCTATACATATGCACTGTTACTGTAAAAATGACACTGGGAGGGAAGGGGTTAACTTTATTGGAGAGGGAGGGGTAAGTGTGTCCCTAGGGGCGTGCTTCTAACTGTAAAGGGATGTGGCTGTGTGTGTAACAGCACAGATCAACGGTCCTACATAGCAGGACCGTATGATCTGTGCTTTTACACATGGAAGAATGACAGGCGGCTTTGTTTACATTAGCTGCCTGCCTTTCTCCCTCTCCACCCGACGATCGCGAGTGACCGGCGGACATCGGGTCCGCCGGTCACACGCGCGGGCTTCTTAGGGAACGAGCAGGGGCGGGAGCGTGCCTCCGGCGGTGCGCGTTTGCCCCCTATTGGCTCCCAGGCTAGTGACGTATCGGTACGTCACTTTGCCTGGGAGGGGCTGACCGCTGCCGTATATAGTCGGGCGGCGGTCGGCGAGTGGTTAAAGGAGTAGCTGAATTTGCCTGTGCACCTTGCAGTTTTCACCTGTTCCATGTGGTAAAAAAAAGCCAGAGAAATACTGTTTTTGATCATTTACAATAGCATTGTCATTGATGTCATCCACAATGGGGTCAGAGACTTTGAGATGGACTCAGAGGACACTTATATTAGAGATGAAGAAGAATGTGAAATTACCTGTGAATTGGAAAATAAAAAAACAAATGATTGCCCAATGATTTTGTAGACATCACACCAACAAAACGAAGCCACTCCAGCACACAGGCCTTGTCCCGTGACAGGTATTGCTGGATGAAAAAGGATTTTATCAGTCCCAACACTGATTTTTCTGGTCAAGATATCACTAATAATGCTCTCTCCCCTAATATACACCATTGGAGTATATCCCAAGGTTTGTGTCAGAAGACATGATCCGGACTTTGACAGATCACACCAATAAGTGCACTGTTCTTAAAAAAGAAGCATCAATAAATACCAACACAAAGGTAATAGAACAAATGATTGGCATGTATCTGAAGATGGGCCTAGTTCAAATGGCTGGAGTCCGTATGCATTGGAAAAAAGACATGCAGTACACCCCTGTTTCAGATGTGATGTCACAGAACAGATTCCAGTCTCTCTTGTGGTCATTACATTTTGTAAACAATTTGACAGTGTCTGAGATGGAAAAAAAAGACAAACTTAGGAAACTGTAATCATGGCTTGATGCATTCAGGGAGAAATTCCTGCAGGTGGTACCAGAAGAACACAACTCTGTGGATGAAATGATGATTCCTTTTAGGGAGTATTTTAGCAGCATCAAGAAATACATATATGGCAAGCCACATCCATAGGGGTTCAAGGTGTGGGTAAGGACAGGCATCCCTGGCATACTGTGTGACTTTGATGTGTACCAAGGCAATGTGAACTGAATATGTGCTAGATCTGGACTTGGATTGTCAGGGGATGTTGTGATAAAGCTGGCCTCCACACTTCCACAAGGTCACAACTATAAGATCTATGCAGACAACTATTTTGCCTGCGTCCCACTGATTGTTAAGCTACTTGACCAGGGAATTTATTACACTGGAACAGCCAGGAAGGTACGCCTTACCAACTGTAACCTTGATGGTGAGAAAAGCCTAAAGAAAAAGGGCAGAGGAAACTTTGATGAAAGAGTGGAGGCGAGCCACAACATCTGTGCAGTGAAGTGGTATGACAACAGGGAGGTCACACTTGTGTTATCCTTTGCTGGCCCAAAACCTGTGGAGGAGATTCAACGCCGGGACAAAGCCACCAAAAGATATGTTGAAGTTGAGAGGCCTTACATTGTGGGCGTCTATAACAAAAATTCATGGGCGGTGTGGATATGTTGGACTCATTTGCAGCAAAATATCAGTTTCCTTTGAAATCCCGCCGCTGGTATATTTACATCTTCTTGCACACCATCCTCCTAGCTGTTATCAATGCATGGCTACTGTACAAACGGGATTGCAAAGCACTGAATGCTCCCAAGAAAAAAATACTAAACAGGAGGCTGTTTCAAACCCAGTTAGCATCCTCTCTCATCCTAGTTGACACAACTGTCCTAAAACCAAAGAGAGGGTGACCGGGTTTAATCCATGGGAGGCCAGTTCCACAGACAGGGAGCCCCTTAAATGACAGCAAGAGACCATCCACAGAAAAAGGGAGTCCTTTAAATGGAACTCCAGCCAAAAGGTCAACTGTACATCCACCAAAAGACATTTGCAAGGACATGTATGAACATTTCTCTATAAAATCCAGTAGAGGACGCTACAGACAATGTGGTAAAGAATAAACCAACACACATTGCAGCAAGTACAATGTCCACCTCTGCTTCTCAGAGGACAAGACCTGCCTTTGGGACTATCATATCTGAACATGGCTAAAAACATAGCTAAACATATTAAATGTCAAAGTTTTCATTCAATGCAGTAGGTTTTTTAAAATAGTTTTAACATAGTTTTATAATAAATGATTATTAATAAAAAATATTACTTGTATCATCATTATTTTGTGATAATTAGTGTATAGATATATAGACTACTTTGAAGGTCTTACAAACCAGAAAGCCCTTCAAATAAACCCTATGTTGGTCTCTACATTTGTTCTGACAGTATGAGTAAAATTACTGAAATTCTGCTACCAAACAGGCCCAATATTTAAAAATTACAATATTCGCCTAAAAACATTCTAAAATGTCAAAAATATTAAAACCCATTTCTGCATTAGAGGCCTCCTAAAACAATATCTAAAAGGGGAAAAATGTTTTTGCAACTTTCTTCTATATTTGGGTCTTCTGGAGTTAAGGCCTCATGTACATGAGACAATCGGTACATCAGGACTGATCAATTATTCAATATTTATATACCATAGTACAGCCCTCAAAAATTCCACTCGCCTGCTTGCATTTTGCGAGTGGAATTATGAGGATGGCGAGTAAGGGCTGTGCTGTAGTGTATGGGGAATGTATAAGTGCCTGTGCCTGCCCCTACCGCCGTCGCCGCCGTTCACAGCGCAGCCTGCATTGACATTCTTCTGAGCCCACCCAATGTTTGACAATAGCTAATGAATATTCGCTATTGTCACACGGATCCTGCTCCTGATCCCCCTCCTGACCAATCAGGAATTGGGCCTGAGACCCGTTTCCTGATTGGCAGAAAGGCGAACAATTGCAATTGGCCAAGGAGGATGAGGAGGACTCGGGAGACACGGAGGACGTGGAAGATTGAGGAGAAGCCGCCGCTGCATCAGGTAAGTACAGGCTGGTCTCTCTGCACGCTGTGGGCGCTCTGCATTTAAGGGGCATGCTGTGGGCGCTCTGCATTTAAAGGGAAACGCTGTGGGCACTCTGCATTGAAAGGGGGCATGCTGTGGGCACTCTGCATTTAGCGGTGCACTCTGTGGGCACTCTGCATTTAAGGGGGCACACTGTGGGCACTCTGCATTTAAGGGGGCACGCTGTGGGCACTCTGCATTTAAGGGGGCACGCTTTTGGCTCTCCGCATTGTAAGGGGGCACGCTATGGGCACTCTGCATTGAAAGGGGGCATGCTGTGGGCACTCTGCATTGTAAGGGGGCATGCTGTGGGCTCTCTGCATTGTAAGGGGGCACACTGTGGGCACTCTGCATTGAAAGGGGCACTCTGTGGGCTCTCTGCATTGTAAGGGGGAATGCTGTGGGCACTCTGCATTGAAAGGGGGCACGCTGTGGGCACTCTGCATTGAAAGGGGGCACGCTGTGGTCACTTTACATTTAAGGGGGCACGCTGTGGTCACTCTGCATTGAAAGGGGGCACGCTATGGTCACTCTGCATTGAAAGGGGGCACGCTGTGGGCACTCTGCATTGAAAGGGGGCACACTGTGGGCTCTCTGCATTGTAAGGGGCCACGCTGTGGGCACTCTGCATTGAAAGGGGGCACGCTGTGGGCTCTCTGCATTGTAAGAGGGCATGCTGTGGGCACTCTGCATTGAAAGGGGGCACGCTGTGGGCTCTCTACATTGTAAGGGGGCATGCTGTGAGCTTTCTGCATTGAAAGGGGGCACACTATGGGCACTCTGCATTGAAAGGGGGCACGCTGTGGGCTCTCTGCATTGTAAGGGCGCACGCTGTGGGCACTCTGCATTGAAACGGGTATGCTGTGGTCACTCTGCATTTAAGGGGGCACACTGTGGGCACTCTGCATTTAAGTGGGCATGCTGTGGTCACTCTGCATTGAAAGGGGGCACGCTGCGGGCACTCTGCATTGAAAGGGGGCACGCTGTGGTCACTCTGCATTGAAAGGGGGCCCACTGTGGTCACTCTGCATTTAAGGGGGCACGCTGTGGGCACTCTAAAGTTGTTGTTGTTGTTATTAATATTTTTTTGTAACTTAATTCTGAATAAAAAATTTAACAGTGTAATTTTATGAGATATTTTACGATGGCGTGTTTAGGGGCGGAGCAGGTTAGGGTTTGGGTGGGACAACAAGTGGCGAGTAACTCTTAAGGCCTGGCTAGTAGCTCATGACTTGAAATTTTGAGCCCTGCCATAGTAGTCCCCATAACTTTCACACATACTAAATATTCTACACCAATGAAGGTTATTCATTACCAAAGAAATGTAACAGAATACATTTTACCTAAATGTATAAGAAAGATTATTAATCTTATCAGTCACTGTGTGCAGCATTTTTCCTTCAGTGCTGCTGTGCTGACTGTGATAATACATGGCATAGTCTGTACTAATCTAGTTAAAAATTACACTTAAAAGGGGATTTTTTTTTCCCTCCATAGCCTGCAGCAGAGCTGAATGATATAAGACACTGCAGTTCACATTTGCTATTGATAAATCACACCAATTTTATATCATATTTTCTATTCCGCTATTCAATAAAAACCTTTGGGTATAAACAATTAAATTGCGGGATAGTCTGTGTTGGTACGTGTGAGATACACCTTTCCAATTTTTGGGGTGCTTCTCATACTTCTGAAGATTTGAGGGTGCTGCCTGTTCCGTACTCCTCCTACTCCTCATCCTGCCTTTGGGGGTACAAAAAATAGTAATTGGGGCCTAGTCTGGTTCTGTACATGTGAGATACATACACTTTTTTTGATAATATTTTCTATTCCGCTATTCAATAAAAACCTTTGGGTATAAACAATTAAATTGCGGGATAGTCTGTGTTGGTACGTGTGAGATACACCTTTCCAATTTTTGGGGTGCTTCTCATACTTCCGAGGATTTGAGGGTGCTGCCTGTTCCGAATTCCTCATCCTGCCTTTGGGGGTACAAAAAATAGTAATTGGGGCCTAGTCTGGTTCTGTACGTGTGAGATACATACACCTTTTTTTGATAATATTTTCTATTACGCTATTCAATAAAAACCTTTGGGTATAAACAATTAAATTGCGGGATAGTCTGTGTTGGTACGTGTGAGATACACCTTTCCAATTTTTGGGTTCATCTCATACTTCCGAAGATTTGAGGGTGCTGCCTGTTCCGAACTCCTCCTACTCCTCATCCTGCCTTTGGGGGTACAAAAAATAGTAATTGGGGCCTAGTCTGGTTCTGTACGTGTGAGATACATACACTTTTTTTGATAATATTATCTATTCCGCTATTCAATAAAAACCTTTGGGTATAAACAATTAAATTGCGGGATAGTCTGTGTTGGTACGTGTGAGATACACCTTTCCAATTTTTGGGGTGCATCTCATACTTCTGAGGATTTGAGGGTGCTGCCTGTTTCGAACTCCTCCTACTCCTCATCCTGCCTTTGGGGGGTACAAAAAATAGTAATCGGGACCTAGTCTGGTTCTGTACGTGTGAGATACATACACCTTTTTTTGATAATATTTTCTATTCCGCTATTCAATAAAAACCTTTGGGTATAAACAATTAAATTGCTGGATAGTCTGTGTTGGTACGTGTGAGATACACCTTTCCAATTTTTGGGGTGCATCTCATACTTCCGAGGATTTGAGGGTGCTGCCTGTTCCGAACTCCTCCTACTCCTCATCCTGCCTTTGGGGGTACAAAAAATAGTAATTGGGGCCTAGTCTGGTTCTGTACGTGTGAGATACATACACCTTTTTTTGATAATATTTTCTATTCCGCTATTCAATAAAAACCTTTGGGTATAAACAATTAAATTGCGGGATAGTCTGTGTTGGTACGTGTGAGATACACCTTTCCAATTTTTGGGGTGCATCTCATACTTCCGAGGATTTTAGGGTGCTGCCTGTTCCGAACTCCTCCTACTCCTCATCCTGCCTTTGGGGGTACAAAAAATAGTAATTGGGGCCTAGTCTGGTTCTGTACGTGTGAGATACATACACTTTTATTGATAATATTTTCTATTCCGCTATTCAATAAAAACCTTTGGGTATTAACAATTAAATTGCGGGATAATCTGTGTTGGTACATGTGAGATACACCTTTCCAATTTTTGGGGTTCATCTCATACTTCTGAAGATTTGAGGGTGCTGCCTGTTCCGTACTCCTCCTACTCCTCATCCTGCCTTTGGGGGTACAAAAAATAGTAATTGGGGCCTAGTCTGGTTCTGTACGTGTGAGATACATACACTTTTTTTGATAATATTTTCTATTCCGCTATTCAATAAAAACCTTTGGGTATAAGCAATTAAATTGCGGGATAGTCTGTGTTGGTACGTGTGAGATACACCTTTCCAATTTTTGGGGTTCATCCCATACTTCTGAAGATTTGAGGGTGCTGCCTGTTCCGTACTCCTCCTACTCCTCATCCTGCCTTTGGGGGTACAAAAAATAGTAATTGGGGCCTAGTCTGGTTCTGTACGTGTGAGATACATACACTTTTTTTGATAATATTTTCTATTCCGCTATTCAATAAAAACCTTTGGGTATAAACAATTAAATTGCGGGATAGTCTGTGTTGGTACGTGTGAGATACACCTTTCCAATTTTTGGGGTGCATCTCATACTTCCGAGGATTTGAGGGTGCTGCCTGTTCCGAACTCCTCCTACTCCTCATCCTGCCTTTGGGGGTACAAAAAATAGTAATTGGGGCCTAGTTGTAATGTTCCGGTACCTTTGGTACCCTAAATTACACTTTCCACAAGTGTATGCGCCCCACCATTTACTTTTGGAAAGGTGCGCATACACCTTTAAGACTGGAGCTGTCATCACTCAGCGCCGGACTAGATGGCTATTTAAGGCGTCGGTTCTCACTCACATGTGTTCATTCAAACACCCTTACCTGGATGCTAACCTTGCTTGAAGCTTCCATGCTTGCAAGCTTACTTCGCTGACGGAACCTCGCTGCGCTGATCCCTGTATCCCGCTACTGGATCATCCGCCTCTCCTGAACCACCCTTCGGCTGTATCGCTAATAGTGCTAAGTACCCCACAGGGGAATTCTCTATAAACTTATACTAAGCTTACACTATCTAGCTCTGCATAGTAAAGACTGTTTATCACATCTGCATAACTAGATTGCTAGCTCTTGAGACTACTGCTACTTTTCTGCACTGGGTTGATCTCTTTTGTCTGTCCACCTGCTATTCTATCATCTGCTATCATACAACATTGCTAAACCTTCCTGCATCCATCTGCTACTGTCTCACCTTCAAGTGTCTATCACCTACCACCTCCACTCAACCTATCGCTCAACCTTCATCATTGTGTTACCACATACATAAAGTCACTCTAGGAACCAGCTTGCTAATTGTGTGTATTTACTGGCTGAAATAAGACCTTCCACACACGATGAGTCATTGAGGTTGGGAATGGTATCTCAGCATTTCTCTTACATGACTGCTGACGTGGAACTATTTCTGCAGCTGAAAATCCACACCATATAAGAAACGCAGAAGCCTTACAGATTGAACGAACCAAAAAATGGATTCAGCAGAAATAACCACTCAGGTGACACAATTAAAACAGCAAGTATCTGCGTTAATACACGCACTTGCTGAATTAAAAGAAGATAATCAGGCTCTGTCGCAGCAGGTAATTAGACTGACACAACTTACCTCTGCTCAGTCCCCTGAACCCAAGATAAATCCCCCTTTGGTATTTACAGGCGATCGCAAAAAATTTCGCGAATTTAAAAACGCATGTGAGTTACTTTTTTTGCTAAAACCTCGTACCTACCTTACTGATCACATTAAGGTTTGTACTATTATTTCTTACCTATCAAACGATCCTCGAGCCTGGGCAGATTCTCTTTTTGAGAAAAACGACCAGCTTCTCAACTCCTATGCCTTGTTCCTGGCAGAGCTCACTAGCCTATATGATGACCCCAATAGGCAGAGTACTGCTGATCTTCAGTTAAGATCCTTGAAACAAGGAAGGAGGCCTGTAGAAGACTTTGTCGCAGAGTTCAAGAGATGGACCCTTGATTCAGAATGGAATGATGCATCTCTGAAAACCCAATTTAGGCTTGGCCTATCAGAAGCCGTTAAGGACGAGCTCGCCCGAGCGGATCTGCCAAAAACCCTGGATGCACTAATACAACTCAGTATTACCATAGATAGAAGACTACGAGAAAGAAAGGCTGAAAAGATGGGAATGCCATTATCCGTTTCCTCTCGGAGTCTGGCCGTTGACCCCGTTCCTATGGAGATAGGAACCATACGCCCACCGTTATCAACTATGGAAAAAGCCAAAAGACGAAATTAAAATCTCTGCTTGTACTGTGCATCCCCGGATCACAAGATAAACGTCTGTCCCCTAGTCAACAAAAAGAAGGGTGAGTGTTCACATGTCTCCCTAGGAGGATTGACAACTTCATTCACTAACCCCTACATTTCTGTTTTTTTGACATTACAGTGGGACCAGAACAGGATTACTACTAAGGCCATGATTGACACAGGATCTTGTGGAAATTATATGGATATATGTTTTGCTGCTTTAAATAAAATTCCTATTATTTCTAAACTCAAACCTGTCTCAGTAAGTCTTATTACCGGTGTTCCGTTATCCGCTGGTCCGATCACCGATCAGACACAAGCACTTCTAGTCACTATTAACGAGTCTCATAGGGAGACTTCTACCTTCGATTTAATACCTTCACCCCACTTTCCCATTGTGTTGGGACTTCCCTGGTTGCACACACACCAACCAACCATAGATTGGAAGAAACGGTCCTTGACCTTCCCTTCTTGTTATTGCGAGGAAATGTGTAACCTCCCGTTTTCCGGGAAGATTCTGTCTGTGGTGACAGATGAGATTGCACCACTATGTTATCAGGATCTTTCTGAGGTTTTTCTTGAGAAAAATGCTCAAGCATTACCTCCTCATCGAGACTATGATTGTAGCATTGATCTACTCCCAAATAGCAAATTGCCGTTCGGTCATGTTTATCCTCTTTCACAGGATGAACTTGCCCATCTCAAAACCTATTTGGATGAGAACTTGGAAAAAGGTTTTATTAGACCTTCCACTTCTTCCACAGCAGCAGGACTCTTTTTTGTTCGCAATAAAGATTCAAGTCTCAGACCTATCATCGACTACAGGAAATTGAATGCCATCACAATAAAAGATCGCTATCCTCTACCGCTTATCCCTGAGCTCATTGAGCAGGTGCGTGGAGCTACCTATTTTTCAAAATTAGACCTGAAAGGAGCATACAATCTCATTCGAATCCGTGATGGACACGAGTGGAAGACTGCATTCAGAACTAGATACGGATTGTTCGAATATCTTGTGATGCCATTCGGCCTATGCAATGCCCCTGCAGTTTTCCAACGATTTATAAACGATATTTTTAAAGACTTACTAGATGTCTGTGTTGTGGTATATCTGGACGATATACTTATATATTCACGGACTCTGTCCGAACACATAAGACATGTAAGACTTGTACTATCGAGATTGCTTGCACATAATCTTTATGTGAAGCTGAAGAAATGCTTGTTCCATAAAGATGAGGTACTCTTTCTAGGCTACATCATATCCAAAACAGGAATCGAGATGGACATGAGTAAAATATCCTGCATTCAGGATTGGCCTACACCAACTACACGCAAGGCGCTACAGCGATTCCTGGGATTTTCAAATTTCTACAGGAAGTTCATAAAAAACTTTTCTGCTATTGTGAGACCCCTCACACAGCTCACTAGCATAAAAATACCATTTAAATGGTCAGAAGAAGCAAATAAGGCTTTCCACTTGTTAAAGACAAGGTTTACTTCCGCTCTCATATTACGCCATCCAGACCCATCCCTCCAATACATTCTGGAGGTAGATGCGTCAAACATGGCAGTAGGAGCAATACTCTCCCAATGACCAACCCACACTTCACCACTTCATCCAGTCGCTTTTTTTTCTAAATCCCTGAGCAGTCCCGAGATAAATTACCCCGTGGGTGAAAAGGAACTGCTTGCTATAAAATTGGCTCTGGAGAATTGGCGACATTTACTCGAAGGCACCCAATTACCAATAATTATATACACGGACCATAAAAACCTCCAATATCTTCAGACTAGCAAAACTCTCTCGCATCGACAGGTACGATGGTCACTATTCTTTCTAAGGTTTAACTTCCTAGTGACCTACACACCTGCAGATAAGAACAAAAAGGCGGATGCACTATCACGACTAACTGAAGAAAACTACTTTGAAATCCCTTCCGTTCCTATAATACCTCACAAACGCATTATTGGAGTTGTCCGTTCCTTAAAGGAAGAGGTTCTGCATGGTATAAGTTTGGATTCACCCCCACCACAACTAAATACTGATGCAGAAGGCTTCCTCTACTACAACGACAAACTTTACATACCACCTACCCTACGCACCAAGATCTTGGAATTATCGCATGATGTGCCTATGGCAGGACATATGGGTATGACAAAGACTTTCAATTTGATTTCTCGACAATTCTGGTGGCCTGACATGAAAACATCTATACAAAAATTCGTCTCTTCATGCAATGTCTGTGCCAGGTCCAAAATTGACACTACGAGACCATCCGGTCTACTATGCAGTCTACCAATACCCCAAACTCCATGGGAGGTTTTGTCATTGGACTTCATCGTAGAATTGCCTCCTTCCAAAGGATTTAATACCATCTTGGTGTCAGTGGACCATCTGACAAAAATGGCACATTTCATTGCTATTCACAGACTACCTTCGTCCAAACAAACGGCAGAACTCCTGATGAAACATGTCTTCAGATTACATGGTATCCCAAAAACTCTTCTGTCTGACCGTGGATCCCAATTTATTTCTAAATTCTGGCAAGAACTATGTCACATACTACGGATTGAGCGGAAGCTCACTTCTCCTTACCATCCGCAGACCAACGGACAGACTGAAAGAGTCAACCAATGCATCGAGCAGTATTTACGTTGTTACACTTCTTACCAACAGGATGATTGGTTGGATCTTCTCCCCCTGGCAGAATTTGCCTACAACAACGCAACTCACAGTACAACCAAGCAGAGTCCGTTCTACTTGAACTATGGGTTCCATCCCTCTATTCTCCCTCCACGCATCCTTCCTTCAAATAACCCAGTAGCCTCAGACTATCTTACCCAAATAAAGGATTCTCTAGGTTTACTAAATACTACCATTGCACACGCTCACAGTCAACAAAAGAAGTACTATGATCTTCGTAGAAGACCTTCTCCACAGTATACTATCGGGGACCTCGTTTGGCTCTCAACAAAAAACTTGAGACTGAAGATCCCTAGCAAAAAGCTTGGACCTCTGTTCTTGGGACCTTTCCCAATCAAGAAACTTATTGGAAAAGCTGCAGTGCAGCTTACATTGCCAATGGACCTAAAAATCCATCCCATTTTCCATGTGTCGCTACTAAAACCCCATGTTCCGGACCAAGGAATAAGGCCTAATATTCCACCTCCCCCTCCTGTACAAGTTGAAGGTGGAGAAGAATACGAGATAAAAGAGATTCTGGATTCTCGTATCTACAGAAGAAGACTTCAGTACTTGGTTAGATGGAAGAACTATGGGCCCCAAGACGACACCTGGCTAAACACCTCTGACATACATGCCCCTAGATTAATCCGCAATTTTCATGCGAGATACCCAGACAAACCAGCTCCAGAGGCCTTCAGGAGCAGGCCTTAAGGGGGGGGGGTATTGTAATGTTCCGGTACCTTTGGTACCCTAAATTACACTTTCCACAAGTGTATGCGCCCCACCATTTACTTTTGGAAAGGTGCGCATACACCTTTAAGACTGGAGCTGTCATCACTCAGCGCCGGACTAGATGGCTATTTAAGGCGTCGGTTCTCACTCACATGTGTTCGTTCAAACACCCTTACCTGGATGCTAACCTTGCTTGAAGCTTCCATGCTTGCAAGCTTACTTCGCTGACGGAACCTCGCTGCGCTGATCCCTGTATCCCGCTACTGGATCATCCGCCTCTCCTGAACCACCCTTCGGCTGTATCGCTAATAGTGCTAAGTACCCCGCAGGGGAATTCTCTATAAACTTATACTAAGCTTACACTATCTAGCTCTGCATAGTAAAGACTGTTTATCACATCTGCATAACTAGATTGCTAGCTCTTGAGACTACTGCTACTTTTCTGCACTGGGTTGATCTCTTTTGTCTGTCCACCTGCTATTCTATCATCTGCTATCATACAACATTGCTAAACCTTCCTGCATCCATCTGCTACTGTCTCACCTTCAAGTGTCTATCACCTACCACCTCCACTCAACCTATCCCTCAACCTTCATCATTGTGTTACCACATACATAAAGTCACTCTAGGAACCAGCTTGCTAATTGTGTGTATTTACTGGCTGAAATAAGACCTTCCACACATGATGAGTCATTGAGGTTGGGAATGGTATTTCAGCATATCTCTTACATGACTGCTGACGTGGAACTATTTCTGCAGCTGAAAATCCACACCATATAAGAAACGCAGAAGCGTTACACTAGTCAGGTTCTGTACGTGTGAGATACATACACCTTTTTTTGATAATATTTTCTATTACGCTATTTAATCTACACCTTTGGGTAAAAACAATTAAATTGCGGGATAGTCTGTGTCGGTACGTGTGAGATACACCTTTCCAATTTTTGGGGCGCATCTCATACTGCCGAGGATTTGAGGGTGCTTCAGTCTGCCTCCTGCCTTTTCCGAACTCCTCCTACACCTCATCCTGCCTTTAGGGTACAAAAAATTGTAATCGGGGCCTAGGTTGTGTTTGTACGTGTGAGATACACCGTTTTGTAAAATTTGTCCTATTCCGCTATTCAATATACACCCTGTTTGAGTGTAAAAAATTAAATTGCGGGATAGCCTGTATCGGTATATGTGAGATACACCTTTTTAAATTTGTTTGGCGCATCTCCTTCTACAGCCGAGGATTGCAGGGCGCTTCAGTTTGCCTCCTGTTCCCAACTCCTCCTACTCCTCATCCTGCCTTTAGGGTACAAAAAATTGTAATCGGGGCCTAGTTTGTGTTTGTACATGTGAGATACACCGTTTTGTAAAATTTGTCCTATTCCGCTATTCAATATACACCCTGTTTGAGTGTAAAAAATTAAATTGCGTGATAATCTGTATCGGTACATGTGAGATACACCTTTTTAAATTTGTTTGGCGCATCTCCTTCAACCGCCGAGGATTGCAGGGCGCTTCAGTTTGCCTCCTGTTCCCAACTCCTCCTACTCCTCTTCCTCATCCTGCCTTTAGGGTACAAAAAATTGTAATCGGGGCCTAGTTTGTGTTTGTACGTGTGAGATACACTGTTTTGTAAAATTTGTCCTATTCCACTATTCAATATACACCCTGTTTGAGTGTAAAAAATTAAATTGCGGGATAGTCTGTATCGGTACATGTGAGATACATCTTTTTAAATTTGTTTGGCGCATCTCCTTCTACCGCAGAGGATTGCAGGGCGCTTCAGTTTGCCTCCTGTTCCCAACTCCTCCTACTCCTCTTCCTCATCCTGCCTTTAGGGTACAAAAAATTGTAATCGGGGCCTAGTCTGTGTTTGTACGTGTGAGATACACCGTATTATAAAATGTTTCCTATTCCGCTATTCAATATACACCCTTTTGGAGTGTAAAAAATTTAATTACGGCATAGTCTGTATCGGTACGTGTGAGATACACCTTTTAAATTTGTTTGGCGCATCTCCTTCCACCGCCAAGGATTGCAGGGCGCTTCAGTTTGCCTCCTGTTCCCAACTCCTCCTACTCTACTTCCTCATCCTCCCTTTAGGGTACAAAAAATTTTAATCGGGGCCTAGTCTGTGTTTGTACGTGTGAGATACACCGTTTTTTATCCTTTTTCCTATTCCGCTATTCAATATACACCCTTTTGGGGTAAAAAACATTAAATTGCGGCATAGTTTGCATATTTGACTGTGAGATACACCCGTGCGATACTGTTGTTGTTCTGTTCCGCTATTCAATAAACACCTTTCTAGGGCAAGATCTTAAATTACAGAAACATGAGGAGACCGTCAAATAGGGGCTGTGGCCTGGGTCGTGGTGCTGCTGGTAGAGATCCTGTTGCAAGGAGAGGACGTGGTCGATCTGTGCCAGCTACACGCACAAGTGAAACACCTTCCTCAAGTGTTAGTAGGAGACAGAACCTGCATCAGTATTTGGTAGGGCATCATAAGCCTCTAGAAGTGATGATGCCAGAACACGTAGAGGCGATAGTAGATTGGTTTGCTGCTGACAGTGCCTCCAGTTCCTTCACATTGTCTCCCACCCAGTCTACTGCAGAAAGGTCAGAGTTGGCACCTGCAGCCGATGTCCAACCGTCTTTCACCTCACCCCCTTGCAAATCAGGCAAGCAGTCTGAGCCCCAAGCCATACAGCAGTCTCTTGTTCTTTTTGAGGACTCTGTCAGCAGGGTTTCCCAGGGCCATCCACCTAGCCCTGCCCCAGAAGTGGAAGAGATTGAGTGCAGCGATGCACAACCACTTATTTCTCAAGATGAGTACATGCAAGGACCATCGCAGCACGTCTCCGATGATGACGAAACGCAGGTGCCAACTGCAGCGGCGTTCAGAATTGTGGAGACCGACAAGGAGGGCAGGGGTGAAGACTGGGTGGAAGATGATGTGGAGGACGATGAGGTCCTCGACCCCACATGGAATGAACGTCATGCAGGTGACCTGAGTAGTTTGGAGGAAGAGGCGGTGGTCGCACAGAGCCACCAGCACAGCAGAAAAGGGAGCAGGGTGCAGAAGCGGAGCGGCCGTGCCCTAGACACTACGCCTGCTACTGCCCAACGCAGCAAGGGAACGAGCGCACCAAAGCCAGCTCGAAGGAGTTCTCTAGCGTGGAAGTTCTTTAGAAAATGTGCTGATGACAGGACACGAGTGGTTTGCACCCTGTGCAATCAGAGCCTGAAGCGAGGCATAAACCTTCTCAACCTGAGCACAACCTGCATGATCAGGCATCTAAGTGCAAAGCACGAGCTGCAGTGGAGTAGACACCTTCAAAACCAAGAAACGTCTCTGGCTCATCCTGCTTCCTCTTCTGCTGCAGTCTCGGCCGCTCCAGCCACATCTGTAGTGATACCGGCACCTGCCACCCCGCAAACAGAGGATCTGTCAGCAACACCACCACCTGGGTCACCAACCATCTCCACAATGTCCCGTGGAAGCGTTCAGCTTTCCATCTCCCAAACACTTGAGAGGAAGAGGAAGTACCCCCCTACCCACCCGCGATCCCTGGCCCTGAATGCCAGCATTTCCAAATTCTTGGCCTTTGAAATGCTGTCATTCCGTCTGGTGGAGACGCACAGTTTTAAAAACCTTATGTCGGTGGCTGTCCCACAGTACGTCGTGCCCAGCCGCCACTACTTTTCCAGGCAAGCCATCCCTTCCCTGCACAACCAAGTGGGGGAAAAAATCAGGTGTGCACTGCGCAACGCCATCTGTGGCAAGGTCCACCTAACTACCGATACGTGGACCAGTAAGCACGGTCAGGGGCGTTATATCTCCCTAACGGCACACTGGGTAAATGCAGTGGTGGATGGGCCTGAGGCGGATAGCAATTTGGCGCATGTCCTTCCACCACCGAGGATTGCAGGGCGCTTCAGTTTGCCTCCTGTTCCTAACTCCCCCTACTCCGCTTCCTCATCCTCTACCGCTTCCTCATCCGGACAGCGTAACACCTTCACCACCTTCACCACCAACTTCAGCACGGCCAGGGGTAAACGACAGCAGGCAGTTTTAAAACTTGCCTGTTTGGGGGAAAAACCACACACCGCGCAGGAGTTGTGGAGGAGCATGGAACAGCAGACAAATGAGTGGTTGCTGCCAGCGAGCCTCAAGCCCGGCCTGGTGGTGTGCGATAACGGGCGAAATCTCATAGCAGCTCTGGGCCTAGCCGGTTTGACGCACATCCCTTGCCTGGCGCATGTGCTGAATTTGGTGGTGCAGAGGTTCCTTAAAAACTACCCCGATATGTCAGAGCTGCTGCAGAAAGTGTGGGCCGTCTGTGCGCACATTTTCGGCGTTCTCACCCTGCTGCTGCTCGCCTGTCAGCGCTGCAGCGTAACTTCGGCCTTCCCGCTCACCGCCTCATATGTGACGTGCCCACAAGGTGGAACTCCACCTTGCACATGCTGCAAAGACTGTGCGAGCAGCAGCAGGCCATAGTGGAGTTTCAGCTGCAGCACGCACGCGTGAGTCGCTCTGCGGAACAGCACCACTTCACCACCAATAACTGGGCCTCCATGCGAGACCTGTGTGCCTTGTTGCGCTGTTTTGAGTACTCCACCAACATGGCCAGTGCCGATGACGCCGTTGTCAGCTTAACTATCTCACTTCTATGCCTCCTTAAAAAAACAATTCGGGCGATGATGGAAGAGGATGTGGCACAGGATGGAGGAGGATGAAGAGGTAACATTTCCAAGGCTTTCAGGGCAGTCATTCACAAGGGGCTCCGAGGGTGGGTTCCTGCACACACAAACGCCAGGGACACAATTGTCCAGCAGGGGCACAGTTCTGGAAGATGAGGAGGATGAGGAGGAGGAGCTGTAGGAGGAGATGGAACCATGTTCACAGCAGGGTGGCACCCAGGCCAGCTCATGGCCATCACTGGTGCGTGGCTGGGGGGATACAGAGGACACAGACGATACACCTCCCACAGAGGACAGCCTTTCGTTGCCTCTGGGCAGCCTGGCACACATGAGCGATTACATGCTGTAGTGTCTCCACAACGACCGCCGAGTTGCCCACATTCTTACTTGTGCTGATTACTGGGTGGCCTCGCTGCTGGATCCCCGTTACAAGGACAACGTACCGTCCTTAATTCACTCACTGGAGCGCGATCGCAAGATGCGTGAGTACAAGCGCACGCTGGTAGACGCGATACTGCTGGCATTCCCACCTGACAGCGGGGCCATAGTGGAAGCACAAGGCAGAGGAGGAGGAGGAGGAGGAGGAGGAGGAGGAAGAGGTCGCCAACGCAACCAGGGCACCGCCAGCACCTCAGAAGGCAGGGTTAGCATGGCCGAAATGTGGAAAAGCTTTGTCAGCACGCCACAACAAACAGCAGCACCAGCAGCTCATATGGAACTTCTTAGCAGGAGGCAGCATTTCACCAACATGGTGGAGCAGTATGTGTGCACACGCCTAGACGTACTGAATGACGGGTCTGCCCCCTTCAACTTCTGGGTCTCCAAGTTGGGCACATGGCCTGAGCTTGCCCTTTACGCCTTGGAGGTGCTGGCGTGCCCTGCAGCCAGTGTATTATCTGAACGGGTATTTAGCACGGCTGGGGGCGTTATCACAGACAAGCGCAGCCGCCTGTCCAGAGACAATGTGGACAAGCTCACGTTCATTAAAATGAACCAGGCATGGATCCCACTGGACTTTTCCGTACCTTGTGCAGAATAGTGATGGATGCCGACCTCTACCCATTGTTCTATTTTTGCTCTTTCTCACTCTTTTGGGGTGTACCCTCATTTAAAATTTCTGAAAAAAAGCAGTGTTGGCTACCTCGTCCTCCTCAGGGCCAGATTAACATAGGGGCTATTGGAGATGCAGCTCCAGGCCCCTACCTTAATATAGGCCCCAGGTTGGCCATATTCCCTGTTACTGCTCTTCTGTCACTTGTAAACACAGAAGTCTGGCTTCTATGCTCGCTTCCCCAGGCAGTTCCCTCAGAACCTCCCCACACAGCACGAAGGCCGGACAAGGAGGGACAGTTGCCGATGCATGGATGTGTTTATGGGCTTCAGAGACAGCATCCCATGTTGAATTAGGCATGCATGGCTGCACCCTTCCTCCTCTGGGTGCATGCCAAGGCACGGCCCTTAAGGCCCTTCAAAATCCTAAGCACCAAGCCCATGATGCTCTTAATCCGGCCCTGGTCCTCCTCCACCGCCGCTTCCACCTACACCGCCCATAGGTGTGCGCAGCCTATTGCATTAGGGTGTGCACCCCAAAGTTGAAATACACATGCATGTGTTTGCCTACATGTACATGGCCCCGATACATTACTCTCCCTGCTGGCAAAGAGAAATAGAGCAGAGCAGGTCCGAGGGAGATCTTTCCCATCTCCTCACTGGCAAACAGAGCGATAATGCTATGTGCCCTAGGTGATTAGGGTGTGCCCAGGTACACCCGGCACACCCTGTGCGCACGCCTATGATGCCGCCACATCCACCACCACCTCAACCTCCCTCCTACTCCATATGGGCCTCGTCCTTCAGAGATGAAGAACATTGTTTTATTTTTCTGTTTTTTTTTTTGTTGTTTTAAGTTATTTCCCTATCCACATTTGTTTGCAGAGCACTTGCCATGCTCTTAACTACGTTTTGTTTTGCTGCCATTTGCAGCACTCTAGCCCTTTCCATTGGTGTTTTAGAGCCATTTTAGTGCCTGAAAGTTCGGGTCCCCATTGACTTCATGGGGTTCGGTGTCCGGGAAAAGTTCGGCAAAAGTCCGGGACACGGACCCAGACTTTTTTTTTAAGTTCGGCCGAACCCGCCGAGCACGGACATCCAGGTGTCCGCTCAACTCTTCTTATTATAAATCAGCAGCCTAGCCCTGCCGGCCTGTAGCAGAGAAACTAAAATAAAAAAGACTTTGCGCTTTGTTCATGAAAGCTTAATAGAAGTGGGTCAGCAGCACTCAAGCATCTGAATAATAGACAGGGCTGAACAATAAAAGATTGTGCACTATCGCTTTAAAAGTGAACCAATAATATAGATAAATAAATGCAACATATACATCAGACTATAAGTCCATAAGTTCTTTTGTTGATGTTACACAGCCAGCTGCTCTCCCCCACACCACACCACACCACCAGGTGTACAGATTTCTTGCTGGACAATTTGACCTCTATATTATAGGGGGTCTGTAGCACTTTATACTGCATTCAAATGCAGGCCATTTTCTCAGGCAATAACTTAACACAGGGTTTTCCAAACTTTCTAAACAAAGGGCCATTTTACTGTCCTTCAGACTCTCTGGGGGCCAGAATGTGGCCATTGGGAATAGAAAATGCTTTGGCATCAATGGAAGTATACAATGCTTCATCATTGGTAATAGTGGGAGGAATAGTGCCGATTGTTGAGAAAAAAATCATCATCAGGGGAAAAAATTGTGTCCCATCATTGGTGTCAGTGCAATGAATGGTGCCCTTTGTTGGTGTCCAAGAGCCAGATCAAGACAAGTAAAGGGCCTCATCTGGCCGCAGCTTAGAGACCACTAACTTAACCGAAAGAGCTCAAATCCCTGAGGCGGTGCTGAGTCTGGGGCTCAGTCAGCTTGACCAAGGAATCGAAATCCTGCTGGCAGAAGGAAACAGGCCAAGTGACGAGTGGTGAAGTGAAGGATTCTGATTACTTCAGTTTGAATTAGGATGCCTCACTAAACTAAACAGGTGGTCCTGAAACAGAGACAATACATACATACATATAGTTACATAGTAGGTAAGTATAGCAATACTAGGTAGGTGCCAGACAGAGAGTATAGTTTTTGATCTTTTCTGCTTACCAGAAAAATTGCCAGGTAAATATATATTGTTCTCTGCCTACCAGAGAGCAGGATCTGCTAGTGAGGTCTGCATATGGTGCTCAGGTGCTGCTCAGTTTGTCTGAAGTGTTTCACACTGGTCCACTAAGGAGGCATATTGGGCAGTGGGAGGAAAACTGACAAATTAGTGCACTGGCATTTGGTACAGCCCTGGTGAAGAGGAAAGTGCCTCAGTGCATGCTGGGATACTTTATGAATGCCAAGGGCATATGTGCTCGGGGTCTTTCTGCTGTACAACGGGGTTGCCCCTCCTCTGTAGACCTTGTCATGCAGCCTTAGGTGGTCAGCCTGAGGACCTGAGAGTTAAAGAGGAGCTGAAACTGGAGGTCCTGTAGAGCTGACTGAAAGAGAGACACTGGAAAGGATCTGATTCTGCATATAGTAAGTACAGATCTGTGTCATGGGGCTTGCCCTAAGAGGGCCATCCCTTCAGCTAGAAGAGTCAGTGGATAGGTGTCAGTCAAGGGGATGCTAGAGAGTGTCCTGAAGATAATGTAGTTGCATCAGGTCTGCTGCTGGAGAAGAAGAATTAACCCTTTCCATACAAGTGGCAGTATGGTTAAAGCAGTGTTACAGCTTCCACAAATAACCTGGTGAGGCCAAGTGAGAGTTGTCCTTATTAACTGTAGATATTTACAGTTGGAGTATCTAACTATTCCCTTCTCACATCCAAGTTTTCCAATAAAACCAACACCCCTTGACTGTTTATTGAGTAATGAGCCATTGGGAGGAAGGATGGATGTGTGAAATGTCCCTAAGTGTCTGTCTGCTGGTAATCAGAGGATGCCCAAGAAGTCATCATACAGCAAGCCCTACAGGGACAGTGCTACATTTGGGGGCATTGTCTGGGATTTCCTCTGAGTTACAGCAGTGGTTGCAACCAGCAACGACCGGATATTTGCCCAAGTAACGCTATGTCTTCTTATGAAAAGTGCTGGAGTGTCGGTGGAGGAAGGATGTGTTGTATTATGCTGTCTTGTAGGAGATAGTGATGTCTGCTTTATAGTGATCAGTGCAAGTTTGCTTTTAAGTCATGGTCATAGCAGTGGTTGCTACCGGCAACAACCAGACATTTACCCAAGAAACACCATGTCCGTGTCAAGTAAAGTGCTAGAGTAGAGTGTAAGTGGAGAAAGGAGGTGTTGTATTGTTGGAGAAAATCATGTCTGCTTTACAGTAATCAGTGCAAGTGTGCTTTCAAGTTATGGTCAAGAAAGCAGTGACCCGGGATGTGGGGATCAGCGTGTCGGGCTGTGTCCACACATGTGTTGTGGAAGAAAACATCTGGCGTGCAGTCGGTAACAGCAGGACAATTTCTAATAGTAGTATGGGAGTTTGGTTGGCTTGTGAATGGAAAAGTGCAACTGGAGCTCAAGTCAAGACAGAAGAGGCAGATGTATTGGTGTCTGTGGCACGGAACACAATCTGCATTGCAGTGCCATTCGTGCAAGCTGGGCAGCATCGTAGCAGCAGCGAAGAGGTTACTGCAAAGAGTAACGTTGCTACCTTGTGAGAGAAGGGTAGCGGCTCATTGTCTTTTCAGAGAGAGGGATGCCAGAGTGAAGGATCCCTTAAAGAGTTCTTACATACACACACAACTAGGCAAGCTTTGCTCAGGCTAGAGCAAAATTAGCCTGCCGCCAGGAGAAGATGTGTTGCCTCAGTTTTACAGAGAAAAGGACACTGTTACCACCAGTGGAGTGGACTCCGGACTTCCTCATCCTAACTTGTGGGTCTGACTAGGATAGGAAAAAGTCAGTGCCCTGGTCATTGAGAGGGACTGTGCCTATTGCTAGTCATATGGTTCCTGAATGGAACAAGTACAGAAATGTCTAGTTAGTTAGATTGGCAGGTTGTTCTGTTTGTCTATTTCAGGAACACAACAGGACGATGAGTTAAGCGTGCCCTTAGGGGGCCGGATGCATCAGAACTCTCTATGGGAATGGTAGTGCTAGAGATTTTGTAAGTGAGAAGGTCGCCTCTGCGGAGAGGGCAGTCTCACTGTTGATTAAAAGCAATAGTCCATTCAGTTCCAGCTCTGTAGGTGTATGTCTGTCAGTGTCGATAATCATTTTCCATATCCCTGTATGTTGTGTTCTTTAAGATGCACGCCCAAGAGTCTTAGCAAGTAAATTAAAAATATCAATACTCTCCACTGCCACCACTAATTGTGGAAGAGAGTTTCACATCTTTTTCACCCAAACAGTGAAAAACACTCTACGCAGCTTAAGGTTAAACTGCTTTTCCTCCATTTGCTATGTAGTTGCCCACCCCATTATTTTATTCAGGTCTTTGTGTAAAATTTCTATATCCTGATGGGAAATTATTGCCCTGCTTTTTTTTGTGTCGTCTGCAAAAACTGACATTGATCCATTTATCCCATCCTCTATATCATTTATGAAGAAATTAAATAGAATTGGTCCCAAGACAGAACCTTGGGGTACCCCACATACTACTCCAGACCAGTCTTCTATCCAAGAACAAACCTTATGGTCCATGCCTACAGACCTCAGTTTGTAGATTAAGCATTTATGGGAGAGCTGTATCGAATGCTTTTGCAAAATCCAGATACACCACATCCACAGGCCTCTCCCTACTTAGATGTCAGCTCACTTCCTTATAGAATGTTATTCGATTGGTGTGGCAGGAACAACCCTTTGTAAACCCATGCTGATTACTACTAACTATACTGTTTTCTTCAGCAAATTTTTGCATATAATCCCTTATCATCCCCTCCAATAATTTACCTACTATTGATGTCTTATCTGTTGTTTCCAGGAATATGTCTGCCCTTTTTTGAACATTGTTACCACATTGGCTTTTCCCCAATCAGCTGGTAAAAATCCTGTCAGTATGCTGTCCACAAAGATTAGGAATAATGGTCTAGCAATAACCTGACAGAGTTCTTTGAGGACTCTCAGGTGTTAGCCATCTGGTCTTGGTAATTTTATTTATGTTAAGGTTTTCTAGTCTTTTCTTGACTCAGGCCTCTGTTAGCCACAAGAGTATGTCCTTTGACATGTTACTAACAATACAGTCGTGGTCGGTATACCCCTCCTTTTCCTGTGTAAAAACTGAGGGGAAGAAAGAATTTAGTACAGTTGCCTTTTCTGTGTGCTGTGTAAACATCCTCCCTTCATCATCTTTTTTGTGGGCAAGGTGTCCTGATCTCGCTTTTTTACTGTTAATATATCTAAATAAAAAAAAAAAAGTGAGAGGGATGAGGTTTGGAAGATAGTAACAATGTGACCAGCCAGGAATAGAGGATTGAGGAAGATGAGCTGTAGGATGGCTCAATTTACACATGCAACAACTATAAATGCTTGGCCAAGCTGACAGAACACTGGACCTAGCACTGCCTCAGTTTTGAGCACATCCTATAGGGTTATTGCCCGAGAAAGTGGCCTGGATGTCAACACGGTATAAATTGCCATAGATGTCCTATGACTTATGTAGGTCTAATTATCAGGGAAGGAGTGTGTACATCTGATGGTGTGGAAAATAGCAGCTGGCTGTGTAACACTAACAGGATATTTCAGCACAACACATTTATGTCAGATTCTACACTTTAGAACTTATGAACTTGGATCGATGCATTTACTTCTCTCTGTTGTAGTATATGCACATTGGAAAACATTGCATTTATTCACCTATTTGATTTGTTCACAAGAAGTGCTGTTACTGGCAGGATCCTTATGTTAGAAAGTTTGCAACAGATTCATAAAAAGTATTTTGTTTAAGAAAACTGTACAGAGTGAGACACGCCAAACATACTGAAAAATATGTTTATTTTTTTTACACAATTTAAAGTGGTTCTAAAGGCAGAAGGTTTTTTTACCTTCCTGCATTCTTTGCAGGCAGGTAAAAACCGTTTTGAATGCAGCCTTCCCTGCAGCCCCTAAATACGCATCCTGAGCCAGATCTCAATCCCGCGATGTGCACAAGAGCCGAGTATCCCTGAGGTCTCTCACTCCTCATTGGCTCAGATACAGCAGCAGGAGCTGCTATCAAACAGAGCCAGTGAGGAGAGGTATGGGAGAGGGATCCAACTCTATTTCTGAAGAATCAACCACAGGAGTTCTCTTGAACACCATTTAAGCCAGCCTCAATAAACAGTAGGTCACCACAGCTTGTACTAAACGCATATTGTACAACTTTTTCCCCCCTCACAACCTGGTGTAAGTGCCCACCTAAGAATTAACCTCAATCCAGTTGGTGTAGGTCAGCGATTTACTGGTAGAAAAATCAACTCGGGGTCTCCACTTTTGTATCTTTTAGGCCAGTGTTTTTCCCATTCTATCACCAGTGTAAGAACTGATGCCTGATAATATTTTTTGAAATCGGGTAACGCTAACCCCCCTTGCATTTTACTTTTACTTAATGTTGTGTATTTTATCCTTGGCTTTTTATTTTTTCATACAAACCTAGTTATCAATGATTTTAATGTCTTGAAAAAGGCCCGTGGGATTGGTATTGGTATCATTTGAAATGTGTACGATATTTTTGGAAGGATTGCCATCTTTATGATATTGATTCTCCCCATCCATGATAAAGCTCTTGGTGTTAATCTATTTCTGTTCTTATTTCATTTAATAGTGGTAGGAAATTTGCCTTATATAACTTTTCTGGGATGGATGTTAATTTAATTCCTAGGTATTTTAATTCACCCTTTCTCCACACAAAGGGGAATTCACTTTTTAGCCTCTCTCTCTCCTGTTAACTCACATTAATGCTCAATATCTCAGATTTTGTTTGGTTAATTTTAAGATTTGAAAGTTCTCCATATTGTTTTAAAATTTTGATTATGTTTGGCAAGGTAATCCTTGGGTTGGAGACATAGAGCAACACGTCATCTGCAAAAGCTGTGACTTTATGCTCTACCTCTTCAACTTCTATAACTCTAACATCCGGGCAGCCTCTTATTGTTGCGAGAAGGGGTTCTAAAGAGTATTAAAAAGTATTTTGTTTAAGAAAACTGTACAGAGTGAGACACGCCAAACATACTGAAAAATATGTTTAATTTTTTTACACAATTTAAAGTGGTTCTAAAGGCAGAAGGTTTTTTTTTACCTTTCTGCATTCTATGCAGGCAGGTAAAAACCGTTTTGAATGCAGCCTTCCCTGCAGCCCCTAAATACACATCCTGAGCCAGATCTCAATCCAGCAATGTGCACAAGAGCCGAGGATCCCTGAGGTCTCTCACTCCTCATTGGCTCAGATACAGCAGCAGGAGCTGCTATCAAACAGAGTCAGTGAGGAGAGGAATGGGAGAGGGATCCAACTCTATTTCTGAAGAATCAACCACAGGAGTTCTCTTGAACACCATTTAAGCCACCCTCAATAAACAGTAGGTCACCACAGCTTGTACTAAACGCATATTGTACAACTTTTTCCCCCCTCACAACCTGGTGTAAGTGCCCACCTAAGAATTAACCTCAATCCAGTTGGTGTAGGTCAGCGATTTACTGGTAGAAAAATCAACTCGGGGTCTCCACTTTTGTATCTTTTAGGCCAGTGTTTTTAAACCTCTTTTTAGTTCGAGCCACCCGTTAAAATTATAGACAATCTCAAGGAACCCTGTAGAATTATAGACAGTCTTGAGAAACCCCATTCTAAAATGTAAAAATCTATTCTAATAGCTTTACATAATGCAGTAACATCCCCACGAAGGACACCTAATGCTAGAGGTGATTTATTCTGCCAAAGCAAATGCACTTTTGCACACTGGTACTGACTAGTGTTCTAGTGTTTCTCTTTTCCCTCAATTTCTTTCCATCAGTCAGCTAATGCCACCCCAGTACTGAGGGAGAGGGGCACAGGAGGGTCAAACAAGGATGCTGTGGAGGCAACAGACATCCTCCTTATTTACTGATGTCAATGGTTGTTAGGATGCCTGTGTCTAGAAAGGCTTTGTGTAACTAAAAGGCAGGCTTGATCCACTTGCTGGCTTGTATTTAATTTATGATCACTTTTTAGTCATTTTGCCAAGGCACCCCTGAAGAAACCTCAGGGAACCCCAGGGTGCCTGGGCTCCCTGGTTGAAAAAGGCTGTTTTAGGCAATAAAGCCAGTATGTAAAAAAAAAAAAAAAAAACCTCATGAAATAATTGCATGCAAATGTAAATTAAGTAATGCATCATTAATTTATATGAAATTTATAAAACATAAAAAAAAGAATTTTGATACAATGCAAAATGCTTTTAACTTTACTTACAAAGTTATTTCCAGCACCAAAAATAAATGATGCTGACTGAATGAAAATGACATTCTGCGCCTTGTAAATTAAACAAAAATTTATGTTTATGATATTTCAGACTATGCAAGGTCAAAGCAGACATTTCTCACAGGAAATGTATATCTCTTGAACTATGCATGAGGAATGGAAATATAAACTTAGAACAAAATGCTTGGGTAGTGAGGTAAAAACGTTGTCTCAAAGGCTAATTTTAGGATCCGATTATCAAAGTACAAGTTCACAAAAAGATCTCTAGATTGTGGGTTGGAGGGAATAATGTAAAAAAAATGATTTTACCCCTTCCCATGTGATTTAGAAATCGGTCTTAAAAATGTCAGCTCCAAGTATTCTGTGCACGCCCTGCCCACTTCTCTGCCCAGACTTGGTTTAAGCAGCACAAAATAGAATGTTTAAATAAAAATTGTTATTTTCACAGGTCACACACAAGTTGTTGTTTTTTCTGATTGTGTCCTTCCCATAAATTAATAATGAATAATTCAATTCTTTTAGAAAGCATACAAAATGTCAGCCCTGTTTTAAAGAGACACTGACACTTTTCCCTTGTGGGGACAATATGACTGCAAGAAGGTATCTTGGCAAAGCATTGCTTATTCTTCCTCACCCGGTAGTAAAATCACAGCTGTTGATGATGACCAGGATATTAACATTGGCTGGTCATAGACTAATAGGCTGCACTGGGGGAGCTGAGAAATACACTATATTACCAAAAGTATTGGGACTCCTGCCTTTACACGCACATGAACTTGTGACATGAATTATCGAGTTTGGGGTGGAGTAACTTTACTGGCCTGCACAGAGTCCTGACCTCAACCTGATAGAACACCTTTAGGATAAATTAGAGCAGAGACTGGGAGCCAGGCCTTGTTGACCAACATCAGTGCCTGACCTCACAAATGCGCTTCTGGAAAAATGGTCAAACATTCCCAAAGACACACTCCTAAATCTTGTGAACAGCCTTCTCAGAAGAGCTGAAGCTGTTATAGCTGCAAAGGGTGGGCCAACTCAATATTGAACCCTACGGGCTAAGATTGAGATGCCATTTAAGTTCACGTGGGTATAAAGGGGGTCTTAAAAAATTGCATAGTCATTTGTGCAGTAAATCTGCATGCACATTCATTCTGTGTAAACTGGGCAAAACAAATGTTATTTAGGTTATTTTTATTATTTTTCTTTTTCAAAAATCCTTCCTACCATTTTTCACTTTTTCTTTCTTAAAACTAAGCTTTATACAGTTCTCCCCCTCCCTCCCCCTCCCCCCCTCTTTCCTCCCCTCCCCCACCCCATTTCCCAGTATCATTAAATAGTCCCTTGTTTCTTTAAATTCTCGCCATTTCTCCCAAATCTCTTCCCAATCCCCTTCTTCCTTTTCCCTCCAGCTTCTTAATGATTCTAATGTTCTCGTTTTTTCCACCCGTTTAAGCCACTCTTTACACGAAGGAGGTTCTTCCTTTTCCTTTTCCTTTAAGGGGATTAAACTTTTTGCCGAGTTTAACAGATGAGGAATTAGTGTTTTTTTATATTGTTTTACCGACATTTTTGTACCATGGAACAAACATATCCAGGGGTCTTCAGGAATAACTATATTTGTAATTTTTTAAATCCAGAATAATACTTCTCTCAAATATTTTTAAATTTTCGGGCAATCCCACCATATATGTGTTATTGTACCAATTACTAGGGATGTAACGATATCGAAGATATCGCGATATCGTATCATCGTGGTCGTCTCGATATCGTCGTGGTCGTGTCTCGATATCGTCGTGGTTGGGTTACAATATTAAAAGGACAGGTGTCCGTCAAAAAGCAAGAGGAATAGACACAGTCCCGCGGAACAAATCATTGTTAACTACATAGACCAGAGTTTAAGGATTTTTTTTACTGTTTTTTTTTTTCTTGCAATGTAGATATTTTGATCTTTCTGATGAAAAACGTGAACATAAGCTAAATGATAGGTCAGTGTTTTTTTAAAGGCTTTTTGACTGACTATTTTATTTAAGTTTAAGTTATGTTCCTAAATACCAGTTTTAAAAGGCTGCCTTTATTTGCCTTGCACATTTAAACATGACTTAACTTGATCTTTGTTTGCACTTAAAGGGAATTGCCTATTGTTTGTTTACAATTGTTCTAGCTGCTTCTTAACTTGAACATTGCACAGAAGAATCAGTTATGCAACCAAATATTACTATACAGAATATTGATGTTCCTGACTACAACTTGCACTTTAAAAGCACTATGTGATCAGTGTTTTATGTTGTCATGGACCCATAAATACAACAATAAATTGCCTGTTGACTGGCAAAAGCAGAATAAATGTCGGTATTTTTTCGCTATTATCATCACAAACACTATCATGAGCTATTTAACAATACCATGAGCTTTTCCACAATATCGCAATAAATATCGTACCGTGAGGTCAATATCGAAATTGTATTGTACCGTGAGATTTTGATATCGTTACATCCCTACCAATTACCATACATCCCCTCCAGCAATATTTCGAGCTCTCCAGTTGGTATCTCCCCACTTTATCCGGGGTGTTATACCATCTGGAGATGAGTTTGTAATTCATTTCTGCCATATTTATATCTATTGCTGAGTTGTGCACTCATTTTATACTTTTTTTCCATTGAAATCCCTCACTACGTAAACCCAATTCACTTTCCCATTTTTCTACGAGTGGGGGGTTCTGTCAGCTTCATCTCTGCGATCATAATTTTATAGATATTTGAGATGTTATTTACTATCTTCTCAGTTCTTTCATATCTCTTATTGGCTGAGGCAGGGAGGCAACACAGTGCTTCAGCTGACAGTACCTCCACTCGTTTACTTTCCAGTAAATTTTTTTTGTTTTAAATCTGATAACGTGATGATTTTTCCCTCCTCCAATATATCTTTTAGCCATGCATCTTCCTCTCCCATCCATTTGCCGTATTCTCTCCCCTCCCCTGGTGCAAAAATGTAGTGTTTTTTTGTGGTATCAATGGTGAATTGTATTTCCATTTTTTTCTCTCGAGTGTATCATGTCCCAAATTTTTCATGCTTGTCGTGTAATCATATGTGTATTAATATTCAACTTTCTAAACTGAGGTGGAATCCAAATAATTTTTCCTAAGTACGTGTCACTCATAGTGTTTTCTATTTTTACCCAACTTTTTCCACTCGCTTTTTTCCCCATTCTATCACCAGTGTAAGAACTGATGCCTGATAATATTTTTTGATATCGGGTAATGCTAACCCCCCTTGCATTTTACTTTTACTTAATGTTGTGTATTTTATCCTTGGCTTTTTATTTTTTCATACAAACCTAGTTATTAATGATTTTAATGTCTTGAAAAAGGCCTGTGGGATTGGTATTGGTATCATTTGAAATGTGTACGATATTTTTGGAAGGATTGCCATCTTTATGATATTGATTCTCCCCATCCATGATAAAGCTCTTGGTGTTAATCTGTTTCTGTTCTTATTTCATTTAATAGTGGTAGAAAATTTGCCTTATATAACTTTTCTGGGGTGGATGTTAATTTAATTCCTAGGTATTTTAATTCATCCTTTCTCCACACAAAGGGGAATTCACTTTTTAGCCTCTCTCTCTCCTGTTTACTCATATTAATGCTTAATATCTCAGATTTTGTTTGGTTAATTTTTAGATTTAAAAGTTCTCCATATTGTTTTAAAATTTTGATTATGTTTTGCAAGGTAATTCTTGGGTTGGAGACATAGAGCAACACATCATCTGCAAAAGCTGCAACTTTATGCTCTACCTCTTCAACTTCTACCACTCTAACATCCGGGCAGCCTCTTATTATTGCGAGAAGGGGTTCTAAAGAGATAACGAACAGCATTGGAGACAAGGGACATCCTTGTCTCGTTCCATTATACATCTCGAATGGTTCAGACAGTGTCCCATTAATTTTTATTTTGGCTGTAGGGTGGCTATATAGTGTTCTAATCCATGCCATCATTCTGGGTCCTATACCCAGTTCCTCTAGAGTTCTTATCATGAATTCCCAGTTGACCCTGTCAAATGCTTTCTCAGCATCTACTGACAGTATCAAACTTGGTAGCCTATTTTTAAGCATCTGTTTCAGCAAAAGGATCGTTCTAATCCCGTTGTCTCTTCCCTGTCTCCCGGGTATAAAACCTACTTGGTCACTATGAACCCACTTGTTCATTATCCCTTTCATCCTTGTTGCTAGTATTTTTGTGAACCACTTTGTGTCTGCATTTAGGAGTAAAATAGGTCTATAACTAGAGCATAAAGTTGGATCTTTCTCTTCTTTTAAGATGACGGTAATAGAGGCTAGGAGGGCTTCTTTGCTCATATCAAACTGGGAGCCTAGTCCATTCATGTAGCCTTTCAGCCTCAAAACTAATAGATCTCTATACTTTTTGTAATAACTAATTGTGAACCCATCAGGTCCTGGACTTTTTCCTGAGATGGTATCTTTTATGGCTCTCTCTATCTCCTGATCTGTAATTGGTGCCTCTAGGAGTGTCAGTTTTTCCTTTTCTACCTTTATCAATTTTGCCTTTTCTAAGTACACTTTGATCTTCTCACTCCTAACTGGATCATTCTCTTGTTTATCCTCTCCTCTTACAACATATAGATTACCATAATATTTTTGAAATTCCCTTGCTATCTCAGACGTTGAATGGACTATTTCCCCGTTTTTACTCTGGATTAGGGTTGAGCGGACACCTAGATGTCCGTGTTCGACGGGTGCGGCCGAACTTTAAAAAAAAGTCCGGGTCCGTGTCCCGGACTTTTACCGAACTTTTCCCGGACACCGAACCCCATTGAAGTCAATGGGGACCCGAACTTTAAGGCACTAAAATGGCTCTAAAACACCAAAGGAAAGGGCTAGAGTGCTGCAAATGGCAGCAAAACGTAATTAAGAGCATGGCAAGTGCTCTGCAAACAAATGTGGATAGGGAAATAACTTAAAACAACAAAAAAAAACAGAAAAATAAAACAATGTTCTTCTTCATCTCTGAAGGACGAGGCCCATATGGAGTAGGAGGGAGGTTGAGGTGGTGGTGGATGTGGCGGTGACATAGGCGTGCGCACAGGGTGTGCTGGGTGTGCCTGGGCACACCCTAATCACCTAGGGCACATAGCATTGCCAGTGAGGAGATGGGAAAGATCTCCCTGGGACCTGCTCTGCTCTATTTCTCCTTGCCTACAGGTACATGGCCCCGATACATTACTCTCCCTGCTGGCAAACACATGCATGTGTATTTCAACTTTGGGGTGCACACCTTAATGCAATAGGCTGCGCACACCTATGGGCGGTGTAGGTGGAAGCGGCGGTGGAGGAGGACCAGGGCCGGATTAACAGCATCATGGGCTTGGTGCTGAGGATTTTGAAGGGCCTTAAGGGCCGTGCCTTGCCATGCACCCAGAGGAGGAAGGGTGCAGCCATGCATGCCTAATTCAACATGGGATGCTGTCTCTGAAGCCCATAAACACATCCATGCATCGCCAACTGTCCCTCCTTGTCCGGCCTTCACGCTGTGTGGGGAGGTTCTGAGGGTGCTGCCTGGGGAAGCGAGCATAGAAGCCAGACTTCTGTGTTTACAAGTGACAGAAGAGCGGTAACAGTGAATATGGCCAACCCGGGGCCTATATAAAAGGTAGGGGCCTGGAGCTGCAGCTCCAATAGCCCCTACATTAATCTGGCCCTGAGGAGGAGGACGAGGTAGCCAACACTGCTTCTTTTCAAAAATTTTAAATGAGGGTACACCCCAAAAGAGTGAGAAAGAGCAAAAATGGAACAATGGGTGGGTAAGGTCGGTATCCATTGCTATTCTGCATAAGGTACGGAAAAGTCCCGTGGGATCCATGCCTGGTTCATTTTAATGAACGTGAGCTTGTCCACATTGTCTCTGGACAGGCGGCTGCGCTTGTCTGTTATAACGCCCCCAGCCGTGCTAAATACCCGTTCAGATAATACACTGGCTGCAGGGCACGCCAGCACCTCCAAGGCGTAAAGGGCAAGCTCAGGCCATGTGCCCAATTTGGAGACCCAGAAGTTGAAGGGGGCAGACCCGTCATTCACTACATGTAGGCGTGTGCACACATACTGCTCCACCATGTTGGTAAAATGCTGCCTCCTGCTAAGACGTTCCATCTGAGCTGCTGGTGCTGCTGTTTGTTGTGGCGTGCTGACAAAGCTTTTCCACATTTCGGCCATGCTAACCCTGCCTTCTGAGGTGCTGGCGGTGCCCTGGTTGCGTTGGCGACCTCCTCCTCCTCCTCCTCTGCCTTGTGCTTCCACTGTGGCCCCGCTGTCAGATGGGAATGCCAGCAGCATGGCGTCTACCAGCGTGCGCTTGTACTCGCGCATCTTGCGATCGCGCTCCAGTGAGTGAATTAAGGACGGTACGTTGTCCTTGTAACGGGGATCCAGCAGCGTGGCCACCCAGTAATCAGCACAAGTTAGAATGTGGGCAACTCGGCGGTCGTTGTGGAGACACTGCAGCATGTAATCGCTCATGTGTGCCAGGCTGCCCAGAGGCGACGAAAGGCTGTCCTCTGTGGGAGGTGTATCGTCCGTGTCCTCTGTATCCCCCCAGCCACGCACCAGTGATGGCCATGAGCTGGCCTGGGTGCCACCCTGCTGTGAACATGGTTCCATCTCCTCCTCCAGCTCCTCCTCCTCCTCATCCTCCTCATCCTCCAGAACTGTGCCCCTGCTGGACAATTGCGTCCCTGGCGTTTGCGTGTGCAGGAACCCACCCTCGGAGCCCCTTGCGAATGACTGCCCTGAAAGCCTTGGAAATGTTACCTCTTCATCCTCCTCCTCCTCCTCATCCTGTGCCACATCCTCTTCCATCATCGCCCGAATTGTTTTTTCAAGGAGGCATAGAAGTGGGATAGTTAAGCTGAGAACGGCGTCATTGCCACTGGCCATGTTGGTGGAGTACTCAAAACAGCGCAACAAGGCACACAGGTCTCGCATGGAGGCCCAGTTATTGGTGGTGAAGTGGTGCTGTTCCGCAGAGCGACTCACGCGTGCGTGCTGCAGCTGAAACTCCACTATGGCCTGCTGCTGCTCGCACAGTCTTTCCAGCATGTGCAAGGTGGAGTTCCACCTTGTGGGCACGTCACATATGAGGCGGTGAGCGGGAAGGCCGAAGTTACGCTGCAGCGCTGCCAGGCGAGCAGCAGCAGGGTGAGAACGCCGAAAGTGCGCACAAACGGCCCGCACTTTCTGCAGCAGCTCTGACATATCGGGGTAGTTTTTAAGGAACCTCTGCACCACCAAATTCAGCACATGCGCCAGGCAAGGGATGTGCGTCAAACCGGCTAGGCCCAGAGCTGCTATGAGATTTCGCCCGTTATCGCACACCACCAGGCCGGGCTTGAGGCTCCCTGGCAGCAACCACTCATTTGTCTGCTGTTCCATGCTCCTCCACAACTCCTGCGCGGTGTGTGGTTTGTCCCCCAAACAGGCAAGTTGTAAAACTGCCTGCTGTCGTTTACCCCTGGCCGTGCTGAAGTTGGTGGTGAAGGTGTTACGCTGTCCGGATGAGGAGGCGGTAGAGGATGAGGAAGCGGAGTAGGAGGAGTTAGGAACAGGAGGCAAACTGAAGCGCCCTGCAATCCTCGGTGGTGGAAGGACATGCGCCAAATTGCTATCCGCCTCAGGCCCATCCGCCACTGCATTTACCCAGTGTGCCGTTAGGGAGATATAACGCCCCTGACCGTGCTTACTGGTCCACGTATCCGTAGTTAGGTGGACCTTGGCACAGATGGCGTTGCGCAGTGCACACCTGATATTTTCCCCCACTTGGTTGTGCAGGGAAGGGATGGCTTGCCTGGAAAAGTAGTGGCGGCTGGGCACGACGTACTGTGGGACAGCCACCGACATAAGGTTTTTAAAACTGTGCGTCTCCACCAGACGGAATGACAGCATTTCAAAGGCCAATAATTTTGAAATGCTGGCATTCAGGGCCAGGGATCGCGGGTGGGTAGGGGGGTACTTCCTCTTCCTCTCAAGTGTTTGGGAGATGGAAAGCTGAACGCTTCCACGGGACATTGTGGAGATGGTTGTTGGTGACCCAGGTGGTGGTGTTGCTGACAGATCGTCTGTTTGCGGGGTGGCAGGTGCCGGTATCACTACAGATGTGGCTGGAGCGGCCGAGACTGCAGCAGAAGAGGAAGCAGGATGAGCCAGAGACGTTTCTTGGTTTTGAAGGTGTGTACTCCACTGCAGCTCGTGCTTTGCACTTAGATGCCTGATCATGCAGGTTGTGCTCAGGTTGAGAAGGTTTATGCCTCGCTTCAAGCTCTGATTGCACAGGGTGCAAACCACTCGTGTCCTGTCATCAGCACATTTTCTAAAGAACTTCCACGCTAGAGAACTCCTTTGAGCTGACTTTGGTGCGCTCGTTCCCTTGCTGCGTTGGGCAGTAGCGGGCGTAGTGTCTAGGGCACGGCCGCTCCGCTTCTGCACCCTGCTCCCTCTTCTGCTGTGCTGGTGGCTCTGTGCGACCATCGCCTCTTCCTCCAAACTACTCAGGTCACCTGCATGACGTTCATTCCATGTGGGGTCGAGGACCTCATCGTCCTCCACATCATCTTCCACCCAGTCTTCACCCCTGCCCTCCTTGTCGGTCTCCACAATGCTGAACGCCGCAGCAGTTGGCACCTGCGTTTCGTCATCATCGGAGACGTGCTGCGATGATCCTTGCATGTACTCATCTTGAGAAATAAGTGGTTGGGCATCGCTGCACTCAATCTCTTCCACTTCTGGGGCAGGGCTAGGTGGATGGCCCTGGGAAACCCTGCTGACAGAGTCCTCAAAAAGAATAAGAGACTGCTGTATGGCTTGGGGCTCAGACTGCTGGCCTGATTTGCAAGGGGGTGAGGTGAAAGACGGTTGGACATTGGCTGCAGGTGCCAACTCTGACCTTTCTGCAGTAGACTGGGTGGGAGACAATGTGAAGGAACTGGAGGCACTGTCAGCAGCAAACCAATCTACTATCGCCTCAACTTGTTCTGGCCTCATCACTTCTAGGAGCGTTTGATGCCCTACCAAATACTGATGCAGGTTCTGTCGCCTACTCACACTTGAGGAAGGTGTTTCACTTGTGCGTGTAGCTGGCACAGATCGACCACGTCCTCTCCTTGCAACAGGAGCTCTACCAGCAGCACCACGACCCAGGCCACGGCCCTTATTTGACGGTCTCCTCATATTTCTGTAATTTAAGATCTTGCCCTAGAATGGTTTTTATTGAATAGCGGAATAGGAAATATGATCCAAAAAAGTGTATGTATCTCGCACGTACAAAACCACACTAGGCCCCAATTACTATTGTTTCTACCCCTAAAAGGATGGATGAGGAGTAGGAGGAGTATGGAACAGACAGCACCCTCAAATCTTCAGAAGTATGAGATGAACCCCAAAAACTTGGAAAGGTGGATCTCACACGTACCGACACAGACTATCCCGCAATTCAATTGATCCTCAAAGGTTTTTATTGAATAGCGGAATAGGAAATATGATCAAAAAAAGTGTATGTATCTCGCACGTACACAACCACACTAGGCCCCAATTACTATTGTTTGTACCCCTAAAAGGATGGATGAGGAGTAGGAGGAGGAGTATGGAACAGGCAGCACCCTCAAATCTTCAGAAGTATGAGATGAACCCCAAAAACTTGGAAAGGTGGATCTCACACGTACCGACACAGACTATCCCGCAATTCAATTGATCCTCAAAGGTTTTTATTGAATAGCGGAATAGGAAATATGATCAAAAAAAGTGTATGTATCTCGCACGTACACAACCACACTAGGCCCCAATTACTATTGTTTGTACCCCTAAAAGGATGGTTGAGCAGTAGGAGCAGGAGTATGGAACAGGCAGCACCCTCAAATCTTCAGAAGTATGAGATGAACCCCAACAACTTGGAAAGGTGGATCTCACACGTACCGACACAGACTATCTCGCAATTGAATTGATCCCCAAAGGTTTTAATTGAATAGCGGAATAGAAAATATGATCAAAAAGAAAGTGTATGTATCTCGCACGTACACCACCACACTAGGCCCCAACTACTATTGTTTGTACCCCTAAAAGGATGGTTGAGCAGTAGGAGGAGGAGTATGGAACAGGCAGCACCCTCAAACCTTCAGAAGTATGAGATGAACCCCAACAACTTGGAAAGGTGGATCTCTCTCACACGTACCAACACAGACTATCCCCCAATTTAACTGATCCCCAAAGGTTTTTGATTAAATAGCGGAATAGAAAATATGATCCAAAAAAAGTGTATGTATATCACACGTACACAACCACACTAGGCCCCAATTACTATTGTTTGTACCCCTAAAAGGCTAGGAGTAGGGGGAGTATGGAACAGGCAGCACCCTCAAACCTTCAGAAGTATGAGATGAACCCCAACAACTTGGAAAGGTGGATCTCTCTCACACGTACCAACACAGACTATCCCCCAATTTAACTGATCCCCAAAGGTTTTTGATTAAATAGCGGAATAGAAAATATGATCCAAAAAAAGTGTATGTATATCACACGTACACAACCACACTGGGCCCCAATTACTATTGTTTGTACCCCTAAAAGGCTAGATGAGGAGTAGGGGGAGTATGGAACAGGCAGCACCCTCAAACCTTCAGAAGTATGAGATGAACCCCAACAACTTGGAAAGGTGGATCTCTCTCACACGTACCAACACAGACTATCCCCCAATTTAACTGATCCCCAAAGGTTTTTGATTAAATAGCGGAATAGAAAATATGATCCAAAAAAAGTGTATGTATATCACACGTACACAACCACACTAGGCCCCAATTACTATTGTTTGTACCCCTAAAAGGCTAGGAGTAGGGGGAGTATGGAACAGGCAGCACCCTCAAACCTTCAGAAGTATGAGATGAACCCCAACAACTTGGAAAGGTGGATCTCTCTCACACGTACCAACACAGACTATCCCCCAATTTAACTGATCCCCAAAGGTTTTTGATTAAATAGCGGAATAGAAAAGATGATCCAAAAAAAGTGTATGTATATCACACGTACACAACCACACTAGGCCCCAATTACTATTGTTTGTACCCCTAAAAGGCTAGGAGTAGGGGGAGTATGGAACAGGCAGCACCCTCAAACCTTCAGAAGTATGAGATGAACCCCAACAACTTGGAAAGGTGGATCTCTCTCACACATACCAACACAGACTATCCCCCAATTTAACTGATCCCCAAAGGTTTTTGATTAAATAGCGGAATAGAAAATATGATCCAAAAAAAGTGTATGTATATCACACGTACACAACCACACTAGGCCCCAATTACTATTGTTTGTACCCCTAAAAGGCTAGGAGTAGGGGGAGTATGGAACAGGCAGCACCCTCAAACCTTCAGAAGTATGAGATGAACCCCAACAACTTGGAAAGGTGGATCTCTCTCACACGTACCAACACAGACTATCCCCCAATTTAACTGATCCCCAAAGGTTTTTGATTAAATAGCGGAATAGAAAATATGATCCAAAAAAAGTGTATGTATATCACACGTACACAACCACACTAGGCCCCAATTACTATTGTTTGTACCCCTAAAAGGCTAGGAGTAGGGGGAGTATGGAACAGGCAGCACCCTCAAACCTTCAGAAGTATGAGATGAACCCCAACAACTTGGAAAGGTGGATCTCTCTCACACGTACCAACACAGACTATCCCCCAATTTAACTGATCCCCAAAGGTTTTTGATTAAATAGCGGAATAGAAAATATGATCCAAAAAAAGTGTATGTATATCACACGTACACAACCACACTAGGCCCCAATTACTATTGTTTGTACCCCTAAAAGGCTAGATGAGGAGTAGGGGGGGTATGGAACAGGCAGCACCCTCAAACCTTCAGAAGTATGAGATGAACCCCAACAACTTGGAAAGGTGGATCTCTCTCACACGTACCAACACAGACTATCCCCCAATTTAACTGATCCCCAAAGGTTTTTGATTAAATAGCGGAATAGAAAATATGATCCAAAAAAAGTGTATGTATATCACACGTACACAACCACACTAGGCCCCAATTACTATTGTTTGTACCCCTAAAAGGCTAGATGAGGAGTAGGGGGGGTATGGAACAGGCAGCACCCTCAAACCTTCAGAAGTATGAGATGAACCCCAACAACTTGGAAAGGTGGATCTCTCTCACACGTACCAACACAGACTATCCCCCAATTTAACTGATCCCCAAAGGTTTTTGATTAAATAGCGGAATAGAAAATATGATCCAAAAAAAGTGTATGTATATCACACGTACACAACCACACTAGGCCCCAATTACTATTGTTTGTACCCCTAAAAGGCTAGATGAGGAGTAGGGGGAGTATGGAACAGGCAGCACCCTCAAATCTTCAGAAGTATGAGATTGTGTTCACTGTACCCCACAAAGATTGAGTTCACTGCACCCCACAATGATTGTGTTCACTGCACCCCACAAAGATTGTGTTCACTGCACCTCACAAAGATTGTGTTCACTGTACCCCCCAAAGATTGTGTTCACTGCACCCCACAAAGATTCTGTTCACTGTACCCCACAAAGATTGTGTTCACTGCACCCTAAAAGGATGTTGTTCACTGCACCCCACAAAGATTGTGTTCACTGCACCCTAAAAGGATGTTGTTCACTGCACCCCAAAAAGATTGTGTTCACTGTACCCCCCCAAAGATTGTGTTCACTGCACCCCACAAAGATTGTGTTCACTGCACCCCAAAAAGATTGTGTTCACTGTACCCCCCAAAGATTGTGTTCACTGCACCCCAAAAAGATTGTGTTCACTGTACCCCCCAAAGATTGTGTTCACTGCACCCCACAAAGATTCTGTTCACTGTACCCCACAAAGATTGTGTTCACTGCACCCCAAAAAGATTGTGTTCACTGTACCCCCCCAAAGATTGTGTTCACTGCACCCCACAAAGATTCTGTTCACTGCACCCCACAAAGGATTTTGTTCACTGCACCCCAAAAAGATTGTGTTCACTGCACCCCAAAAAGGATTTTGATCACTGCACCCCAAAAAGGATGTTGTTCACTGCACCCCAAAAATGATTTTGTTCACTCCACCCCAAAAAGATTGTGTTCACTGCACCCCACAAAGATTGTGTTCACTGCACCCCAAAAAGATTGTGTTCACTGTACCCCCCAAAGATTGTGTTCACTGCACCCCACAAAGATTCTGTTCACTGTACCCCACAAAGATTGTGTTCACTGCACCCCAAAAAGATTGTGTTCACTGCACCCCAAAAAGGATGTTGTTCACTGCACCCCAAAAAGGATGTTGTTCACTCCACCCCAAAAAGATTGTGTTCACTGCACCCCACAAAGATTGTGTTCACTGCACCCCAAAAAGATTGTGTTCACTGCACCCCAAAAATGATTTTGTTCACTGCACCCCAAAAAGGATTTTGTTCACTGCACCCCAAAAAGGATGTTGTTCACTCCACCCCAAAAAGATTGTGTTCACTGCACCCCAAAAAGATTGTGTTCACTGCACCCCACAAAGGATTTTGTTCACTGCACCCCAAAAAGATTGTGTTCACTGCACCCCAAAAAGGATGTTGTTCACTGCACCCCAAAAAGGATTTTGTTCACTGCACCCCAAAAAGATTGTGTTCACTGCACCCCACAAAGGATTTTGTTCACTGCACCCCACAAAGATTGTGTTCACTGCACACCAAAAAGGATTGTGTTCACTGCACCCCAAAAAGATTTTGTTCACTGCACCCCAAAAAGATTGTGTTCACTGCAGCCCAAAAAGATTGTGTTCACTGCAGCCCAAAAAGATTGTGTTCACTGCAGCCCAAAAAGATTGTGTTCACTGCAGCCCAAAAAGATTGTGTTCACTGCAGCCCAAAAAGATTGTGTTCACTGCAGCTCACACACAGAAAAATGGATGTGGATCACTGACACCTGCCTATCTCCAATCCCACACCACACAGCAATATCGATTGTAGTTTGTAGAACACAGTTTCCCTAAAATTCAGCAGACTCTGTCCCTAACAGGATTGAGAAGAGATCGTAGATCAGGATTGAGTGCAGATTCACCCCACCCCCCACACAGCAATATCGATTGTAGTTTGTAGAAGACACTGACCCTATAATTCAGCAGACTCTATCCCTAAAATGCCTACAACTCGCCCTGCCTAAACACTCCGACCTGTCCCTCAATTCTATCCGGACACAAATGGTTTTTTCCTGCCTATATTTCCCTAATCAGCAGCCAGCACGTTGATGTGTGCTCTGTCCCTGATATAAGCAGCATAATGACGCCGCTGCGGCTGCCTCGAACTTATAAAGACTTGGTCACATGCTTCAGACGGCCAATCACAGCTACTAAGACATTTGCAGGCATGGCTGGGATGGCTTAAGGCACACCAGTTAAACGATTGTTGATTGGCTGTTGAAAGCCCGCCATGAAAAGAGCGCCAAAGCATGCAAAACCCGGAAATAAAACGACCGAACACGGATTTTTACCCGAACATACAGTAAAGTGTCCGTGTCCGTGTTCGGGTACAAAAAATCCAATTATTCGGTACGAACACGAATAATACAGTCCGTGTTCGCTCAACACTACTCTTGATCTTAGCTATAAAGTTCACAGCTTTTTTTTTTAAGGATCCTTGCCAAAATTTTCCCAACTTTATTACCCTTTCACATATTTTTCTTTTGCTATCCTATTAAATTCCTGTCTAATTTCCTGTTCTAACAGGTCCTTTAATTCCTCTTTTTTTCCCTCTAATAAGGGGGTCAGTTCTCCATCTATAGCTTTTTTATGTTTATGTTCTAATTCATATATCTCTTTTACCAATCTATCTTTATTTTTAGTTCTTTCTTTTTTCCTCTGTGCTCCTTTTGAAATTAGAATACCCCGCATATAGGCTTTCTGTGCTTCCCATATAATATTTTTCGGTGTTTCATCAATATCATTATTTTGAAAATAGAATTCCAATTCTTTCTCTATTTCCCTTCCCCACTTTTTATCCTTTATCAATTCTTCATTAATTTTCTATGTGGTCATGTTAGGTTGCTCTCTAATCATTTTCATCTTTACTGTAATAGGGGAGTGATCTGACCAGGTTCTAATCCCAACCCTCGCCTCGGTTACTCTTTCGATCCATCTATGTTCTATCAGAAAATAATCAATTCTCGAGTGTGTCCCATGTACTTTAGAGTAACAAGTATAATCCCTTTCTTTTGGATGGAGGATTCTCCATTAGGGTTGAGCGAACACGGACTGTATTATTCGTGTTCGTACCGAATAATTGTTTTTTTCTTACCCGAACACGGACCCGAAAACTTTACTGTATATTCGGGTAAAAATCCGTGTTCGGTCGTTTTATTTCCGGGTTTTGCATGCATTGGCGCGCTTTTCATGGCGGGCTTTCAACAGCCAATCAACAAGCGTTTAACTGGTGTGCCTTAAGCCATCCCAGCCATGCCTATAAATGTATTAGTAGCTGTGATTGGCCATCTGAAGCATGTGATCAAGTCTTTATAAGTCCGAGACAGCGCCGCTGCGTCATTCTGCTGTGTTAGTTCAGGGACAGAGCACACATCATACGTGCTGGCTGCTGATTAGGGACAGACAGGCAAAAAAAAACATTTGTGTCCGGATAGAATTGAGGGACAGGTCGGAGTGTGTTAGGCAGGGCCAGTTGTAGGCATTTTAAGGCGAGGCTGCTGATTTAAGGGTCAGTTTTCTACGATCGATTTTGCTGTGTGGGAGGGGTTTTCAGTGACCGATCTACGATCTTATCAATCCTTTTAGGGAGAGGCTGCTGCTGATTTTTAGGGTCAGTTTTCTACGATCGATTTTGCTGTGTGGGAGGGGTTTTCAGTGACCGATCTACGATCTTATCAATCCTTTTAGGGAGAGGCTGCTGCTGATTTTTAGGGTCAGTTTTCTACGGTCGATTTCGCTGTGTGGGAGGGGTTTTCAGTGACCGATCTACGATCTTATCAATCCATTTAGGGAGAGGCTGGAGATAGGCAGGTGTCAGTGGTCCACATCGATTTTGCTGTGAGTGGGGTGCAGTGAACACAATTTTTTTTGCCCACTGAGGAGGAGGGAGAAAAGTATTTTTCTATCAGTCACTGTGTGCAGCGTTTTTCCTTCAGCTGTGCTGTGCTGACTGATCATACACTGCTGTGTTCAGTTCACATGTGCTATTATTGAGTGGTTTCAAAAATCATACACTTTTTTCTATTCCACTATTCAATATACAGCCTTGGGTTAAAAAAAATTAAATTGTGGCCCGCAGCAGAGCTGAATGATATTTGGGGTTTTTGGGGTTCATCTCATACTTCTGAAGATTTGAGGGTGCTGCCTGTTCCAAACTCCTCCTACTTCTCATCCAGCCTTTTAGGGGTACAAACAATAGTAATTGGGGCCTAGTGTGGTTTTGTACGTGTGAGATACATACACTTTTTTTGATCATATTTTCTATTCCGCTATTCAATAAAAACCTTTGGGTATCAATTAAATTGCGGGATAGTCTGTGTTGGTACGTGTGAGATACACCTTTCCAAGTTTTTGGGGTTCATCTCATACTTCTGAAGATTTGAGGGTGCTGCCTGTTCCAAACTCCTCCTACTCCTCATCCTGCCTTTAGGGGTACAAACAATAGTAATTGGGGCCTAGTGTGGTTCTGTACGTGTGAGATACATACACTTTTTTTGATCATATTTTCTATTCCGCTATTCAATAAAAAACCTTTGGGTATCAATTAAATTGTGGGATAGTCTGTGTTGGTACGTGTGAGATACATCTTTCCAAGTTTTTGGGGTTCATCTCATACTTCTGAAGATTTGAGGGTGCTGCCTGTTACAAACTCCTCCTACTCCTCATCCTGCCTTTAGGGGTACAAACAATAGTAATTGGGGCCTAGTGTGGTTCTGTACGTGTGAGATACATACACTTTTTTTGATCATATTTTCTATTCCGCTATTCAATAAAAACCTTTGGGTATCAATTAAATTGCGGGATAGTCTGTGTTGGTACGTGTGAGATACACCTTTCCAAGCTTTTGGGGTTCATCTCATACTTCTGAAGATTTGAGGGTGCTGCCTGTTCCAAACTCCTCCTACTCCTCATCCTGCCTTTAGGGGTACAAACAATAGTAATGGGGGCCTAGTGTGGTTCTGTACGTGTGAGATACATACACTTTTTTTGATCATATTTTCTATTCCGCTATTCAATAAAAACCTTTGGGTATCAATTAAATTGCGGGATAGTCTGTGTTGGTACGTGTGAGATACACCTTTTCAAGTTTTTGGGGTTCATCTCATACTTCTGAAGATTTGAGGGTGCTGCCTGTTCCAAACTCCTCCTACTCCTCATCCAGCCTTTTAGGGGTACAAACAATAGTAATTGGGGCCTAGTGTGGTTCTGTACGTGTGAGATACATACACTTTTTTTGATCATATTTTCTATTCCGCTATTCAATAAAAACCTTTTGGGAACAGTTAAATTGCGGGATAGTCTGTGTTGGTACGTGTGAGATCCACCTTTCCAAGTTTTTGGGGTTCTTCTCATACTTCTGAAGATTTGAGGGTGCTGCCTGTTCCAAACTCCTCATCCTGCCTTTAGGGGTACAAACAATAGTAATTGGGGCCTAGTGTGGTTCTGTACGTGTGAGATACATACACTTTTTTTGATCATATTTTCTATTCCGCTATTCAATAAAAACCTTTGGGTATCAATTAAATTGCGGGATAGTCTGTGTTGGTACGTGTGAGATACACCTTTCCAAGTTTTTGGGGTTCATCTCATACTTCTGAAGATTTGAGGGTGCTGCCTGTTCCAAACTCCTCCTACTCCTCATCCTGCCTTTAGGGGTACAAACAATAGTAATTGGGGCCTAGTGTGGTTCTGTACGTGTGAGATACATACACTTTTTTTGATCATATTTTCTATTCCGTTATTTAATCAAAACCTTTGGGTATAAACAAATAAATTGCAGGATGGTCTGTGTCGGTACGTGTGAGATACACCTTTCCAATTTTTGGGGCGCATCTCATACTGCCGAGGATTTGAGGGTGCTTCAGTCTGCCTCCTGCCTGTTCCCAACTCCTCCTACTCCTCATCCTGCCTTTAGGGTACAAAAAATTGTAATCGGGGCCTAGATTGTGTTTGTACGTGTGAGATACACCGTTTTGTAAAATTTGTCCTATTCCGCTATTCAATATACACCCTGTTTGAGTGTAAAAAATTAAATTGCGGGATAGTCTGTATCGGTACGTGTGAGATACACCTTTTTAAATTTGTTTGGCGCATCTCCTTCTAACGCCGAGGATTGCAGGGTGCTTCAGTTTGCCTCCTGTTCCCAACTCCTCCTACTCCTCTTCCTCATCCTGCCTTTAGGGTACCAAAAATTGTAATTGGGGCCTAGCCTGTGTTTGTACGTGTGAGATACACCGTATTATAAAATTTTTCCTATTCCGCTATTCAATATACACCCTTTTGGAGTGTAAAAAAATTAAATTACGGCATAGTCTGTATCGGTACGTGTGAGATACACCTTTTAAATTTGTTTGGCGCATCTCCTTCCCCCGCCAAGGATTGCAGGGCGCTTCAGTTTGCCTCCTGTTCCCAACTCCTCCTACTCCTCTTCCTCATCCTCCCTTTAGGGTACAAAAAATTTTAATCGGGGCCTAGTCTGTGTTTGTACGTGTGAGATACACCGTTTTTTATCCTATTCCGCTATTCAATATACACCCTTTTGGGGTAAAAAAACATTAAATTGCGGCATAGTTTGCATATTTGAATGTGAGATACACCCGTGCGATACTGTTGTTGTTTTGTTCCGCTATTCAATAAACACCTTTCTAGGGCAAGATCTTAAATTACAGAAATATGAGGAGACCGTCAAATAGGGGCCGTGGCCTGGGTCGTGGTGCTGCTGGTAGAGCTCCTGTTGCAAGGAGAGGACGTGGTCGATCTGTGCCAGCTACACGCACAAGTGAAACACCTTCCTCAAGTGTTAGTAGGCGACAGAACCTGCATCAGTATTTGGTAGGGCATCATACGCCTCTAGAAGTGATGAGGCCAGAACACAGAGAGGCGATAGTAGATTGGTTTGCTGCTGACAGTGCCTCCAGTTCCTTCACATTGTCTCCCACCCAGTCTACTGCAGAAAGGTCAGAGTTGGCACCTGCAGCCGATGTCCAACCGTCTTTCACCTCACCCCCTTGCAAATCAGGCAAGCAGTCTGAGCCCCAAGCCATACAGCAGTCTCTTGTTCTTTTTGAAGACTCTGTCAGCAGGGTTTCCCAGGGCCATCCACCTAGCCCTGCCCCAGAAGTGGAAGAGATTGAGTGCAGCGATGCCCAACCACTTATTTCTCAAGATGAGTACATGCAAGGACCATCGCAGCACGTCTCTGATGATGACGAAATGCAGGTGCCAACTGCTGCGGCGTTCAGAATTGTGGAGACCGACAAGGAGGGCAGGGGTGAAGACTCGGTGGAAGATGATGTGGAGGACGATGAGGTCCTCGACCCCACATGGAATGAACATCATGCAGGTGACCTGAGTGGTTTGGAGGAAGAGGCGGTGGTCGCACAGAGCCACCAGCACAGCAGAAGAGGGAGCAGGGTGCAGAAGCGGAGCGGCCATGCCCTAGACACTACGCCTGCTACTGCCCAACACAGCAAGGGAACGAGCGCACCAAAGTCAGCTCAAAGGAGTTCTCTAGCGTGGAAGTTCTTTAGAAAATGTGCTGATGACAGGACACGAGTGGTTTGCACCCTGTGCAATCAGAGCCTGAAGCGAGGCATAAACCTTCTCAACCTGAGCACAACCTGCATGATCAGGCATCTAAGTGCAAAGCACGAGCTGCAGTGGAGTAGACACCTTCAAAACCAAGAAACGTCTCTGGCTCATCCTGCTTCCTCTTCTGCTGCAGTCTCGGCCGCTCCAGCCACATCTGTAGTGATACCGGCACCTGCCACCCCGCAAACAGAGGATCTGTCAGCAACACCACCACCTGGGTCACCAACCATCTCCACAATGTCCCATGGAAGCGTTCAGCTTTCCATCTCCCAAACACTTGAGAGGAAGAGGAAGTACCCCCCTACCCACCCACGATCCCTGGCCCTGAATGCCAGCATTTCAAAATTATTGGCCTTTGAAATGCTGTCATTCCGTCTGGTGGAGACGCACAGTTTTAAAAACCTTATGTCGGTGGCTGTCCCACAGTACGTTGTGCCCAGCCGCCACTACTTTTCCAGGCAAGCCATCCCTTCCCTGCACAACCAAGTGGGGGAAAAAATCAGGTGTGCACTGCGCAACGCCATCTGTGGCAAGGTCCACCTAACTACCGATACGTGGACCAGTAAGCACGGTCAGGGGTGTTATATCTCCCTAACGGCACACTGGGTAAATGCAGTGGCGGATGGGCCTGAGGCGGATAGCAATTTGGCGCATGTTCTTCCACCACCGAGGATTGCAGGGCGCTTCAGTTTGCCTCCTGTTCCTAACTCCTCCTACTCCGCTTCCTCATCCTCTACCGCCTCCTCATCCGGACAGTGTAACACCTTCACCACCAACTTCAGCACGGCCAGGGGTAAACGACAGCAGGCAGTTTTAAAACTTGCCTGTTTGGGGGAAAAACCACACATCGCGCAGGAGTTGTGGAGGAGCATGGGACAGCAGACAAATGAGTGGTTGCTGCCAGCGAGCCTCAAGCCCGGCCTGGTGGTGTGCGATAACGGGCGAAATCTCATAGCAGCTCTGGGCCTATCCGGTTTGACGCACATCCCTTGCCTGGCGCATGTGCTGAATTTGGTGGTGCAGAGGTTCCTTAAAAACTACCCCGATATGTCAGAGCTGCGGCAGAAAGTGCGGGCCGTCTGTGCGCACTTTTGGCGTTCTCACCCTGCTGCTGCTCGCCTGTCAGCGCTGCAGCGTAACTTCGGCCTTCCCGCTCACCGCCTCATATGTGACGTGCCCACAAGGTGGAACTCCACCTTGCACATGCTGCAAAGACTGTGCGAGCAGCAGCAGGCCATAGTGGAGTTTCAGCTGCAGCACGCATGCGTGAGTCGCTCTGCGGAACAGCACCACTTCACCACCAATAACTGGGCCTCCATGCGAGACCTGTGTGCCTTGTTGCGCTGTTTTGAGTACTCCACCAACATGGCCAGTGCCGATGACGCCGTTGTCAGCTTAACTATCCCACTTCTATGCCTCCTTCAAAAAACAATTCGGGCGATGATGGAAGAGGATGTGGCACAGGATGAGGAGGAGGAGGAGGAGGATGAAGAGGTAACATTTCCAAGGCTTTCAGGGCAGTCATTCACAAGGGGCTCCGAGGGTGGGTTCCTGCACACACAAACGCCAGGGACACAATTGTCCAGCAGGGGCACAGTTCTGGAGGATGAGGAGGATGAGGAGGAGGAGCTGGAGGAGGAGATGGAACCATGTTCACAGCAGGGTGGCACCCAGGCCAGCTCATGGCCATCACTGGTGTGTGGATGGGGGGATACAGAGGACACGGACGATACACCTCCCACAGAGGACAGCCTTTCGTTGCCTCTGGGCAGCCTGGCACACATGAGCGATTACATGCTGCAGTGTCTCCACAACGACCGCCGAGTTGCCCACATTCTAACTTGTGCTGATTACTGGGTGGCCACGCTGCTGGATCCCCGTTACAAGGACAACGTACCGTCCTTAATTCACTCACTGGAGCACGATCGCAAGATGCGCGAGTACAAGCGCACGCTGGTAGACGCGATGCTGCTGGCATTCCCACCTGACAGCGGGGCCACAGTGGAAGCACAAGGCAGGGGAGCATGGCCGAAATGTGGAAAAGCTTTGTCAGCACGCCACAACAAACAGCAGCACCAGCAGCTCATATGGAACGTCTTAGCAGGAGGCAGCATTTCACGAACATGGTGGAGCAGTATGTGTGCACACGCCTAGACGTACTGAATGAGGGGTCTGCCCCCTTCAACTTCTGGGTCTCCAAGTTGGGCACATGGCCTGAGCTTGCCCTTTACGCCTTGGAGGTGCTGGCGTGCCCTGCAGCCAGTGTATTATCTGAACGGGTATTTAGCACGGCTGGGGGCGTTATCACAGACAAGCGCAGCCGTCTGTCCAGAGACAATGTGGACAAGCTCACGTTCATTAAAATTAACCAGGCATGGATCCCACGGGACTTTTCCGTACCTTGTGCAGAATAGAGATGGATACCGACCTTACCCAGCCATTGTTCTATTTTTGCTCTTTCTCACTCTTTTGGGGTGTACCCTCATTTAAAATTTCTGAAAAGAAGCAGTGTTGGCTACCTTGTCCTCCTCAGGGCCAGATTAACGTAGGGGCTATTGGAGCTGCAGCTCCAGGCCCCTACCTTTATATAGTCCCCGGGTTGGCCATATTCACTGTTACCGCTCTTCTGTCACTTGTAAACACAGAAGTCTGGCTTCTATGCTCACTTCCCCAGGCAGCTACCTCAGAACCTCCCCACACAGCACGAAGGCCGGACAAGGAGGGACAGTTGCCGATGCATGGATGTGTTTATGGGCTTCAGAGACAGCATCCCATGTTGAATTAGGCATGCATGGCTGCACCCTTCCTCCTCTGGGTGCATGCCAAGGCACGGCCCTTAAGGCCCTTCAAAATCCTCAGCACCAAGCCCATGATGCTCTTAATCCGGCCCTGGTCCTCGTCCACTGCCGCTTCCACCTACACCGCCCATAGGTGTGCGCAGCCTATTGCATTAGGGTGTGCACCCCAAAGTTGAAATACACATGCATGTGTTTGCCTACATGTACATGGCCCCGATACATTACTCTCCCTGCTGGCAAAGAGAAATAGAGTAGAGCAGGTCCGAGGGAGATCTTTCCCATCTCCTCACTGGCAAACAGAGCGATAATGCTATGTGCCCTAGGTGATTAGGGTGTGCCCAGGCACATCCGGCACCCCCTGTGCGCACGCCTATGAGACCGCCACATCCACCACCACCTCAACCTCCCTCCTACTCCATATGGGCCTCGTCCTTCAGAGATGAAGAACATTGTTTTATTTTTCTGGGGTTTTTTTTGTTGTTTTAAGTTATTTCCCTATCCACATTTGTTTGCAGAGCACTTGCCATGCTCTTAACAACGTTTTGTTATCATTTGCAGCACTCTAGCCCTTTCCATTGGTGTTTTAGAGCCATTTTAGTGCCTGAAAGTTCGGGTCCCCATTGACTTCAATGGGGTTCGGTGTCCGGGAAAAGTTCGGCAAAAGTCCGGGACACGGACCCGGACTTTTTTTTAAAGTTCGGCCGAACTCGCCGAACACGGGCATCCAGGTGTCCGCTCAACTCTATTCTCCATATGTCCGCCAATTGACTCTGATATAATTTTATCCTAATCTTCTTTATCTGATGATTTGTAATCCTTTGGGACCGCGAGGTATTATCTATTTTTGGATCGAGGCTCAGGTTGAGGTCCCCTGCCAGAATCACCCCTCCCTTTTTGAAGTTTATTAATTCCCCCATGATCTTCCCCAAATAGGCCACCTGCCCTTCATTAGGACTGTATATGTTTACCAATGTAACTTCCTCATCATTAAGCTTCCCTTTCAAAAAGAGGAATCTTCCCTCCGGGTCTGCCAGCCTATCTTCTAAGACGAACCTCACTCCTCTAGCGAAGCCAATAGCCACTCCTCTAGATTTTTTCTTAAATGAGTCTGCATAGTACCATATGGGGTGATTTCGGGAGTACAACCTGATATTTGATGAGTGAGTAATATGAGTTATTTTCTTTTGTGAACGAAAGATTTTTTTTTATGGTCAATTGCAAAATACCACATTATGGCCACTAGATGGAAACTAAATGAAGCAAATTGTTACATGTATTTAATAATTCCCTCTAGCATTTCCTAGAATTGTTACATCTCTTGCTACAAAGATGTATGCATTTCTTATGTTCTGGTTATCTACCTGGTAGTAAGAGGTACAGCTCCGGGTCAGGGGCCCCTGGTAGTGAGACAGTGGCCACGAGAACACCTTGGGGTATGGGTACCTGTAGCTTCCTCAGGGGTGTGCCAGGTGGTAAAGACAGGTAGCAGGTAGTTGCTTGTGTACCCTGGCTGGAAAATTCATGTATAAGCTGGGTATCCCGTGCGCCCCTGTGCCTTTAAGGAGGAGTGGGCTCCCTCCAGGCATACCTTCCCTCAATCTACCTATTACTATATATGTGCTCCTACTATGGACTGTATAGGGTTAGGACTGCAGATATTACTAGGGTGTATAAACAGCAGGCAGTAGAATAGTCAGGTCATTCCAAAGGTCAGTATTGGTGGGGCAGATCAAGCAATAGGCAGATACAAATTCCAGAGACAAGCTGGGGTCAGGGCAGGTGGTGTTGTCAAAGGCAAGCCAGGTCAGCAACAATGGGTCAAGTGCAGAAGCAAGTAGCAGGCTACACAGATCAGACAGCAATGAGCCAGTGCAGCAGCACCATTTAAAAAATATATTTGGCCCTAGTATTAGTGACAGGCATGTGCGTGTATGCGCACATTTGCGCACACCTGCATGATTACTTGCTAGCCTGCGCACATATATGCGCCTTGAAGCACTATCCGTACTATGGGCAAGCTTTCTCTGACAGTTCCTCAACTCCATGGCCATAATGCAATAGTTTACCATAAAAAAGGAGCAATAGTGCAGCCCTTTAAATATGATGACAATAATCATAACACATATTGGTATGAGAGTCCATAAAAGTCCAAAGAAAGGAGATGCCTTCAGTGCAGAAAAGGTGAGTGACATACACCGCTGTAAAAAATGAATCCTCCACCACAGATTATCAATGCCTCCAGCAAACGACCACTAGGGGTCATTCCGCCATACAATAACACTGCAGACACCAGTCCTCTTGTTTCAGACCTCGGTTTGATATGGGCTTGATATGGGCATGTCATCCAAAAAGAGAGTAAAGAGAATCTAAACGCTCTCTGTCTTATACACAGTTTTATTGTGAAAGCAAGTAGAAATCACTTACAAACAAAGCACTGTCACAGTGCTCAAAGCAGGCATGTTTAGGGAACGACATTCACATCGGGCAGCCGCAGGTGACGTCAGGCTCCTCCCTCCGTACGCGTTACGTCAATAGGCGTGACTTCATCAGCGGGATAGGAGATGCGTCTTTCCCCGCTCATTATATTCAGCAGGATTTTATCATTATCTTAGTTCCGTGGTCCACAGGAAATAGCACGGGTTCTTTCTACCCAAGATCCATAAGCATCAGACTTGCCCACCTGGCCGTCCTATTGTGAACAGAATTGACTCCGTAACAGCAAGAAAGGACCAATATATCGATCATTTCCTCCAGCCGTTGGTAGTGAATACCACAGCCTACCTTAAAAATACTAAGCATGTCATCCAGTTACTTGCTGCCTTGTCCAATATATCAGATAGTATTCTAGTAACAGCTGATATCGGGTCGCTGTATACTATCATCAACCATGAGGATGCGTTGTCCTTGGTTAAATGGGCTTTATCTAAATCTGAGTTACCCTCTGGGCACTCCAAATTTCTGTTGGAATGCTTGGATTTTTGATTGTTAAAGAATTACCTCTGGTATGACAGGGATTTTTACCTGCAAACAAATGGAGTTACCATGGGGGCTCAGTTTGCTCCCAGTGTGGCAAATATTTTTATGGACACCAGGGAGCCGAATCGGAATGGCCAATATTTAGATAGAAATTGGACAATTTAGAAATATAGAAAATATACCGGCACACCCGAAAATCCGGAGTGCCACCGCAAATCAGTGAAACACAACAGGCACAAAAATCCAAAAATTATGTAATTACACAATAAATTAATGAAACGCTACAATGTGCATACACAACAAATTTAAATATACACAAAAGTTTAAAATGTAAAACGTGAGTTAAAAATATACCATCATAAACATGTAAATTTACACATAAAAACATGATAAAAACACATGGACCAGCATAAGAACCACCACAGTCCCGAATAAAAAATAGACAGCAAGAATGTAAAATGTGTAAAAGGGTCCGAAATATAGTCTCAAAACTGGAAAATGTGGAATAAGGCTAATATCCCAAAATGTGGAATAAGGCTAAAACAACATGAGTGGGGGAACAACAACCATATAAGGTAAACCAATTCAACTGTTATTAATAAAAGCGTTGACGTCCCACTCAATATTCAGAACAAACGGCCTATATACTTTGAGCAGGTAGATCCACTTGATCTCGAGTCTTGAAACCTCCCTCCTAACGTGACAGCCCCTCCAATGTGGTTTCACTGATTTGCGGTGGCACTCCGGATTTTCGGGTGTGCCGGTATATTTTCTATATTTCTAAATTGTCCAATTTCTATCTAAATATTGGCCATTCCGATCCAGCTCCCTGGTGTCCATTAGTTCATGTTTCACCGGGATTGGTTCATTGTGGAACCTTTTACCATAGTCCGAGCCGTTTATGGCCATTATTTGTCCACATTTCCGGGTTCTGTATTATTTGTTCTCCAGGGATGAAGCGCTTGTGTCACTTCCTGGGCGGGTGGTCACGCCGGAAGTCACAGCTGTACACTATTGCCGTTTTTCTATTGACTATTTAAAGAGGTGTGACGCCGACGTGGGTTACGCCCCCTTGACAACGTCCTATTGATGAAAAGCTTCGGGAGGAGCTGAACCCAGGTCATTCGTCACACCCGGAAACCGGAAGTGCTCGCTCCGCTCTGATGTTTACCTTAAACTACAGGCTTTTTTTGTTCACCTGTGGGTGAGTTTAACTTGTACCTATTGCAATAAAATTGTGATTTTAAGCGGTATTACGCTATGGGCTTGTCCCGTTTTTTATCCTCTATTGGATACATACCTGATGAGAGTCGATCCAGTCCAATCCTGTCTGTTTGGCGGTCTATCTGAGGTGGTGTACCCCCATGTAGCTGATCCATCGGAGCTGTTTGGCTGGATATAGGTGGTAGTAGTCCTCAACTACTCACTGCGTATCACCTTTCCTCCTCTGGTAAGAGGCTCTATGTGGTGGAGGGATTCACAAAGTCGTTTTTGTCACCTTAATACGCACCAGGGTGGATATCTCACATTGTGCCATTATATGAACAGTGGTGGAACTTTTTGAGCAGAGAGTGGACTATACAACTTTATTTTACTGTTAATGCCATATGTTCTTTACTATGTTTTTTGCTAATTTATGACGTAATTGGCCAGTTCAATTTCTAGCGCGACTCTGTCCATTTTATTTTGTTACCATACATTCCAGGTGTTTTTGAGTTCGCTGCTATATAAGGGCGCGGGTATATTTTATCCTAAATATTTTTATGGCACACTGGGAGGAAGAGGTCATCTTCGCAAACCGTCCCCCCAATTAAGCTGTTACCAGCGATTTATTGATGATCTCCTTTTGATCTGGAAAGGTGATATGTGAAGCCTTGAACAGTTCATGGGTAGGTTGGATGCCAACAACATGAACATTAAGTTGACCTGGAATGTAAGCATTGACAAAATGGTCTTTTTAGACCTTGAGATCTTTAAAGGGGAGGTGGTAGTCTTCGGACCCGCACCTTCTTTAAGCCAACGGACCGGAATTCTCACATATCCAGAAAGAGTTGCCATCATCAACTATGGTTATGTGATATCCCGAGGGGACAATTCAGGCGCAATTGTTCATCGGAGGAAGATTTTCGTTCTCAGTCGCATCTTCTTGTCACTAGGTTCCTTGATAAGGCATATGATCCTTCCCATATCAACAGTGAAATAGAGAGGGTTGGTTCGATTGAGAGGGAGACCATATTGGCAGGAGCGTGAAGGGCAGCCCCAAGCAATGAATTTAGTCTGATATTGGACTATAATGTCCAATATAGAAAATGTGAGAACATCATTGCTAAACATTGGCCCATACTGAAGCATGATCGGATTTTGGGCCCTGCCCTCCCTGTGCGGCCCAAATTTATCTACAGGAAAGCCCCTTCACTAAGAGATTATGTGGCACCAGGGGTGGTGGACCTCCCAATGGCTGTGGATAACAGGTTATTCCCTTTCTTAAAGGGCTTCTATGCGTGCGGCAAATGCGCAGCATGCAGGAATTCCAAAACAAATCTGAAAAATAAGAAGGGAATTCACTGCCACTGCTACTCAGGAGGTGCATCCGATTAAGGATTTCATAACCTGCACCACACAAGGTGTAGTATATATGCTGGAGTGTGGGTGCGGGTTACAATACGTCGGGAGAACATCTAGGGCACTACATGTGCGAGTAGGAGAGCACATAAGTAAGATTAGGCAGGGCAAAATCAATCACAGTGTTCCTAGACATTTCAAAAATTGTCATCAGCGTGATCCAACAGGTTTAAAATTCTGGGGCTTGGAAAAGGTCGAGCGTTCCTGGAGGGGTGGTAACTTCATACGCAAATTGAGCCATAGAGAATCCTATTGGATCTATTGTACACATGTAATGACACCAGGAGGATTAAATGTAGATTTTGATTTAAATTGTTTTATTTCTAATAGGTAGGGTTTTTTTTTTGTTATATATATATTTTATATATTTTGATATATATGTTTTGTTTTTCTGCATAATTATATTTTTCTGTGTGATTTATTGTTATTATTGTTTATGTTTATTGAGGACATTCAGGTGGCCGTGGCTAACGTCACACTCATATTATATATGTATTTTTATACAATATATTTTTATGTGGGATTTGCATTTGTTTTTATGGCCGGATGTCATGCTTCTGGTAAGCAGGCGTTTTCCTGTATGATTCACAAAGCATCCCCTGTTTTATCTTATATTTTTAGTTTTTTTTAAGCGTTAACCTCAGCTGGTGCCCCACTATTATATTCAAAAGGCTTTTATCATTATCTTAGTTCCGTGGTCCACAGGAAACAGGGCAGGTTACTGATAGGGAGGAGGCGCAGTGGCGCTGTCTCCTCGTTTCCTGTTATTCGGATGTGGCGTCCTGTTGCCAAGATATAGCATATTTATTGAGCGGGGAAAGACGCATCTCCTACCCCGCTGACGAAGTCACGCCCATTGATGTAGCGCGTACGGGGGGGAGGAGTCTGACGTCACCCGCGGCCACCCGATGGGAATGTCGTTCCCTAAACATGCCTGCTTTGAGCACTGTGACAGTGCTTTGTTTGCTTTCACAATAAAACTGTGTATAAGACAGAGCGTTTAGATTCTCTTTACTCTCTTTTCAGATGACATGCCTATATCAAGCCCATATCAAACCGAGGTCTGAAACAAGAGGACTGGTGTCTGCAGTGTTATTGTATGGCAGAATGACCCCTAGTAGTCGTTTGCTGGAGGTGAGAGGCATTGATATTCTGTGGTGGAAGGATTCACTTTTTTACAGCAGTGTATGTCACTCACCTTTTCTGCACTGAAGGCATCTCCTTTCTTTGGACTTTTATAAAAAAGTAAATTTGTTTAGAAGAGAAAATAGTCTAATGTATGTAGCACTACTCCCATAGGAGCTGCTGAGTGTGGGTTCCCCTGGGTTACCTTTAGCAACAGCAGAACATTCTGACATATTTCCAAGTGTTTTTACCTCAGACAAGGACCAGTCCAGTTTCTTTGGTTTTTATGTTTTATTAGGAACTTGGATAGGAGAAGGGATGAGTGGGATACTCGGACTGAACTGAACTATGCACAATAGGCCGGGACAATCCGGAAAATTGCTGATTAACGCTGATTAAATTCTGATTAATGCTGGTTAAATGCTGACTAACACTGGTTAACGCTGGTCACGGCTAGGCCGCTAATTGACCTTGCCCTTGGCTGTGAAAGAGTCCTTAAAGGTTCCTGAGGTAGCTAATCTTTAAGATAGACTGTATTGCTGAGACTTCAGGGCCCTTCTTGGTGCCCCCTTTACCCCCTAATCTTCAGGGCTTGACAGCTTGGCACCCCCTTTACTGTATAACTCTGGGTTAGCTGGCTCCTTGATCCTCTTGACCCCGCTGAAGTGGTCCCCTCCCCTCTCTTAGGCAGACCCCTGGGCAGATGCTTAGGTACACACAACACTGTTTTTCCAGAAGTAGTCTGCCCAGCAGCTCCACTTGGTCAGCACACTGGATCCTTCTGCAGCACAGCTTAACCCCTGGACTGGTCATAATTATTTGCACCTTCTCAAAACTGAAAGAAAATATTGCATTCTACGTTTGTGATGCTCCTGTAATTTACATTTAAACTCACCTGTATCAATTAACAGGTGCTGGCAATATAGAAATCACACCGGCAAACTGTTAAAATGGTGAAAAAATTTATCAACCTTTTTGTTGTGTGTCTCTATGTGCCACACAGAGCACGGAGAAGATAAAGAGCAGCAAATAATTGTCTGAGGATTTGAGAAGAAAAATTGTTGAAAAGCATGGGCAATCTCAAGGTTACAAGTCTATCTCCAGAGATCTTATTGTTCCTGTGTGTATAAAGAACCTTGATCAACTTCCAGACAAATTCAAGCTGACCTTCAGGCACAACTGTGTCAGCTCGCACTATAGGTTGCCATCTGGATGTAGCACCCTCCTAGGTAGGTGCTAGGTAAAACATATCTGTGACCCTGATCTGTTGGTTTAGCCTGTCACACGTTTCCAGGTGTGATTCACTGGGTCTAAGGGAGTGTCCCCACTGCAGCCAATGAGGGAGCTCATTGGACATTGGAGGAAACCTAGTCAGTGGCACACTCGGTTTTATGTCAGTTCTAGTGGGGGGGCATTCCTGCAATGCATGCATGCTAGGATTGGACATAAATAGGGGAGGAGCATGTGACAGGGGTCTTTTGGCAGGTGCAGAGTCCCAGGAGGAGGCAGACGACTGTCTCTCCTCCTGCAAAGTGAGGAAGGGGGTCCAGGTGGTTGGCCTAGGGACCAGGAGTGGAGCTGGGCTGCAGAGGATCCAGTGTGCTGACCAGTGGAGCTGCTGGGCAGAATACTTCTGGAAAAACAGTATTATGAGTACTGAAGCATCTGCCCAGGGGTCTGCCTAGGAGAGGGGACCACTCCAGAGAGGTCAAGGGGATCAAGGAGCCAGCTAACCCAGAGTGTTATAGTAAAGGGGGTGCCAAGTTGTAAAGCCCTGAAGATTTGGGATTAAAGGGGGTTCCAGGAAGGACCCTGAGGTTACTCAGCAGTGCAGTTTATTATTAATGTCAGCTACCTTAGGAAAGGAGTGCCTTAGGAAGCTAATAGGACTCTTTCACAGTCAAAGGGGAATTAAAGTAAGCGGCCTAGAAGTGACTAGCTCAAGCAGCGTTAACAAGCATCAGTCAGTGTTAACCAGCGTCAGTCAGCATCTTTTGTACAGTCTCTGCCTTTTTGTGCATAGTTGAGTTATTGGAGTATCCCACTCATCCCTTCTCATATCCAAGTTACAAATAAAAACACAAAACCCAAAGAAACTGGACTGGTCCTTGTCTGAGGTATAATCATTTGGAAACATGTCTGAATGTTCTACTGTTGCTAATGGTAACCCAGGGGAACCTGTCTTCAGCAGCTCCCTTGGGAGTAGTGCTACATGAATGAAAAGGAACGCTATGGTAGGAGACATAGGAGGACCCCACTGCTGAAACATAAAAAGCCAGATTGGAGTTTGCCAAAACTTACCTGAGGAAGCCAAAATTATTTTGGGAGAATGTGCTTTTGACAGACAAAATTACAGCTTTTTGATAAAGCCCATCATTCTACTGCTTTCAGAAAAAGAAATGAGGCCTTTAAAGAAAAGAATACACTCCCTACAGTCAAACATGGTGGAGGTTCACTGATGTTTTGGGGTTGCTTTGCTGCTTTAGGGCACTAGATGTCTTGATCGTGTGCTTGGCATTATGAAATCTGTAGACTACCAAAGAATTCTGGGGTGCAATGTAGGCCCCAGTGTCAGAAAGTTGGGTCTTCGTCAGAGGTCATGGGACTTACAGCAGAAAAATACCCAGAAATGGTTTAAGACAAAGTGCTGGAGAGTACTAAACTGGTCTGCATAGAGTCCAGATCTAAATCCCATAGAGCACCTTTGGAGAGATCTCAAAGCAGCAGTTGGGAAAAGGAACCATTCCAATCCGAGAGACCTGGAGCAGTTGGCGAAAGAAGAGTGGAACAAAATTCCAGTAGAGAGGTGTAAGAAACTCATTGATGGTTACAGGAAGGGATTGATTTCAGTTACTTTTTCCAAGAAGTGTGCTACCAAATATTAATTTTAGATTGCCAATAATTTTTTCCAGTCTATTTCTGGAGTTTTGCATGCAATGTAGCAGAGTTGGCTTTTTGCTTCTCCACTTTTTTGTATCATACCAATGCAAACAAAAGAAATAAACATGAGAATGCCTAAACATTAATAATTGCAACAACGTTCTGGGCAAAGTGGTGAATTATCTGACAAAATTTCAGGGGTGACAATATTTTTGCTTATAATATATATTTATAAATACATACATACATACATACATACATACATACATACATACATACATACATACATACATACACTGTATATATAACTTACATTTTTTTTTTTTTTACATTTTTTTTTAATTTATTTTTCTTCTTGGTAGTCTGGATCTGATCAATGGAGGTTTGATCCAGACCCCTGATGCAGATTTGCAGCAGTGGATCACTGATTTTAGGCATATATTGCTGTCTGCAAACTGCAATAGATAACGATAGCATCGATCAGCTGCTGCATGTAATGTTGGGCAGAGCTATAACATCTTTGAACAACCCCCAGTAGTATAGTGGTGTACGGTGACATAACTTGTGATGTCATTACACCATCAAGGTAAATACAACACAGAGGTGCTGTGTTTACTTAAAACTAAAATGGCAATGGGAAAAATAACCACTATCCCAGTGCCGCTTTAAAAGTTGAACTTGGTACTAAAGTGGCTAACCACTTTCTGCAAAACGATGTACCTTTATGACATTTTGCTGCAGTGGTTGTACCGGGGTGATGCCTGCAGCTGCATGCTTCACCCCAGTACTGTTTTTTAGAGCTGGCAGTCGGCTTTTAGTTGATAATAGGGATGATCGAACAGTTTGGGTCGACCATCGGTTCGACCCTCGGTTCGACCCGAACATTGACTGTTCGAAATTCGGCCGAATTTCAAACTTTTTGCTGAAAAATTTTGGAATTCGGCAACCAGAACCGACTACAATGCAATGGGACAGGAACTGGGCTTTAAAAGCCCGTAATTGGACGAGAACCATCAGTAAAACCCTATTGAGGGGGCAGGAGAATGCTAGGAATGTGATTGGAGTGACTAGGGGGTTCAGAGGCCAATCATTAGTGAATACGCCCCCCAGTATATAAGATAGCCCCCGCCAAATCTCTAGCATTGCAATACAGGGGCCTGGAAGAGAGTGGAAGCAGTTCTGTTACTCCTGCTTCAAAAGTGTCATTTAGCAATTATTAGTGTGAGGAAAGGGATATCTAGTGTAGTTAGGGTACTATTTTCCACTATAGTTAGATTTAATAATCTACTGTAGTTTCTGTAGGGAAAGTGTTAAGTGTCAGGGGACCGTAGTGTAGTGTAGGGTTAACTGACTCTGACTGCTATGGCAGGGTGACAAAACCCTTCCATGTCAGGGTAACCATAGAAAAAAGATTGTTTCTCTTAGAATTGCAATAGAGCAGGATAGTGGCTTCGCTACTTTCACACCTTGCCATTTTTGTTGCAGGCGTTTATTGGGCTTTTTTGTGGACGTGTTTGGAGGCAGGCATGACATCTGAACTTCTGTGTAGGTGTATATATACACACACACATGTATGTATGTATATACACATACACATATATAGGTGTGAAAGTAGCAGAACCCTATGCAGAACCCTATGCCTGCGCTAATGAAATAATTAACAGGCATAGGACTTCGCTCCTAGCACACCTATATGTGTGTATGTGTATAAATACATATAAGTGTGTGTGTATATATACCCTATACAGAAGTTCAGATGTTATGCCTCCCTCCAAAGACGCCCAAAAATGCCCAATAAACGCCTGCAACAACACACCTGGGCGTTTTTGTAGCAGGCATTTTTTTGGGCATTTTTTGGGCGTCTTTGGAGGCAGGCATAACATCTGAACTTCTGTGTAGGGGTATATATACACACACACACACATGTATGTATATATATACATATACATATATAGGTGTGAAAGTAGCAGAACCCTATGCCTGCGCTAATGAAATAATTAACAGGCATAGGACTTCGCTCCTATCACACCTATATGTGTGTATGTGTATAAATACATATAAGTGTGTGTGTATATATACCCCTATACAGAAGTTCAGATGTTATGCCTGCCTCCAAAGACGCCCAAAAAATGCCCAAAAAAAACGCCTGCAACAACACACCTGGGTGTTTTTGTAGCAGGCGTTTTTTTGGGCATTTTTTGGGCGTCTTTGGAGGCAGGCATAACATCTGAACTTCTGTATAGGGGTATATATACACACACACTTATATGTATTTATACACATACACACATATAGGTGTGCTAGGAGCGAAGTCCTATGCCTGTTAATTATTTCATTAGCGCAGGCATAGGGTTCTGCTACTTTCACACCTATATATGTGTATGTGTATATATACATATATGTGTGTGTGTATATATACCCCTACACAGAAGTTCAGATGTCATGCCTGCCTCCAAACACATCCACAAAAAAGCCCTATAAACGCCTGCAACAAAAAGCCGGGTGTGAAAATAGCGAAGCCACTATACTGCTTTGATTACCGAAGTTCGGGTCCCATTGATTTCAATGGGGTTCTGAAATCCGGGCCGAACTTTCGGGAAGTTCGGGTGTTCTGGTCAAACCGAACTTTTCAAAAGTTCGATCATCCCTAGTTGATAACAACCGATGCGGCTTAAGCAGCCACTCGGCCGTTATAACGAGGATCTGGAGGGGAAGTCCCCCCTCCTGCCACCTTCTGCCGCTCCACCCAGGTCTCCTGTCCTACTAGGAGACCTGAGCAACCAGCCAAAATGTTCGCAGGCTGCCAGTCCCAAACAAAGCCGTGATCAGCTTTGATCGGGTCTCCGATGTAGTAACCTGGAAGTGACGTGGCTGCCAACGGCGCCGATTTAAAAAAATCCAAAGTATTCAAAAATGCAGATTTTGGCTTTTTGAATACTTTGAAGTGCAGAGGAGGGGTTTAGGGTGTTTTAGACCCCAGATCCCTATATAAAGGGTACCTGGCACTGCCTATTACTGTCACAGGGGATGATACATTCCTTGTGAGAGCAATAAAAATTATCACATTTTTTTTTAAAAGGGACAGTGTAAAAAAAATAAAATAAAATAAAATACATCACTGCGATCATCAGAGTGAGAGCAATAATTCTAGCCAAAGACCTCCTCTGTAACTGGTAACCCTTACACATTTTTAAAGCATCGTCTATGGAGATTTTTAAGTACCGTAGTTTGTTGGCATTCAACGAGCATGCGCAATTTTAAACCGTATCTTGTTAGGTATCTATTTACTCGGCTTAACATCATCTTTTACAATATACAAAAAAATGGGCAAACCTTACTGTTTAGTTTTTTAAATTCAGTTGTCTTTTTTCCTAAAAAATTCTGGTTGAAAGATCGCTGCGCAAAAACCCGTGACATAAAATATATATAATTTTTGGGTGTTCTAAGTAATTTTCTAGCAAAAAAATACTGCTTTTAACTTGTAAATAACAAATGTCAGAAATAGGCTTGGTCCTTAGGTGGTTAAAAAAATATGCATGCTATATGAATGTTAGTTGGGCATAATAAATGCCCAACGCCATGGGAATGTGGCTGCTGTCACTAGTATTAAGATTAGGTTAGTTCCGAGCGTTTTAGTATACTGGCCGCTTGTTTCTTTAAGCAGGTTTTTAGGCGGGAGGTGCTCGGATTGGTTAATTTCAATTCAAGCTAGGCGGGAAAGTCACGCGTCAGCCGGGCGGGAAACACGTGAGTCACGTGCGGCTACGTCATGGGCATATAAAGAGCTGCACGGCTCCAGTCTCCTCAGTGTCTCTGATTGGCTTGGCGAGCTCGGGCGATAATACTAAGAGCTATAATACAGAGCTCGCCAGCCGCGGAAAGTGATAAAGACGCTCGTGCGAAGAATGTTGGAGAAGGCGGCGTCCAAAGGCGGAGAAGAGTGGCTGAAGAAATGCCTTTCAGATGTCCGGAGCGGAAGAAGAGGAGCCGGCGCCGGAGGTTCGGTCATCGCCAGAGGTCCAGCCGCGGTCGCCACCGCCGGAGGTCCAGCCACCAACGAGAGTCAAGCCGCCGACAAGGGTCCAGGCGCCACCGGAGTTCCAGCTACCGCCGGAGGCTCAACCACCGTCGAGAGTCAAGCCGCCGCCGGGGGTCCAGGCGCCGCCGGAGTTCCAGCCGCCGCCAGAGGTCCAGTCATTGCAGGAGGCCCAGCCGCCGCGTCAAGCCATCGCCGGCCGGGTGACAGGGGTCGCCGCAGGTGCACGGCCAACCCCAACGTGGTGCTGCGCGGAAGACACGTCGAAGCCAACCGGTGGAGCGGGGCAGGACGAGGATGGCGGCGGGACCCGAAGCATCGTTTCGGACGGAGGAGGATCTTCGTTTCCTGGAGGAAGATGATGCAGGCGAAGCGGGGCCCAGGCGGGGCCGCGAAGCTCCGGGATCAAGGCGGGTCGGAGGAAGGATCCGGAAGCGTCGGCAGGAGTTTTCCCCGTCACCCATTCGGGGCAGTGAGGGGAGGGGGCGGCCACTGTGCCCCTCCCCCTCGGGTAGGTGTGCTGTCTTTCCTCCCACATATTAGGACATCCGGGCCACGCCCTCCTCACTGGCAGCAGAGCGGGGGTTCAGGCCATCCAGGCTGGACCCTGAAAGTGCATCTTTTCAAGATGACAGGGAGAGAAGTCCAGTGGCAGAGGCCTTCAATAGGGACAGACAGTTACCACAGGCATCAGCAGTGGGGAGGCAGGCAGGTGAGTTGTCCACAGGTAATGTGTTAGAACAAATTTTGCAGTCCTTATCTAACATTTCTGAATAACTTAGTCATGGCACTTCCTCCCCTGTGTCAGTTTGGTCAGATAATAGGTCTAGTTCAGTTCCTAATATAACTTTGAATCAGCTTCAACCTTCTCCCTCCGTTCCTATTTCTTCTGTCCCTGAGGTATGTTACAAAGAGGTCTTACCCTGTGAAATCTCTCCACTTGGGTTTCACCTGTCCAATACTATTAAAGAGAGGATTTGGAAAGGTGAATATCTGGATTTACTTTCTCTGCTTCCTAATAGCAAGGAGTTTTTGAATAAAGATGAGAACTGCAAAAGTTGAGTGATATTCTCCCAGGTACCCAGATTGTTTTTTCAGAAATAGTTTCTCGTTTTACTTGGACATCCTCCAAGGAAGGTAAGCCTTTGGAAAGGATTAAGAGGAGGTTGAACAGGTCTATGGAGAAATTTATGCCACTCATCGGGGGGTTTTCTTTCCGACATGTGGAGTTGGAGGGAGGGCTCCCTGGTCTTTACAGACAAGATGGTATACATCTATCAGATGTGGGCTTAGATATTTTTAATCTGGGCCTGCAGAATATGATAGAGATGTCCGCGGCTGTTGGGCAGGCCGGTCGCTTATTTGAAATAAATGTGGTTTGCTGGAATTTAATTTATTATTATTTATGGATTATTTATTATATTGATATTTATTCCTATTTATTCTTATTTATTGGATGATTAATAAAGTTTGTTTACAATATTTTAAAAGAAACCAATAAAGGTGCCGCGGCCAATTTTTATCCATCTATGAGTGGTGTATTTATTATTGAGTTGTCTTGTTTTAATTATTTGAAGAAGGTATTTCAAAATATTTAAATTTGTTTAAATAAAAATCATTGCAGTCTACAGTCCCATGGGAAACATAACAAGCATATAGTTGGTTTTTACAAATTTGACTTCAAAAGTGGAAATACACTTTAAGGTTACCTGTCATTTTTAATATAAGATCATGGTTGTAATAAAAATGTTGCAACAAAAAATGCATTGTTTGAATGTTGTCAGCAATATGAATTTACCTGAGCAATATTATTATTATCGCTGTCAAAAGGTTCATCATCAACACATGCTTGTGCTTACCATTTTGATTGTTTTTGTTGATCTTCATTACGTACACAGCATTCAATTAACCCCTGGCCTGTAACCTTTGGCTAGAAGATTAGTCTTTTCTGCACTCTCTTAAGTCTTTAAATCTCTTGACTGAAATTATCTGTCAGTCTCAACAACACATTAAAATGCTTTAATAAAACTATAGCTTTGGATCTCAGTTGGTAGTAGTAATGGCATATATAGTATATTGCATAGCTGTAAAAAAGATATTTAACTTCACAGGTAATTTACAATAAAACGAAAAGCATGTTAAAGTAAATCATAAGGCTTGTTAAAGAAAAGCAAAGAGCTGGCAGGTGACCATTAATAGACTCATTTTCAATTCTGGTGCACACAGCTAAAACTGCATTAGTAATAAGTGGCCAATGTACAGAATAAATTGGACTTTTCTTGAGTGGTGGGTCATTGGAATAGACCTCAAAAACATTGCAGAAGACTGAATTCATTTTTTGTTTTTTAAAAAAAACATGCAAAGTCTCTTCAACAAAAAAGAAAAACTACTTACCAACAATTTTTAAACTATGGTTCTGCTTTACAAATTAATACTATTTTGAAATTAGTAAGGTAGTAAATAGGTTCAGAACCAAACTGTTGTCTATTGTGTTATGGGTAAACACCTATCAGCAAATTTTGTTTTTTCAGTTGTGTGTTTCACAGTTGTCTGTGTGAAGTTTTAAATGTACATTTATATAGTTACATTTTTAGAAAAATGAGACTTACATTGAAAGAATTATGAGAACTGCCCTCTTCTAGCAATACTAATTGCCTGGATATATTTTGCTTTAGCATTTCTGGGTCAGTTTCTTGGAATAAGTATGAAGAATAGAAAGTCAAAATGAAGTCAGAACGTTTGTTGGTAAATCACATGGCCAGCTTCAGGCAGGAATGTTACACAAGGTGTGCCGTGCCTCTAGCATTGATCCTAAAAATGTTTACTGTGATCACTGTAAACTTTGCTTTGGATTCCAAATGGCCATCAGGTCTTCCTGATGGTGCTATATAGTAAAATGCATTGGGGTCGAGTCGCTGCTCATTTGCCTTGGAGCGATAGTGATGTCATATCCAGGTGTAGTGGAATGTACACCAATGCTTGTTAAGAGGAACGGCGGTGCATTTGAACTATTGGACAGATTCTGGGCAATAAGTGTGTGTACATGAGCGGGTCCAGCTGGTGCCGGTCTGGGCACTTGACTATGTAAGCGCAATTAACCGTGGGATAAGTTTTCATGACTATATATATTTTTTAATAAAACGGTGTTGCACGATCATCCTGTCATCTTTTTTCTGGGTAGATTTTGGTCTATCCTTTTTTTGGAGAATATGAAGAATATGATAGTAGATGATGGAGGAGATGGAGTGACCTGTTCTTCTGATCCAATTGGCTCAATATTTGAGGCGATTTCCGGTCCTGGTGACCATGGGTTTCTGATGACTGCATTTTAGGAGGCACTTGCGATGGAGTACTGATTGTTTTTTTCTCAGGATCACTTTTAATGGAAGCACAGTGAATAGGGTTATACGCCTAATTTTAAATCCTGAACTTTATTAAGGAATTCACACAAAGTATTTTTTAATGTTTATTATATAAACTAATTTTTTCATTTTTTCATACGATTTTTTCACAATTTTTATACGTCAAGTGATTTGCATATGTTCATGCATTTTTTTTATATGATTCATTGTGTATATGTGTATTTTATTATCATCACCATTAACTCTTTCACTGCCAGGTCCGCACAGCGTACGGACCTACAGCACTGCTTGCAGTTGGCCAGGTCGTATGCCATATAGACCTATTTTCTCCCCCTGCTATAAGTTCATGGTCGCTTCAATGACCATGAACTTATAACAGAATTGTGCAGCAGATTCTGCTGAACGATTCTATAACTATGATCAGTGGATTAAAATCCGCTGATCAGAGTTAATAACCTAAAATGTGACACCCCCCTTCTGTCACCGCTTCCATGTCCCCAGCCTCTCCACCTCCTGCCGCTCCCTGTCACCTAAAATGATTCCCCCCACCCTCCTTTCCAATCCCCTTCATCCCCTTTCCTGCCCCCAGCACCTTTTTCCCCCCCACACCTGATCTGACCCACTCCCCCCGCAATCCCGATCCCCTGCAGCTACCTTTAGAAGCTGGCATTCCTCCTCTGCCACTCCCGCCGGCTTTAGGTGCTGCTGGGGCTTGGGGGGTATCACAGAATGTCCCCCCCCCCGGCAGGCCAATACTTCCCATACCAGTCCCTGCACCCCCATCAATTAATCCCCTCCGGCGGCATCCCTCCCTTTCCCTCCCGCCACCTGTAGCGGCTGACTGGCACTGTGTCTGGCCAGCTGTCTTGCTAAGCGGGGGGGGGGCTGCTGGTGAAGCTGGACCTTGGGGGGGGGCTTGTTTACCAGCCCCCTCTCTCAAGTGCAGTGGACTGAGGCAGCCATCGATGGCTCCTGAGTCCACGGACAGCTCAGCTGATCACATAGTAAACTGAGTGTTACTATGTGTCAGACTGTCAGTTTATGAATGAATAAGGTGTCTCTATACAGACTCCTTATTTCATTCATGTAAAGTGCTGCAGAGAAAGGGACTTTCTTAAGTCCCTTTCTCTATCTCTAAAAAAGAGATATGGGGGCCTATTTAGACCTCTGATATCTCCTCACCAAAGACCCCCCCCCCCAAAAAAAAAAAAAGTAAAATAAAATAAAAAATGTAATTGTAAAAAAAAAAAAAAAGAAGTAAAAAAAAAAAAAAAAACATGGAGCGGACTCTGTCAAACAGTGTGGGTGTAAACGGACACATGTCCATTTAATACAGCCTCTCCATAGAAAACAATGTGTGGTCTGATTGGGCCCACCTAAAAAACAGACAGGCAGATTCGATCGGTCTGACCTGTTTGACCTGGTGTTCCCACCCCAGATAGAGGGATCCCTCCCAGCATGCAGTGCGGCGGACAGTGACATGTTTTTGGGGAACTATTGTGATTCAGATCCGAGGAGAGAGAGAAGTAAGGAGCACCTATCCAGGACATGGCTACAGTATGAGTGGTTTTACCAGCTGCCATATCAGCCCTTAGCCGGATTGGATGCAAGGCGTTCACATATACTATTTCCTGACACAGTGACCGTGTGAGTGGTCTCAGTTGTTGCTGCACCAGCTCCTGTCGGATTGTCTGATTGGATGCAAGGCGTTTTTACATACGATTTCTGGTGAGTGCATTGGAACAGCGGAGGGGAGCATATTGAGAGTACTGCTTTCTTCATTTGACGTGTACTGTCAGTCACTTCACTCGATGTGTACACATTGCAATCGTGCCTTCCTTTCATCAGTATTTGGTGACTGTTGTGACACGTTGCACTTTCCAGGGATTAATATTTCATTTTTTGGGTTAAGAATAGTGTTGAGCGAACACGGACTGTATTATTCGTGTTCGTACCGAATAATTGGATTTTTTGTACCCGAACACGGACACGGACACTTTACTGTATGTTCGGGTAAAAATCCGTGTTCGGTCGTTTTATTTCCGGGTTTTGCATGCTTTGGCGCTCTTTTCATGGCGGGCTTTCAACAGCCAATCAACAATCGTTTAACTGGTGTGCCTTAAGCCATCCCAGCCATGCCTGCAAATGTCTCAGTAGCTGTGATTGGCCGTCTGAAGCATGTGACCAAGTCTTTATAAGTTCGAGGCAGCCGCAGCGGCGTCATTATGCTGCTTAGATTCAGGGACAGAGAGCACACATCAACGTGCTGGCTGCTGATTAGGGAAAGATAGGCAGGAAAAAACCATTTGTGTCCGGATAGAATTGAGGGACAGGTCGGAGTGTTTAGGCAGGGCGAGTTGTAGGCATTTTAGGGATAGAGTCTGCTGAATTATATAGGGTCAGTGTCTTCTACAAACTACAATCGATATTGCTGTGTGGGGGGTGGGGTGAATCTGCACTCAATCCTGATCTACGATCTCTTCTCAATCCTGTTAGGGACAGAGTCTGCTGAATTTTAGGGAAACTGTGTTCTACAAACTACAATCGATATTGCTGTGTGGGGGGTGGGGTGAATCTGCACTCAATCCTGATCTACGATCTCTTCTCAATCCTGTTAGGGACAGAGTCTGCTGAATTTTAGGGAAACTGTGTTCTACAAACTACAATCGATATTGCTGTGTGGGGGGTGGGGTGAATCTGCACTCAATCCTGATCTACGATCTCTTCTCAATCCTGTTAGGGACAGAGTCTGCTGAATTTTAGGGAAACTGTGTTCTACAAACTACAATCGATATTGCTGTGTGGTGTGGGATTGGAGATAGGCAGGTGTCAGTGATCCACATCCATTTTTCTGTGTGTGAGCTGCAGTGAACACAATCTTTTTGGGCTGCAGTGAACACAATCTTTTTGGGCTGCAGTGAACACAATCTTTTTGGGCTGCAGTGAACACAATCTTTTTGGGCTGCAGTGAACACAATCTTTTTGGGCTGCAGTGAACACAATCTTTTTGGGGTGCAGTGAACAAAATCTTTTTGGGGTGCAGTGAACACAATCCTTTTTGGTGTGCAGTGAACACAATCTTTGTGGGGTGCAGTGAACAAAATCCTTTGTGGGGTGCAGTGAACACAATCTTTTTGGGGTGCAGTGAACAAAATCCTTTTTGGGGTGCAGTGAACAACATCCTTTTTGGGGTGCAGTGAACACAATCTTTTTGGGGTGCAGTGAACAAAATCCTTTGTGGGGTGCAGTGAACACAATCTTTTTGGGGTGCAGTGAACACAATCTTTTTGGGGTGGAGTGAACAACATCCTTTTTGGGGTGCAGTGAACAAAATCCTTTTTGGGGTGCAGTGAACAAAATCATTTTTGGGGTGCAGTGAACACAATCTTTTTGGGGTGCAGTGAACACAATCTTTGTGGGGTGCAGTGAACACAATCTTTTTGGGGTGGAGTGAACAACATCCTTTTTGGGGTGCAGTGAACAACATCCTTTTTGGGGTGCAGTGAACACAATCTTTTTGGGGTGCAGTGAACACAATCTTTGTGGGGTACAGTGAACAGAATCTTTGTGGGGTGCAGTGAACAAAATCTTTGGGGGGTACAGTGAACACAATCTTTGTGAGGTGCAGTGAACACAATCTTTGTGGGGTGCAGTGAACACAATCATTGTGGGGTGCAGTGAACTCAATCTTTGTGGGGTACAGTGAACACAATCTCATACTGAAGGTTTGAGGGTGCTGCCTGTTCCATACTCCCCCTACTCCTCATCTAGCCTTTTAGGGGTACAAACAATAGTAATTGGGGCCTAGTGTGGTTGTGTACGTGTGATATACATACACTTTTTTGGGATCATATTTTCTATTCCGCTATTTAATCAAAAACCTTTGGGGATCAGTTAAATTGGGGGATAGTCTGTGTTGGTACGTGTGAGAGAGATCCACCTTTCCAAGTTGTTGGGGTTCATCTCATACTTCTGAAGGTTTGAGGGTGCTGCCTGTTCCATACTCCCCCCTACTCCTAGCCTTTTAGGGGTACAAACAATAGTAATTGGGGCCTAGTGTGGTTGTGTACGTGTGATATACATACACTTTTTTGGGATCATATTTTCTATTCCGCTATTTAATCAAAAACCTCTGGGGATCAGTTAAATTGGGGGATAGTCTGTGTTGGTACGTGTGAGAGAGATCCACCTTTCCAAGTTGTTGGGGTTCATCTCATACTTCTGAAGGTTTGAGGGTGCTGCCTGTTCCATACTCCCCCTACTCCTAGCCTTTTAGGGGTACAAACAATAGTAATTGGGGCCTAGTGTGGTTGTGTACGTGTGATATACATACACTTTTTTGGGATCATATTTTCTATTCCGCTATTTAATCAAAAACCTCTGGGGATCAGTTAAATTGGGGGATAGTCTGTGTTGGTACGTGTGAGAGAGATCCACCTTTCCAAGTTGTTGGGGTTCATCTCATACTTCTGAAGGTTTGAGGGTGCTGCCTGTTCCATACTCCCCCTACTCCTAGCCTTTTAGGGGTACAAACAATAGTAATTGGGGCCTAGTGTGGTTGTGTACGTGTGATATACATACACTTTTTTGGGATCATATTTTCTATTCCGCTATTTAATCAAAAACCTCTGGGGATCAGTTAAATTGGGGGATAGTCTGTGTTGGTACGTGTGAGAGAGATCCACCTTTCCAAGTTGTTGGGGTTCATCTCATACTTCTGAAGGTTTGAGGGTGCTGCCTGTTCCATACTCCCCCTACTCCTAGCCTTTTAGGGGTACAAACAATAGTAATTGGGGCCTAGTGTGGTTGTGTACGTGTGATATACATACACTTTTTTGGGATCATATTTTCTATTCCGCTATTTAATCAAAAACCTCTGGGGATCAGTTAAATTGGGGGATAGTCTGTGTTGGTACGTGTGAGAGAGATCCACCTTTCCAAGTTGTTGGGGTTCATCTCATACTTCTGAAGGTTTGAGGGTGCTGCCTGTTCCATACTCCCCCCTACTCCTAGCCTTTTAGGGGTACAAACAATAGTAATTGGGGCCTAGTGTGGTTGTGTACGTGTGATATACATACACTTTTTTGGGATCATATTTTCTATTCCGCTATTTAATCAAAAACCTTTGGGGATCAGTTAAATTGGGGGATAGTCTGTGTTGGTACGTGTGAGAGAGATCCACCTTTCCAAGTTGTTGGGGTTCATCTCATACTTCTGAAGGTTTGAGGGTGCTGCCTGTTCCATACTCCCCCCTACTCCTAGCCTTTTAGGGGTACAAACAATAGTAATTGGGGCCTAGTGTGGTTGTGTACGTGTGATATACATACACTTTTTTGGGATCATATTTTCTATTCCGCTATTTAATCAAAAACCTTTGGGGATCAGTTAAATTGGGGGATAGTCTGTGTTGGTACGTGTGAGAGAGATCCACCTTTCCAAGTTGTTGGGGTTCATCTCATACTTCTGAAGGTTTGAGGGTGCTGCCTGTTCCATACTCCCCCTACTCCTAGCCTTTTAGGGGTACAAACAATAGTAATTGGGGCCTAGTGTGGTTGTGTACGTGTGATATACATACACTTTTTTGGGATCATATTTTCTATTCCGCTATTTAATCAAAAACCTCTGGGGATCAGTTAAATTGGGGGATAGTCTGTGTTGGTACGTGTGAGAGAGATCCACCTTTCCAAGTTGTTGGGGTTCATCTCATACTTCTGAAGGTTTGAGGGTGCTGCCTGTTCCATACTCCCCCTACTCCTAGCCTTTTAGGGGTACAAACAATAGTAATTGGGGCCTAGTGTGGTTGTGTACGTGTGATATACATACACTTTTTTGGGATCATATTTTCTATTCCGCTATTTAATCAAAAACCTTTGGGGATCAGTTAAATTGGGGGATAGTCTGTGTTGGTACGTGTGAGAGAGATCCACCTTTCCAAGTTGTTGGGGTTCATCTCATACTTCTGAAGGTTTGAGGGTGCTGCCTGTTCCATACTCCCCCTACTCCTAGCCTTTTAGGGGTACAAACAATAGTAATTGGGGCCTAGTGTGGTTGTGTACGTGTGATATACATACACTTTTTTGGGATCATATTTTCTATTCCGCTATTTAATCAAAAACCTTTGGGGATCAGTTAAATTGGGGGATAGTCTGTGTTGGTACGTGTGAGAGAGATCCACCTTTCCAAGTTGTTGGGGTTCATCTCATACTTCTGAAGGTTTGAGGGTGCTGCCTGTTCCATACTCCCCCTACTCCTAGCCTTTTAGGGGTACAAACAATAGTAATTGGGGCCTAGTGTGGTTGTGTACGTGTGATATACATACACTTTTTTGGGATCATATTTTCTATTCCGCTATTTAATCAAAAACCTCTGGGGATCAGTTAAATTGGGGGATAGTCTGTGTTGGTACGTGTGAGAGAGATCCACCTTTCCAAGTTGTTGGGGTTCATCTCATACTTCTGAAGGTTTGAGGGTGCTGCCTGTTCCATACTCCCCCCTACTCCTAGCCTTTTAGGGGTACAAACAATAGTAATTGGGGCCTAGTGTGGTTGTGTACGTGTGATATACATACACTTTTTTGGGATCATATTTTCTATTCCGCTATTTAATCAAAAACCTTTGGGGATCAGTTAAATTGGGGGATAGTCTGTGTTGGTACGTGTGAGAGAGATCCACCTTTCCAAGTTGTTGGGGTTCATCTCATACTTCTGAAGGTTTGAGGGTGCTGCCTGTTCCATACTCCCCCTACTCCTAGCCTTTTAGGGGTACAAACAATAGTAATTGGGGCCTAGTGTGGTTGTGTACGTGTGATATACATACACTTTTTTGGGATCATATTTTCTATTCCGCTATTTAATCAAAAACCTTTGGGGATCAGTTAAATTGGGGGATAGTCTGTGTTGGTACGTGTGAGAGAGATCCACCTTTCCAAGTTGTTGGGGTTCATCTCATACTTCTGAAGGTTTGAGGGTGCTGCCTGTTCCATACTCCCCCTACTCCTAGCCTTTTAGGGGTACAAACAATAGTAATTGGGGCCTAGTGTGGTTGTGTACGTGTGATATACATACACTTTTTTGGGATCATATTTTCTATTCCGCTATTTAATCAAAAACCTTTGGGGATCAGTTAAATTGGGGGATAGTCTGTGTTGGTACGTGTGAGAGAGATCCACCTTTCCAAGTTGTTGGGGTTCATCTCATACTTCTGAAGGTTTGAGGGTGCTGCCTGTTCCATACTCCCCCTACTCCTAGCCTTTTAGGGGTACAAACAATAGTAATTGGGGCCTAGTGTGGTTGTGTACGTGTGATATACATACACTTTTTTGGGATCATATTTTCTATTCCGCTATTTAATCAAAAACCTCTGGGGATCAGTTAAATTGGGGGATAGTCTGTGTTGGTACGTGTGAGAGAGATCCACCTTTCCAAGTTGTTGGGGTTCATCTCATACTTCTGAAGGTTTGAGGGTGCTGCCTGTTCCATACTCCCCCCTACTCCTAGCCTTTTAGGGGTACAAACAATAGTAATTGGGGCCTAGTGTGGTTGTGTACGTGTGATATACATACACTTTTTTGGGATCATATTTTCTATTCCGCTATTTAATCAAAAACCTTTGGGGATCAGTTAAATTGGGGGATAGTCTGTGTTGGTACGTGTGAGAGAGATCCACCTTTCCAAGTTGTTGGGGTTCATCTCATACTTCTGAAGGTTTGAGGGTGCTGCCTGTTCCATACCCCCCCTACTCCTCATCTAGCCTTTTAGGGGTACAAACAATAGTAATTGGGGCCTAGTGTGGTTGTGTACGTGCGAGATACATACACTTTTTTTGATCATATTTCCTATTCCGCTATTCAATAAAAACCTTTGAGGATCAATTGAATTGCGGGATAGTCTGTGTCGGTACGTGTGAGAGAGATCCACCTTTCCAAGTTGTTGGGGTTCATCTCATACTTCTGAAGGTTTGAGGGTGCTGCCTGTTCCATACCCCCCCTACTCCTCATCTAGCCTTTTAGGGGTACAAACAATAGTAATTGGGGCCTAGTGTGGTTGTGTACGTGCGAGATACATACACTTTTTTTGATCATATTTCCTATTCCGCTATTCAATAAAAACCTTTGGGGATCAATTAAATTGCGGGATAGTCTGTGTCGGTACGTGTGAGATCCACCTTTCCAAGTTTTTGGGGTTCATCTCATACTTCTGAAGCTTTGAGGGTGCTGCCTGTTCCATACTCCTCCTCCTCCTCATCCATCCTTTTAGGTGTACAAACAATAGTAATTGGGGCCTAGTGTGCTTCTGTACGTGTGAGATACATACACATTTTTTGATCATATTTCCTATTCCGCTATTCAATAAAAACCTTTGGGGATCAATTAAATTGCGGAATAGTCTGTGTCGGTACGTGTGAGATCCACCTTTCCAAGTTTTTGGGGTTCATCTCATACTTCTGAAGCTTTGAGGGTGCTGCCTGTTCCATACTCCTCCTCCTCCTCATCCATCCTTTTAGGTGTACAAACAATAGTAATTGGGGCCTAGTGTGCTTCTGTACGTGTGAGATACATACACATTTTTTGATCATATTTCCTATTCCGCTATTCAATAAAAACCTTTGGGGATCAATTAAATTGCGGAATAGTCTGTGTCGGTACGTGTGAGATCCACCTTTCCAAGTTTTTGGGGTTCATCTCATACTTCTGAAGCTTTGAGGGTGCTGCCTGTTCCATACTCCTCCTCCTCCTCATCCATCCTTTTAGGTGTACAAACAATAGTAATTGGGGCCTAGTGTGCTTCTGTACGTGTGAGATACATACACATTTTTTGATCATATTTCCTATTCCGCTATTCAATAAAAACCTTTGGGGATCAATTAAATTGCGGAATAGTCTGTGTCGGTACGTGTGAGATCCACCTTTCCAAGTTTTTGGGGTTCATCTCATACTTCTGAAGCTTTGAGGGTGCTGCCTGTTCCATACTCCTCCTCCTCCTCATCCATCCTTTTAGGTGTACAAACAATAGTAATTGGGGCCTAGTGTGTTTCTGTACGTGCGAGATACATACACTTTTTTTGATCATATTTCCTATTCCGCTATTCAATAAAAACCTTTGGGGATCAATTAAATTGCGGGATAGTCTGTGTCGGTACGTGTGAGATCCACCTTTCCAAGTTTTTGGGGTTCATCTCATACTTCTGAAGCTTTGAGGGTGCTGCCTGTTCCATACTCCTCCTCCTCCTCATCCATCCTTTTAGGTGTACAAACAATAGTAATTGGGGCCTAGTGTGCTTCTGTACGTGTGAGATACATACACATTTTTTGATCATATTTCCTATTCCGCTATTCAATAAAAACCTTTGGGGATCAATTAAATTGCGGAATAGTCTGTGTCGGTACGTGTGAGATCCACCTTTCCAAGTTTTTGGGGTTCATCTCATACTTCTGAAGCTTTGAGGGTGCTGCCTGTTCCATACTCCTCCTCCTCCTCATCCATCCTTTTAGGTGTACAAACAATAGTAATTGGGGCCTAGTGTGCTTCTGTACGTGTGAGATACATACACATTTTTTGATCATATTTCCTATTCCGCTATTCAATAAAAACCTTTGGGGATCAATTAAATTGCGGAATAGTCTGTGTCGGTACGTGTGAGATCCACCTTTCCAAGTTTTTGGGGTTCATCTCATACTTCTGAAGCTTTGAGGGTGCTGCCTGTTCCATACTCCTCCTCCTCCTCATCCATCCTTTTAGGTGTACAAACAATAGTAATTGGGGCCTAGTGTGTTTCTGTACGTGCGAGATACATACACTTTTTTTGATCATATTTCCTATTCCGCTATTCAATAAAAACCTTTGGGGATCAATTAAATTGCGGGATAGTCTGTGTCGGTACGTGTGAGATCCACCTTTCCAAGTTTTTGGGGTTCATCTCATACTTCTGAAGCTTTGAGGGTGCTGCCTGTTCCATACTCCTCCTCCTCCTCATCCATCCTTTTAGGTGTACAAACAATAGTAATTGGGGCCTAGTGTGCTTCTGTACGTGTGAGATACATACACATTTTTTGATCATATTTCCTATTCCGCTATTCAATAAAAACCTTTGGGGATCAATTAAATTGCGGGATAGTCTGTGTCGGTACGTGTGAGATCCACCTTTCCAAGTTTTTGGGGTTCATCTCATACTTCTGAAGCTTTGAGGGTGCTGCCTGTTCCATACTCCTCCTCCTCCTCATCCATCCTTTTAGGTGTACAAACAATAGTAATTGGGGCCTAGTGTGCTTCTGTACGTGTGAGATACATACACATTTTTTGATCATATTTCCTATTCCGCTATTCAATAAAAACCTTTGGGGATCAATTAAATTGCGGAATAGTCTGTGTCGGTACGTGTGAGATCCACCTTTCCAAGTTTTTGGGGTTCATCTCATACTTCTGAAGCTTTGAGGGTGCTGCCTGTTCCATACTCCTCCTCCTCCTCATCCATCCTTTTAGGTGTACAAACAATAGTAATTGGGGCCTAGTGTGCTTCTGTACGTGTGAGATACATACACATTTTTTGATCATATTTCCTATTCCGCTATTCAATAAAAACCTTTGGGGATCAATTAAATTGCGGAATAGTCTGTGTCGGTACGTGTGAGATCCACCTTTCCAAGTTTTTGGGGTTCATCTCATACTTCTGAAGCTTTGAGGGTGCTGCCTGTTCCATACTCCTCCTCCTCCTCATCCATCCTTTTAGGTGTACAAACAATAGTAATTGGGGCCTAGTGTGTTTCTGTACGTGCGAGATACATACACTTTTTTTGATCATATTTCCTATTCCGCTATTCAATAAAAACCTTTGGGGATCAATTGAATTGCGGGATAGTCTGTGTCGGTACGTGTGAGAGAGATCCACCTTTCCAAGTTGTTGGGGTTCATCTCATACTTCTGAAGGTTTGAGGGTGCTGCCTGTTCCATACCCCCCCTACTCCTCATCTAGCCTTTTAGGGGTACAAACAATAGTAATTGGGGCCTAGTGTGGTTGTGTACGTGCGAGATACATACACTTTTTTTGATCATATTTCCTATTCCGCTATTCAATAAAAACCTTTGAGGATCAATTGAATTGCGGGATAGTCTGTGTCGGTACGTGTGAGAGAGATCCACCTTTCCAAGTTGTTGGGGTTCATCTCATACTTCTGAAGGTTTGAGGGTGCTGCCTGTTCCATACTCCCCCTACTCCTCATCTAGCCTTTTAGGGGTACAAACAATAGTAATTGGGGCCTAGTGTGGTTGTGTACGTGTGATATACATACACTTTTTTTGGATCATATTTTCTATTCCGCTATTCAATAAAAACCTTTCTAGGGCAAGATCTTAAATTACAGAAATATGAGGAGACCGTCAAATAAGGGCCGTGGCCTGGGTCGTGGTGCTGCTGGTAGAGCTCCTGTTGCAAGGAGAGGACATGGTCGATCTGTGCCAGCTACACGCACAAGTGAAACACCTTCCTCAAGTGTGAGTAGGCGACAGAACCTGCATCAGTATTTGGTAGGGCATCAAACGCCCCTAGAAGTGATGAGGCCAGAACAAGTTGAGGCGATAGTAGATTGGTTTGCTGCTGACAGTGCCTCCAGTTCCTTCACATTGTCTCCCACCCAGTCTACTGCAGAAAGGTCAGAGTTGGCACCTGCAGCCAATGTCCAACCGTCTTTCACCTCACCCCCTTGCAAATCAGGCCAGCAGTCTGAGCCCCAAGCCATACAGCAGTCTCTTATTCTTTTTGAGGACTCTGTCAGCAGGGTTTCCCAGGGCCATCCACCTAGCCCTGCCCCAGAAGTGGAAGAGATTGAGTGCAGCGATGCCCAACCACTTATTCCTCAAGATGAGTACATGCAAGGATCATCGCAGCACGTCTCCGATGATGACGAAACGCAGGTGCCAACTGCTGCGGCGTTCAGCATTGTGGAGACCGACAAGGAGGGCAGGGGTGAAGACTGGGTGGAAGATGATGTGGAGGACGATGAGGTCCTCGACCCCACATGGAATGAACGTCATGCAGGTGAACTGAGTAGTTTGGAGGAAGAGGCGGTGGTCGCACAGAGCCACCAGCACAGCAGAAGAGGGAGCAGGGTGCAGAAGCGGAGCGGCCGTGCCCTAGACACTACGCCCGCTACTGCCCAACGCAGCAAGGGAACGAGCGCACCAAAGTCAGCTCAAAGGAGTTCTCTAGCGTGGAAGTTCTTTAGAAAATGTGCTGATGACAGGACACGAGTGGTTTGCACCCTGTGCAATCAGAGCTTGAAGCGAGGCATGAACCTTCTCAACCTGAGCACAACCTGCATGATCAGGCATCTAAGTGCAAAGCACGAGCTGCAGTGGAGTACACACCTTCAAAACCAAGAAACGTCTCTGGCTCATCCTGCTTCCTCTTCTGCTGCAGTCTCGGCCGCTCCAGCCACATCTGTAGTGATACCGGCACCTGCCACCCCGCAAACAGACGATCTGTCAGCAACACCACCACCTGGGTCACCAACAACCATCTCCACAATGTCCCGTGGAAGCGTTCAGCTTTCCATCTCCCAAACACTTGAGAGGAAGAGGAAGTACCCCCCTACCCACCCGCGATCCCTGGCCCTGAATGCCAGCATTTCAAAATTATTGGCCTTTGAAATGCTGTCATTCCGTCTGGTGGAGACGCACAGTTTTAAAAACCTTATGTCGGTGGCTGTCCCACAGTACGTCGTGCCCAGCCGCCACTACTTTTCCAGGCAAGCCATCCCTTCCCTGCACAACCAAGTGGGGGAAAAAATCAGGTGTGCACTGCGCAACGCCATCTGTGCCAAGGTCCACCTAACTACGGATACGTGGACCAGTAAGCACGGTCAGGGGCGTTATATCTCCCTAACGGCACACTGGGTAAATGCAGTGGCGGATGGGCCTGAGGCGGATAGCAATTTGGCGCATGTCCTTCCACCACCGAGGATTGCAGGGCGCTTCAGTTTGCCTCCTGTTCCTAACTCCTCCTACTCCGCTTCCTCATCCTCTACCGCCTCCTCATCCGGACAGCGTAACACCTTCACCACCAACTTCAGCACGGCCAGGGGTAAACGACAGCAGGCAGTTTTACAACTTGCCTGTTTGGGGGACAAACCACACACCGCGCAGGAGTTGTGGAGGAGCATGGAACAGCAGACAAATGAGTGGTTGCTGCCAGCGAGCCTCAAGCCCGGCCTGGTGGTGTGCGATAACGGGCGAAATCTCATAGCAGCTCTGGGCCTAGCCGGTTTGACGCACATCCCTTGCCTGGCGCATGTGCTGAATTTGGTGGTGCAGAGGTTCCTTAAAAACTACCCCGATATGTCAGAGCTGCTGCAGAAAGTGCGGGCCGTTTGTGCGCACTTTCGGCGTTCTCACCCTGCTGCTGCTCGCCTGGCAGCGCTGCAGCGTAACTTCGGCCTTCCCGCTCACCGCCTCATATGTGACGTGCCCACAAGGTGGAACTCCACCTTGCACATGCTGGAAAGACTGTGCGAGCAGCAGCAGGCCATAGTGGAGTTTCAGCTGCAGCACGCACGCGTGAGTCGCTCTGCGGAACAGCACCACTTCACCACCAATAACTGGGCCTCCATGCGAGACCTGTGTGCCTTGTTGCGCTGTTTTGAGTACTCCACCAACATGGCCAGTGGCAATGACGCCGTTCTCAGCTTAACTATCCCACTTCTATGCCTCCTTGAAAAAACAATTCGGGCGATGATGGAAGAGGATGTGGCACAGGATGAGGAGGAGGAGGAGGATGAAGAGGTAACATTTCCAAGGCTTTCAGGGCAGTCATTCGCAAGGGGCTCCGAGGGTGGGTTCCTGCACACGCAAACGCCAGGGACGCAATTGTCCAGCAGGGGCACAGTTCTGGAGGATGAGGAGGATGAGGAGGAGGAGGAGCTGGAGGAGGAGATGGAACCATGTTCACAGCAGGGTGGCACCCAGGCCAGCTCATGGCCATCACTGGTGCGTGGCTGGGGGGATACAGAGGACACGGACCATACACCTCCCACAGAGGACAGCCTTTCGTTGCCTCTGGGCAGCCTGGCACACATGAGCGATTACATGCTGCAGTGTCTCCACAACGACCGCCGAGTTGCCCACATTCTAACTTGTGCTGATTACTGGGTGGCCACGCTGCTGGATCCCCGTTACAAGGACAACGTACCGTCCTTAATTCACTCACTGGAGCGCGATCGCAAGATGCGCGAGTACAAGCGCACGCTGGTAGACGCCATGCTGCTGGCATTCCCATCTGACAGCGGGGCCACAGTGGAAGCACAAGGCAGAGGAGGAGGAGGAGGAGGTCGCCAACGCAACCAGGGCACCGCCAGCACCTCAGAAGGCAGGGTTAGCATGGCCGAAATGTGGAAAAGCTTTGTCAGCACGCCACAACAAACAGCAGCACCAGCAGCTCAGATGGAACGTCTTAGCAGGAGGCAGCATTTTACCAACATGGTGGAGCAGTATGTGTGCACACGCCTACATGTAGTGAATGACGGGTCTGCCCCCTTCAACTTCTGGGTCTCCAAATTGGGCACATGGCCTGAGCTTGCCCTTTACGCCTTGGAGGTGCTGGCGTGCCCTGCAGCCAGTGTATTATCTGAACGGGTATTTAGCACGGCTGGGGGCGTTATAACAGACAAGCGCAGCCGCCTGTCCAGAGACAATGTGGACAAGCTCACGTTCATTAAAATGAACCAGGCATGGATCCCACGGGACTTTTCCGTACCTTATGCAGAATAGCAATGGATACCGACCTTACCCACCCATTGTTCCATTTTTGCTCTTTCTCACTCTTTTGGGGTGTACCCTCATTTAAAATTTGTGAAAAGAAGCAGTGTTGGCTACCTCGTCCTCCTCCTCAGGGCCAGATTAATGTAGGGTCTATTGGAGCTGCAGCTCCAGGCCCCTACCTTTTATATAGGCCCCGGGTTGGCCATATTCACTGTTACCGCTCTTCTGTCACTTGTAAACACAGAAGTCTGGCTTCTATGCTCGCTTCCCCAGGCAGCACCCTCAGAACCTCCCCACACAGCGTGAAGGCCGGACAAGGAGGGACAGTTGGCGATGCATGGATGTGTTTATGGGCTTCAGAGACAGCATCCCATGTTGAATTAGGCATGCATGGCTGCACCCTTCCTCCTCTGGGTGCATGGCAAGGCACGGCCCTTAAGGCCCTTCAAAATCCTCAGCACCAAGCCCATGATGCTGTTAATCCGGCCCTGGTCCTCCTCCACCGCCGCTTCCACCTACACCGCCCATAGGTGTGCGCAGCCTATTGCATTAAGGTGTGCACCCCAAAGTTGAAATACACATGCATGTGTTTGCCAGCAGGGAGAGTAATGTATCGGGGCCATGTACCTGTAGGCAAGGAGAAATAGAGCAGAGCAGGTCCCAGGGAGATCTTTCCCATCTCCTCACTGGCAATGCTATGTGCCCTAGGTGATTAGGGTGTGCCCAGGCACACCCAGCACACCCTGTGCGCACGCCTATGTCACCGCCACATCCACCACCACCTCAACCTCCCTCCTACTCCATATGGGCCTCGTCCTTCAGAGATGAAGAAGAACATTGTTTTATTTTTCTGTTTTTTTTTGTTGTTTTAAGTTATTTCCCTATCCACATTTGTTTGCAGAGCACTTGCCATGCTCTTAATTACGTTTTGCTGCCATTTGCAGCACTCTAGCCCTTTCCTTTGGTGTTTTAGAGCCATTTTAGTGCCTTAAAGTTCGGGTCCCCATTGACTTCAATGGGGTTCGGTGTCCGGGAAAAGTTCGGTAAAAGTCCGGGACACGGACCCGGACTTTTTTTTAAAGTTCGGCCGAACCCGTCGAACACGGACATCTAGGTGTCCGCTCAACCCTAGTTAAGAACACTATGGACTGACTATTGATTTTTATTTAGCCTGCTTTTTGGCTGTTGTTCACATTTATTAACACTTGTTGCAGCATGTTTTGACGTTTTTATATTATTTTGTTTTTTTCTAGATCACTTATTAGCACTGCACTTTTGTTTACATCAAAAAAGGGAGAGAAATATCTGCGCTCAGAATCTAAAAGAAACCAGCAAAATATTTTACTAATAAAGGCAGTCAGCTTAATAGGCAGATTACAATCCTAAAAACAACAATGAAACAAATAGAAGCAGCGCCAGTATGAATAAACATATAGTAATATATGCAAATAGATGGAAGTCCTTAAATCATAAGGTAAAAAGAGTCCCAGAGTCCTTGAGGGGGAGAATCCAGATCATCCAAACACCGCTGTACACAGTGGGAAAGAGATGGAATCACCCAATAGTGACAGCCAAACAGCTTACCGGAAAATCTGACCCTCCTGTTACAGAGTGGTCAGACAAAGCCAGAGTAGACTGTGTGTTAGGAGGACCCCTCTCATGTCTTCTAACCAGAAATGGCTCCTAGGCTCTTTAACAGGGGGACAATGTAGTAGGAACCAAGCTTAAACCTCTCTTATCCTCCAGTAGCAATGAAACCACCCTTCTTCTCCTCCGGGTACTGGGATGTACTGGGAAGGATCCAGTGATGGTGGGGTTGTTTTCCTCCTCCAGGGTGCTGATCTCCTCACAGAGAACTTGCAGTCCGGCGATGTCAGGCAGGCAGAGCACAGTGTCAATGCAGCCTCATGGTGTCCCGGTATTGGTTGGGGGAGGGGGGGGTCCCGGTGGTAGAGGTTGGGTGTCTAGGAAGCTGTGTGATCCGCTATGTTGCACACGCACACACACACACATATGTGTATTTGGAGGATGATTTGCTTTTCATAAAGGAGAACTGAATCCTAAAAAAGAGTTTAGATGTGTTCACAAATAAGGATAGATGTAAATGCTAATTGTAAGATAGAGGAAGTAGGAAGTAAGGTGAGATGGTAGGGTAGCCTTTAAAAAAAGAAGAAAAAAAAAAAAAAACATTCAAACAACTCTTTTGTCTATTCTTGGAACAATCCAATCAAGTGGGTCCCAGGGAATCGCATCCCTTATCCATCATTAAAGAAATCTTGTACAGAAGGCCATACAAGCTTACAAGCCATACAAGTCCCAGTTTTGAGGCAAGTTTTTGAGCAGATGATATACAGGATAACCATAATGTTCTGCCCTCAAAAAGCATGCTGCATTAAAAAACAGGTGTGGACAAAACATAACATCAATGGGGCCATATTTTCCCATGTGCTAATGACCCTCAGACATTTATCCATTAATCCGTGTAACTACTCAGCCCAAGTTGACTGCTTTTTATTATCTTTATTATCAGCCATAACAAGTAGCAATCAAGGAGTCGTAAAATCAGAGTTTTTTTTAAAAAATCTCAATGCATTCTATGCATTAATGTAAAAAAACCTTCTGTGTTCAGCAGCCCCCCTCGGCTCCCCTAACACTTACCCAAGGTCCCTCTCTGTCCAGCGATGTCCACGAGTGTCTCAGCCATTGGAGATTCTCCCTCCAAATTGGCTGAGACACAGCAGCGACACCACTGGCTGCCACTGCTGTCAATCAAAGTTAGCTAGCCAATCAGTAGAGAGAGGGGGCAGGGCCAAGGCAGGGCTCCGTGTCTGAATGGACACAGGAAGCTGTGACTTGGCTTGGGTGCCCTATAGCATGCTGCTTGCTGTAGGGGGCCCTGAACAGGAGGGAGGGGCCAGGATCACAGAACAGGGACCCAAGAAGAGGAGGATCGGGGGTGTTCTGTGCAAATCCACTGCAACAGAGCAGGTAAGTATAACATGCTTGTCATTTTTATAGAAAAAAATTAGACTTTACAATCGCTTTAATAATGTTTTTCATAAGAAATAGTTTTGTTTATATCAGGGATTCATAGATTTAAATTGTATCCATTCCAACACTTTCAGTATAAAAAAAAACCTTTGGCCCCCCCAGACAGCTCTAGCCACATCCCAACAGGTAAAGAATAAGTTGTTATGGCTTCTATTTGAGGTATGCCTTGGTGTACTTCGATGACATTGTCAAATTCAGTGAGGATTAGGAATCTCTTCTGCAAAAAGTCCAGATAGTATTGGACTCCCTAAAAAAAAATCAAGATTCATTGCAAGATTGCTGAAACTACAAGTCTGTCCTGGGTGTAGTGTGGACAAATCAAAGGCTATTCCAACTCAGCCATTCTTTAAAATACAGTTACATGTGTTCTTAAGCATGAGTGGGTACTGTTGGTGATTCATGACAAATTTTGACATATGTTGGCTCCTTCAACAGGTCTGACTAAAGGTCAGAAGTCATCAATGGTGGAATTGAACCCAGAGGCTAAAATGGCTTTTGTGGCGCTCAAGCCCACACTTTGCAAACATCCATTTCTAATATTTTTGGGATTTCTCTAAAAAAACTGGTGTCTAGACAGACACCTCAAATTTGGAATTAGAAGTTTTTCTGAACCAGGTCTTCCATGGAAAGGTGCATACGATGGTTTTTTAGCCTAAAGTTGACTGCAGCTTGGAAAAACTACATTATTGTAGAGTGAGAATGCCTGGCTCTAAAATGGGCTCTGGGCTTGCTCTGGTATTCTCTGTTGGAAAGTTTAGGATGATCTTAAGCCATGCTCTTTGACATTGATGTGCCAAAAGAAGGGGGCAAATGCTAGAGTGGCCCCGTGATTTCTGGCACTTCAGGAATTCAGACCCAGGAGACAGATGTTTTTTTTTTTCCCAGGTCCATTGTCTGGGCTCCTCTAGTGCCCTTACCCCTCTAGGTAGGAGGCTGAGGGGGGATGTGAAGGAATATATCCTGGATGTCAAGAGCCAATGCAGAGTTTATGAACAGGGAAGGTGGAAAGGAATTAGGAAGAGGAGAAATGAGTTTCAAATGAATGTTTGCTGCCCTGGGTGTAACATGGACAATTCTTGCATGACTGGGTGAGATTGCTGATAATGCTGCCATATACAGTATTTTGAAATTTTGTTTGCTTTATCGACACCATACTGCTGAAGTAAGCCAGTACATTTTGTGTTCAGGATTTTATGAAGCTTCAATAAAAAGCACTGTCTATGTTTATTTAATGAGGCTGCAGACAAGCCTGTGAAAGCCACACTATAGACTGTTTTGTGACATATATTTTGATGTTCTGCACTCCAGCTATTCACAGGTATTAAACAAAGCCTTCACTAATAAGTACATTTTCCCTCACAGTCAATTAAATCTGTGTTAGGTACTTAATTTAGTTAATAAGGGAATCTTGCATTTTGCAAATTGATATCTGGGGTTTTTAGTGTGTACCAGTATATCACTATGCATATTTCGTTATCTCCTAATAGATAAAACTCTTCCAATCTGTAGGTAAACATACCATAATGCCATGTGATTCCCTTTGACAGCTATCAATAACATGCTTGGCTGCTAACTATCATGTACAACTGTCACCAACAGCTCTGGATCAGGAACCACTCAGAATAGTTTTAACGCATGTGTATTCATATCCAGCTAAGTTGAATATAAATGTATTTTGTCATGATATATACTGTGTTTGATGCATTTACACATTTGTCATTGTATGTAAAAATATATGCATTGAAATATGATTTCTATGTATGTAAATAAATGTTTTCTGTTTGTATAGTGAGACCTGTTTCTCCCTTATTCCCCTTTTTTGTGTGTCCCGAGGAAGTGGATTAGTGAAACGCATAGACGCACAGGGGCTTACTTACCTGAAACCTTGTAACAACAATGACATATCCAAAGTATTGGGCCCTTGTTGGCCAAATTGTTGGCCAAATTGTCTCTCTCTATGTATAAATACATGTTTTTTTAATGACACTTGTTATTGTATATTTCTTGATTTTATCTTTTTCTAACTAAAATATGAATTTTTTACTATATATTTTGGTCCAATCTGCCATTAAAGTCCAACCTATTGGTCCCTTTTGTTTTCCTTTTTTGTTTCAAATTAAACGTATGGATGTGGCAAGGGAGTGATTTTTGCAGTTGCATTTAGAATAGTTCTAATCAAATGATTACTATATTAGCTTTAAAAAAGTGAAATTATGCAGGCTAGAGGTTCATTAGGAAACTATACCTTTAGGCCTGCATCTGGAAGTGGATTATGTTTAACCACTTGCCGACCGCCGCACGACTATCTACGTCGGCGGTCAGCCCCTCACAGGCAAACTAACGTAGGGCTACGTTGCTTGCTTGTGAGGGTCTAGGGAGCGAGCGCGCGCCCCCGGGGGCGCGCTCCCGCTCCCGCGTGGTCACGGACCCCCCCGCGCGTGTGACCAGCGGACCCGATGTCCGCCGGTCACTCGGCGATCGGCGGGGGAGAGGGAGAATGTCAGGCAGCTTGTGTAAACAAACTGCCTGTCATTCTCCTCGCTGCAAAGACACTGATAAAACGGATCTGGTATGTAGATCCGTTGATCAGTGTCCTTACAGCTAGAGCCACAGCCAATCACAGTAGAAACCACGCCCCTAGGGACACACACAGCCCCTCCCTTCCAAATAAAGTTAACCCCTTCACTACCAGTGTATTTTTACAGTAACAGTGCATATGTATAGCACTGATTACTGTAGAAATGTCACTGGTAACCCCAAAAGTGTCAAAAATGTCAGTCAAGGGTCCGATCTGTCCGCCGCAATGTCGCAGTACCGCAAAAAAAATCGCAGATCGCCGCCATTACGCGTTAAAAAAAAAAACAACAAAAAATGACAAAAATCTTTCCCTTTGTTAGTAAACGCGATAACTTTTGCGCAAACCAATCAAAATACGCTTTTTGCGATTTTTTTTACCAAACATATGTAGCATAAAACAAATTGGCCGAAAATTTTTAAAAATTTTGATTTTTACATTTTTTTTGGGGGGAATTTCATATAAAAAAATGTGAAAAATATTGCTATTTTTGCAAAATTGACGCTCTTTTTTTGTTTATAGCGCGTGATCAAAAAATCGCACAGGTGATCAAATACCACCAAAAGAAAGCTCTGTTTGTGGGAAAAAAAGGACGTCAAATTCGTTTAGGTACAGCGTCGCACGACCGCGCAATTGTGCGTTAAATTCACGCAGTGCCGAATCGCAAAATACCCCCTGGTCGGAATGGGGGTAAAATCTTCCGGGGCTTAAGTGGTTAATACTCTAATCTCAAAATACAATTATAGTATAAAAAGAATATATATATATATATATATATATATATATATATATATATATATATATATATATATATATATATGTATATATATATATATATATATATATATATATATATATATATATATATATATTAAACAAGCAAAAAATTTGGGGAGCAAACCCTGAACATGTATATCTAAAGCCGGTGCAGCTATGAACCAAGCGACATGTATGATAAAAAAGAATAGCGCACACATGCAAAAGAAATGACTATCAAATATGGAGACAATCCATAAATAAAAATGGGGATTTGGTCCCACCATATGGCCATATCGTGCTCAAGCCCACCACTACGTCAAAGTACCCCATTCTCAGTGGGTCCTACACTATCCATAAAAAAGGGGTGAATCCAGCCTCTCTAACCCTTGGAGACAACACTCCTTGCTGGGAGAGATGTGCTAATGCACTACAGGGGACTCCTCCTATATCTACTTGATAGTGGACACCAATAGAGTACAGGTGTGTGTGGGGGGTGGGGTGCTCAACCTCAGAAGTCTGGTCAGCCCGAATACATAATAAACAAGCAAAAAATTGGGGGAGCAAACCCTGAACATGTATATCTAAAGCCAGTGCAGCTATGAACCAAGCAACATGTATGTTAAAAAAGAATAGCGCACACATGCAAAAGAAATGACTATCAAATATGGAGACAATCCATAAATAAAAATGGGGATTTGGTCCCACCATATGGCCATATAGTGCTCAAGCCCACCACTACGTCAAAGTATATATATATATTTTATACAGCACTGTGCAAAAAATTTAGGTAGAGAAGTCCAAATCAAATCAATATTTGGTGTGACCCCCCTTTGCCTTCAAAACAGCATCAATTCTTTGAAGTATACTTGCTCACAGTTTTTGAAGAAACTCAGCAGGTAGATTATTCCAAACATTTTGGGGAACTAACCACAGATCTTCTGTGGATGTAGGCTGCCTCAAATCCTTGTCTCTTCATGTGCTTAGAGACAGACTCGATGATGCTAAAATTGGGGATCTGTAGGGGCCAAGCCATCACTTCCAGGACTGCTTGTTCTTCTTTACGCTGAAGATAGTTCTTAAAGTGGTTGTAAAGGCAAGGTTTTTTTTTTTTTTTTTTTTACCTTCCTGAATTCTTTTTGAAGCTCTCTGAACATTCTTTATGGGTCATCACTGAGAAATCCATCTAAACATCATCTAGACTCTTCATCACAAATCCAGGTTCTCCATACTAGTCTGTTTCTAATGTGTGGTCAGCCTTGTGAATTTTTGGGGTGTTGTCCTATTATCCCCTTCAACCATTTTGCTTGGTGAGGTATAATTTAATATCTAGATTGAAAAAAATTCTCTCGCTTCTGAATCTACCTAAATGTGGGTTCCTAGTTTTGTGCGATAGACTCTTGCCATTAAATTTTACCCAAAGGTATTATCTCCACCAAAGGGATCAAGTAATTAGGTTGAGCATAACTAGTAACATAGACTTGATCCTTGTATTTAGCTGCAGAGAATTTGAGGGGAGGATCAGGTTAAGGTGGGCTTTGTTGTCGGCCAGTATAGTCTAAAATACTTGCATTCCAAGACAGCGGTAAATGTACTTAATGAATGAAAATAAATAATTATATTACTTATAAGTTCCTCATTCCCAATTTACATATTGAGTTATATGTACTGTATAACTAATAAAATATTATGTTATTGATAAAAATATGATTTTGCAGTGCACAATAAATCAGGTGTATATATATGATTGCAGTGACTCGGCGGTAAAAAAAAAATGTCATTTGTTTTATTGTTACATAGTCCATACTTTAATTGATAATGTCCTTGTGCTGAAAATCTCTACATAGACTTACCAGAACTGAAATGAATCAAGTCAGTGTGGTCAATATATAATTGTCACTGTCTTACATTGATTAAATAAATAGTCAATATTGCTGTCTTGATGAATTGTTTAGACACTCCCGCCCCCTACAAAGCCTTGCGTTCCAGTGAGCGCTGGAGGGGCAGAGAAGAGAGCCGGTGACTGACACTGAAGATTGAGAACTGAGTGATCAGCATCAGCAGTCTTTGATCACTCAGTTCTCAGTCTTAGAGGCAACGCGGGGCAGATGCAGCCTCAAACTTATGTTTATGAGTATAAATGTTTATTTTTTACATTTTTCTATACTTCTCTTTTAATTTATTATTATTGGTATTATAAGTGATTTATATGGTGCCAACAGTTTGTGCAGCGCTTAACAAAATGAAGGCAGACATTACAGTTACAATACAATTTGGTATACATTTTGATTAAAAATTAGCTTATTAAAAAACTAAGACTTTTTTCTGACATCATGTAATTTAAGTATTTTTAAATCAGTTTATTTTAAAATATGTGTAGCACCCTCCTAGTCAGGTGCTAGGTAGGGATGATCAAACTTTTCAAAAGTTCGGTTCGGCCAGAACATCCGATCTTCCCGAAAGTTCGGCCGGATTTCAGAACCCCATTGAAATCAATGGGACCCGAACTTCGGTAATCAAAAAACACCATTTTGAAGCCCTAAAACCCAATAAATGCCCCTAAAAAGTGCCTAGGGTTCTGGGTCATACCCCAGGGACTATTAATCACACAAAAAAAAGTTCTTAAAAATTGTCATTTTTGATAGATTATTGAAAAAAATAAAAAAAAATAAAAAAATTCTTTGGATTTAGTATCTGGGGGGGTCTAAAAAGTGTACCTGTGAAGTTTCAGCTCTGTAGCATGTCCAGAACCATAAAAAAAAGATTGTTTGTACTAGGTCACTTATAGAACAGGTTAGTGGCTTTTGGGCATTTTTTTGGGTTCTTTGGAGGCAGGAAAAACATCTGAACTTGTGTATAGTGGTATATATACCACTGTACACAAGTTCAGATGTTTTGCCTGCCTCCAAAGAACCCAAAAAAATGCCCAAAAAAACTCCTGCTACTAAACCGGCAAGGTGTGAAAAGCGAGAAGCCACTAACCTGTTCTATAACCTGTTGTTATAGGAGCGTAACCATATTAGTGTAAATGATTTCATTAGCGCAAGCATATATTTCTGCTACTATCACACCTATATATGTCTAGGTGTGTATATACATATAAGTATGTGTGTATATATACCCATATACACAAGTTCAGATGTTTTGCCTGCCTCCAAAAACCCCCAAAAAATGCCTGCAACAACACACTTGGGCGTTTTTTTGGGCATTTTTTTGGGTTCTTTGGAGGCAGGCAAAACATCTGAACTTGTGTATAGTGGTATAAATACACACATACTTATATGTATATACACACCTAGACATATATAGGTGTGATAGTAGCAGAAATATATGCTTGCGCTAATGAAATCATTTACACTAATATGGTTACGCTACTATAACACCTATATATGTCTAAGTGTAAAATACATATAAGCATGTGTGTGTATATACCACTATACACAAGTTCAGATGTTTTGCCTGCCTCCAAAAACCCCCAAAAAATGCCTGCAACAACACACCTGGGCGTTTTTTTTTTTTTGACGCTAGCGTTTTTTTGGGTTCTTTGGAGGCAGGCAAAACATCTGAACTTGTGTATAGTGGTATATATACACCCATACTTATATGTATTTTACACTTATACATATATAGGTGTGATAGGAGCGTAACTATATTGGTGTTAATTATTTCATTAGCACAAGTAGTTTTTTCTGCTCCTTTCACACCTATATATGTGCAGGTGTATATATACATACATGGGTGTTTATATATACCCCCTATACACATGTTCAGATGTCATGCCTGACTCCAAACATGTGCTCAAAAAATCCCTATAGACACCTGCAGCCAAAAAGCAAGCTGATGGGGGTGAAGCCATATTACTGCAGCGAAAGTGACTTCAGAGAAACTAGCTTTTCTCTATAGCGGTCACCCTGATATGGAAGAGTTTGGTCACCCTGCCATAGCAGTCACTGTCAGTTCACCCTACACTACACTACGGCCACCCTGGCACTTAACACTTTCCCTACAGAAACTGAATAAATTAAAGCTAACTAAAGTGTAAAGGAGCACCCTAACACACTAGATATCCCTTTCCTCACACTAATAAATGCTAAATGACACTTTGTAGCAGAAGTCCACGAACTGCTTCCACTCTCTTCCATGTCCCTGTATAAGAATGCTAGGAATTTGGCGGGGGCTATCTTATATACTGGGGGGCGTATTCACTAATGATTGGCCTATGGACCCCCTAGTCACTCCAATCACATTTCTAGCATTCTCCTGGCCCCTCAATTGGCTTTTGCTAATGGTTCTGGTCCAATCATGGGCTTTTAAAGCCCATTTCCTGTCCCATTGCATTTTGGTTGGTTCGGGTTGCCGAATTCTGAACTTTTTGGGCAAAAAGTTCTAAATTCGGCCGAACCTCAAACAGCCAATGTTCAGGTCGAACCGATGGTCGACCCGAACCGTTCGATCATCCCTAGTGCTAGGTAAAAGCATTGGGTTGCTTTCCTGCTTATCAGGGAGCAGGATTTATAGTATAGGGGAGCCTGTTGGACAGTGGAGGAAACCCAGAGAGTGACACACAGGTTTTTGGGGCAGTCCCAGTGGGAGGGCACAACAGGGGTGCATCCTGAGATTGACAATAAAAGCCAAGGGCACATGTGACAGGGTGTCTTTGGGGGGGAGGCCAGATCCCAGGAGGAGGGTGATGGCTGTCTCTCCTCCTGTCAGGTTGGAAAGTGGTCATAGGCAGACAGCCTAGTGGACCAAGTGTGGAGCTGAGCTGTGATGTCCAGGAGAAACTGACAGTGGAGCAGTGGCAGAGATTCCTGCAAAAAACAGTGTCCATGAGTACCAGAGAGCTTGCCAGGGGTCTGCCCAGGAAGGGGACCACTCCAGGGAAAGTCAATGGACACGAATCAGCACACACAGTGGGTCAGAAACGGGGTGCCAAGTTAGACCCTGAAGAGAAGCTAAAGTACAGTTCACTCATTAAATCTTTACCTCAGTGGCAAAGTAAAGCAGCTGCCTTGCCGCATCCTCTGCAGATAGTTGTCCTCAAATTGTGCATAGTTACTAGAAGGAGTATCCCACTCATCCCTTCTCCTATCCCATTATAAAATAAAAACACAAAAAAAACAAATCCCCTGGACTGTTCATTGACTGAGCCAAGTGTAAAGTGAGGAATATTTTACAGACTGTTGCTACGGGTAACCGAGGGGAATCCACTTTAAGCAACTCCTACGGGGGCAGTGCTACATATGTCTTATTATTAAATCTTAAATTCTGATCTGATACAAATAGAAGAACAGAATTTCCATTTTTTCCTTTATTGTTTATTACAAATACACAGAACAAAAATAAGGAACGGTAAAGGCACTAGCACTGCAAGTTATTTTTCAGTAGTTTTTAGGTCCCTGTTTTTCTTACATATCTATTTACAGATAGACCTATCAGATGCCTATGGGTGCCCTTCTCTCTTAAGGTCCTAGTTTTCCCTTTTATCCCAATCAGTTTTCTTGAAACGTTCAGATCTACTGTATCTGTTTCTCCCATTTTATAGGATACACTAATGCAGTATATTACATTTTTCAAGGATTTTGTAATGTGTCTAAATCTCCTTGGTTATATACTGTATATTTGGGGTCATCTGCTGCTATTATCATTGGAGGTAAATGTCAGTTTAGGTGCATCCATGGTTGGAGCTATCTACACTTACAAGGGTGACCCACTAAATGTATAGCCTTAGCATAGTAACAGAGCAGATGTCACAAATGTATTATTTTACAATGCATTGTACATTAAAGCAGCCTCTATTGCATGAGCTCATCTGCATCTTTTTTAGTTCAGCTCAAAACTTTGCCCCTTGAAGTTAAAAAGCACTTGCAATCAGCAAGCATTAACTAGGTGTGTAGGGGGCATCAATCTGACACCTATATAGAATGGACCTTTAACAGAATTGCTGATGGTTTCTCTGCTGTTCTTTAAGCAATACACATCTTTTAGGCATATGTATTTTAATGATAGCAATTCCCAAAACGTGATGGTAAATGTGTTTGCCTCATGAAAGTTCTTTATTTTATTCTTCCAACTTGACGGTGGAAGAGCTGTCAAAAAATGTGCACAGTCATTGTAAACACTGAAAACTGTGAACACTTCTTTTAGAGCCACTATGGGGTGTATTTATGTAGCAATAAATGTTTAATTCACCAAACATTTACTGCAGAGTAATCGATCAGTACTATAATTTAAAGCACATGCACCAGGAAGATACACCTGCAATGACTGTTAGGTGAATGTCACATTCACTGCCTTATAGAAATGCCCCTTAATATCTTTGAATACATTCAACCCTTTTTAAAATGTGGATGCCCTAGTTCTAAAAAAATGGAGATTCAGCTCAAAAGTTGCTGATATATAAATCTGACACTAATTTAAAGAGAACAGTACACTTTTCTTCCATGATACAAGATTAGGCTGACATGATAGGAACGTTCAGTTTATAACTTTTTCTTTTGGCTGCTTTCTGTTTTTTGTTTTTTTTCAGATGCAATATTATTTATGGAGATTAAATGAAATTCAGCTGCTTGAAACATATGACCACTGACTTTTGTCATTTCGTTTTTTATCTTTTGTAGAAGAAAGTGTGATTGCTTTAGCTGTAATAGGAAAATGATAGACAAGAAAAAATATGATTCTTTACAAGATCTCCTGGGTCAAAATAGATAACAGAATTCTTAACCTTTTTTTTAAAGTTACCACCTACTAAAAATAGGACTCTTCAACAGTCTATTCTGGGCAGGAGCATTTGTATTAGTCTAATCAAAACAAAAAGTGGATGACAGTGCAAGTAACTGTGTAGGCACTTATTTATTTGTCAAAATGACAGGTCCCTCAGATAGTTATGCCTATGAACATGATTTATTAAAGGATTGTTTTTACCCTGTGCCTGTAAATCTGTGTATGATTCACGCAACAAGTCAACTTAAGAGAAATTGAGAGCATCCATCAAGTTCTTTATTTGAAGACAGGGGTACTTTTTTACGTTAAATCTCATCAAGTGACGGCCTTTAGGTATCCATTTTCCAAGACATTGTACCACACAAGCTGTCATATTATTTGGCATTGTGATTATTCAATCTATTAGACTGGGCCAATAGCATTGTAGCATGATATGAAAGCTCATATGACATGACAGCATATAGGAGGTCTAATGTACAAATGACAGAGCTCTGTGACTGTCTATGAATCATTTAGGACACAAGTGTCAGAGACAAATGAATGAAAAGGTTAATAGAGGCCTACTACTTTACTGTTGTTGTTGCCTGCAGGCAACATAAACAACATCATTACATAAACTACACTATACAAGAGTACATTGTTCCATTTCTTCTTTTTTTAATTAATTCAAAGGCATTGAAGTAGAGTAAAAGCATATGTCCATCTTCCAATAAATCTCCTGAACATACTCATTAGCATTCAAATTCTTTATGACTATGATACTATTTTTTCTCCTATAAGGGTTAAATTAAAACCTACCATGAGAGAAATACACAAGCTGCCGCAGTTGACTAGCTCCTGAAATTGTTACTACATGCAATTATCACTAAGCAATACTTAAAGCGGTTGTAAACCTTCTCATATACCCAGTGAAGTTAATGGCCTCACATGATACACAAACATAAAACAAATCATCCTCCATGTGTTTTACTTGTTTATTTGCAGTCCTCTCTTCTCTACACCCCTTCAAAAGGGCAGAAGTATGTTAAAATTCTTCTTTATCTGTCAGCAGCACAAAGGAGGGGGCAGAGAGCTGCAGTTACAGTGTGTAAACGCTGATTGGAGGAAAGGCACTCTCCTCCCATTCCCATAGCACACAGGAGCGAGGAAGGATACAGAGCTGTGTTCTGAATAGACAAGCTGTGTGCTGATCTCTCTCTCCTTGTCATGGTCTTACCTTCTTGCTGTTCTCCTTCGTTTGACATGTGCTGGCGGCCATCTTGGTTTCTGGGTTTCTTGTAGCCTCCCACCCTGCGGCTCCTCCTTCCCACTGGGAGGAGCTGGATGCCTAGCTCATATATATAGGAGGTCTGTGGCTTCAGTTCCCTGCTTGGTCCTCCTGTGTTCACATGCTACTAAGACTGCTGCTACTTCTGGTTCCTGTTCCTGGCTTTGTCTGACTACCCTGTTGGTTCCTGATCCTGGCTTCGTCTGACTACCCTGTTGGTTCCTGATCCTGGCTTCGTCTGACTACCCTGCTGGTTCCTGACCCCTGGCTTCGCAAAGACTCTGCATCGGTTTCGCCATCCGTTTGGACTTTTGCTTTATAGCTTGTTTTTCAATAAAGCTGTCTTATTTTCACTTATCTGTTGTTGTACGTCTGGTTCATGTTTCCGTGACATTAGGACCAAGCCATGAATTCTGACGGTACAGGGCCATCCTCGCTAGCCACGCTGGTTGCCAGACTTGATCAGCAGGATCACCTGTTGGGTCGGTTCGCCGTGGCGTTGCAAACCCTGCTTGAACGCACGGTACCACAGGCCACGAATTCTGACGGTACAGGGCCATCCTCACTACCCACGCTGGTTGCCAGACTTGATCAGCAGGATCACCTGTTGGGTCAGTTCGCCGTGGCGTTGCAAACCCTGCTTGAACGCACGGTTCATTTCGCTCCCGTTGCCGATGGGTCCGCTCCTACTGCCGCTCCGGTTGTTGCGCCAGAGTCTACCCCGACACCTGTTGTTGCGCCCGCGGTGTTTCGGGGTATGTCCGGTTCTGCCCCCCTTCCACAGCGCTTTGGGGGAGAGCCAACTCAGTGCCGAGGTTTCCTTAACCAGGTGGGCATTTATTTCGAGTTGCTGCCACATGCCTTTCCTACTGAGAGATCAAAGGTGGGCTTCTTAATCTCGCTGCTCTCGGACAAGGCCTTGGCCTGGGCCAGCCCTTTATGGGAGAACAACAATCCGGTGGTTGCCGAGTTTTCCGGTTTTGTTGCTTCTCTTCGGAAGGTATTCGATGTGCCGGCTCGTGCTGCCTCTGCTGCGAAGCTCCTTATGTCCATCAGACAGGGTTCACGATCCGTAGCTGAATACGCCATTGAGTTTCGTACCCTGGCAGCAGAGGTGGGCTGGAATAATGAGGCTCTGGTCGCTGCTTTCTCTCATGGTCTCTCGGATGCCTTGAAGGATGAGGTTGCAGCTAAGGACCTACCAGTGGAGCTCGAGTCTCTTATTTCTTTCCTGATTTTGATTGACACCAGACTCAGGGAGAGACCTTCCTTTAAGGAGAGTCTGCGGAGGCCTCCTAACAGATTGGCGCCTACCTTTGTTGTCCCACCCGTGCCTCCCTCTCCTCCCACGCCTCCTGGGGATGACTTGTCTGGGGGTGAACCCATGCAGCTGGGGTTTGCTCGCCTGTCCGAGGGGGAGAGGGTACTCCGGAGACGCGAGGGCCGATGCATGTACTGTGGTCTCGGTGGGCATTTTCGGTTGGCATGTCCGAACCGTCCAGGGAAACGCTCGCACCTGAAATCCTGTCGGGGGCAGATCTTGGGTGGAGTCTCCTCGTCCCCGGTTTCCCGTGTTGACAAACCACTGATCACTGTTGTCCTTTCCTGGGTCGGGGGCTCGGTGACGACCCAGGCGTTGGTGGACTCTGGTGCTGGTGGTTTGTTCATTGATAGTGTGTTCGCTGCCGCCAATTCCATTCCTCTGCAGGCTCGAGGTTCTCCTCTGGCTCTTGAGGCGATAGACGGCAGACCCCTTCTGCCGCCACACGTGACTCATGAGACCCTTCCAGTGGGGTTAGCCATTGGTGCCGTCCACAGAGAGTCGGTCTGCTTCCAGGTTATTTCGTCTCCACACTACTCGGTGGTCTTGGGGTACCCCTGGCTCCAGAAGCATAATCCGATTTTCGATTGGAGATCGGCCGAGATCCTCTCGTGGTCACCGCAGTGTGGGACTAGTTGCATCCATGGGCCTGTCAAGTTGCTGTGTACTTCCTCTGACTCTCTGTTGCCCCCTGAATACGAGGAGTACCGGGATGTATTCGATAAGGTGCGCGCGGTTGCCCTACCTCCGCACCGCCCATACGATTGTGCCATCGAGTTACAATCTGGTGCCGTTCCTCCTCGTGGCAAAGTCTATCCACTGTCGGTAGCGGAGAATGAGGCCATGGAGGAGTACGTGAGGGAGGCGCTTTCACGTGGACACATTCGCAAATCCTC